>NC_045720.1:16045194-16670511 GCF_009834535.1 Camelus ferus
TTTATTCATCCTTCATCAGCTGATAGACATGTGGGGAGCATCTGCTTTTTGATTATTTTGATTATTATGAATAAAATTGCTGTGAACATTCATGTACAAGTTTCTAGTGGACCTATGTTTTTATTTCTCTTGGTATATACCTAAGAATGGAATTGATGGGTCATGTGGTAACTCTGTATAACCTTTTGAAGAAGTGCCAGACTGTTTTCCAAGGTGGCTGTTACATTTCCTCTATGTGAGGGTCCCAATTTCTCCATATCCTAAACAACTATTATTATTATGTTTTTTATATCCATCCTAATGGGTTTGAAAGGTTCTCATTATGGTTTTGATGTGCATTTTCCTAATGACTAATGACATTGAGCATCTTTTCATGTGCTTGTTGACTATTTATCTTTGGGTAATGTCTATACAGAAACTCCTTTGCCCAATTTTTAATTGGGTTATTTGTCTTTTTATTACTAAATTGTAGGAGAGTTCTTTATATGATCTAAAATACCAGTTCCTTGTCAGATATGTGATATGCAAATATTTTCTCCTATTTTGTGGGGTTTTTCTCCTTTCTTGATTTTTTAAAAAAATTGTATAAATTCACAAGTACAATTTACCATTTTAACCATTTTTATCTATATAGTTCTGACACTGCATACACTTAATTGTTCTGCAGTCATCACCACCATCCATCTACAGAAAATTTTCATCTTCCCACACTGAAGCTCTGTACCCATTAAACACTAACTCCCCAGTGTTCCCTGCCTCTCACCCCCTGGCAACCACTATTTTACTTTTTGTCTCTGAATTTGCCTATGCCAAATCTCCCATATTAGTGGAATCAAACAATATTTGTCCTCTTGTGTTGATGTTTTGAAGTATGAAAGTTTTCATTTTGATGAAGTCCACATTGCTTTTCTTTTGTTGCTTCTGTTTTTGTTTATTTACTTTTAGAATAGTTAGTGCCTTCTTTTTGTTTGTTTATTTGGGAGGACATAATTAGGTTTACTTACTTACTTACTTTTAGAGGAGGTACTGGGGATTGAACCCAGGACCTCCGGCATGCTAAGCATGCACTCTACCTTGTTGCTTCTTTTTTTGGTAAAATACCTGAAACCATTGCTAAATCCAACATCACAAAGATTTTACCTGTGTTTTCTTCTAAGATATCCACTGATTTTGTGTAGTAATCATTATGCCTTAACAAAAGAAATTAAGCTAGTGTACCTATAAGTATTGCCTTAATCTGTTCTATGTATTTATTCCCCCAGAATCAGTAAGTCTAAAAAAAATTCTTCAAATGCCCTAAAATGTGTTTTTTGTTTTTGTTTCAGTATACAACTGAAGATCTGCTTGATCGAATTCAGGCAAGTGAGGAAGAAATAATTGCCCAATTACAAGTTCTAAATGCCTGTGAAATTGGAGGTAGTGTTACTTACTATTATTAATAACAGTGGAATTGGGTATCAGAGAGAAATTTTTGGACATCTTCACCTGTTTACTGCTGTTGCATGCTATTTATTTAATCTTCTTTTGGGCTCAAAGATGATGACATTTTTACTTCTGGGTGTGGGGTACAGACTGTAGGTGATCACCTTGACATGAGAAGGTCAGTCTCCAACCAGTGACTTTATCCACTCCGTACAGGCCTTTTTGTTTGGACTAAATGGTACTAGAAGAACCATGCTAGACCTAGAAAGGTCTTAGGTATCAGGTAGTCGAATCCCAGTCACTGTTTTTAATAGGTGAGGAAACGAAGGCCTAGGAAGGGAAACTGACTTGTCCAGGGTTCCATGTTGAGTCAGTGATAGGATAAGGCATAAAACCCAGGTACTTGAACTCCTGGCTCAGAAGTAATTGGATAACCGCATTGTATTGCCAGATTGCTTAGAAGATGGGATAACTCAACATATTTTTGAATATTTGTTAAATAGTTTACATAATAAACCTGAGTAAAAGATGTAGTGGTGTGTGTTGGTCTCAGAGGCTGATGGAGCCGCCCTGTAGTATATTCTTCAGGGTTTTGACTGGCTTCTGGTCTGGAGTGGGAGCTTTTTTCCCCAGCACCTGGGCCTGCAGTAATACTTGAGTAGATGTTTGTGTGGATTTTCAGCCCTCATAAGCTTGCTGGGAGAAGCAGCTTAATTCTGCACCTGTGTGTTAGGAAGGAGGAAACTGGCCTGGTTCAGTGGATGCACTCTTCAGTCTGCTCACAATCCTCTGAGCAAGATTAGCTTTTGTGAGACCTTCACTCTCAAATGTGGTGAATTCCAAGCAACTGCACACAACTTCAGAACGAACTGGAAGCACTTAGTTCTTTGTTGTGGTTCCCTGAGACACATTTGGTCCTCAGCATTGGAAATAAAGCTTTAAATTGTGGGTGCCAGCTGCTAATTACTGTGGTAATGTGTACCGTGAATGTTAACCTTAAAAAAACGATGGATTTAGTGTAGCCCTCTGCATTATCCACTTACTGTGTGGCAACAGGATAATATTTTGGTGTGTATGTAGGGGGGTGGGGGTGCATAGACTTTTTTCCCCTAGCTTTCTTTCTCTGTTTTACATCACACATTCCATTTTTTAACATTGCCTTTATTTTTTCAGAATAAGAATAGCAACATTCCCCAGTGGAAATGCTGGATGTGTACTTGATTTGTATCTCCAGGGATGGTTGGTAGTGCCTTCGCTTATAAGATGGCATTTCATAACCTTTTACAGGAATAGGGAAGTGTATCTTGATGCTCAGCTTTTGTTTTGCCACTGGTCCACATCGTACCTCTGAGCCTGTCGTCTCTTGTATGAGCTAGACTGCTTTATGAGCATGAGAACATCTCTCCAAGATAGCTGATGTGAGGGTTGTAACCATGGCAGTGCCCACAATGGAGATGACTGTGGGATATCCAGCCTACGACCTTCACCTCACCTGTGTGATGTTCTAATGAAATGACTGTACCAGCTACAAGTTTTCACATTTCCATTTGGAACCACAAGGTTATTGTGAGATAACTGAATACAAAAGCACTTGGGAAAAAAAAGTGTTAGTCAAATGTACTCTTTAAAAACCACCTGATCTCCATTAAGACACCATTTGCAATGACTGGGAGAAAAGCATAAACAGAAGCATTGTTTATAAAGAAAGCTAAGAGTCAAGCTTAGTGTCTCTCTTATGCAAGGGCAACAGTATGCTATCAGTCTATCAGCCAGTTAATTTGCTTCACGTGTTCTTTGGTAAATGTAATTTTGGAACTTGTAGGTTATTGGAGGATTCTTGAATTTGATTACGAGATGAAACTTCTGAATCACGTCACTCAGCTTGTGGATTCTGAATCCTGGCCTTTTAGTAAAGTGCCTTTGAGTATATGCCTTCAGGAGCTTGGACCACTGGAGCCAGAGTAAGTATTTTAATCACTGTCCCTCCAGATTTCCTGAAGGGGAAGAAAACTATTTTCCAGGGTGGAACTAAGCACAGGGCATAGACTTTACATTTCGATATAGAAATTTTAAAACTATAAAACTAGGAAGGTCTTGGCAATTTTGGTCACTGGACTGAATAAATGTGCAGTCATTTTTTTCCTGCCATAAAAAATATAAAGAAATTATTATGTTTAAGCTATTTTATAATAATAAATGTATGCTCACATAATTCATAGTAAAAATGTTTACCATGGGTCTGGCATATAGTAGCTTTCCAGTATATTTTAGTTAGTTTCTAAGGTAAAGTTTTACTTGTCAACTAAAATCATTTAGTATTATACATATATAAAGCATATAAATACATATATTTAGTTGTGTATATATATTACATATATTCAAATTTATATCTTAGTTTCTAGTTAGCAGTGGTGTTTAAAATATGATGCATAAAAATGTGAAAACTTTCCAAATAACTGTTTTACATTTTTCAGGGAAATGATCGAACACTGTCTTAAATGTTATGGAAAGAAATACATAGAGGACGGTAAGATTGGGAAAGTATATTAATGGGTATTTTAACTCATGTGTGTTAAAACTGATACTGCCCTTTTCAAGTGTCTTCCTGTTAAAAATAAGAATTCCATGGGGGGATGGGCAACTAGTTGTGTATAATTCCTTCTGTGAAACTGCATTGGGGAAAAGGAAACACTGGTGTAATTAACTAGTCAGAACACAACTGTGAAACTGTCTGATACCTTTTCTTTAGGTGAAGTTTATTTTGAATTGAGTGCAGATAAAATTTGCAGAGCCACAGCACAAATGCTACTTCAGAATGCGGTGAAATTCAACCTTACCGAATTTCAAGAAGTGTGGCAACAGAGTGTTCCTGAAGGAATGATAACTAGGCTTGATCAGCTTAAGGTAAAGTAGTGATGGTGATTATCTCCGTAACTCATCGGATTACTAGGTGAATGAAACCTTTATGGGAACTGAATTTGGAGCCAACTTATTTTCCTAGCTGCCTATTCCAAGTGTACCCTATATTCAATTCATCACAAAATCCTTAAAACAAAACAAAACAAAACAAAAGAAACCCACTTGATTGAAGTATAATTTTTCATGTCACAATTCAACCTTTTGAAAAGACTCTGCAGTAAATTTAATGAGTTACCAGCCATCAAAATCTAGTTTTAGAACATTTCTATCACCTCACTGAGATCATTCAGGCCCATTTACAGTTCATCCTGGTTCACACCTGGTGCACCTCATTTTGTTCCATTTCTCTCCGTTTCCACCACCACCATCTTAGCCAAGACTATCATGTTCGTCTGGCTCTAAGTAGCAATGGCATCCTTCAGTGGGCCTTCCGTCCTTTTAACTTTGCCCACCTCCAGTTCATTCTCTATGGTACTACTAGAATTATCTTTAAAAAATGCCAGAGTAGATGAGCATCTTGCTTAAGTCAGTTTAATGGTTTCCTACTGCATTCAAGATATAAAATCCAGAACTATATAAAATATATACAATCTTGGCCTACAAGGCCCTGCATAATCTCCCCTGTAGCTTTAGCTCTTGCTACTTTCTCTCCTGCTCCCTGTAGACCAGCCATCTTTTGGGTTTTCAAGATCATCAAGCTCTTTCCTGCCGTACGACCTTCACACAAGGCTTTGTGTTCTAGAATAAGCCTCTCCCCAGTTTCACCTGGACACCCCCTACTCATCTTTGAGTCACTTTATCAAGGAGGCCTTCCTTTACTCTAAGTGCTTCCTGCTTTACTCTTCCATTGCACCCTGGATTTTTCATAGCACTTATCACTTAGCTTTGGAAGAACATTTCGTTACTGTGGTTCCCTGCTCACCACTTTGATAGGATTTTTTTTCACTGCTGCTTGCCAGTGTATAGCACCCTACTTTGCATGTAGTGTATGCTCGATAAGAATCTTACATAAGTGAAAGGACTGGCTCAATATTTACGGAGTTCCGTTTGTGTCCAGGCACCATGCTAGATGCTGAGGAGAAAACGTCATGAAAGGTGCCGTCCAGGTCCTCAGCCTGGGGACTGGCAATGGGGATGCACGTTACACGTATATATCTCTTCCTACAATGCAGAGCCATGGGAAAAACGTGCACAAGATGTTACAGGAACAAATAAAGGAGCTTACCCATCTGACTGGTCAATCAGGGATGGTTTTCTGAAGGAAGGGATGTTTTAGCTGCCGAGTTTGAAAGGATGACCTATTACTCTCTGGATGGAAGGGCAGAGACAAGAATCCAGGAGAGTATGTTCCAAGGCATGGAGGGATAAAAATTGGGACACATCATAGGGACTCATGGCTGGAGTGAAGGGTGCTGGTTAGTTGGTGAAGGACACTATGGGTTGTGCTCAGGAATTTCGGCTCCATCTAGAAAGCACTTTGGGGCCATTCAGTGGCATCCATTAGAAGAGCTACCTGATGAGTTTTGCATTTTGGAAAGAGCACTGTGACAGTAATGAGGATGGATAGATTTTGCAAGGTTGACTAGATTATGAAAAAGGAGAACTGCCCAGGCTTTCAAAACTTAAGTATTTGTAACTAAGAGAGTACGGGCCAAAGGAATGGGCGATGGGGAATGGAGGGAGAAGTGTTGAGGCCTTAAACTCTGTAGGATTTAGTGACCACTTAGAGGTGGGGTTTGAATAATGGAATCTAGGATGGTGCCTGGGTTTCCTGGTTTCCTAGGATAGCGAGCAGGACTACTCCAGGTTTGGGTGACAAGCACAGTGAGTTCATATATAGATTTGGACATAGAGATCTGGTGCTTAGAAGAGGGATTTGAGTGGAAGATACAAATATTACAGTCAATAGCAACTAAGTAGTGGTTGAAGTCACAGGTGTAGAGGAAGTTACCCAGGACAGTGACAGCTGATCATATACAGGGATGGGACAGAGGCCCAGGGAACTACAACATCAAGTAAGGAGGAAAATAATGAGATAGTGATGCAGGCTTAAAGACTTAGAGGAAGGAGTGATCAACACTAACAAACTACATGGGGCCAGTGAGGTGAACCCAAGAAAAGGCCCCACTGATTTGGTAATGACAGGTCATCGGTAACCTTTAGAACTAGAGCCATCTCGGTGAACTGGTGGTAGTAAAAGCCAGATTATGGAAGGGACAGTAAGTCACTGCTTAGAGGAGCAATTCTTATGAAAGAAGCTATTGTAAGTTCTGGGTAGTTTGTGTAAGTTTCATGTGGCTGACATTTTAAATACTTTGGGCTAAGCTAAACCTAAGGTAAAAGAATGAGTCATTTTTAAACATTAGACTATTACTTTAATTGTCCGTTTTCTTCCCATTTCTTACAGGGTTTAGCCTTGGTGGACAGACACTCAAGACCGGAAATTATATTTTTGCTGAAAGTAGATGATTTACCTGAGGATAATCAGGAACGTTTTAATAGTCTGTTCTCTCTAAGGGAGAAGTGGACAGAAGGAGATATTGCTCCATATATTCAGTAAGTAATTTATTACAAATGGATTTTGAGGGTGGTTCATTTTCTAATGAGTGGCATGGGGTTTTAGATTATTAGAACTTTTTTTTGAGTATTCCCTGAAGACACTGCTTTCTTCCAGACTTTCTCAAGTGGTGGCTGTCTTCTCTGTCATTCTCCACAATTCCTGATCCTGGAAGTGGAGTTATGTGTCATCTCTCTTCATTACTGGGCCTGGTAGGCCAAGATTGTATATACTTTATATAATTCTGGATTTTGTATCTTGAAGAATCACTGCTCTTCTCCCTGCAGAAATGCAACTCTTAGAGGGACAGTCAACTATATACCCCTTATGACTCTAAGACAAGCACTCCTTTCTGATGGCCACCTTCTTTCTTTCCCACTGCCTTACCTTAGCGTTTTGGTAGAAGCCAGACTGCAGAAGAACAAGTTAGCCCTAAAGTCACTGCTTTCAGGTCCGACCTCAAATCCACTAATGCTACCACTTCTTCACTGTGCGTCACACCCCTCAGGTCCTCTCCATCCTTTTTACCTGGCTTGGATTCCAGGGTCAGACTTTCTAACTCTTACTGTACACACTCTACTCCTTGAGCCCTATCTCTGTGTCTTGTCATTATCTCTTTGCAAAAATCTGCAAAGATTAAATCCAGCTTTCTGCTTACTCTGTACCTGCAGCGGGGCAGCTGAAATTTCCTGGAGAAAACTAACACAGTGGGGCTTGCCAGTCTCACTCAAGACCTCCAATGGTAGTTAGCAGGGCCCTTGGCAAGGCACCATGGTCTCGTGAAACTTTTCTATCCTTGGAACTCATGTTACATATTCGTTTCTCTGTTTATACCAGCAACACCCCGTTTCCTCTTCACCCTCAGCTTATGACTTTGTTTCCTGGGAAAATGTAAGCAGACAAGAAAAGATGAGAGCTACTTTCTTTCCCACAGCCCAGACTGCCAGCTTCCTTGTGTCTGCACACACTTCTTTTGCAGTCCCTCCCGTGTAAGGCATGAGCTGACCCTATGCCTAAGGCCAATCCTCCTTCTGCAGTAGACCCATCCCCTCTGGCCTTGTTAGCATCCTCTGGTTATCCCTTCCCCATTGTGTTATCAGTATCTCCCTAACAACTGGATTACTCCCAGCAAGACTCGACATTCTGTAGTGTTGCTCATCTTAAAAAACAACAGTAACAATCTATGGAACCCCATGTCCTTTGCTCTCCTCACAAGAAAGCTCCTTGTAAAACTTTGTGTACTTACTCTCTGCTTCTTTGTGTCTCATCTTTTCTTAACCCAATGGCGTCCATCTTCCTGCCTTCAGTGGTCAATTGTCTGTCCTTGTTTACTTGGCCCCTTAGCACGATTTGACACAGTGGACCACTTCCTTCTTGAAACACTGGCTTTCTCACTTCTCCCCCAAGGCAGCTCCTTTGCCATCTCTTGCTGATGTCTTCCTGTTCCTCCCTTTACTTACTTACTTACTTGTTTATTTCTATTTGGGGGCGGGGATTAGGTTTGTTTGCTTGTTTGTTTGTTTCTAATGGAGGTATTGGGGATTAAACCCAGGACCTCGTGCACTCTGCTGCTGACCTATACCCTGCCCCTTCCCAATCTGTAAATGTCAGAGTGCTCCAGCATCCTGTCCTTGGCCATCTTCTCTTCATTTTATATTTTTTCCCTTGGTGCTCTTATGTAGGCCTGGATTTCATTTTAGTGACTTCCTAATTTATCTTCCTACTTGACTTTTTTCCTGAGCTCCAGCTTCTTATATCTAGCTCCCTAGTTAACATTTCCACTTGGAGATCGAATAGGAATTGTTTCTGTTGTTGGAATTGTTGATTTCCCTTTGTCCAAACCCCATCTTCCTCATCTGAGTTAACAACACTGCCATTAATCTAGTTCCTCAAGCAAAAAGTCTAAAATCATCTTTGTCTTTTTTTTTTTTTTTTTTTTTAATCTCTCTTGCCCCCTGGTTCAGAGTATGAGCAAATCCTGATCATCTCATACTTGCCTCTGAATTGGTCTCCCTACTTCTGGTTTTGCTCTCTACCCTTTTTAAACTTTTAAAAAATTGTAAACATTTAAAAGTGACACTATAATATGATGAACTATCTGTGTACTCACCACATAGCTTCCATAATCATTAACTCATTGCCTCTGTTGTTTACAACTTAGATTACATTATGCTTTTCCATGAATTAAAACCTTCCCAGTAGCTTCCTGTTATACTTAGTTAAATTCTAGCTCCCCTTGTGTTCTTCAAGGCCTCACGTGATCTTGCCCTTGCTGTCTTCTCCAGCTCATGTCCTCACATATCTTCCCTTCCCTCCTGATGTTCCAGTCAAAGTCTTCTCTCTGAGGTGCAGAAGAAGTTAAAGTTCAGATAGGGTAGGTAACCTAGACAAGCTCACACAGGTAGCCTAGTATCCAGGTTCTCTGAGTCTAGACCCCACTGTATTACGTTGCTTGCATTTCTGATTTGGAGGCTGTGTGTTACAATGGAGAAAACACAGACTTTGATGTCATGCAGAGCTGGCTGCAAAATTTGTCTCCACCCTTTACCACCTGAGCCTCAGTCTCCTCATGTCTAACATGGGGTTAAAAAAATACATCACTCATACTCTTATCAAGAAGGTTGAAGATAATACATACATGTAATGTACTAATTATGACTTCGTAACCTCTCTCTACCCTGTCGCTCCCACAAACACACACCCTTATGTTTGTTGGAAAGATGGATTTAGGGGAGAGATATAAATAACTAGTATTGTGAACATTGTGTTATGTTCCCTAGAATATTTATGTTGTTCATTTTTGTTTTTATTCCCACAGAGATTTGTGTGGAGAGAAGCAAACCATTGGTGCATTACTCACTAAATATTCCCGATCTTCAGTGCAAAATGGTGTTAAAGTTTATAACTCAAGGAGACCAATTTCTTAAGAACAACAGTCTTTTCTTTGGGACTAAAGTGCTTTGTAAAGTTGCTAGTTGTAAGAAAAAGTTTTGGTTTTTTTTTAGTGTATTTGTGTTACAGACTTAAAAACCTAGACCTTTGAGGCATTTTTCTCCTCATCTTAAGCATTTTTAAACTACTGCTCTTCTTTTTTCTTAAATGTAATAGGATATTTTGTATCTTTCAGGTTATGTTTGTGTTATGTACACAGTGTAAACAAGGACAAAAAAATGTTATTTCCTATTTTAGTATTTCTCTGTAGTCTATATGATTTTATTTATAGAACAGTAGTTTTGTTTTTTTATATTTAAAATCACACTTTAATTAGGATTTGACATTCTAATCATTAATAAATTCAAAAATTTTCAGAGAACTGAATAGTAATAGTTTACTAGAAGAAAATTATTTATTCACTTAAATGTCATTTCTCAAGTAAGTGAGTTCCCCTTTAATTTTGACCTTCCACCAAAACAGGAAGTCACATGATGCTATCAGTTATCTAAATTAGTTGTTTGTACTGATGAAATTGGCTTGACAGTTGCTCCTGTTCACCTGGCTGATGTACACATGCACTTTGGGATGAAAGTTTATGTACTCTCTTTCTGCTTCTTTGTCTCCCATTTGTTCCTTAACCCAGTAACATCTCTTTAACCGAGTGGCATCTTATCCATCCCAGTAACTATTCTCCATCTTCCATGCAAAATGGTGTTAGTTTATAATTCAAGAAGACCCATGTCAATACTAATTCCTATGTGAAGAATAATAACAGAGTAGTTTATAATCCTATAATAAAGGATACAGGTAACACTCACTAGAAAACTGCAAGTGATTTCTAGCTGGTTTTGGAATGCTTAATAAAGCTCCTTTGTATCTTTACTTTCCTTAATACATTTTCGTTTAGACCAAAGTTCAAATTAATTTTAACTTAGCTAATGAACTTGTCACTAGGATAGTTGGAAGGGATAAGCAAAGTTAAATCTGAGCCAAAGTTAAAAGAAAAACAAGTGAATGGATAATACATAGTTAATCAAGATTTAACTGTTACTGGAA
This sequence comes from Camelus ferus, assembly GCF_009834535.1. Taxonomy (NCBI): domain Eukaryota; kingdom Metazoa; phylum Chordata; class Mammalia; order Artiodactyla; family Camelidae; genus Camelus; species Camelus ferus. Next base: position 16,056,083 of record NC_045720.1, read on the forward strand.
TTTACAACTGTTTTATTTTCATGCACATGAATTGTGAATACTATGGCTTCAAAATATTTGTCCAGTGTATCAATAAATTTTTCTGCATCAATATAATCCACTTATTTATTTATTTACTTTCATTAAATACTGAGGCAGCAGTGCCTAGTGAGGACTCTGGAATTTGAGTTAGACTGCTTGAGGTCTAATCACGTATTTTACACTTAAGAGGGGCCCAGTGAGTTAATGGTGTCTGTTCACACAACAAACCAGAGGCACACCTCTCCTGGTTTCCTATGTCCCGGGTTACCAGCCCCAGCCCCCGGCTCTTCACAAACTTTGTCCTCATACTTCTCAGTACTCTTGCGCTAGATCTTTACTCCTCTGAAGTTGTGTTTCTTCCTTTCCGTTTCCTCTTCTTACGTCACGCACAAAACATCCCCGTCTGTGTTCCTTAAATTTTAACAGCTCTCACCTGTATACGCAAAGGCAAACGCAAAAGCGCCAGTAACTCTCATGTAAGCCCCGCCCACTGACGAAACTTCCCGCTCCCGCCCTCACCGCCGTCCCACTTCCGCTGATGTCGGAGGTCAGAGGTGACAAGATGTCGGCTGCTGGTAGCTGTGAGGGGCCTCTGAGAGGAGCATCCCCGTGACAGAAGCTCGGCGGAGACAGCTGAAGGAGCCGTACTGCGGGAGCGAGCTTGAGGCGGCGGCGGCGGCGGCGGATCGGGCAGGGCCGGGCGTGGGTGCCGAGGGAGCCCCCGCCACGGGGCGTGACTGCGGGGAGCGTGGGGGAGCGGGGAGTGTCTGGTGCCTGAGACCGGTGATGCTCCGCCGCCCCCCGGGAAGCCGGGAAGCCGAGCTCCGCGGGATCCCTTCATGCCGCCGACTGGTTTAGAGCCCGCCAGAATGAACAGGAAGAAAGGAGACAAGGGCTTTGAAAGCCCAAGGCCATATAAATTATAAGTATTTTTCATTTCCCTTTCCTCTTCTAGGTTGGGTTTTCATTAGTTATGTTTTGTGATTGCTTGAAACTTAGTGGGCCAGGGAAACTAGAAGCCACTCACGGATCTGATGGAAATGGTGTTTGTAGGGTGAAAGTGTTTTGGATGACAGTGTAATTCAGCAGATTTACTGCCCCTTGCGGGTTAATAAACCTTTTCCTTAAAGTACTAAGCTGCATTTTTGTACGAAGAAATTTATTTTCATGGCTGTTAACTAAATTTAAAAGGAGCAAGTTACCCCAATTTATAGGGTTTTGACATGAAAGATACGTGTGATTTTGACCTGCTTGGAACATAGTTCTTGTTTATACTTGAATAGAATTATGCATTATTTAATAATCAAAATATTTCCTTTATTTTTTAATATACAACCCATCAGGTGGTCTGCATCAACAACATAAACTTTCAGAGAAAATCTGTTGTGGTGAGTATATTCTCAACAATTATAAGCAATAACAAGTCCATCCTTTACAGCACTTAGGAACTTTCCTGTCCAGGTAACTGTTTCAAGAATAGGCTAGAATTAAAATTCATACTGTGTGAGTTCAAGGGCCATGCCCTTGCTCCTATATTGGCTGCCTCCTCAATTCTGTCTTTCCTTTTTTTTTTTTCCTATTTTCTGATTAAAATTTTATTTCTTTTAATCTGTTATAGAATATGAAAATCTGTATTACCAAACATTTTAAAATTGTGTGCTAAATAGACCAAAATCTTAATGAAAGCTGGTTTTCTTTGGTGGCATCAGCTTCCCTCTCAAACTTGTTTACTTAAGGTGAACTGTATTTAAAAGTGTAAACTTTTCATTAGGATCACAGAATCTTAGATCTATAAAGATCCTTAAAGGTTTATTAAGTCCAATTTCCTCATTTAAGGAATTTCTCTTTCAAAATTTATTACCTTATATTTCATGGAAGGATACTTTAGATGTGTTGTATGAATTGGGTAGGGAAGATATGAGAATTAAAGAGTTAGTTAAGAGGTTACTGTAACAATCTGGGGTAGAAATGGTTTAGCCCTGAATGGAGATATCATTAATGAAATGGCATAGAAATAGAGTGAACATGATTGATTTATAGTGGACATTTATTAAATACGTACTGCATGTAAGACCATCTTAGTAAATTTTGTGCATAAGAGCCTACTGCCACACTTTTCTATATACATGGAGGCATGTATAGGATTGCGTGTTGATATGTATGGCTTTTTGTAAGTATTATAGTTAGGGAAGAAAAATCTAGAATATGTGTTTGTTCTTTAAAGGCAAATTACTGTCTCCCTCCATAATACTGGCTGTCTAATGTAGCCATTTTATTTCAGAGTAACTCCCTGATCCTTCTCGGGAAGGCCTCGTATTAGAAGTTTATCTTGATCCTCTGCTGTAGAGAGGTGGGCACTCAGCAGTGGTGGTAGCCAGAGCAGCTCTGCGAGGGGAAGACCGCGTTGTTGGGTTCGTGCATCTCCTCCCTACCTGCTCAGTGACCACTTTTATATTGAGCAGGGTGGCTAGGGAAAGAGTCTGACATCTACTGGATAGATAATCTTGCCAGTTGATTTTTGAGGGCCCCCCTCTGCAATCTCTGAGGATGCCTCTGATGGTTATTTATGTGATAACATAAATATTTTCATATTATACCTACTCTGAGAAATTCATTTATACACTTCTCCCACCATCCACTTATTTACAGTCTTTTAGTCTTGTTCTTTCCACATTCCTAACCAGCTGGCCAACACATTAACAACTGCCCGTGGATCAGTATAGCTGTGTGCTTCAGGTCATCTCTCCTTCTTTAACAGTGTACAACTAGATGTATTTCCCAGCATTCTGCCCATGGTACAGTTTTCTTCCACTGTGTTTCAGGACCATACCTCATTGGGTTTCAATGGCAGCTACTATCCACTTCCAACTTTACTAGCATCCTGTGCAGACTTACTCATAATTCAGGCTTGTGCTTTGTCTTATTCTGTTAACTAAGCATGAGGAACTCTCCATGAGGCTGTAGGTGTGATTTGAGGGAGAGATGGAGATGTAGTGGGAACAAGTCTTACTGGATTCTGAGTCACCTGCTCATGCTGTTTGCTTGTCGTGCCTTATAAACCTGCTTGGGCCTGGTCTGGAGGAGTTGTTTCCATTTAAAAGTAGAAAGCTGCTGCACATGCCCAGTTTTATTTTTAAGAGCTTCATGTTATGCTGAGTTCATGATGGCCATTTCAGGTAACTAAAATTACCTGAAATTTTTGGGAGTCCAGGGTCATGTCCTTCCACTGTAGTCCTTGCTCAGAGGGTGAGGTCAGAGAATGAATATGGGGATTTGCCAATTTCTAAAATATATGCTGTATGTCCTGGGACTGGGGAAATAAGTACTAGTCCTATTCTGATACAGACTTGGGAACCCCTTTATTGACCTCCAAAGACTTCCACTCTGACTAGTGGACTATTGTATAGTTTTGGGACTCTGGGGATTAGTGTCAGTTCAGAACCAACATACAGTAATTCCAGGAAAAGGGCAAAAATTAATTTATTTGAGGTGACAGATCTCAAGATTTCAAAAGAAAGATAAGTGAGAGTTGAATGTGTTTGTAGGCATGGGAGAAAGTCCAACAGAGAGGTAAGATTGTAATTATAGGAGAGGATAATTAATAGAGCAGGATTTCTTTTTCTTTTTTTGTTTTGTTTTGTTTTTCCTTTTTGTTTTTTTTAGCAGGATTTCTGAGAATACCACAGAGGATGGCCTCTGTTGGAGTAGTAGAAGGATCATCCTCAACAGGAGGGAGAGATAGGTACGTGTAGCAGAAGGGCAAGAGAATTGACAGTTGGCAGAGTGGTTCAAGTTAAGGATCTTGGGTGAACAGGGAAGAGAGTAGCCTTAAAAATATAGGGAAGGATTGTGAGACTGGAGGAGGCCAAGGAACAGGAGAATTTCATGTGGTTGAACAGGAGGACTGGCAGAGAAGTAATAAGAGGAGCAGAAGGACAAGAATTCAAGTTTAAAACGTCAACATCAGAGCAGTCCTGAGCAGTGATGAGGTGTCTTTTAGAGTGTGATCTTGATTGCTGTCCTGGAATGGTAGTGGAGATTGTAGGAACTGAGGTCGGGGGCTTTGAAGCAGTGTTACTGTGTGGATCAGCTGTGTCTGATTCATGTCACTTAGATTGATGGCTGAGATGGGTTAGAAAGGGAAAGTATGAACCTTCAGTGAATGCTGGAGGACTTGGGAGATATTAGTGAAAGGGATAGAAGCTGGTGTACTGTATGGCATGGACTCATAGGAAAAGAAGTAGAAAAGAATAATAATAAAAACATTTACTAGATGTCAGCTGCGGTTTTAAGTGCTTTCCATGTATTAATTTTCTCAATTATCATAATAACACCAAAAGGTAGGTGGTGTCATTCTTGTTTTACAGATGAGGAAAGTGAGGTACAGAAAGCTAGAGTAACTTAGCTCAAGATCATCATACACTTACTAAGTGGTGGGGCTGGGATTTGAAAGCAGGCAATCTGTCTCAAGAACACATGTATTTAACAGTGACACTATTCTGCCCTCGCTCTTACAGCCATTTGAAATCCTACAAATGGTCTAGAAATAGTGATGAAAACTAGGAGGGTTCCTGTTTTGCCTTCCTCTAATTTATAGTGAATGAAAGAATAAGTAGCTTCTTTTCAAGGTGGACTTAAGAGATGTTTCATCTAAGGCTAGTGGGTAGAGGAGTTTTTGAAAAGGTTGCGTGTCTCAGGAGAGTTACTTAAAATGGGCTAGGGGCTCTGGGAGGATGGTCAGCTGTTAAGTGGTGGGGAGAGACCAAGGAGCAAGAAGAGGATACGTTAGAGGTTAGATGACCTGGCAGGCTTGCAGTTGTGCTAGTGGCTAAGGAAGACAGGGATTGGAGGCCAGTCAGTGGGTCTGAATGTTGCTGGCAGGTGTAGGTTAGGGCTCTAGGTGGTGTCAGAGACCTGGTGATAGAAGGAGACTGAGCTTCCCCTGTCTTCATGAAATAGACTTCATTCACTGTCATTATTATTAATCTTAGTTTAGAAAGCCGGAGCCTGTTCTTATGTCCCACTCATGTAACTGCTTGTTGACACCAGTTTCCGTAATCTTTTCTAGTTCACTTTTTGACATCATCTTGGTTCTGCTTGTCGTCTTTCTTTTTGGTGATCCAAGCTTATTTATGTAGGTTGGTCTTTGGCTCGCTGATATGATAATTAAGGGAATTTGGGTCTTCCTACATTGCTCACAGTTTAATACCTTTAAACTTCATCAACAGTATTTTTGCTTCTGCTTTTTCTGTTCTTATTTGCTTCCACATAGATCTGTCCAGATGGTCTGATTTAAGGATGTAGGACTCTCTTATTTGGGAATTGGAGGAAAGGGAGCTATAGAGTAGATAGATGGGCTTTTGAGCAGTTGGGCTGAATGTTATAAAAAAAACCAAATTTCTGCGTATTATTTAAAAGCCTTGTCTGAGAGACATTATGGCATAGTGGGAATCAGTTGGGATCATTTCGACGTGTGTTTGAATCTCAGTTCTCCACTTATTAATGATATAATCATTTTAACTCTGTTCACTTATATGTAAAAAGCATAAAGTATTATCTCTTAAAGTTGTTGGGATTAGAAAGAACATAGGAAAGTTCTAGTGTAATGTCTGGCGTGCAGTAGTGCTCATTAAATAGTAGCCATTATAATTGTCATAATCTAGTTCTCTCTGGTTATTGCCTGAATTTCATCTTAGTTATGCCTGTTGTGGTCTGTGAAATTTTTCTGTTCACTTTGCAGCCCCTGCAATGTTACTATTTCATGCCCTCCTATATTTTATGTTTTCAACCCAGAATATTAAACTCACGGGGCATACATTCCCTGTTTCACTGGTCCATCTTTCCAATTTGATTAAATGCAGGAGGGTGGTGGACAGTCAGTGTATTTAGCTGTCTCTCTTGTCTTGTGTACATGCTTCAGATAGATTGCTCACCACACAACTAACGTGGTAGAACTGTATGCGCCCTTTGTGATTACTTGGTAGGAAGTCATCCAGCACTTTGAAGTATATGCTGCCCTTGGAGGTGGAAATAGATTTTTTTTCCTACTTGCCTGAATATCTCTTGCAACTCTTACCCTTTCACATTTCCTGATTTACATCGCATGAGCAGAGAGATTCCCACTTGGTAGTGTAGTTTTTTTACCCTATTTTTAGAAGCCACGTTTTTTTATTCACTGAACTGGTTTTGATTCTCTTTTTGCTCTGTCATTTTTTCCCCCCCTTATTGCCTGTTTGGATTTCTAATACTTGAGAGTGGTGAGTCCTTTTACTTTGCTTTCTAGCAGATGGTCTGAATTTCACTGATAGTGAATGTGAACCACCAGGACATGATAAAGTATATGTAATTCACGCCCATTTAGTCGCTAGGACAACCATTCTTGAAATGAAGATACTTGGAGAATACTTGTGTGTGTATCTATTTGGGAGTCTGCCTGCAGAATGTAGTATATGTATAAGTAGTAGAAATCAAAGAAATATGTTCTAAAACATACCAGTATTAATTATAATCACTATTCTTTATCTTTACAGGGATTCGTAGAACTGACTATATTTCCCACAGTTGCAAACTTGAATAGAATCAAGTTGAACAGCAAACAGTGTAGAATATACCGAGTAAGGATCAATGATTTAGAAGCTGCTTTTATATATAATGATCCAACCTTGGAAGTTTGTCACAATGAATCAAAACAGTAAGTTATACACTTTAAAAGTCGATATTTTAAATTTTAATTTAATTTAATTTTTTTATTGAAGTGTAGTCGGTTTACAACGTTGTATCAATATCTGGTGTACAGCATAATGTCTCAGTCATACATGCACATACATATATTCCTTTTCATACTCTTTTTCACTGTAGGTTATTACAAGATGTTGAATATAGTTCCCTGTGCTACACAGAAGAAACTTCTTGCTTATCTATTTCATATGTAGTAGTTAGTATCTGCAAACCTTGAACTCCCATTTTGTCCCCTCCCACCCCCATTCCCCTCGATAACCATAAGTTTGTTATCTATGTCTGTGAGTCTGTTTCTGTTTTGTAAATAAGTTCATTTCTGTCTTTTTTATTAAGATTCCACATATAAGTGATATCATATGGTATTTTTCTTTCTCTTTCTGGCTTAGAATGATGATCTCTAGGTCCATCCATGTTGCAGCAAATGGTATTTTATCCTTTTTTATGGCTGGGTAATATTCCATCATATAAATATACCACATCTTCTTTATCCAGTCATCTGTCAATGGACATTTAGGTTGTTTCCTTGTCTTGGCTATTGTAAATAGTCCTGCTATGAACATTGGGGTACATGTATCTTTTTACATTAGAATTCCCTCTGGATATGTGCCCAGGAGTGGGATTGCTGGATCATGTGGTAAGTATGCTTTTAGTTTTTTAAGGCATCTCCATACTGTTTTCTGTAGTGGATGCACCAAACTACATTCCCACCAACAGTGTATAAGGGTTCCTTTATTCTCTACAACCTCTCCAGCATTTACCATTTGTGGGCTTTTTAATGATGGCCATTCTGATTGGTGTGAGATGATACCTCATTATAGTTATGATTTGCATTCCTCTGATAATTAGTGATATTGAGCATTCTTTTTCCATGTGCCTATTGGCCATTTGTATGTCTTCATAGGAGAATTGCTTCTTTAGGTCTTCTGCCCATTTTTGGATTGGGTTGTTTGTTTTTTTTGTTACTACTTTGTATGAGCTGTTTATATATTTTGGAAATTAAGCCCTTGTCAGTTGCATCATTTGCAAATATTTTTTACCATTTCATAGGTTGTCTTTTGTTTATAGTTTCCTTTGCCTGTGCAAAAGTTTATGAGTTTAATTAGGTCCCATTTGTTTATTTTTGCTTTTATTTCTATTGCCTGGGGAGAGTGCCCTAGGAGAACATGGCTAAAATTTATGTTAGAGAATGTTTAGCCTGTGTTTTCTTCTAGGAGTTTTATAGTGTCTTGTCTTATGTTTAAGTCCAAAAGTTGACATTTCTGACAGTTTTTTTTTAATGATTTGATTAATTTTTTTCAACAGATTTTTCTTAGATTATTATTAGACTCACTTACCCAATTTTTTTCCAAATTATAATTCTGTTGTTTTTACCACTACTTACATTTGGTTCAAGCAATTTTACTAGCTCTGCCCAACATAAGTTACTAAGTTTCCTTTCTTCAGACTGCAGTTTTAAAGAAGGGCTGTGAGAGAATGTTAAATTTTCTTAGCCATTTTTCTACTTTTAATGTTTTAAAAATAGTATTTTCTTCACAGAGATTAATGTAATCTTCAGTGAGTTATATAGTACTGTAATCTGTAGACCAGAAACTGTTTTAAAATATTCTATAAAATATTTGACAACTTTAGAACATTTCAAAGTATTATCTGAAATATCTCATTCCTTCACCTTAAATATTGCCTCTCTTGAGGCTACTTCCGATTTTTATCAGTAAACATATATTTTTGTGATCAGTTTTATGTTCTACATTTTTCATTTAAATACTTTGTTTTCACTTTTCCACGTATAATGATAGGCTTCATTTTTTTAATCATTTTTAGGGGCAGGTAGTATTCCATTTACTCAGTATGCTGTGGTTTGCATGATTATTTTTCAGATTCTTTTTTTTTTTTTCTTTCAATGATTTTCTTAGGAAAATGGGATTCTCATTTTTCTTATGGCTCTTCTAGTATTTTACTTGATTGTGCCCTGGTAAGATTTGTACTGATTTAAATACTGTCAACTTTGTTTGAAGGCACTTGTTTTTTCAAAGCTTCGATAGCATTGGATTATATCATGTCTGTGATTCCCAGTGTTTTGGGGTAGAATGCCCCAAACTAAACTCTTTTATTCATAAACTGTAAACTCTTTTTAGTCAAGATGATATTTTAACTAGTCTAAATCTGTAATATTTGCCTTAAGGCAGCAGGTCTCAAAGTGTGATTCACAGACAGGCATCATCAGCATCACCTGGAGCTTGTTAGAAATGCAAATTTCCAAGCATTACCCTAGACCTGCTGGTTCAGAAACTGGGGATAGGGTTCTGCAGTTTGTGTTTTAACTAGTCTGCCAGGTAATTCTGATACAATCTAAAGCTTGAGAAGGAACCACTCCTCTTTAAGGGATTGGGATAGTTGAGAAAGGAGGCTTATCTGTAGGCATATTTATCATCCCAATAACTATTGATTTAGAATTTGTCAAACTCGGAGAAAAGAAAGGGGTGTTAGAAAAATTCAGGGAATCTCTGAGTTGCTCCTGTGACTTCCCATTCTATAAAGATGAGCTGTTGAAAATACATGCTTTTACAGCCATACTTGTAGAATTGACATAAAAAGACTTATTACAAAATCATCTGCATCTTCTTCCTCCCCCCAAAAATAATCATCTGGCTTTGGAGCAGTAAGTAGGTACCACTAAGGGATGAAAAAGGCATGGGTAAAAGGGCAAGTAGGAGCTACTGCCTTGTTAAAAAGTCCAAAATAGCTACTCTGTTGAGCCTAGAACTCTGCATTGATGCCAGAGTAAGAAGCTTTTCCATCTGCCAGTCACAAAACACAGCGTTTGCACAGCTGCTTTTTACCTGTTGTTGATGCTCAGGTCTCAAAGAAGATAATCTATGACATTGCAGTGACAGGAACAGTGGACTCCAGATCCGTTGAGGAAGCAAGCTTTACTTTGCTATGTTAATTTTGAGATGATGATAGCCCCTAAAATTTTTCTTTAGTGATAAGGAAGATACCGCATTACTTTTTGTATTATAAAGGAAGGAAAGGAAGTCATAAAGGAGAATCTTTTCAAAGATTAGGTTAGAAAATTGGGAAAGTTAGAATGTATTTAAAATTTTCAGCTGGTATCAGAGCTCTGTTAGCCGTGGTCACTTATTAAATACTCATGACAACCTGTGATGTTCTTCCTGGCTCTAGAATCTTGATTACCTTTTTTTTTTTTTTATTACTTTCAAAGAGAGATGACATTAGTTGTTTTTGCTGATGTTTGTGTATTCTCTGACTTGTTCAGAAAAGAATTTGAGATTGGTTTTAGAATTTTATTGTATGACAGGTTTTTAAAGTAGTTAATCAAATTAGCATGAAGGGTGAAAAAGTATAGGGTGGTAACACACTACTAAGCTACTGCACAATTGTTAGAGGAGGACTGTAGGCTTGGTTTTGATATTTCTGGTTGTCATACAAAGGGGGAATCACTGTTGTACGTGTATAAGATTCATAAGATATGAGAAAGAAACCACCGGTTACTCAGAAAAAAATACTGCTTAGCAGTTAGATGTGAAAAGTATCTCCTGTTAATGATATTGTTTATTTTTAAAGATAACTTTGGGAAAGGCAGATAGTTAAGGTCTTTAGCATGTCCCTAATACTTCTGTTACATCTCTTGTTTCGAAAGTAACTTTTTTTTAGTGAACCAATACAATTTCCGCTAAAGCTGAAACAGAAATTAAATATAAAAGATTTGAAATTGAAAATTAAACTTAAAACTCAGTGGTAAAATTTGATCTTGAATACATATAAGAATGTGCTAACGTTCAAAGAAGTAATATGCTACTTCATCACATTTTCTTCTTATTTGTTTTAAAGTTAAGGTGCCAGGCCCTTCTGTTTTTAATGGAAAGAGTGTGCTTACCTTGGTTAAGATTCAGCACCTTTGAACTGCAGGGGTAATGTAAGGAGGGGAAACATTCAGATAAGGGGCCAAAAGGCGTTTCTACCTAATTTATCCCACTAATGTTAGCTGAGTTGTTAAGTTACCTGTACTAGCAATTAAAAAGCCTGTTTGTTATGTAACATCTGTAAGGCTTCTCTGCCTCTTTCTCTTTGTCTGTCTGTCTGTCTGTCTGTCTGTCTGTGTCTCTCTCTCTCTCTCTCTCTCTCTCTCTCTCTCTCTCTCTCGTCTCTCTCTGCCTCTTTCTCTCCCTCCCTCCCTCTCTGGCTTATTGTCTGTCAGTAAAATAATTTAAAAACATTTTTTTTTTCTTTACCAGTAAAATAATTGAAGCACTTGAAGTTTCTCCAAATATATTTTCTGTTTGAGTCTCACATGTTGTAGGTATAGTTTGCCTCCATGGGAGCTGTGGCTCTTTGGTAGTTTTTAAAGTTTGTTTTTGTGCTTTCTTCCTTCCTTCCTTTCTTCCTTTCTTTCTTTCTCCACATTTCTCTCTTCTTAGAATAAAATAAATGTAGACTTTGCCAGAGAAACTGTTTCTGTGCATAGATAGCCTACAGTGGCCGAGATTTCTCTTTCCTCTTTGTTTATTTCCCTTCCTTTGATAGGCTTTGCTACTTTGAGAAGACCTTTTTATTTTACTTGAAAAGTCTCCAGTTTCAGGAATTAGTTTCATTCCTGTCTTCTGTCTTCATTCCCACTAAGGAGTGACAGTAGAAATGAAGCTAACTTAAGATATAAATGAAATAACTTGAGTGATTGGAGCAATTTTTAGAGTGACTAGAATTGATTTTTTTTTTTAGTTACTTTAAAAAAAAAAAAAAGATTTTCTAGGACCTGTATTTAATACAGACTTACATAGAGATTTTAAATGCTATTATTTTACTAATGTCATGTGGTAGAAGTGGTTAATTCTCTTATTGATTATGGTTAAGTAAAATGGATAGTTTTATAGTTTAACTCAGCCACAATGCCTCATGGCCAGTTGTTTTAGTAGTATTGCTTGGAATTAAGTTGTCATAATTTGAAGAACATTGGGGTTGATTTAGTCAAAACTTCATCAGGAATTTTTCCTTTACTATTCTACCTTCTACTTGAATGCTTCCAGCTCTGGAGAGCTCACTGTATTTTAAAGCACCCTTTTCATTATTTCTAAGTGCTAGAAAGTTTTTTTACTACATTGAGTTACAGTCTGTTTTGCTATGATGTTCACAGACTTATCCTAATTAAAAATTGTTTTCCTCTTAAGTTTTCTCTTTTCCAGTCTGTACCATCTCACTACTCTCAACCATTCCTCATTTAAAACTCTTCCCAAATTTGTTAACCGTTCTCTTTGCCCTTCTCTGAATACTCTCTAGCATTGTGTTTTCTTAAATGTGGTAACCCTAGAACTAGATAGAGTTCTTCTTACTTGGACTTCTTATAATCACACATGCTTAGCAGTAGAGCCATTTTGTTCTTACCTGTAGTCAGTATTTCTAGTGGCTTGAAATTCATTAGCCTTTCACAAATAGTTACTTTTAAGTAGTTGATTCAAGTTTGAGCTTATAATTAGTGAAATCCTCTAGGCTTTTTCATAGAAAAACTTGTTAAGGAAGGGCTTTCTCTAAGCAACCTTATTATTTCATGGTAATGGTATCATATCAAATGTTATTTTGATTACTTTTAAAAATTAATTTTTATTAATTTTGAAATTCCATTTCTGTAAAATAGATTTTTCTATTGGCTTTTATTTATTTTATTCTGTATGTAAACTATCAAAACTAAAGACAAGAAAGAACGAATGTTGACAAAGATATCGAGTAAGAATTCTCAACCATTGCTAATAGAAATGTAAATTGAGGTTGAATGTATACAAACTCTATGATTGGCATTCTCACTCCTAGGTATATACAGAAAAGTATAAAAATGTTCACAGCAGCATTTGTAATAGTCAAAATTACTGAAAACCCATCAATGGTAGAATAGTAGATTGTGATATATTTTCACACTATTAGAATTCTACAGGTAATGAGACTGAGTGACCAATAGCTAGATGCATTATTAGCATGGATGAATTTCACAAACTTAACATTGAATAAAAGAAGTCAGACATGAAAGAACATGTATTAAGTTGTTAATCTATCACATGAGATGTCAGAATAATGCGTTACCCTTGGTCATGGGAAGCAGGGCTAGGTTAGTGATTACAAGAGGGCTTCTGGGAGGCTGGTAAAGTTCTGTTCTTGCTCTGCATGCTGGTTACTTGGGTTTTGTGAAAATTCATCAAGCTGTATACGTAGAGTATATGTACTTTTCTGATGTACATGTGCTTTCATGAATATTTTTTTAAATGGAGAAAAAGTTTATGAGTAACTGAATGTTAAGTTTTGCAAAATCTGTGCCTATAGTTTTAAGAAGCACACATTCCTTATTTGACAAAGAATTAACAGATTATTTTATTTAATATGAATTTTTATAATAGGATTTTGGAGAAAATTCTTTTGATTACCTTGATTTACTAGTTTTTCAATATCCCCTACAACATTACTCATCTTTAAGCTTTGTTCCCTTAAAGAGGACTGGGGATTGGCATAGTGGTGGTTATAGGGCAAGGGCTCATTAATATTTGGAGTCATTGTTATTCTGAAAATTGAAAACACTATAATCTTGCCTTGTAATTTTTGGCTTTTATGAAGTTATTATGAAAGGAAACACATTTGATTTGTTTTATGAAAGGAAACACTGAAATCCAAACCATGAGAAGGTTGTTCCTCATAACTGACTTTCCAGTAGATTCCATTTATAATGACTCACCATTTTATTTGGACCACTTTACCTTTTCTCAGGAAATGAGGAGATTAAGTGAGAATGATTTCCCATAAAAAAAAAAAAACTGAATGATTTAATGTCTAATGTTTAAATTTGGCTTTTTGTGTAATGATGATTTTTACATTTTTGAATTTCACAGATAACTGGGGGAAATTATAAGTTCTTTAGTTATTTTTCAGATTTCATTCTTGTGAAATTTTATTGAAAAGAAATTGCATCCTACAGATGTACAAAGTAGTCTTTAAAATTAGATAGTATGTTAACTAAGTGCTGGCAAGGATACAGAGCAACGGGCATCTCTTATAATGCTCGTGGAAAAGCAGAATGATACAGCTGTTCTTGAAAATAATTTTAGCAGATTCTTATAAAGCTAAATTTATATTTACTATATGACTCAACAGTCCTATTCTTGAGTCTTTGTACTACAGAAATGAAAATTAAATTCACATAAAAACTGATTCCCAGTTGTTTATAGCAGCTTTATTTGTGATAGCCAAAAGCTGGAAACAGCCCAGATGTCTTTGAGTAGATGAATGAATAAATAATAAACAATGTATGGTATAGTCCATACAATGGGATACTATTAGTGTAAAAGGAACAAATTATTGATACATGTTACCCCTTAGATGAATTTCAAAGACATACTGGGTGAGATAAGCCAGCCTCAAAAGGTTGCATTCTGTATGATTCCGTTTATTTGACGTGATGCATAGCATAAGGGACTTTGCGGGATGATGGAACTGTCCCATATCCTGATTGTGGTAGTGTTTACACATGTGTTAAAATTGACAGATTTATATAACAAAGGAAAAATTTTACTTTTACTGTATGCTAGTTAAAAAAAAAAGGTAGTATGTTACCTTTTTTTTTAATTGTGGTCCTGGAGTTTTTATACCTTTTATTTTACATATCGGAAAAAAGAAAATGTTGAAATTGTTGAGAAGGCTGCCTAACTACTTCAGAACTTTGTGTTTTGTAGTTGTTAAAGGCCACAGTTAACATTATATTCTCCTAGTTAGAGAGATGGAGGTGGGGGAGGAATGGCTTCTGTCCTGTTGAAAGTATGTAAATTTAATGTTTTATTTAATAACTTTTCCTATTTTATTTTCCCTATAATCTTCTGTACAGTATATGAAACTTGTCTTTTAATAAGTTAAAAATATATTAAGCTAGTGAAATGTCACTAAGTTTGTGGATTCGTCTAATGGCAAGATGATAGACACAAAGGTGCACAACAAGAATATGGCTCATGGTGGTGTGTCTCTTATTTTCTCACTCTTGCCATTCTTCATCTTTCTTTTTTCTCCCATTTCTTCCATATTCCTTTAACTGATTTCAGTGGGGAAATGTAATACGCGTGTGTGTGTAAATATATGTGTATAAGTCATTTTTATGGTCTACCATTAGAAAATCAGATGAGAACAATGTTTTCATATTTCCATAAGGCTTCTGTGTATTTCGTCCAGTGGGAAATAAGGCCAAGTAACTATTGAACAAATATTATTTATGTCCCTTGGCATTAAGGGGATATAACAGTGAACCACCCAAAAGTTCCCTTCTTCCTTAAGCTTACATTGTCATGCACTGGGAGCAGTACTATAGTTTGAGGAATTGATTCCCATCCTGACTTGTTTGAAACATTTTAATTTCTATCAGATTATAAAGCTTGTTGAATCCATTCAAATTTTTGCCAGATTAATAACAATTATGTCTTCAGTTCTACATATATTCTTTACATTTGTATCAGGAAAGTGTAGTGGCTTTGGCATTCCAAAATTAATGATGGATGTAATAATCTTAATCACATAGCATTGATGTGTAGACTATATATGCCATTACATTTATAGTTTAATAGTTTTTGTCTTGGGAAACAGAGCAACCGTTACTTGGCTAAAAAGCATTCCTATGAATTAGTTAAGATGATACAATGCTCACAAGCAAATGATGCCAAGTATTTAAGAAAATGTTTGGTGAAATATATGGCTTATTATTAAAATTGACTCTTTTTTTTTCCAGGAGAAATCTCAATTATTTTTCCAACGCTTATGCAGCTGCGGTTAGCGCTGTGGATCCTGATGCAGGGAATGGAGAACTTTGCATTAAGGTCCCGTCAGAGTTATGGAAACATGTTGATGGTAAAATAACAAGAATATGTTGATTGTACAATAAAATAATGTTGTATTCAGCAACTAGAAACTTTTCATGAAAATTAATGATGTCAGAGTTTTAAGTTAATCAGTTGAAATATACAGAAGTTGGAAGCTCTTTTTTTTAAGGATAGCTGGCCAACAGGAAAATAGCAATCAAGGGCTATGTTGGTTTTAACATGAAAGTTATTTTAAGAAATTAGATGAATGGAGCAATTTGATTTAAGAACCCATACAATATTAAATCAGTTTAGAATTACAGCATTTTATAATAGGAAGGATCCTAAAAAGTCATCTGATTTAATTCCTTCCTTTTACAGAAGAGTGATCTGAGGTTTAAAGAGAGTAAGTGACCTGCTGAATGTTATTAGTAGTGGAGCCAAGGCTAGGACATAGGGTTCCTGACACTTTTACTGTCTTGTTATTTGTAAATCTTCTTTATTTTCTTGTATAAAGTTACAACCATTATAATTATTATATATAACCTTCTGCTTACCTGTTTTTAGCCTTATAAAAATTAATCAAGATAAGGAAGTAGAAGACTGTTTTCTTTTTGCTTGTTGCTTTTTTTGGATAGTTTGTGTGTGTGTGCTGGGGGTAGGGGATTATTTGGGAGGCAAGTTGCCTAGTTTAGGGGACAGGCATGGAATGTCATCATGCATGTTCAGGGATTGAAGAAAGTCCATATGGTTGTAATGCCTTGGGGGAAATTTAAAAAAAAATCTTTTAATCTTATGAAAGCAACACATATTATGTAGAAATGAAACATAATAAATAATGCTATGTTATGTAAATTCTTGGGTGGGCCTTCCTACCTACCTCACCCCTACTCCTTCTACTCCTCAAAATCAAAACTAGGGTTAACAGTCTGTGGGGAAGTGTAATAATAGAACAGACTTGAAAAGTAAGTTTTGAATTGAGTCTGGAAGGCCTTATGTGTCCTCTGTGGTAGTTTTGGACTTTTTTCTTCAGGCAGAAACGCTGAGAGGAGGATATGGCATGATCTCTATTTTGGGAGGACATAGCTAGCAATGACTAGAATCGAGTGGAGATAAGGACACCCGTGGAAGCAGACTGTTGAGTTACTATAGGCGAAGAGATGGTAAAAGCCAAAACTAGGTTGAGTAGTATGGGTTTTCATGTAAACTGAGCCTTTGATTCCTATTTATGTTCAGTGTAAGTCTTTGCCCGTATTATATCCACCACTGTTACCTAATTATTTATTTAAATATCATTGTATGTATATATTTGTTTGTTGCAGAATTAAAGGTCCTAAAGATACACATCAATTTTTCTTTGGATCAACCAAAAGGAGGTCTTCATTTTGTGGTACCAAGTGTAGAGGGAAGTATGGCAGAAAGAGGTGCTCATGTTTTCTCTTGTGGGTATCAAAATTCCACAAGGTAGATTACTAATTCTTACGTATTTCACTTGGTTTCATTTTTCTGTTGCGTTTTTTTCCTGTGTATATGCAATACATGTATTTAGTACAAAATGAGAAGTATAAGCTTGATCCTCAACTCTTTAGTAACTTCTTCTGAATCTTGTTACATTAATCATTCCTCCTCAGTCCTATATGTTCCCTCCTTCTCTTCTTTTTAATTCTGCTTTTCTAAAATCATCTTAGTTCTTTTATTTTTAAAAATTTTTTATTGAAGTAATGCAACATACAGAAAATTGCATGAATTGTAAAGAGAAAGCTCAATACATTTTCACAAGTGAACAAACTCATGTAGTTCATGCTCACATGAAGAAAGAGAACATTAACATTACCAGCATCGCAGAGTCACCCCTCCTCCCCACTTCCATTCACTGTTCCCCACCTGATATCCTCCTGCCCCAGGGTAACCACCATCCTAATTTCTAAAATACCATAGATTAACTACACCTATTTTTGAACTTTATTAAATGGAATCATATGCATTATACTCTTTCTATCTGGCTTTTTTGTTCAACACTGGTAGTTATTGTTGTACGTATTATAATTCATTCTCATAGCTCTACAGTTTACCGCATGTTATAGAAACATTATTTTACATGTACCCTCCTCAGATTATTAACTCCTCCAAGCCAAAGATGATGTCTTATACTTCTTTGTGTTCCAGTACCAAGTACAGAACCTGACACATAGTAAAACCTGACCTGAATAGAAAGTTGAATAGAAATTTTATGTGTGGCTTTACCAGCACTATTTGAACTTATGAATGCATCAGATACTCCAGAAAAGCAGTTTCCTAACTTACGGAATAGATTATGAGTATTGTATTTTTTTAAACTATTGTAAACATTTTTAGTTTCCAGAAATGAATGCTACGTAAAAACTGACTGTGAATATATAAGTAAAATTATTTTTCATTTAAAAATTGGAAACTAAGGGTTTACCTCTTCTCACGGTTTAAACTGGAGGTACCACATGATATGTTTTCTTAATACTGCTGAATAATATTTGGAAACAGGGCTCTGTCTTTAATCACATTCTTTCAGGTTACTCAGTAAAAAGCATCAGTAGGCAAATAGCTGAAGTTTCTTTTTGTACATATTCTGTAAATGTTAAAATAACTTATATGTGGGGGAAACAATGTAGGTTGCACTTTGAACATATTTTTCATACTGTTGATCTTTTTTCTAGATTTTGGTTCCCATGTGTTGATTCATACTCTGAATTATGCACATGGAAATTAGAATTTACAGTAGATGCTGCAATGGTGGCTGTTTCCAATGGAGATTTGGTGGAGACAGTGTATACACATGATATGAGGAAGAAGACCTTCCATTACATGCTTACCATTCCAACAGCTGCGTCAAATATCTCCTTGGCCATTGGACCTTTTGAAATACTTGTAGATCCATATATGCATGAGGTAAGCCGTAGCTTCTTGCTCCTTTCACTCCCACCATTTTACTCTTAATAAGGTGGATATTAATGAAATACTAAATTTTTCTTAATTCTTCCTTCAACTATCAAGAATATCACTAGAGAGAAAAGGTTTCCTGAAATATTTAATGATATGAATTCCTTTTAAAATGTCATACTAAAATTTCATATCTTTTTCATCAGAGGGCTTAGTGTTCCAAAAGAGCTGCAAGCATGCCTTCATTAGAGTATATAGGTTTATTTCTATAACTAATTCTGTTAACAGAGTTAACCTGAGTTTATGAATGTTATAATCCCATCTCCAGAACCTGGAATACTGGAATTTCAAAATTTAAGAACCAGATTTAGTGTCACTTCTGCATGTACAGGAGGAAAGAGAAAAAGGTTGAGTTAGAATTTTGGTCAACAAACTCATGAAAGTTTCCTCTACTTTCCTCCCATCTTGTATCTGGCCACATATTCTGTGTCAGTTGATAAGCCTAGTAGTGCTTTTAGGCCTCCCCAAGCATGACACTTCCGGTGGTTACAAAGTGATTCATTGGTTATTGACCATCCTCTCTTCCATAAATATTTAAAGTAACGTTTGAGTGAATCTCTTTTCATTTACTCTTGTCCTTTATGTTTTCAAGTTTAGTTTCGTTTCGTTTTGTTTTAAATATAAGGCTTGTGTTATGACCATGTATGTCTCAACAGCACTTCTTTCAAGTTGTATGAGCAAAAATTGAGGGCAGCCAGGTTTAGAAAGTCAGTGTAGCTCCTCAATCTGCCCTTATATTTGCTTCCCTGAAATTCACAAGATTTATAAAATCGCTCATGGAAAATATTCAAGATATTTTATGAATGGTTTGCTTTTGGTGTCTTCACAATGACTCTTTGAAGTGTATTCACTGGTAAGATTGGTGGTAAATTTTATCATCTTTGGTAATTGATCAACTTTAAAATTGACATTTGATTAGTACCTACTTTGTATTTTGGAAGAATTTTTATTTTCTCACTCTGAGCCACTGGATGGGAGAAAAGTAAATGACAGTCAAGAAGTATTGTTCTTGAATACTTAAGACTATAACTTGGTCTTTCTCTCTGAAATAAATGGTGTTTACTGCATTATCAGTAGATTTGCTACCATGTAGGTTTGTCTAAAAGTGATTCTTTTTCCTTTTTTCTTTTTTGTTTTTGTTTTTGTTTTTGTTTTTGATGAATAGTATTTTATTTTTTGTTTGTGTACCAAGAGGAGTGCTCACCCTGATGCAGTTTGGACTCTGACCATTAATAACACATAGATGCTCCTTGTTCACTTATGGTAGTCTCTACTCTGTTCTTTCATAATGCTGTTAGAAAAATAATTTTCATCATGCATTAGAAACTTTCCTTGCCTCCACAGGCTTGCAGTAATCAAATCTCTTTAGCAGGGCTTTCAAGAGCTTCTAGAATTTGACCCTAATATTCCTTTCTAGCTTTTTCCCCATTACTTTCCTATTTATGTTTGTTACATTGAATATAGTTTACTTGGATTTTTTTCTGACCAAATCATGTTTTTTCCTGTCTTTGACTCTGTTTGGGATATCTTCTTTTCCTCTTCTTACCTATTAGGCTTTTGTCCAATTCAAAAAGAGCAGCTCAGAATCAGTCTTCCTCATGAAACCTTACTGGGTCGTTCTAGTCAGAGTAATCTGTCCTTATCGATGTCATTCATTTGGCACAGAATCATAGTGTGGAACATTGAGGCGGGATGTGATATTTGAGTGTTTGTCCAAGTGGAATGTAATGTGATAAGAAAATCAGAATTATTTATTGCTGACATTTCTTATCTCCTAACTACCAAAAAGCTTCCCTGTAGCTTTTATATTGTTCTTTATATTTACTGAAGATAGTGTAATTGACATTAACTATTATCAAGATAGTACTATGATGTGCAACATTCACTACATTAGATATTGATAATCAAAGGTGGTTTTACAGTAAGCCACGGAAATCTAGATTGTTCTTGTTTTGTGTGCATATATACAAAAGAAACTTTAATTTGGAACCAAAGTTATATTTTCATTGGATCTAAGCATTTCAGAGACTTATAATTCATCATGAATTTAATTCTTCATTGCATTGATTATTTTATAAATATGGTCAGTAAAACTTACCACTGATTTCATAACAGTATTTTCTCTCAGTGCCATGGATTTGTTTAAAAAAAAAAAGCAAGGGGAGGGATTTATATGCAGCTTCATTTATAATTGCAGTATTTAGGAAATTAAAAAGATTTAAGTTAACTCTTTTATTTAATGATCTGCTTTCCTGCTTTTTGTTTTTAGGTTACTCATTTTTGTTTGCCTCAACTTCTTCCATTGCTTAAACATACCACATCATATCTTCATGAAGTTTTTGAATTTTATGAAGAAATTCTTACGTGTCGATACCCATATTCCTGTTTTAAGACTGTATTCATTGATGAGGCTTATGTTGAAGTGGCTGCTTATGCTTCCATGAGCATTTTTAGGTTTGTATCTCTTCAAATTTGAAATGCCTGAATTAGGTTAATGATGTGAAAACAAGTTATTTATTTTGTGATCAGTTTTAAGATGTGGTTTGAACTTTTCCCCTTCCATTTAGTTATGATTGGCTTTATAGAAAATCTGTTGTTTTTAAAATTTAAAAATGTAGAAAAGCACAAAGAAGAAAATTACAAAATAACCCAAAAGACTCATCTTTCTCCAGAATTAATTGATACTAATATTTTACATAGTTGTTTTAGTCTCTTTTCTCCTTATGCATTTAAACAAAATCATGCAAGTTACTATATGGATGTCTAGTTGGATTTTTGTCCTAGCACTATTTAAAAATTTACTGATACCATCAGAAATGTTTATGCCCAAAAAAAGAGAGAACTTTGTTTTCTTTCTTCTTGTATCTTCTTTACCTCCGTCCTTTCTTTCATTCCTTGAAAAGTTTATTTTTATTTTTTATTTTTTATTGACATATAGTCAGTTTATAAGTTGTGTTAATTTCCGTGAAAAGTTTCAAATTTAGAAGTTTTATGTCTCAGGGTCAGTCTTTTTTCCCTCCTCCAAGCCTGTTTTTTCACCTGTAAAATGAACGTAATAATACTGTTCCTGCATTCTCCAGAGTTGTTAAAAGAGACAACAGGACAATATATTTGAAAGTAAATACTATAGCACAAAAAATTAATAGTATTATTAGGAAAAGATTTTTGAAATTAGAAGAGCCCTTTGTAAAAGGATTAGTCTCTGATTAATATATCAGTTTCTGATTGATGCTGCAACTCCCTACCCCCCAAAAAGGACATTTATATTTTTCATGAAAATCGATGGGAAACAGTTCTTGCTTTCAAGCAAAAGTTACTATGATTATGGATTTTCAACTAAAATTTGAAAAGATCTGAAAGCTCTTGGGGAGAGTATTTTGGTTTTTCTCTTTTATGTCTTAATTGAACTCCACTATTTTTAAAGTGTGATTATTTTATTTTGACTGAATAATTGTTTATTTCTTGGTTATAATTAGCCACCTCTTATTTTAAATTCGCAGCACAAATCTGTTACACAGTGCCATGATTATAGATGAAACACCTTTGACTAGAAGGTGTTTAGCTCAGTCCTTGGCCCAGCAGTTTTTCGGATGTTTCATATCCAGAATGTCTTGGTGAGTAATTTCAAAGTTTACAACTACTGAGAAGAATTAGGAAAGTTTATTTTTATTTTCTTTTCCTGCAGTGTAAACTGAAGTTTGTCCTAGCTGCAGATAATTAACTTAACAGACACTATTTCTCTGTATGTTTAAAGAAAAGTAATGAGTCTAAATTCTGTCCTAAATTTTTGACCATGACCTCAACATATCAATATAGTTAATTCCGTAATTTGCAATAAGAATAAGGTAAGAATTTTGATAGCAACAATTTCTTAAAGAACTGAATAAGTATTGTAGATATAAGGACTTCAGTGTACAGAGAACTATGGTTGGAATACTAATGTCAATATTCAATGCAGTTGATAATGTTTAAGGTAAAATAATGGTCCTCTACAGTAGTGATAATGATACAGATGTTTTCCTGTTAGTACCTACCTTTGAACTAATTTACTTGAAAGATGGGAGAAATAAAACACTTTTTATTTTGTTTTTGATTAAGTTGAGGTGAATTTGAAGAAATAGACAAAATTCCCTTCAGATTATTATTTATGATTATAATTTATAATTGTGACCATTCTGTGCTATATGTAATATGTGAATCTTGATTTCTTTTTCTTTCCTTCTGGAGGGGAAAGGGCAGAGTAAGGCCTCTTTGTAATTTTCCTAAAATTACATAATTTCGTTAAAGAATAATACATGGAACGTGATAGACAAAATGTTTGAATAAACGAATGAATAAATGGATAAACATACAAATTAATGAATGGTGTCATTGCCTTTCTTCTTAAGAAATTAAAAAATAATTAAGTAATTAAACTTTAGGTCTTTGGATCCCACTAATACTTACGCATGGAATTGGCAGTAATAGAATGTGTACTTTAGGAATTGAGCAGTATGGTCCTGGGTATGTGCACGTATTTTCTTAGAGGCAGACAGTATGGACAGAATTGGGCACGAAGGAACCAGTACTGCCAGAGCAAAGCACAAACATAGGTACATTATACTTGAAATAAGAGAATAAAGTGGTCTTACAGTTAAGTTCAAGCCAGATGTGAAGAAGGTATAATGAATGGACAAGAAGAACTCAGCCAGAGGAAGTGGGAAAACCAAATGGTTTAATAACTTTCATTTTCTTTAAGAAGGAGAGAAGTACACACTACACTAGTTCTGTGTCCTCTTTGGCCTTATCTGAGGAATTTTTATTATTAAAATAATAAAATTTGTTTTTTATTTATATTAAAATATAGAAATAACTTATTATTATTTAACTTTTTGCTTAGGTCTGATGAATGGGTGCTGAAAGGAATTTCAGGCTATATTTATGGCCTTTGGATGAAAAAAACTTTTGGTGTTAATGAATATCGCCATTGGATTAAAGAGGTAAAAAAAGCAGCTGGATCCATTATCCACTTGGAAGTCAATAGACATGGTAGTGTTCTCCTGATTTTCCAGTTGCATGTTTTTTATTTTTACTATTTATAAAATACTTACTGTCATTTGAAAGTTCCTAATTTTTTCCAGCAAAATGAGAATCACTTTTCAGAGAAAGACTAATGGTCTAGTTTCCATTGTCAGTGTTGGCCTCCAAAGACTTTTTTGCTAAGGAAGAGAATATTCAAGTTCTTTACATCAACCTAGTCATTAGATATATTCCAGCTCATCATGGTAGTCATTTTTAATGTAATTCTGTGCTTCCTAAATTTGTTTAGACTTAGCGCCTGGATTCTGGAGTCAGATTGCTTTTCATTCTGCTTCATACATTTACAGGCTTTATGATTTTGGCCAATCTTTCAAAGCCTCATCTGTATAAGGAGAGTAGTAGTAGCGTCTACACGTGGACAGGGATTGTGAGACATTATACATGTAATGTGCGTAGTGCCTAGTACGTAGTAAGTACTTACTGTATGTTGGCTAGTCCTTCAGTGCATTTGTGTTCTCTATCATTTTCACATCTTTTTCCCATTATTTAGAGATTTTGCCAAAAAGAAAAAAAAACCAAGAAAATTTTGCCTAGCCCATTCTGTTTATATACATTTTAATCACATCATACTTCTACTCAGTTGGAAAAATTTCAGCCTTTAGTATCCTCAGTAAATAAATAGTCCCCTCCATCTTCCTTCTTTTTTCTTATTTTATATATTTTCATCATCCAAACCTAAACTCAAGCCAAAAGATAATTGTAAAAGATTTCAAACATTGAGAACTATAAACGACTTTGTACATCTAGAACTGGAAGAGTCCATTTTTCACTTCAAAAACTTAATAAAGGGGGAAAAAATAACATATAGCACTACAGTGTGTCAAGCACTGTTATAAACATCTTATAAATATTAACTGTCTTATTCCTTCTAACTCCTTTGTTGTTATCTGCATTTTACAGATAAGGAAAGAGAGGTTGTTATTTGGCTAAAGTTACACAGGTAGTAAGTAGTAGAGCAGGATTCAAACCTGGCTTTTAACTACTTCAGTATGGTTTTTGCCACTTCTCTGTACTGCTTATATAAAATTTAAACTAGGCATGAATTTTCAGCACAGTTGTGTTGTCTTTTTTATCCACTTAAAGTTTTTTTTCAATTTGATCTGTGTCATATTAGAGAAAACTAGAGAAGTTTTATAATGATAGTTTCCTGGCATAATTCTATCTCTGTTTCTTTTCACTTGCTTACATCCTCCACCAGAAGCAAAATACAGAGAGGGAAGAAATAAACTTGGAGCACAGGTCAGAGAGTTTGGGAAGAACCATTAGGAAAACTTGCCAGGCTACTGGTGAGCCCTGAACGCAAAGTAGAGAAGGCTTTTGGGCTCTATCATTCAGCCAGCTGTGTATTCTGTTTTGTTTGTAAGAAAATAAACTACTCCCCAAATACATTTCATTCATTTTAAGAGATTTACATTCTGATTCCAGGAAATTAGAAATTACAGTTTGGTTCTTAAATTTGTTATGTAAAATAATTTTCACTGTCTCTTATTTTTATATCTTTTTTAGGAGCTGGACAAAATAGTGGCTTATGAACTAAAAACTGGTGGAGTTTTACTACATCCCATATTTGGTGGAGGAAAAGAGAAGGATAAGTATGTTGATTGTTCAGATAGGATATTACAAACCCTGTTTTATGGAATTAGTCTTTTAGGATCACTTGTATGTGTGCGAGCCCACACAGGCCAAAGAAGTAGTAATAATAGTATGTAATAATATTGAGGCCACAAATGCTGGTAATATTCTCATTACTCCTTTCATTACTGTTTTTATTGCAAATGATGACTATAAATGGATTTAAACATTAAAAAAAAAGGCTCAAAAATATGTTTTTTTCTTTTTCCTTTTAATTTCCTAATGCTGATATATTGTCCTATTCTCATAAAAGTTTGAAAGTAATAGAAACAAGTATTTTGCTTATGTACCACTGATTTTTTTTTTAAGTCTAAGTAGATAGTTTCAGCATTAAGACATCCTACCTGTACCTGTTTATCTGAATGGTCACCTACCTAGATAATTATTTACTCTTTCCTTTTTTCCCTTTTTCCTTTTATTTCCCCCTCTCTCACTTCCCTTCTCTTTCCCTTTCTCTCTCTCTTTCTGTTTTTTAGCAGGTAACTGTAAAGGAGACAACCACTTACAACAAAATAATGGTGCTAGCAGGAATCCTTATTTGTTCTAGGGTCCATGGATTTCCTAAGGGAATATGGATTGAATTGGATAGGAAATTTCTTCCGTATTTTTACTAACCATTAACTGAAATTTTATACCTTCAATTATGACTGTAGGTAAAAGACAATGCTGTGACTTTGTCAGCAGTAGAAATCATAGATGTTTTCCTCTCACATTATAATTGTTAGCAGATACCT
The DNA here is from genome assembly GCF_009834535.1 of Camelus ferus. NCBI lineage: Eukaryota > Metazoa > Chordata > Mammalia > Artiodactyla > Camelidae > Camelus > Camelus ferus. Next base: position 16,082,094 of record NC_045720.1, read on the forward strand.
TGAAATATTCTTTGCACTCCATTACCTTAAAATTACTGCAGTAAACCACTGCTAGATCTTATTGAATGCTATATAAATAATAAACTAGCTCCTATATTGGTAGCATCATAGTTTTTAAAAAATACTTTGACAACTATATTTCATTAATACTGATTTCCTGTGTGTTTATTTTGTACATTATAAGCAGTTTTTCTCATGTCTGTAGGATTAACCAGACTACCCAAGAGTCTAGAAAGTACAACAAAGATTAAGAAACTTGAAGTTGTATAATCAGTAGTCTTTTGTTGAAGCATGGTCACTGAGACAAGATTAAGTCAGTGGAAAGGCATAGGAATTTGGAGTTAGACAAACTTTTATAGTTACTAATTTTTGTGATCTAAGAAAATTGTATAACCTTTCTGAGTGTGTATGTATGTTTTAATGTATAAAATGATCCATCTTAATCAGGTTGGTTGCCAGGATTACTTGAGATAAAGCTTTATACATAGTATGCACTCACTCAAATGTTAGTTCTTTTACTTTCTTCTCCTGACTGCCTGCTATGTGGCAGTTTCCTAGCATATAATTAGAGTGTGTTCCCATTGTGTGTCAATGTTATTTACACTAAATGCTTTTACCTTGGTTCTGCCTATTTATTTAGTTCTTTCTGATGTTTGATTTTTAAAATTTGTACTGTAAAAGCAGTACGTGAATACATGCTCTTTGAAGAGATTCAAAAAAGGACAGTTTAGAAGCTTGTGGAGTAACAAGTAAAAGGTTCTTTTTAGCCCTCTTTTACCACCCCTCGCTCCTACCAGTTCCTCTCCTTGGAGATAACCGTGGTTATAAATTTGGTATATTGTCTTCCAGACTTCCTCCTTTTTATTTTTTTGTCTTTTTTTATGTGTATATGGCATTTATAAAATGTAATTTAATCATGCATATTACTGTGTACTTTTCTTTTTTAAAAAATTAACCATATCTGTAAATTTTGGCAAGCATTCCATGTGACTGTACATGAATTTATTTTGTTCCATTTAAGCACTATATAGTATTTTATTAACTCTTGGAATTTATTTAACCTTTTTCATATTACTGTCTATAAGTTCATAAGCTCAGAAGTAGTAAATGAAGTATAAAAGTAATTTTTTAAATATTAAATTAACAAATATTTTAAATTCCAATATTCCATGTTTTTTAAGGAAATATATAATGACAGTTCTTACACATTGATTTTGGGAGTATAATTTGGTACACTGATTTTTGAAGGGTAATTTGTTAGCACCAATCAAAATTCTAAAATGGGTAATTTTTAGTTTCAGCGGTTCTACTACTAAGTATATTATTATATAGAAATTATACTTCTAGACATTTGCCATACAGAAATACTTGCAAAAGTATAAAAGGATAATCACTATCACATTATTTGAAAGAGTAAAAAGTGTAAATATCTTAAATGTTCATGTGTGTTGTATTTTCTGTTAACTCTACCTGTCTTTTAATTTACTGATGGTCTCTTTCATCATGTCAAGATTTAAAATTTTTACATGGTCTTCTCTTTATGTCTTCTGGACTTTGTATTTTTCCTTAAGGAGATTTTTCCTACCCCAAAATTATGAAAAGAAAATTTTTCCTTTTTTTTTTTTTTCTTCTGGTACTTTTGTAACTATTTTTGTTTTAGATATATAATCCATCTTGAATGTTTTTTGTGCATGCTTTAACCTTGGGATATTGATTGGAATTGCATTGATTGTACAGATGAATTTAGAGAGTACTGAAATATTTATAATATTGCATCTTCCTACCTGGGAGCTTGGCATATGTTTCCATTTATTCAAGTTTTCCTTTATGTCGTCTCATAAAACTTTATAATTTTCTTCCAGTTAAGTTTATTTTTAGATGTTTCCTAGTCTTTGTTGCTCTCATACTAAGGAAATTGCTAAGGTAGTCCCAAAAGGTTTTTGATTTATTGTTTTGATATAGCTATGAAATTTATTGTTGACTTAATTCAAATTTGTTATATTAAGCAAATCTGTTTATTTTTTTAGTCCAGCATCCCATCTACACTTTTCAATAAAGCATCCACATACACTGTCCTGGGAATACTACACTATGTTTCAGTGTAAGGCTCACCTTGTGATGAGATTGATTGAAAATAGGATCAGTATGGAATTTATGTTACAAGTAAGTACTAAAGTTAAGAACTTACTAATTGTAAAGAAAGATCTGTTCTATATGTATGTAATCTGAATACTATTCTGTAGAATAGGAGTCAGGGTATCTGGGTTTATAGCTGGAGTTCTGTTATTCATTAGCTGTTTGTCCACTAAGTAACCTGTTCTTTTTGTTGGTTTCCTCAGGTACAGAATGGGTATCAATACTTGATGCACTTAGAGCAGGATTTTTATGAAGATAAAATTAGAATGGGAGGTTAAAAGTGAAACCTATTTATGCTATGATTTTGTGTTTGGCATTATTTAGAATATTAAGGATGAAGTGCCATTTAGAAATATTTTCAATAGGAAAAAGCAAACCTATCGAAAAGATGTTTATTTTTAGTACTGCTAAATTCTGCTGTATGTTTTAAGTAAGTTTTGGTGTGAGTAGTTGAGATGTGCTAATTGAGATAGTAGAAGCTAGTTGTATTATAAATATTCATCTTTTTTTTCCTATTGGTAATATTCTTAGAGGTAAGTTAAAAAAAACTTTTTAGTAATCTTTTTTTAAAAGCATTTAAGTTTGCCGTAAAGTTAAGTTTCTTTAATCCTTCTGTCCTTCACCTTGCCTTTAGAGTAAAGAACAGAAATAATAAATAAGAGGTGGTCTATAAAGAGCCAATCAACTTTTTAAAAAATGTTTATTTAAAAAAATTTTATTAGATTTTTTGTTTGTTTTTTGAGGAGGTAATTGGGTTTATTTATTTAGTTATTTGTTTTAATGGAGGTACTGGGAATTGAACCCAGGACCTCATGCATGCTAAGCATGCATTCTACCACTGAGCTTTATCCCCCTTCCGTCAGCTTTTTAAAGTGGTATAAATCTGCATGAGTATTCTCAAGTTCTTAATGAATGTTTCATTCCTATGTAAACCTCATAGCACAATACATTATAGGTATTATATATTATTATAATTCTTAAAAACATAATATTCATTGTTTGGCCAGGATACCATTAAAATTCAATTATGTTTAGAGGAAGAATGGTGTTATAGTCTGGCTGTTTGAATCTTTTTATGCTTCCCTTGCTAATAGTCTTTCGCTAGAACAATCTATGAAGTAAGATGTGAAATTATTGTCTTCTGTAATTGTCTATAATAAACTTATAATGCAAAGTTGGAATAGTACAGAATTGAAGGCAATGTGTATTATGTTATATAGACTTACTAAGCAACACTTTGATTCTTACAGGTTTTCAATAAACTGCTAAGTTTGGCTAGTACTGCTTCATCTCAGAAGTTCCAGTCACATATGTGGAGTCAGATGTTGGTTTCCACATCTGGGTTTTTGAAATCCATCTCGAATGTCTCTGGCAAAGACATCCAGCCTTTAATAAAGCAGTGGGTGTATCCTTTTCAATAGCAGTTTGGCAAAGGAGGGAAGATTATGTGTATAAGGGGAAGGAGGAGGAAGAGGGCTTTGGTGGGGGCGAAAGGAGGTAAATAATAGAAATAACCAGGAACTGTAAACCATTTCCTCTAGGGTACCTACTAATCATTGAGATACACACATAAATCACATCTGTGTTTGTAAAATTTGTCAAATTTGAAGTACCGTTAGTGTGTGAGTACAATAGTAGGCTTGATGGTGAGGGAAGTAAATAATCCACCAGACAGGCCTGTAGGATTACTTGTAAGATGCAGCGGTCTGGTGACTTTTAGATGTGGTTGAAGGTTGGCACAACTTGAGTGGTATCTTGGAACTTTTCAATTTTTACATTTTTTCATTTCAAAGCACTATATTAATAACCTGGTAGAGTGGTTTTGCTTCTTTCAAAAACTAATTTCTTAATGTTTCAGATTTTTTTTCTTTTAAATGTGAGGGAACATTTTTTCACAAGAATTTTGAATACTTTGCCACCTGGTTTTCAGTGAAGTATGCTCTCAAGCTTTGAACTGATGGGAGTGCACTTGAAAATTATTACTACCCTCATGAATAATTTATTTTGTTTAGTACATATTTCTTTCAGTATGCAAAAATTCCTTTACAGTTCTTCAGAGACCAGAGTGGAGTGGTAAAATTTTATGGAAGTTTTGCCTTTAATAGAAAACGAAATGTCTTGGAGTTGGAAATAAAACAAGATTATACATCTCCTGGAACTCAGAAATATGTGGTACGTTGTTTTCCAAAATGGCCTTCTGCACTGCTTTCTCCCCAACTTAAATAAAAGAAAGGCTTATGGTTGGGGAGCTGGTTAGAAATCTCCTAATGAGATTTTGTTTGCAAAGAATGAAACTGAGAAAACAGCAAGTGTCAGTGAAGGGGGGCAGGGGTTACAGATGGAGATTTCAGGGGAAACAAATTCTCCCAGTTCTCCCCTTCTTTGGCACCAGCTGCCTTTCTGGGTTACCATGTGAAATCTTGTATAGTATTATTTTATATCTTGCTATATATACCTGTACACATAAGAGTACATACTGATATTTTCCTAGTACTATCTTTGAATAGTATGTTTCTTCTTAAAGGGGCCACTTAAAGTGACAGTACAGGAATTAGATGGATCCTTCAATCATACATTGCAGATTGAAGAAAACAGTCTTAAACATGATATTCCCTGCCATTCCAAAAGCAGAAGGTAGGCACTGGGTTATAACTATAAACTTCGGTCTCTCACATTAAAATGCCAAAATAGAAACCCTACTGTATACCTAATTTTTCAGGTGAGAACATGTTATCTAGTATCTTTTTTTCCCGTTTTACTTCAAGTTAGTATTACCAAACATTCTTTATTTGCTTTCTGTTCTTGATAACATTTTTATCCTTAGAATTAAGTAATTAATTTTAAAATTTAGGTTTGAGAATCATTTTGTAGGGACAGGAGGAGGTGGAATGGAAGTTAGAGTTTTGGGAGCCAGGAAAAATTTAAAACGAACTGCTTAGTTTCATTTTGTTTGTTTTTTTTTTAATTTCTTTTTTTTCTTGTTTTTATTTTTTTGTTTTGTTTTTTTCTTTTGTCTTTCTTTGTAGAGGGTGGTAATTAAGTTTATCTGTTTATTCATTTCAGTGGAGGTGCTGGGGATTGAATCCAGGACCTCATGCATGCTAAGCATGTGCTCTACCACTGAGCTATACCCTCCTCCTTAGGTTCATTCTTATTAGTCTCATTGGATTAATAGCTATAGGAAATTTTGGAAAAATGATCATTGACTGTAAAGAAAGCTGCATGACATATGTCATGAAAAGCCCCTGCATCATCTTTACTATGTCTTTCTCCCTTTTCTCTGTATCACCATGCCCTTAAAGAACATCCTTGATGTCTTTCAAAGGCACATTGCCAGTTTACTTAAAAAATGTTCAAAAAACAAAAACAAAAACAAAAAAAAAGGGAAGAGAGAGGGTATAGCTCAGTGGTAGAATTGGTGCTTAGCATGCGTGAGGTCCTGGGTTCGATCCCCAGTACCTCCACTAAAAAATAAAATAAAATAAAATAAAATAAAATAAAATAAAATAAAATAAAATAAAAAATTAATTCAAAAATACATAAAGAAACCTAATTACCCCCCCAAACAAAGACAAAAACAAAAAATGTCCAATAGTTCATCTTTCATTTAATATATTTTTTCTTTACCACTCCTTGTTTTTCTAATTCAGCCATTAGCATATACTCAGAATAGTGAAAGATGAAATATTTTTGTGCTTTCCTCGGGGAATGTGTAGTAATGTCAAAATTTCAGAAATACAAATCTTATACCCATGACTATGCTTAGGTCATCTCAGACAGATGAGAATGTCAGTTAATTCTGAAGGACTTTACAGGGAGATTTCAGAATCAAGTTCTCTAATCAGTCTTTCATTGTAAAAATTCTTAGTTCAAAGTGAAATCCTTTCTTTTTGTCCCGTTCACCTTCAAAATTGGGAACATCTGATTGCTACCCTTTTCATAACATTTCCTCAGTTTTGTTTTCTCTATAGTAACAGTATGTCATCTGGGTATTCTTTTGGTGTGAGGACTCTTTCCTGTTTTATTTGTCCTCACATGACCATGCATCTAGTGTGGTGTCCAGTAGATTTTATGATTCAAGAGTAGTTTGCATGGAAGCAGTTACTTTTGTTTTGGCTTATCTTAAATCTTGTGCAAATTAGTTAATTATACACATTAATTAGTACTGTTAAGATGTTTTATAGTTACCCATTTACTTCATATAGGACAGCACATGTTCAGAATTATTCATGTCTCATTTCAGGCCTAGCTTTTTTTTTTTTTTTTAATTTTTTTTATAAAGGGTTTCTTTATTGGTATATCTCTTACCTTTCTGTATAAAACTGCAAGTACCAGTTCTTAGGAATATGTATATGTTTTAAGTTGACATTTAATTATATATTTCTGATTTTTGTTAAACGTCGATCAGGAAGGCATTTTAGTATCATTTACTTCATTCCCTTTAGTTTCAAAATAGACAGATTTGTTGTGTTTAAATTCCATTACCTTTTGTTATCCCTTCCTCCTCAGGATCTTTCAACATGTAAAATTCTTAATTTGAACTTCAGCTGCTCGTTATCTCCTTTCAAAATTGGATATGTCACAATTTGCAAACTTGTTTTTCCTAAAATGTAGGAATAAGAAGAAAAAAATTCCACTGATGAATGGAGAAGAAGTTGACATGGATCTTTCTGCAATGGAGTAAGTTAGTTACTTAAGTTTAAGGATACAGTGTTTTCTGCAGTCTCATTTGTCTTATACATCTAAAAGTATGTGAATGTCCTGAAATTAGTGCTTTTAAAACTTTTAAAAGGCAATAGACACCTACCAAATCTTACTTAAAATTATAATTAATCAAAGAGAGAGACGTAAATATAGCCTGGCCCAGGTGAAATTCAAAGGAAGTGCAGGATGGTGGTGGGGTGGGCATAGCCTTGGCTTAGGCAGCTTTCTTGCTCCCCTGGTGGCCTCCAGAGCAGTGCTTCTCAAACTAAAGTTCATGTTAGTCATTGGGAATCTTCTTAAAATTCAGTTTCTGATCCAGCACTTCACTAGTGGGTCCTGATAGTTTGCATTTCCAGTGAGCTCTCAGGTGGTACTGGTTCTCTTTGTCTTTGGTCGAAAGCCCCTGGGCTCTTTGATGCTCCCTATGTTTGCAAAAAACAATTTAAATATCATCATAAATTTTTTGTGGTAATATTTGTTGATTGACAGTGTTTTATTTTTAAATATAATGTAGCTCAGGCTTTATTTTGCCCGTCCATATTGTGCCTTTGTATTTTTTATAAAACATCTGAATTATTTACTAGCTTGGTTGCCAAATATCACTGCTGTTTATATAGAGTTTATATCATTTTTCCATATCAAGTTCCTTGCCTATAGTAAGCACCCAGTAGTATTTGTTGAATTGAATTAATATTTCAGGTGGGGCTCTTTTGATAAAAGTGTTAGACTAGATTTTTAAAACTGCTTGTTACTTTGAGAAGTACGTGAGGGGAAGTTGTGCTGTGCCTCTGCACTGTGATTTCAGAACTTTCTGTTTAATAAAGGTGATCATGAGTCCAGCATTTAAAAAAATACTAAAAGTCAGCTAAACAAATTAATTTAGTAAAATAATAAGAAATAAATTTGTTTCTTAGTCACAGATTGATTTCTAATAAAGGGTGGCATCTACCACCATTGTCAGTTTTTAGGCTTTAGGAAGTAAAATGAAGAAATTTGGTCCCATTTTCCCTCTTTACATCATAAAATCACTGATCAAAATCCCCAAATAAATATTTTCAGGTGACATTTTTTTGTGAAAACTGTCTTATTCTTGGAGTTCTTTTCAGCAAGATTGATACAGATTAGACATTGTGAGAAACTTGAAATACTTACTGAACATAATGAGAAAGTTGTCAATGTGATTTTTTAAAAAAATGAATACAGTAAAACTCCAGGCATTCTTGAGCACTGCATGGAGAAGAGAATCTGGTTAATAAATACTCTGTTTTTATTTTATAAATATATGAAATTGAAAAAGTAAATAAGAAAATTATATTTTCTTTCAGTGCTGATTCTCCTTTGCTGTGGATAAGGATAGACCCAGACATGTCGGTACTGAGGAAAGTGGAGTTTGAGCAGGCTGACTTTATGTGGCAGTACCAGCTCCGCTATGAGAGGGATGTGGTCGCACAGCAAGAGTCCATCTTGGCCTTGGAGAAGTTCCCTACTCCAGCATCTCGGCTTGCCCTCACGGACATACTAGAACAAGAGCAGTGTTTCTACAGAGTGAGGATGTCAGCCTGTTTCTGTCTTGCAAAGGTATGATTATGTATAGTAGAAAAAAGAAATGGCTACTGCATGTTTCAACAACAACAACTACAAAAACCAAGCCTCTGAGGATGAATTGAAATTCACCATAGTCTTTAATTTTACTTGGCAGTTGGTCTCTTGACAGATTTTGCCAAATGCTTTTAACAAGGCTGATTTGAAAGAAACATGTTTTGACCTGAAAATAATGCACTGAAATGTTATAATTGTCAAACTGAAAGTGAGATTTTAAAACCAAAGAGAATTCCTTCCATTTTATTGAATTGCCAACCACATTGTTAAAGCAAAGAATTTAAGTCATTCCTTGCTTTGAGAGATGTTTTACGTAATGCTACATGAAATCAGTTCTTCTTAATTGTCCCACTTTGATGGTTATTTCATGTTGATTTGGGCTTAGAAATCAATATTGGGGATATAACTTAAAACGATCCATTCTATAATTTAACATGCTAGAAAAGTTAATTTATTAAGAAAACTAAGTTTTTTCCTTTAGATGCAAAAATGAAACAAAACAAACAAACAAACTGAAGATAGAACAAATGAAAACCAGAAACCGCAGAGAAAAATTCGGCCAGAACTACTGGGTTCTGGGTATTTAAAAAGCATTTTGATAACCGATTCATTTTCATGTAGTGACTCGTGCCTTCCTTACTGCTAAATCCCGTTGTCCAACATTTCAGCAGATTATGATCGTTTAGATTTGTTTTAGCTTTCATGGTAGCTAGTGAGTAGTTAAATTCCTACATCTACTCTAACATATGAGGGGAACATGATTTTCCTTGATAAGCATCCGCTAAAGGTATAATTTCATTGCTTCTATAAAGATCTTTGTGATTCATGAATGCCAAATTCTTAGCAGATCCATAAAATTATAGACTATGTTATTTAAAGTTAATTATAATTTCATTCTTTTCAGACATGATTTTTATATACACTAAAAGTATCAGTAGCAAGATATAGTTTCTTCTAAAGCATTCCTACAGACTTGAGTGGTAGCACTGGACTTGGCTTATTTTTCAATTAGAGTAGATTCAAAAGCCTTATTTAAAATTCATGATGATGTTTCTATATCTGATAAATTTAAAAGGTTAGAACTATATCTTCCTGAATGCAGAAAGACAGACTTATTCAGAGTAGAAGCCTTTTGCAAATGTGTTTTTTAAAACATAAAAAGAATGCTCCCATTTAGAAATTAAACTTGTAGCAAATAGTTGCAAATGTATGTAAGAACTTTTTAAGTTTGTATATGAGTTTATATATGTTCTTAGAAATGATAATAAGAAGCTAAAATGTATTCCTGAGAATTGAAGTGGTTGAAAATAAATCCAGTTGTATTGATAACTTTTAGGAAGCTATTTCATTTATTTAAAAATATTTTTACCCTGGTGATGGAAATTACTTCATTTTCTAATTATTTACAGATTGCAAATTCAATGGTGAGCACATGGACAGGACCACCAGCCATGAAGTCACTCTTTACTAGAATGTTTTGTTGTAAAACTTGTCCAAACATTGTGAAAACAAACAACTTCATGAGCTTTCAAAGTTACTTTCTACAGAAGGTACAGTTTACCTTCTAGTTTTCTTCTGATTGTTTTATGCCAAAATCTGTGTATCTCAGTTAACTTGAGGGCTCTTTAAATAATAAGTATATTTACTTTCTTATATATGATTTTATCTTTGTTCTCTTCTTGCTTCTAAAATGCAAAGTTTTTTTCTTTTTTTCCAAAGGTTTTGATTGTTCATTGATTTTATGAACTGTGTGCAAATAAGTCACTGTCTACGGTAATACTAAAGGAAAAAGAGGTGGATAATTTGACTTTTGGGTTGGTTACATGGGGGATGGAGGTATGGCTAAGACCTTCTGTTGGCAGTCCTTGTAGAATGTGGACAGCATTTCTGAGTCAGAGACAATGCGGCACAAGCTCCAGTTTCAGTCCCAGCTCTCCTGCTCACTCACAGTTTGTGTGAGGACAAGTTTAACTTTCCAAGCCTTAGTTTACTGAATTGTAAAATTAATCTTTTTTTTTTTTAGGATTAAATAATATCAAGCATGTGAAGTGTTTTATACTATATTTATCACATAAAGTTTTTTATAAATGGTAATTTCGAAAGTGGTGATGTGAAGGGTCACTGTTTTAGAAAGGGATGTGGGAATGGCAGGTGTTAGAGTTTTGGTAATTTGGGAATCATTTGTAAAATATTTTGAGTAATTTAATAATAATGAAGGCAGATATCAGATTAACTACATTGAACTAGAAGTAGGAGTAAAGTTGAAGTATAAAAATCTTATGAAGCCTGTTCTTTCATGTTTTTGGTATTGAAGAGCACGAGAAAGGAGACAACATGTTAAGCATAAAGCAAGGCTTAGAAAAGGACATTTTAGTCGATTTTGTTTTGTATAGAGGGAGAGAAGACTCTTGGCATGTTTGGCACAGAGAAAGATGGAATACTCAAGTGGGAGCAAGTAAATATAAAAGCGATAAGATAGAGCAAATTCTGTAATTATTAGTAGTGGGCAGGACACAGCTGGGAGGTTAATTTTAGAAAAGATAAGAACATTCCTTTTTCTGAAGCAGGTAGAAAGCAGATTAAAAGTAAATGAAATGATAGATGTTGAGGGGGATGTGAAGCAAAGTTAGATTTACATAGGAGGGAGGGGAAAGTGAAAGGAGCCCCCCACAACTTTGGGGCACGTGCTGAGAGTGGATATCATGATGCATTTAAAGTGAATTTCTTCAGCAGAACAGACTCAGGAGATCCAGGTTTGAGGGAAGCCTGGTGTGATGAAAGAAGTCTGAGGTATCCTGTTATTTAATTTTTGGGTCTGAGCATTTGATAGTACTTAACCACATGGCTCAGCTCTCTGTAGCCATTTCACTACTTTATGGTCTGGAAGCAAGTTGATTTCGGTGTCTGTTGAATCTGTCCCCTTCATCGTGCCATTGTTCCAGATACCTTAGGTCAATTTGCTGGTTGGGAGTTGTGACCCATCAGTGAGGGGATCATGAAACCAATTTGGAAGCTTTTGTTGTTTTTTTAAATGAAAGAAAATAGCAACACATGTAAACACATGTAAAAAATGCAACACATGTAAAAAAGTTAGGGTAGATACAAGGTTTTTTTGTTGTAGTTTTTAGTTTATATACATAATATTTAAATGTGTTTGTGTGTGTTAGGTTGGCGTAGAAGTATATTTCTTACTGTGGGCTGCACTTCAAAAAATTGGAAAAGCAGTACTTTTAGACAAGTTCACCTTTCACATAACACCTCTAACAGCAGAAAAGAGGGAGATTAGTGCTTAAATCAAACTTGAGTCCTATTTCTATGGAAAAGAGCCTTTCTCTCAGTGCTTACAGCATTAATACTGACTACTGTAACACTGACCATCCCATTGCTTCTGGTCGTTAAAGGAAAGAAAGGAGCCATGCTACTTTTTGTCCCTCATTTTAGAGGGCGTAGTGATTTTGAATCAGAAGAGGGGATAGTCCAAACCTCTCTGTATACTGGAGACTGTGATGTCTCTTCATTTGTAGTTCTGTCTTGAATTTGAATAGCTTTGTTTTATTTGTAGAGGTTACCACTGTATGAGTGAGGCTTCCACCTCCTTAGAAAAGTTGCCTGTGAAAATCTGAGAAAGGCTGGATTTTAGATAATTTACCATTTTCTCTTAGGCTGAGAATGGGGTGGTACTGGAGTATCAGTGTTTTCTTAGACTGATGATTGAACTCTACTGCCTGCCATGTGCCTCCAGCCACTACTGTATCTTTTAATCCTGAAAACAGATATGAGGAAACTAGGCTCCTGCGCACTTGGCAATTAGCTAAAATAATCCATCTTAGTAGATAGTGGAGTAGAAGTTGAATAATGGTCTATCTAGTATTAAAGCCCACACCTTTTCCTCTGTAAAACACAGAACTAAATTTATATTACATATACTTTCTCTGACAAATGGGCTACAGAGTGTATCCAGTTATGCAGCTGTCTCTTGGTTTCCTACCCGGCTCTTCTCTTTTGTTAGAATGTTTAGACATGTTTCCAGTGGGAGGGGGTAGGAGTCAGGGGAATATGGCTCCATTCAAATACTTATGTCAGCCCCAGAATAACCCTTTTTCAACATATGCTTCATTGAATTGTAGTAAGGAAAATTAAAAAAAAAATTTTTTTTTGTAGACTATGCCAGTTGCAATGGCTTTATTGAGAGATGTTCATAACCTTTGTCCCAAAGAAGTCTTAACGTTTATTTTAGATTTAATCAAGTACAATGACAACAGGAAAAATAAGGTAAGATACCTTAATGTTATAAAACTAACCAATGATATTTTGCTTTTCAAAGAAATATTTAGACTGTAAAATTACTGTTGAGTCCATGGTACTTGAGTTCTTCCTGCGCTCTGAATACTTAGATCAGAACCAACAGCTAAGTAAATGGGCTCTTGCTTTGTTAGCAAAGTAGTTATCAGAGGTAACAATGAAACTATAAAAATATTTGGAATAAAACTGTACACTTAATTTAAATAATCTCTAAATACAAATGGCCTTTCTAAGAGGTGAAACAAACTTCAGAAACCATAGAGAAAAGATTGAAGTTACAGAGGTAAATTTTTTAGTCATTAGGACAATTTGAAAACAGAACTTCATCCATAGTGAATACTTCTGCAGTATTTGGTACTTGTGGAGTACTTTGGTTTTGTTTGTTTTTATGTGCCTTACTTTTTTCTCCTACCCAGTATTTGAACATGGGGATGTTTAGGGACTCTGACAGTATTTGTGTCAATATGAAATCTGGCTCCACGATGAAAGTTAAAAGGGGGCAGGAATTCTTCCTCTGTCCCCTGGCAGTTTGTGTGGCCACAACATACTTCCTACACTGCTGATAGAATTAATTAATGTGTTTGCTCCATGTTCAAATTTCTAGGCTAGAGCATCTGATTTTGCTGAGTTTTAAATCAAGCCACACCCAGATTGCTTTCAGTAAATCGCTTCTCTGGGAATTGACTAGGGTATGGATTTAGGAATTTTTCTGGTTTTTGGTTTTTGGTTTTTTTGGTATGGTTTTCTCCATTTTCTCTGCTTCTTTTACTAGAACTGCTGTTATTTGTATGTTATGTCTTCTACACGAGCCCTCCAATTTCCTTGTGCTTTACTTCCTGTTTTTTATCTTTTTTTTTCCTCAAAATTTCAGATTTTTTTTCAATTTCATATTCCAACTTAATTTTGATTCTTATTCTCTGCCTATTTCTCTCTTTGAAAAATATGTTATATTGTTGAAAGTCATATTGGTTATTTCTCAGACAATATTTATGATAATTTTTTCCTCTACTGGTTTTCTTTTCCTTGCATACTCTTATTTCCTCCAAGTTACTTTTTCCCCTTTGTTCTGGTCTCTGTTTATGTCGATACTTTCTTCAAATATCTGGTGACCCTTGGTTGTGTTTTAGATGAGAGGAGAGCACTAGAATTGCTGATTAGAAGCTCTGTATTACCGGTAGGATTTGTGGACTGTGGTTTTCCTTTTAGAGGAATCTGGCTATATTACTGTAAGAATGCCTTACATACAGTAAACATTTATTAAGTAAACTAATGTATTACTAATTAATAATTAGTAAATCTCTTTCACTTCTTTCTCTGACGTGTGACTCTCTGCAGGGACAGAATTGAATATTTACCTGTGAACTTGCTTATATTTTCAGATAAATTATATTTTAAAGTTACATATTTTTTTTATTAATTTTTGAATAGAAGTATGAATTTTGTTGTTTTGTAATTATTTTTTGGCTTAGTTTTCAGATAACTATTATCGTGCAGAAATGATTGATGCCCTTGCCAACTCTGTTACGCCTGCAGTCAGTGTGAATAATGAAGTTCGAACTTTGGATAACTTAAATCCAGATGTGCGACTCATTCTTGAAGAAATCACTAGGTTTTTGAATATGGAAAAACTTCTTCCAAGTTATAGACATACCATCACTGTCAGGTATGATGATTCTTTACATTTTTTTAAGTTATTTGTTTTAATAATTAAGAATAAATTTATTTTCACAGAAAATTGGGAAATATAATAAAGTAAAACGAGAAAATTAAATCCTATGTGATTCTATAATCTGTGGGTAAATTATTGGTATTTTGGGGAATGACGTTCTAAGTTTTTTTTTTGCTCTGGTAACTATATAACTTTTAAAATTATTTGAAATATATTCTATTTATAGTCTTTGTATTCTGCTTAAATCATAAAGACTTCCTCATATCATCAGAAATTTTTCATAAGCAGTATATTTGATGCCTGCATAATCTTTTATCCCATTGGATATAGTTTAAACATCCCTCTATAGTGAGGCTTCTTTTAAGATTTTTTGCTTCTCTCAACTTCTTTGTTTATGGCTATCAACAAGTTCTATTTTTTTAGGAAATTTTTGTTTCTGCTGAAAAAAAGTTTATTTACTGATTCAAACATTATGAACACTTTTAACTTTCTATATATATTAGTAAGTAAATATTACTAAAACTCTTAGAGAAAATACTTTAAATTATGTTTTATACTGAATATATTTTTCTGAAGTATATTTCTTTAGTAAATGTAATGATACTTTAAATTGGATTTCCAAACAAGTTTTGAAACTTGTTTCCTTTTAATAGGGTTTCTTATGGCCATTACAAAAATTGAATGTTAAAAAATTAAAAAGTGGATTCAAATAATACCAGTTTTTCAATTTACTGTTACAGGTTAATTTCTAATGCCTAGGAAGCCAGTGTAATTGAAGATGCTTTAACAAAAAAAGTGTTTAACTGTAAATACTATTTTCCTAGTTGTTTGAGAGCTATACGAGTGCTTCAGAAGAATGGACATGTGCCAAGTGATCCAGCTCTTTTTAAATCTTACGCAGAATATGGCCACTTTGTGGACATTAGGATAGCAGCTTTGGAAGCAGTGGTTGATTATACTAAAGGTAATGCTTTAGAAATATATGCTCATTATTTTAGAAAATGTTTATCATTTACTGTTTAATTAAAGTTTTCATATGTGCAATACAGATTTTTAATTTTAAATTCTTGACACTGATTTAGAATTTTTGATAAATGTAGAATTCATATAAGAATTAGTAAACGAGGGAAAACAATAAAATTATAGATGTTTTGGGCCTTTCCGAAAAGTCAGTGTATCATTCTGTAGCTTTAATTACGTGTTATCTTAAAAAATAGAGGATTTGGAGGTGATTTCTAATGATGCAAGGATTCAAGAAACATTTTGCACCTGTCAAAAATTTTACCTGTGAAAGTAGAGCAAGAGACGTAAGTAAGAGCTTCAGGAAGGGATTAGGCAAGGCTTCGTGAAGTTGATAAAAACATAAAGCCAAAAAATGTTTTATTTTATTGTTTTATTTCAATAAAAATATTGCTACTAGTAAGATATTATAAAATGGCAAGAATGATACAGTGTATATATTATATATGTTGGCCCAAGTTCAAAAAGGACTGTCATTTGTTCTTTTTTGTTGACGGTTAAAATATTCTTTCTTTTAAAAAGTGCTGGTGAAAAAAGTGATATTTTTTCATGTGTTTTAGCAAGAAAAAAATGTAATCTAATTTATGAAATCTAGAAATCTTGAGATCCACCAAATATGCCATTATTTCCAGCCACGGTATATGAATGGTGTTCACTGTCACAGAAATATAAAGATTTCATAAATAAGTACTTCCTGAAATCAAATAGAATGCTAATATTGTGATTTCCAAAAGAATGCTAAATTAATAAGTATAATTTATTTGAGACATGTTTAAATGTGAACCATGAATCCAGTTCATTAGAAAATGAAAAAATGGAAAATACTAGAAATAAAATTCTGAAAATAAAGCTTTTCAAATCAGAAAAGCAATACTTGTTTGAAAAGGTAAGCGGAAATAGCTAATGAGTCATTTTGTTAAAGTCAATTATATTTTTAACACTAATTTTGCAATTGTTTTTTATGTTATGTGGAAAAGTTAAAGCTGCTCTTTAGTCTTAAATGAAAGAAACCACTTGGGCAAAAACAGTTTACCATCCTGTGTGATATAATTGAGATACCTTTAGGTATCAAACCTCTCTATAATTTGATTTAAACATCTAGAAGAACAATTTATTTAAACACATTTTGTCCATTTAGAGTTAATCATCTCTAATTTAGGGCTCTTAATAAATTACAATTTGTTTTATGTTGTATATGCTGTTGATTTGAGCCTTAGAAGAACATATGCTCTTGGTCCTGTTTGCACAATACTTGCAAAATTTGCAAAGTGGCCTATTACATTAAAAAATGTACAGCCTTTGACTCTGATTGGAAATCTGGCTAAGGCAGAGCCTAGATATTAAATGTAAACTCCGTTTGTCACTTGTTGTTTAATTTGTTATAAGTAATAACAAATATATTTCCTGATTTTCAGTGGACAGGAGTTATGAAGAACTGCAATGGCTACTTAATATGATTCAGAATGACCCTGTACCCTATGTAAGGTTAGTTTTTTTATGCTGTAGTATTTTGTTTTTATAAATCCTAAAGTAAATAATTTCAGATTATACATGGAAGAAGTCCTAATTTTTGAAAATATAGGATTACATTATCCATTCATTCACATCCTTTTTTCTTTGATTTACCTTTGGAAAGACATTTTAAGTAATATATTGTTACTAAAGGTTATTCCTTTAATTTTACATATGATTTCTATTGTAACTTAAAGAAAAGCTTATGTAACAGTTTTTAGTGCACATGGAGGAGTCCATTTTTTATCAAAAATCATAAAACCTTCATTTCAATTGATTTAATCTATTTTAAAAGAAAATAAGAGCGATGTTTTGGTGTATCCCATTTGTTACCTTCAATCTCATAAAATTTTAATTTTTAATAAATGGATTTGGGATTAAAGTGTAATATAACATTATTAAAAATTTAGAAAATAAGAGAAAATAAAAGAAATCTCAGTCCTAACATGGTAACTATCTTCATTTTTATATCCTCTTCTTCATTTCCTTTATTTCTACTGCTTTCTTTTATAAAATAGGATATTTATAGTTTTTCGAATAGGATTAAAATTTTTATCATTTTTGTCTTCCTTACATATAGTAGACTCAGATTTGTTTTCATTTGTTGTAGTAATTTGTTTTCATGAAATGAAATTTGAAAGCTGGAAAGTAACAGATTTTAGGCATTCCAACTAGAAATAAGAACATAGACCTAGAGACATTGTCTTGCTCAGCTTTATACATCAGTTGGCAGATGTTTTCTTCTAAAAAGGCATACAAATAAACTCTGCCTTCTAATCTCACTGAAATGCATCTGGGTGGAAGGAATCCACATAAGAAGATTTCGGCTCCCTAACGGAGAAACATCTTTGAACAACAATAGTTTTCAGGTTAGTTGTAGTAGTGAGGTCCTGATTAAGTCACTTTATATTTCATTGTTTCAAGTGATGCTTATTAAATAAATAGTCTTTGTACAAAGTTTGGCTGTTTATATTTCATAGCTCTTGATTCGTATGATCTGAATTGTATTTTAAATAATTTGTCCTTGTGATTGATGTATACTAAGGGTAGGATTGACATGGACAAAAATCTTAGAATCAGCCACTCAGAAGTATATATTTATATAAAAGAAGATAGCAGAAATCCAGCATCATCTCTTATCTGATGGAGCTTATGCATTTGAAAGTTTATAATAAGATGCTACTGGTAGCAAGTAGGAACAGAAAGAATAAATGCAGTATAAATAAAGCTTATCATATATTCATTTATGTTTTCAATTCACAACAATAATTAACATTAAGGCACACATTTCTGAGATCTTGAAATTGTGTTTTGAAGATAATTTTTAGCAGATTATAATACATAATATTTGAAGTTATATTTCTAAATTATATACTGTATAATCTAAATGCTGCTTTTGAAATGTGAAGCTGTTAGTATTTATATTTTAAGAGCACTGTTATTTACATTCTGAACTGAAAATCTATTTAAAGATGTATTTCATGATTATATTTGGCATATTTATTTCATAATTAATGTGATTCATTTATATCACCAATAAGGAGCCTCTTAGAGTTTACTTGAATCCTCTAGCCCATAATTACACTCATAGTTAAAAAAAATTCAACATGTCTTAAAAAAATCTTTAATGGCAGTGAATGGTCACAGGGTAGAAGTGTTACCACATTAGCAGTCATTGTGTATGTGTAATACTTGATATCTTGGGACATCCATCTCCATTTTTGTGGTTTTCTTCTGCTGTTTTTTTATACTTTGAATAGGAACTCTTTCCTTTTGTCTTTGTCCCCATGATTACCTTTTCCCTTCCTCCCTTCCTCCTTCCCTTCCTTCCTTCCATATTGAGGTATAATTGACATACTAGTTTCAGATGTACAGCATGACTCCATATTGGTATATATTGGAAAATGATCATTACCGTAAGTCTGACTAACATCTGTCATTATACATAGTTAACAAATTTTTTTTTTTCTTGCGATGAGAACTTTTAAGATCTGCTCTCTTGGCAACTTGCAAATATGCAACACAGTATTACTATCTGTAGTCACCATTGCTATAAATTACCTCCCCATGACTTATTATTTTATAACCCACCTTACCCATTTTGCCACCATCTAGCTCCTGGCAACCACCAGTCTGTTCTGTTACTTTTTCTGAACTCATCAAGTAGCTATGTTCTGCTGTGTTAATTGGATAGAATTCTTAATCTTAGGTAAATGTTTCTGTTTCTGTCTCTCTTAAAAATCAGTGACATTCCTTTTCCTGCCCCAAACACAGCATTTTATTTTTATGGCTTTTGGTTGATTTCTAAACTTCTGATAGTAAAATGAGGGGAGGTGATAGCTCAAGTGGTAGAGCGTGTGCTTAGCAGGCATGAGGTTCTGAGTTCAATCCCCAGTACCTCCTCCAAGAATAACCTAATTACCACCCTCTTCACAAAAAAAACAACACAAATAAAATAAACATAAAATAAAATAAAGCCCATTAAAAGAGGTAAATTGGCCTTTAATAAGAATTCATTTTTTTAATATTTTAAAAAATTTCTGTCTTTAATATTATGTATAATCAGGGTTACTAATTATTTTAGATTTAGATAAAGCTCTAAAAAACTCGAGGGATGAAACCTTAAAATTTGGAGGAAAAAAACCTAATTACTTGTAATTACTCCTTTATACTTTAGAGCTAAACTTGAACATCATTTCTATGAGGATGCTTTCTTGACTCCCTGCACTAGGTCAGGTCCCTCAGGTCGTAATGGCCCATGAAATCCTAGGGTTGTTCCTTTACTCAAGTATGCAAATACTTCCCATGTATAAGTATTAATTTTATAGTTTGACTTTTTAATTATTGCTGTCTCCCTCACGGTAATAAAAGTTTTAAAAAGACAGGGACTGTGTCTTCTTTTGCCACTGTGTGTCTAGCACATAGCATGACACTTTGCACGTGATTTGTTAAATACATGTTAAAGTGGTTGGATATAATTTCTTTCCCCTCCCCTCCTACACTGCTGGTGGGAATGCAGTTTGGTGCAGCCACTGTGGAAAACAGTATGGAGATTCCTCAAAAGACTAGGAATAGACTTACCGTATGACCCAGGAATCCCACTCCTGGGCATATATCCAGAAGGAACCCTACTTCAGAAAGACACCTGCACCCCAATGTTCATAGCAGCACTATTTACAATAGCCAAGACATGGAAACAGCCTAAATGTCCATGAACAGATGACTGGATAAAGAAGAGTGGTATATTTATACAGTGAAATACTACTCAGCCATAAAAACCAACAACATAACGCCATTTGCAGCAACATGGATGCTCCTGGAGAATGTCATTCTAAGTGAAGTAAAACAGAAAGAAAGAAAAATACCATATGAGACCGCTCATATGTGGAATCTAAAAAAAACAAAAACAAAAAAACAAAGCATAAATACAAAACAGAAATAGACTCATAAACATAGGATACAAACTTGTGGTTGCCAAGGGGGCAGAGGGTGGGAAGGGATAGACTGGATTTCAAAATTGTAGAATAGATAAACAAGATTATACTGTATAGCACAGAGAAATATACACAAGATCTTATGGTAGCTCACAGAGAAAAAAATGTGACAATGAATATATGTATGTTCATGTATAACTGAAAAATTGTGCTCTAGACTGGAATTTGACACAACATTGTAAAATGATTATAAATCAATAAAAAATGTTAAAAAAGTAATGATAATAAAACTTCTAAAAAAATGAAGAAAAAAATTTCTTTCCCCTCTAATCATACGTATGTTTAACTTAATTCATATGTTAAAGAGAAGTGATTTATATCTCTATAATAACTGTATATAGAAAAAACCTTTAAGTTGTTTATTTATACATGTTTGGGAAAATTCTTAGTTTTTTATTTGAGTTTGACGTTTTAAATGTAATAATAGGATTGTCGGCTTTCCTTGTATAGTCTTCTCTCAATGGAAGATTTTCAGAGTGTTAGATATCTTAAGAATTTAAGTAAGTGTACTTTGGTTGGTGCGCTGTTGTTAAAACAAATGAAATTTACATTTTTGAAGATTAGTGTCCTTTCAATGAGAATAACTTTATTTATTTATTTTTAAATTTTATCTTATTGAGTTATAGTCAGTTTACAATGTTGTGTCAATTTCCAGCATAGAGCACAATTTTTCAGTCATACATGACCATACATATGTTCATTGTCATGTTCTTTTTCACCATGAGCTACCACAGGATCTTCTATATATTTCCCTGTGCTATACAGTATAAATTTATTTGTCTATTCTATATATACCTGTCAGTATCTACAAAAATATTAACGCTTCACGAATTTGCATGTCATCCTTGCTCAGGGGCCACGCTAATCTTTTCTGTATCATTCCAATTTTAGTATATGTGCTGCCGAAGCAAGCACGAGAATAACTTTAAAATGCTCATTCAGATTTGGAAAAATACAAACTCACATTAAGAAGAAAACTTAAAAATAGCATATAATTATTTCAACCAGAAGCAATAATTTTTAACATTTTGGATTATTTTTTTCCAGTCATTTCTGGAAAATACAAGCATGAGTATACTTTTTACATTAATAGGAAGAACTTATTAGTTATATTTACTTTAAATTGGGTAGGATTATTTTAAAGATGACATAGAAGTATCTTCTCATGTTGTAATCAAACATTCATAGGATCACAATGTATGAGTTCCTCAAGGGACACACTTACATCCAGTGCTTTTTCTCCAGAGAGATTTTAAATGTTTTTTTTTGGTTTTGATTTGACTGACTGCATTTCTAACAGATAATGACTGGCGATGGGGTTGGATTAGTCCACCAAGAAAACTGTCAGTTGTTTAGGGAATTAATATGATGTTTTAATTTTAATGTAAATCTTTAAAAATTAAGTGTAAGATTCTCATTTTGTTCCCTTAAACTTAATCTCTTCTGAGTATTGCTTTGAGTGTTTAGTCAATTATAAATACTTCCTTGTAAAAAGCCTTTCTTCTATCATCTAAACCTTAAAGAAAAACAAAACTTTCGAAAAAATGCTTAATTTGCTAAAAGTAATACACGTAATAATCATTATTGCTCTTTTAGTTATAATTTCAGAGATATCCCCAGAGCATCCTTTACAATTCATTGGCATAACTGTAAAGAGTTTGTAACAATCTGAGTAAATACCATTAAGTTTTATTAGTTGGGCCCTGCCACTTCGGTATTTGGGGTATTTGGGAAAGCAGTCAGATAGAAACAACTTTTCTTCTTTATGCGAATTAAAAATTTAACAACATTAACATCTTGTAAAGAAAAACTCATCCACATTTTAAAAGATTATTTACCCGTAATACTGATTCTTACAAATAGATTTTGAGGTCCTTAAGGACAGGAATTGTGTTTACTCATAAAGATACAAAAATATGGGTATGAAATATCCATACAGTATGTATCCCCTTTCATGTTATTATCTATAAACTGCACTTATAATCACATTTCATGTTTCGTTCTCATAGCCTTTCAGTAGTCTTTCAGACAGTCTAAATATTTCAAACCACAAAAGGTGTTAACAATGAGAGTCCACATCTTTCAGTTTTACAGACATGAAATTAAAGCCCAAAGGGTTAAGTGACTTAAACTACACCTTGCGGTTCTACTTTCCTCCCATTTTTTCTCAAGTATAAATCCAGTTTGCTGTCTTACCACTGACAACTAAATGTAAAACTTTCCCAGTTTCATCTTCTCTAAGGTCTTGCTAATAACTTCAACAAATACTACAACCTACACTTCTTGTTATGGCCAAGCCTTCCATTACCCTGAGGTCAGACCTAGCCCTAGGCCTGGCTTGTACCCTTCACTGAATGCTAGACTACTGCCATGGCTCCCTTGCCTCTCCTTTTCCTTCTCTTTTCTCTTTTTATGATGTCTCCTACTCATAGCATTGGGCATTTTCTTTTTCAGATTTTGTTTTGGTCACATTGTCCTATTTTTCAGAAGACTCCGTAATGTGTTCGGTAGCCTCTCACATAAGATAAAAACTTCTAGTAGTGGAGTTTAACTGTTACCCTCTGTGAGGATACTTTTATTAACTGATTCTTCTAAACTTCAGCTTATTTTGAGGAAACCTTTTTGCAATCTCCATATTTAAAATTTTCTGCACATTTTCAGGCATTACAAAGATACTATAATTATGAAGTTTATATTCATTTTATTATCTCAAATGTAAATTCTTGGCGTATGTATGATTTTTGGGGCTCATTTTAAGATTTGTATATTTAATGACCAGTCTTTTTGTAAACTTTTCTAAGAAGAGTAAAGTATTCATTTTAGAAGTGGGATAGGAAAGGTTGGTTAGGAAACAGAGTCAGGTTTTGGAAGACCTCATTGTATACTAAAGTGCTTTTAGAGAGAACAGACCCACCAGAATTTTTTAGTGAAAAAGCAGTAGTAAATATTTAGGATGCAACATAATGTCTTTTGAAATGAAACTAAACTTAAATACAAAGCTAGATCTAAGAGAGATGATAAAATAGGAAGGAGAAACTGCAGATAATTTTCAAATGTTTTTACTTAATGGTTAGCAAAAATTTAATTTTTTTCTGTTTTTCAGACATAAGATTCTAAACATGTTGACCAAAAACCCACCATTTACTAAGAACATGGAATCTCCCTTATGCAATGAAGCTTTGGTAGATCAACTTTGGAAACTTATGAATTCTGGTAAGACAGCAATGGCTTAAAAAAATTTTTTTTTATTATTGTATTTTTGTTTTATAACAGGTTTTTTAAGAAAATAATTTTTTATTTTTTTAAAGTGGCAGTTTCTTTTTATTTATTTATTTTGTGTGGTGGAGCGATAATTAGGTTTTTTTTTTAATGGGGGTACTGGGGATTGAACCCAGGACCTTATGCATGCCAAGCATACCCTCTACCACTGAGCCATACCCTCTTCCCATAACAGGTTTTTAATACTTAAAGCACTGTGGTTAATTTTTCTGTTGTTTTCTGGGTTTTGTCTGTTTGTTTGTTTTTTTAAGGAGAATACTTAACCACACCTGCCTTCACAGTGGTCTGTGTGATAACATTTGCTGAGAACATAACCAGTCACTTTGCCCCACAGGGTGGTTGAGGAAACAAAAATATCACACAAATATTTCACACAAATATGAATTTGTGTGAAAGTGTCTCAAATGTTTAAAGAGCTTAAACATGTACTTGCAAACTATTATTGTTATTTTTATTTTGGAAGCTTACAGAGGGTTGAAAAAGTAAGTCTCCTCACTTCTTTTCCCTAGCCTCCTCGAGGCCTTTCCCAGAGGTAACCAATTTCTTCTGTATCCTTTTAAGAGCAATACATATTTGTTACTGTTCTCCACCTTGGAGATCATGGTATCTCATCACAGTTTTAATTTACATTATTATTTCACATTATTTGAGTGAAGTCTGGAGTTGACTGGTGCTCTCGAACATGAGATCTGGAACCAGTTTGCTGAGAGTTAAGTCTCAACTGAGTGACTTATTCTCAGTGTGGCTTGTCTAAGCCTATAAGTTTTCATTTTTAAAACGGAAGTGATGATACCTACTTCTGCAAACTGAAAATTAAATGAATTAATAGTTGTAAAGCGCAATATCTAGTTCACATTCAGTGCTCAGAAATGTTGTTATACTAACATAGTAATGATATTATACTTCTCATATTGTGGGCTATTTATATTTACTTTTTAAAGTCATTCATATTCTTTGTCATTTTTATTTAAATGAATTATTGGTCTTTCCCGTTTGACTTGTAAGTGTTGTATATATTTAAAGAAAATTTGCCTTATGTCTATGTTGAAATTGTAATACTGGTTTTAGTTTAAAATTCAAGCAAAAGCTAAGCTGAAAGGTATTTTGCTTAAAGATAAATTATTACAGATAGACAGTGAGGGAGCAGTGGGTATTCGTTCTAATAGGTATGTCACATTACCTTCTCTCTAGAATGCTGGAAAGTAACTTGCCCTGCCAATGTCATTAGTGACTGTTTCACTGAATCACAACTAAATATCAAATTCTGATTCTTTTTCAAAAAATATTTAATTTACTAACAGTGAGATGTAAAGTAGTTGTATAACTTCTGTCCCTCAGTTTCATAATATAGTACAGTACCAAGTAAAGACACCATAGTAGATATTTCACTGAAATTTAATAAAATTGAAAATAGAATGGCCCTTGTCCCCAGAATATTCAGAAAACAACACATAATTCATCGATGCTGCCAAATTATTTTTCTCATGTTTTCCCTAATCCCTAGAAGAATGATTGCTGCTATTTACACAGTGTTTGATCTTTTGCTACTTGTGGTTACCTTAAAGGGTGTTATGATTACTGTCATTTAGATCTAGGGGATGATCACACAAGTTCACAAACTTGTAAAGGATCATTTAGCAGTTAATACGTGGCACGAACTGTACTGTGTTGAATATATTCTTAACCAAAGTGCATGATTCCATGATTATGATGGATTACAGTTTTGAGGAAAGCATAATGAAGTACAAAGAATTCTCTTAACACCTTCTAGGGAAGATTTCATGGACAAAATAAATAAATGTGTGTTTAAAACTAATGGGACAATCTCTATAAAACATTTGAAGCCCATTGGGAGATTGTGGTTATACAAATTCAAGCTCTGATTGATGTTTTAGTATTTAATTTTGATAGTGTTCAGTATAAAGTACAATTACTGCTTTGGTTTGGAATTCCCTGTGCCAATAATGTAAACGAAACAGATCAGTTGAGGCCATAGTCATAAACAATTTATTGCTCAGTTCTTCAGATTTATAAATAAATGGGGACAATATGAACAGTAGGAGTGGCACAGATAATTAGGAGGGTTTTTTGGTTTTGTTTTTCTTTTTAGTGTTTTTGGAGAACATTGGATATTAGACAGGGAAGACTGGTTAGAGGACTGCTCGTTTCCCTTCCAAGCCTGAGCCTCTGGGATACATGAGTGAATCTGATCTAAGAAATTCCTTTTTAGTTTTTTTTTTTTTTTAATTTAAATGATAAGTAATATGTTGCAGAGCTTATCTGAACAAAGTAACAAAAACCCCAAATGTTACATAATTCCATTATATCCCCACTATGAGGATTTGAGTATATTTGACCTTTAGAGAAAATAAAAATTGTGGGTGTATATACATAATTGTAGTTGGAATAAAGTTTTAAAATTGCATTTTATCATGAGAATTTTTCACATTGCTATATTATCTTCTCAATAGTTACTATTTTAAGAAATGGTAATGAAAACTCACTTGTAACAAAAGGAGCTAAAACATCATCTAAATCTCTAAATCCTGCTGAAATCTGTCTGCCCGTTACTCCTTATTGGGGTTCTTGGGTTATCACGTCACTTGAGCTGAGCATTATCTTGATTTATATATGGAGAACAAATAAATTGTGGACAATGAGGATTTATTTATATTTATTCATTTATTTCCATCTTATTCCAGAGTGGGTTTGAGAAGTGTTGACTTTGCACTGAAGTTATAAAATGTTTTAGTTCATTTAAAATATATGGGAGAGAGTAACATGGCAGTTAAGAAAGGATCATCTTATGACATGGTCATCAGGCTTTTGAGGAATCAAAGTTTGCTTAGCTGGTTTCAGAAACTTTGATAAGAGATTAATTGTTGTAGAATATATAGAAATAGGATTTAGAAAATTGAAATTACTTTGAGAATAAAACAGATGAATTAAATCGTATTTGTCCTTTTAAAAACTGGTATATTATTCAATAAATATTAATAACACTCTTTTTAGAAGTGTATTTGGTTGGGGGGGTTAATAGCTTTATGCCAGAAAGGAGGTTCCGAGACTTCTACTTTTGAGATTCCAGGACTGCCTGGTCTTTGCACTCTCTTAATGTGTGGTAGCTCTACCTAACCTTGAGTTCTGGGCACTAGTTGGATATTTTTCTAACAGTTTTTGCTTTGAAAGTACACACACACACACACAGGACTGTATATACATACATACTCATATCAGATATCTTAATTCATTCATTGGTTTAATTTTCCCATATTAACTCTTTCTCTCCATGCTTTTGTTTTTAAAATTTTTGAAGCTTAGAAAAATTTAAAAAACAGTACAACAAATAACCATATACTTTCAGCTCTGTTCACTAGTTGTTAACATTTTACCGTATTTACTTCTTCCCTTTTCACTCTCTTTGTATGTATGTACAAACTGTGTTTCTGAATCATTTGAAAATAAGTTACATCATGCTACTCTTCCTAAGATACTCAGTTTATATTCCTAAGAATATGGACATTCTCCTATACATACACAGTACCATTATCACACTCCACCCCAAAATACATCCCATATTCAGATTTCCTCAGTTGCCCCCCAAAGTGTTCTTACAGTTCACATATACCTTTTAAATAGTAATCCTCCACAGAAAGTTAAACATTTTTTATTTTATGTTTTTGCTTGGGGGAGGTAATTAGGTTAATTTATTTGTTTATATTGGGTACTGAGGATTGAACCCAGGACCTCTTGCATGCTAAACACCCACTCTACCATAAGCTATACCCTCCCCCTAGTAAAACATTTTTAAAGAGAAACATCTTTTCACATTATATAGCCTTCATCTCTAGCTGCTTAAGAATCTTAGTTTTATTTTTAATTAAAAACTTACATTGTCCAGGGGTAATTCTTTTTAGAGATTCTGAACATTAATTTATTCACCAGTTGTTTCTTGAACACTTCTCGTTTACCACTGTGCTGTTTTGTGTGTAGAAAGATACCTTTGTAGTAACTTAGTATAATGGAAAGAGAGACATAGGAAATGATAAATTATAATACAACTAGGTAGTTGCTAAAATAAAAAGAACAAAGTACTCTGGGAACTTGAAGAACAGAACCATGAACCCTGCCGGAAATGCCAGAATGTTTATGGAGTGGTGATATTTGGGTTAGCTCTTGAGGAATGGAAAAGAGTTTGCCACAGGAGAAAGACATTTTAGGTAAGAGAATTGTATGTAAAAGCTTTGAGTTCTGAAAGGATATTTGGAAAATAGTATTATCTGGAAAGATAGATTAGGATCCAAAAGTGAAAGGCCTCAGAAATTTGTGTTGTATCCTGTAGATAATGAGGAGCAGGTAGAGTTATGACTGGTCTGACTTGTATTAGCTGTATGTATTCTTTTCCACACTGAAAGAAATGATTTACCTTTCCCAAAGAAAAATGTTTCAAAATTTAGAATATATGAGATCTTACCTTTTAATAGCTTTAAGTAAAATACTGGATTATAGACCAGCATGACAGTACTTCAGAAAGTACATTGAAAAAATAAAAATCTAAGAATTAAAGATTTTTATTGGTGCTTTGTATTTTATTTAAAAGTAAGTAATTTCTCTGGTCTTGCCTGCTTAATATGCTTTTTAATTTGTTAAGATAATAGGCTTTCATTGACAAGCTACTGTATTATTATGAAGGAAATTTTATCCGTTACTCCCAAGCTACTCTTCATTGTTTGGTACTTTATTACAAGAATGACAAAAACATTTATGCAGTTGTTCAGTACATTGTTCAGGCTGTGTATTTGCATCGTGCATCATTGTCAATGTTTGAAAGTTTATAGCTACACTCTAGGGGTTAGAATGGAGGGATTACTTAAAATTCACAAAATTTGGTAGAATTTGCCAGGTTTCAGAATAAGAAAATAAAACAGTTTTGATATTAACATCAGAAGATTTCAAAATTCCACGCCTCTGTTACTCTCTCCCCGAAACTCTCCTTCTTAGAAATAGAAATGGTGGAAGAAAATGAAAACATTTTCATTGAACATTATTCATTTTTGTAGGAAATTACGCATGTGAATTATATATGTGAATACATACGAAATTTGCTGTGTTTTTGCTTTAGTGTAAGATGGACAGAAAGAGCAGGACAGAACTACCATATGGCAGTCGTATTTGTCTGGACTAACTGTGCAGATTTGAAAGCTTCTGTCATCAAGGGGTGCTGGGTTCATTGAAAAATAAAATGGTGAAAATGGTGTCTTTTAAAGTGAGCTTTCTTAGCAGATTTTTGGCTTGATCAGCTTTAATATCAATTACTTCAGAAAATGAAGAGGCGATCTTTTTTAAGATCAGATTTGTTATTTGGGGGTTTGTCTTCAGATATTTTCTGATTTGAATAAGAGCATCAATACTGAGCATTGTTCTGATTCAGGTAAGCAGAGCTGGTCCCAAAGTATAATTGCTGATGAGAACAGAATGGACAGCACTTTCACGTGAGAGGAAGAATAATGACTATTGTTTTTTCATATATATGAGAATTCCTTGCCATTTAGGTGATTGGGTTGGGAGGGGTGGAAATAAGATTAAAGAAGGTCTTCAAAATTCTGTAACTGAGGGCAGAAATTAGGAGCTCTCTCAGGGCCTCTCTCTAATGAAATTGGTTGATTTGGAATCTTGGAATTTAGACCTGAGAGGATCTTAAACATCATCTAAGTTAATTGCTCTCATTTTATGGCCTAGGCAACTGACTTGCCCAAGATCACAGAGCTAACTTGTAAGTAAGCAGAAGTGTTTTTCCCCACTACACCACTTAATTCCACTATAACATGACAACCATTTTAAGATTTTATTCCTTGATTTTGAAATATAATGGAGTTCCCTTTTTTTTTCTGTCTTGTAATTTTAATAGAAGCTCTGCTTATTTTTTTGCTCCCTCTTATCAGCCTTAGGTTTTAATACTTGTAAGTCAATTTTTTGAGGAAAATAATACTTACCAAGAACTTCCCTCAGCAACAAAAGATTAATGTTCATTCCTCCATCCAAATTGAAGGTCTACTAAAACCTTTACAAACCCAAAACCAAAAAGCCCACATAGAAATAAAAAGTCACAAAAGCCGTGTGCTAGCCGTTCAGTGCACTTAGCAGCCTTCATTCACTGTACTGCCTAATCATCTTTGAGTTGCTTTTCAAAAAATAAAACAACACCCCAGCTCACCAAAGTATACATTTTCCATTTGCTTTGTAAAATTAAGATTTTTTTTAAACTTTGAGGAGTTCATATTCAGTTGCCTGATTGGTTTCAACATCATCTACAATATATAAAGATTCCAGGATCACTATTTGCAGTAGACATAATTGGGCAATACTGATCTTCAAGGTTTAGTTTTCTTAGGTTTAGTGAAAATGCACCCTAAACCATTCTAGTTTCCTTACTGATAAAGTACCTGAGAGTTGCTCTTTTCTTGCTCTACCCACAAATAGATGCACGGCTAGCTGCTCTGGCAGGATTCCCTCCCTTTCCTCAGAGGGTTCATTCTCCAGCTTTTGTAACAGAAGACCCAGGAATCTGATACCTGTCCCTTGTGGAACCTTTACATATGTAACATGCTTTGAGAAGGAGAATAATGAGTGCCTACGAAAAACTTAGGCAGTGTTAGTCCATGGAAGTGTCCAGATGTGGATAGTACAGAGAAGGAAGTGGGTTTCCAGTGTAACATCCTTACTTTCACTTTGTATGTTCTTCCCATTTCTAGTTTCTCTGTGGTTTTTATGATATAAAAGCTCATTCTTCTCAGGAACTCCTGCTTCTCGCTTGTTTCTAACAGTGTTATGTATCTGTTACCTTACCACACAGTAGTAGAATTGAAGATGTCTCAAATAGGATTGGTAGTTGTCTCATGGCAGTGCAGCACAGTGTAGTGTATGGTATGAATTCTGTAAAACTATAATTCCTTACATAAGTATTTCCTTTGTACATAATTACTATATTATTTACTTACCTGTTAGAGTAAATCTCATCAAAATCACTCCTTGATTATAATTTATTTACTTATTTTTATATTTGTTGTTGAAAACCACAAAGCTTAATATTTATGCTGTCCAAAATCTGCTGTAACAACTTCTTTCCTTTATGTTTCTCCTTTTTAAACATTAAGGTACTCTTTTGAAACCACAGTTCTTGGCCAAAATTAAGTATAGTTTTTTTTTAAATTTCTTTCTTATCCAGAAGAATATTTCTTCTTCTCACTTGTTTTAAATTCTCTAGGTCATTTTAAATTCTGCCTAGAAAGGATAGAAATTATCTAACCCTAGATGAAAATTTCATCTTGTCAGTTCTGTTTGATGACAGTATTTACTTAGAGTGCTCCACTGGGGAAGAAAAGAAAGCAAGAAAGAACTCTGGTGTCAGGTGCTCTCGTCTGTCATTGCTGTGGGGTAAGATATAATCTGAGACCAAAACTCTTATTTTGGAGATGAAAATGCTGAGACTCATTAGAGAAATTGAAAAGTCTCTCAACTACTTTATACTGAATTTCTACAGAGGCAGTCTTCTGATCAATACATGTCTTGCAACCTGTTGCCATCTCTTGGGTTTGCTTTTTTTTTTTTTTTTTTTTTAAAGCAAATACCTAGTAGAACAACATAGATATAAAGATGTTTAGCAAAATGTTTTCCTCCTCTATAATAAGTTCAAGTTTAGAATTGTATTATTTCAAATAGTTTGTAGGGTTTCTTACCATATTTAAAACCTGAAAGTAATGAATTTGAGGGTTAGAGGAATTTATTTCCAGTGATACAGTCCATGAAGGCTCTTGGTGTGCCGTCTTCCTAATAGGCTGTTGAAAAAGAAAATCAGACAAGGTAAACAGAAATGAATGAATGTGGAGTAGTTACCAAGGAGAAAGAATTAAAAGGAAGATTTAGAGCCAGAATAATTAATATTTTTCAAATATTAGATTTTCCCTAGATGTCTGATTTTTTTGGTAGGAAGAAAAAGAATAAAAATTTTTTCAATTGTAAAATGTATTATTTCATTCAAACATTTATTTTTTCTGTACCAGTTTGTGTAAGTACCTGTGTTAAGTAAGAAGCATCTTTTAGGGTAGAGGGTTTGCCCATGGGGCCTAAATTAATAAATGGCTCATTTAAGAGCTCGTAATCCTCTCATCCCTTGCCTCTCTACAGGTTCTGGAGCAGTTACAAATGTCTAGATAAATGTGCATATTGACTTTTTATTATTATTACTTCCTAGGTACTTCACATGACTGGAGGTTACGGTGTGGTGCTGTGGACTTGTACTTCACACTTTTTGGCCTCAGTAGACCTTCCTGCTTACCCTTGCCAGAGCTTGGGTTGGTCCTTAATTTGAAAGAGAAAAAAGCTGTCTTAAATCCGACCATAATTCCAGAGGCCATAGCAGGCAACCAAGAAGCTGCAGTTAATCCAAGTAGTCACGCACAGCTAGTTGGATTTCAGAACCCTGTAAGAATCACGTGTGTTATAGAAGACATAGTTTTATTATATAGAGCTATCTAAAGAAGAGAATAGCTTCTTTTGAACTGGTGGATTTTAAAGCCACTAACAGCTTCTTGTACCATTTAAGAAACTGCTGGTTGACATTAGTTTAGAACTTTACAGTTTATAAAGTGCTACCGACAACTACATAGTGGCCCATAACATGATGTGCTGCCGGTCTGTTTACTCCTTTTGTGATAACATAATGATTTTCTGTGCTTGAGCATAGAATTTGTACTTTGAGTAGTAGAAAATTGAAATGAATATTTAACCTATTACATATTAACCTATCTTGTCCATATATAGTAATGGCAAGCTGTTTGAACACATGGCCCTGACTTTCTTTATTTTGCTACTTTGCGTAATAGCATCATTCTAAATATGTGAAAAGTGCCTGGCAAATGCTTATTGAATCAAATAAGTAAATGACAATGAATAGTCAGGTAATTGCATAATCTGCTGATTTGGGGAGGAAAGTATGCATTACATCTTTTGACTTATATATATGTGTATGTGTTTGCCTTCAGAAAAGCTTTTATTTCTAACTATGCATTATGTAATTACCAAGCTTTTTGTAGAAAGATCTGTAGGATGTATAGCAATCATTTTATTATAATTTAAAGAAGGTTTTGCAGAAACGATTTTCTTATTGATGACAAAATGTCCCCAAGTACTTCAGGCTTCATTTTTCACCAATATTTAGACCAGATTACTTGCCTGGCAATTCCCTGCTGGTGTTTTGACATTTTAAAACTCAAGTTTCTCTTTATGCTAGTTAGTAATAGTTATTTAAAATTACTTATTCACCTAAATTTTTAAAAATACAATCATACTTATTTGTTGTAAATTTAAAATGTATCCTAGGGTTTGAGCTATGAAGAAGTAAGACAAATCTTTTAATAGGAAAAAAAGAGTCTCATTAAAGAGCTCTTTTAGATCTGAGTATTTATAAACCAGTGGAAATGAATATGTTTATAATTCTTGCCATGTATGTTAACTTATTCACATTTATACTTGAAGTCTTTAGGGTAAGAGGAGAAAGTGACACAAAAGGATAGATTCTTCAGGGAAAACTTTAAAAGTTCACTTAATAGCTCCCTTCTCCCCACAAAAAGACCAGCAGATAGGAAAAGGTGAGATTTATTTTAAGCCCATTGCTGATAACTTTTAGGCACTGGGCATGCTCTAATCTGCATGGTTGCTATAGGTATTAGTTTTCAACTATGACATGAGCTACTTGTCTTCAGAAATCTAATTTTGATCTTAAATATTGCCACAGGAAGATGATCACCTTGCCAAGGAAGCATCATGTAATATATCAGCTCATCAGCAGGGAGTGAAGAGGAAGGCTGATACACCACTGGGGTCCCCACTAGAACCTGGTCAAATACTGGAGAAGAATGAGGATAGCAGTAAAGTCAAACTCAAAATCAGAGTAAGAAATACAGGTTAAACCTGTATTAACAGTGTAGGATATTCACCTTCTTGTAAATCTTTTTGAATACTTGCGATGGTTTTTCCTTAGCAGGAACAGATGGGACAGACTGAATCATGGAAGAACTCAATGTCCATTCCAACCAATTTTTAACTTCTATTATCACATACTTCTTCTCTGTTTGGGGGAGGAACTATGTGTGCACAGTCTACCACAGCTCACTACTTCTTCCCACAACATAGGAACAGATTTTAGTTGTTATTGTATTTCCAGTAATTTCTAATCAGCTTCTTATGGAGGCTGGACCACATAATCTTTTCTTTCTCTTTAATACTTTTTGAGAAAAAGACTACTTTTCCTTTTAAGATATTTTGGGGGTATATCCTGTGGCCTTTCTGCTGCCTTTTGGAGGAAAAATCCAAACATAAAGTGACATAATGGCTCTTTTTCTCCATGTTTTATGTGTGTGTGTTTTAGTTTTCAAATTCTCAAGATGAGGAGGAAATTGATATGGATACTGTTCATGATAGCCAGGCATTCATTTCTCATCATTTAAACATGCTTGAAAGGCCATCAACTCCAGGTAAGACTGTGTACTGCGTTCACTGGGGTGGTGGAGACAGTTCACACGATGTCACTATTTTAAACTGTGTTACTTTATTTTCAAGAGAACAACTATAAAGTTTTAAAGTAACCAGTATGAAGTACGAGATTGTATCGAATTATAACACATATCAGCGAAGGAATAAATTTTTTAAAAGTATTTCTTTTAATTTTCTACTTTATTTTGGTTCTTTTTAAGTATTTGGCTTCTAGATTTTTAAAAAAATAATGTAACTGTATTTATAAATTATATATTATATATGTATAATTATATATAAAACTTGACTGTAGTAATGCAGCCTATGACAACTACTTTTTTCTCTTAACTTCCTGTTTCACATAATATTATATCATATCATAGATTTCTGCATACATCTCTCAAACATCATAATCTTTTCTTTTGAAAATATTACCTGAGACGGTATTGAGTTGATACACTTTAATTTACCATATTACTTCCCAGTGGGCAGGCATTTAGGTTGTTTCTGATTTTAATTTTTTGCAAGTAATTCTCTGTGGGTAACTTTATGCTGGAGCATTTGTTTCTTTTTTGTCAAATTATGCTCTTAGACATGTAAGTGTATTTTGGTGAAAAGATTAATTTTAGCTTTATTATAAAATACCCATCTTCAGAAGATTTTTATAGCTCTTGATACAGACTGCCATAATGCTTTTTGAAGAGATTATACCTAATTCATGTCATCAGCATTTAAAACTTTTTAGGAATAAAGCTTTGATGTCACTTGCATGTAAGTTGTGAAATACAGTAATAAAGCAAATATTGGAGAACCTACCACTCACCTTAACGTGTATACGACCATTCCTCTGTGTGTCTTCCCTGATTCTGTTCACCTGTCTTTTCACTACAAGTACATAAATACTGTCTTGAATTTTCGTTTTTTCTTTTTCTTAATCATTCTGTTGCTTTTCTTTACAGTGTACCACATAGATATATGATCTATATGTTTACTTGCCCTTAGTTTTTGAATTGTATAAAAATGTTATGACACTCGATATGACTTGGTTTTTTCAGTCAGCATTATGCTGCTAAAATTCATGCCTGTTGATATATAAGATGTAATTCATTAATTTTTATTTATCACATTGTTTTTTTGTATCTCATAGTACTATTTTATTGTCAATATAATAACTTGAGATACTTATTAACTGTAAAATGATAATTCAAGTTTATAATGCATTTCTTTTTTGTGGGAGAGGGATACTGTTCCTGTTTTTTTTTTTATTGGAAAGTTCTATTTACACTTCATGCTAGTTGTGGTTATCTTTTATGATCTTTACATTTGAATGAGGTTTTTTAAAAAACATGTTATGTTTGTGCAAGTCTCTCTTACCCACCTTAGTCTGCTTGTTGTTTGTTTGGCTTTTTGTTTAATTTTATTTATAAGACCTAAATTATTTTTTACTGTCTAGTAATCTAGGATGAGCTAGTAGAATTTGAGAACTGGCATCGGGTAGAGTATGAACCTAATTGTATTTGAAAACTGACAGGTCATGAATTCTTTGGCTTCTATAATTATGAGATCTTAATGATTATTTATGTATTCTATCCATTTTATAGATAAGTAAACTTAAGCAGAGAGATCTTAAATGACTTGCCCTAAATGACATACCCAAGTAATGGCCAACTCAGAGCTAGACCCAAATCTTAGAACTTTTCCATGTGACAAATGAAAATGAGGCAAAAAGAAATAAATGTCTGTCCTGGATTTTATATCTAATTTGTGGGTAATTTGGAATTAGAAATTGAATCACCTGATACTGCAGTACTGTTCATGTTAAACCATTAAAACATTTCCTGTTTTAAATATCTTCTATAATCCCTAAATTATTTTGATCTATTTGTTGAGTAAATATTATAATGGAATTTATTAATAATTTTGGGGGGAGCAGGCAAACTTTATTATATGCAAAGTTCCATATAACTAATAAAAAATATGACATGGTTTTGTCCCAGAATATAGACTCTAATTTATATGTTCAATCTAGTCAGATTTACTGTCTTTCTTGAATGTGTATTTTTCTCAGACTTAAGTATCATGGTTTCCCAGAACCATGACAAAGGATTAAATCAAATAGGATCTTCAGTAGTTTTAAAATATAGTATTATTTTTATTATTTGAATTTTTCTATCTATCTGATTCTGGCTTTAAGGTTAACTTATAGAAAACCTTCAGCCTGTTTTCTTCTTTTGGGAAACAAATAAATCCCTGTTTTCCCTCTTCTTTGGCATTTTAGGGCTCTCAAAATATCGGCCAGCTAGCTCCCGATCTGCTTTAATACCCCAGCACTCATCAGGCTGTGATGGCACACCCACCACAAAACCCCAGTGGAGTATGGAACTTGCACGGAAGGGAACAGGTGAAATTATTATGATTATTTTTATTGCTATTTTGCTCAAGAACAAATCTACAAACATCATAAAGTTTCTTTATCAACTAAAAAAATACATTGAAAATTATAGATCTGAGGACTTGCTTTTCTTGCAACACGTTGACTTTATATTATCTAACATAATGACTTTTAAATTAGACTTTTTGCTATTTCAAAAATAATGTACTACTATTATATAAAACTGTGACATAACAGATAAGTAGAAGGGAGGGGGAAAATCATCCTTTATTATGCCTTTTAAGGATACCTATTATATTAACATTTTGCTTTTTCCTTGCAGTGCTTTTTCTAAGAATATTATAATAAGAAAAATGTCAGCTTAAGTAGAAGCTATCAAATCTGTACCATAATTATATTTTTATAAAATACAAAAATCAACTACTTATTTCTCCTCTCACCCTCCCCCTGACTGGTCATTCATGATTAGTCATGAAGACTTGATGCTGTACCTAGAAAACTAACATATTCTTTTAAATCATTTCATATCAGTCGGGCTTAAGTTTATGAAAGGTAATTCAGTTCATACGTGATTGTTACCTATTCTGCTATTCTACATTGTCTTCTACTTAACTCTGTTCTTTTGCTTACAAAGAGAAGATTATAAACCAAATAAAGAGTAAACTTTTAATGCTGATGAACAAAAATTTAGTTGTCAAGTTTTGGAGGAACAGGGAGTGAAAAAAAAAGATACATAAGCAAGATTATTTTTAAAGAACAGTTTTTCCAGAAGTCATTAGTCAGGCTTTAAAATTCCAACTGATGGATTCTGCTAATATAAACCATGTATTTTTCATATAAACAAAAGAGTAACTGTTTATTGATTGGAGGAACTTAGGGATCAGCTGTGATGAATAGGAGACTTCAAACAAAAGCAACACCTCAGAATATTTTGGTTTTGAGACCCCAGACTGTTGTTTGCTTGTATCTCTTTGTGTGTTCTATGCATTTATTTTAATAAATTCACCCAAAATGTATTTCAGAAGGAAGTCAGCTAGAGACTTTAGCACTTAACTTTAAGTGAATTTTGACATTTCTTGGCCCTTGCCAATTCTATATTTTCTTGGTTTTGTTTTGGGTTTTGGTGTAATTTTGCTTTATAATCATTATACTTATTAAAATTTTATCAGGCATGAAAAATTTTGTAGATCTTTTAAAATTATAAAGCTTAGGGCATTTCAAGCCTCTTGATATAGTTTGAGAGTGATGCTCCTGCTTGTTTTCCATGGCTTTTAAAAAAGAAATCTATCTAAATTCCAACAGGCAAATAAATTCATGTTCCAGTAAAGAATCTGAATATATTTGTTTTTTCCTAGTGATGTGGCACGCTAACCTATGTATAAAAGCAGATCTTAACACCTTTTTGTGCCCACCAGTGTGCCTTTTTATCATTATTTCATATGGCTTTAAAAAAATACATTTTAACTTTTTTTTGGACTCTATATAACTTAATTTTGAATGTATTCTTTAATGTGCTTTTGTAATTTCCCTTAAGTGTATTTATGCTATCCAGTACCATATGACCACTGAGCAGGTCTTAAAATTCAACAATGATATTATTAGAATTTAGAAAATGTTCATTTTACAAGTGGTAGTGTTCCAAAAGTTTGTTTATACATGTATTTATTTTGAAATTCTAAGTACAGTTTTCCTGTAAACATATTGTTATATTTGATAAGTAACTTTCCCAAACTAGCCAACAGAAACCCTCTTAACTTACACTGTCCTGAAGAACAGAAGTAGCAGACTTAGCTGCTTTGTGTAACACTGTTTCTGAGAGAAAAGGCCCTTTAAGCTCCATATTTTGGAATGTTAGAAGCACAACTTTAACCTAACTCAAGTAAAGTTGGCAGTAAAACAGGAACTTCCTCTCTTCCTGCCTCCCATTACAAGCTGGGCTGAGGGTTGAGAGTTGGGGTTCTGTATAGTGGTAAGGGAAGCTGTGGTCTCTCTTGGGATTATAGATTGAGGTTCACAAGTGGGTTTTGGGGGGCCTTATTCAGCTCTTCCAACTGAGGCATCTTGTACTGGCCATAGAAGTCTTAGAAAAATTTTTGAAGTAGTTGACTAAAAACGAAGAGATTACAGATAAAAATTTGGATTTCCAGCTTTTCTTGAAGAAGAGTTAACTGAGAGGCTGTCTTAGGCAATGATGTGCTTTCCATTCCATTGGTTCTTTTTGTGTCGCACCTGGTAGTCTGCTTACTCATTTATGGTGTCCCCTTAGGTTCAAGGCTTTTGAGTTTGTGACCCCTGCTTGCTTTATTCATGAGCCGAGATGAGGTCTGAGATAATTGAGAACTGGAATGTGTTGCATGCCTCATCTGGGAGGGGTAGAATAGGAATGAGGATTTAGGTGAGATAAGTGGAAACTGTTAAGTAGAAGACAGGTCATGGTTTACTTTTTAACTTCCCCACCCGTTTTCTCTTTCCTTGCATATGATAGGGAGAGGAATATTTTAGGGTAGGGGTGACATGTGGGTGGTAGGTTAAGCCATCGGAGGTAAGAAAGGAGAAGTGGCAGTGCTATTTTCCTTCATTACTTGACTGTTTCATTTCCCTCTCCTGAGTCAGGAAGGGAATCTGGAGAAAGGGCTGTGTGGTTCGCATGGTGTGATGGGTTGAGCCTACCACGTCATCTCCTTTCCCACCACTGCAGCTCCCTCTCCGCAGCTGCCGAGGCCTGAGGTGGCTGGTCTGTCTCCCAAGTTGCTGCGGGTTGCAGTGATGAGTGGAGGAGTGACAGGAACAGGAGCGGAGGGAAATCCCTGGTGGTTTCTGTGGGGAGGAGAAGAAGGAGAGTTCCTGCAGTTGCCTCACTGGGGCTGCTGTATTATGTAACAACTTCTTGCACAAGTCAGAAAAGCACTGAAAAGCACAGTTCTGGTACAGAAACCTTAAAAAAAAACAAAAAAAACTTAAGAGCCCAAGAATTCTTTCTTTTGAAAGTCAATGAAAAACAGACTGGTTTTTTTCTTTAAATTATAATGATATGATTCTACACATTTTTTAAATCTAAAGAATCCAAAGAACAGACTTCACACTTTTCCTAACAGAAACTGCAGATTTTGTGTTAAATTTTAACATATACCTAATGCAGTGAATTTAAAAGGATTAGGAGATTACTCAGTGTCTGTTTTCAGCACTTTTATCAAATGGACTGCAAAGCTTCTACATTAGGCTTGTATTAAGTACTTCTTTCTATTTGTTTTGCATTTGTTAAATTGACTGCAGCTAACCCTTATCCATAGTGAATTCATTAGGTCTCTAGGAGAGATTTTATGTTAGATAGAACAACAAAACTGAACATCTGCTTTGTTCTTTCCCGAAAACATGAAATAGGATAATTATAATATTGTGAATTACGTTTATCTCCTTTTCCTGATACATCTCCTGTCTTATAATAGAGACTTACTATTTCAGATCATTAAAAGGGCTTTCATTAGCTTTAAAAATGAGTGGTGTCTAACCTGAAAGGGCCTCAAGTTCCCAGGCATCTTATAAGCCCTTAAAATTATAGTGAAATTTCTTATGTAAATGTTTGTATCTGGGGATAGTAATAGATGCATTTTTCTCAGTAGAGATTCTGTAGATGACCTCGTTATGCTAGTATGAAAGTAAATTCATACGTGTCCCAAATCTGACTGTTAATATAGTCCCACATGTGAGAGAAATTGTACTTTGTTATCACCTTGTATTAGACCTGGTAAAAATACTCAGGAAAGATAAAAATTAAACAAATAAAAAATATACATTGTCTACAATAGAAATGAAAACGTAAGAGGAAAATGTTGGTGGTAATAGAGTAACATTCGGTTTTATCAGACGTTCTGTTACAAACACTATTCTAATGAGTATTTTTGTATATATTTCTTTGCAGTTATGCATGAGCACAATTTGTGGGATCAATTTGTAGAAATGAGCTTTCTGAATCAAAAAATATGAGCATTTAACATTTACACAGATAAGTGCCAATTTGCCTTAACTTCTTTTTAAAAAATGCTTTTGTTATGGAAAACTGTAAAGTAATCAGACTAGTATAATGAACCCCCAATAAAGCTGCAGAAATTATCAGCTCTTGATCAGTCTTGTTTAATCTATACCCTTACCCACTTCCGCCCTTCTGAATGATTCCAAAACAAAGCCCACATATTTTATTCATAAATAATTTACTATATATTTCTAAAAGGTAAGGACTTTAAAAAGTCATAACCACAATAATATTCTTATGCTTGAAAAAGTAAACAGTTTTTTCATATCATTAAATATTCAGTCACTGTTTAAATTTCAATTGAGTCATAAATGCCATTATTTTTGTTTTAGTTTTTAACTATATGTTTGAATCACTGTCCACATAAGGTCTACACATTGCGATTGGCTAATATATCCTTTACATCTTTTTAAAGTTTCCAGTCCATCTTTTCTCCTCTCTTTTTTCCCCTTTACAGTGTATTTGTTAAACAATTGAGGGTTTTGATCTGTAGTTTTCAAGTCTGTATTTTGCTAATTGTATACCTGTGTTGTAATTAGATTCCTCTATATTTCCTTTAAATTTGTGGTTGTGTCTAGAAGCTTAATTGGATTCAGGTTTATAGATGGTGGTGTGTTCTTCCATCTGGAAGCATACAATGTCTGGTTGACTTTTTTATGAGGTTAGCCACTAAAATGTTCAAGGCTTCGATACATTAATTTATTAAGGGTTGCAAGATGGTGATATTATAATTCATCTTTCTGTTTTTATTTATAAACTGAATTATTTCCATAAAGCTAACTTCACCCCCATCTACTATTACCCAGTGGTATAGATCATATCGCAAAAGAAAGATAAAGGCTTGATTCTTTCTATTTAATAATTTTCAAAATAACAAGTTGGCTAATTAGTATCCTCCAGTGGTGATCCATCAGTTCTAATCCATTACAGTTATTATCCTTATCAGTATTCAAATTGTCCCATCTTTGGTCAGTGAGAATCTCTTAGGTTGACTCTTGAGTCTCTTGAGAAGACTTTAACTTCCTTGCTGTTATACGAGATTTTTAGGCTCATCTTGCAACTGTGCTACCCAGACCTGGAATCAGCCATTTGTCCTAGGAGCCCTGGTTCCTAACACTTTTTTCCTTGGATCTAGCTAATCCATTGTCCTCTTAATAGACTTCATACAAATCAAGAGAAATGGAAGATTTATAATCAGTATATCTTTGATGAATAGTAGAAGACTAGTAGACAAGAGATTGGATTTACTTTTGAAGTGGTTATAAGTATTCCTTGGTAGCTCCATTAAATAAATAAATTAAATAAACCTAATTATCTACCTCCCACAAAAAAAAGAGATAAATTATAAAAAAAAAAAAACATCTGTAATATTCCTTGGAAAGAGTACACTTAGTTGTACCCCTGGCAGTTGCCTCTACTGGGAAGTACAGTTTCCAATATAATCATTGGCTTTTCTGAAATCCAAGTAGCTTGGCAGGTGTTCAGGATTAGATGATGAAACTTCTCTCAGAACAGAAATGGACCTCAGACTCCCAGTAGTGCAGGCAGGCATTTGGAAAGCTGCAAAGTCTGGTGATGTAGAGTGACTAAATAATGAGATAAAAGTTATAGGAATTTGTTTATGAGACGTTAAAGTCCTATTACTTATCCTCATCACTTGGCTAGTGTATATTCTGTTAGGTAGGGACCTATATTCCCATATATACAGAATTGAGGATATGTTTATATATTTCATTTAAAATCTAAATTGAAATTATATAGTGACATATTTGACTTAACTATAAATCAGATATCTCTCAAAATTTTTCTGAATTTTTCTTTTTCTCTGTGCCTTAATTTCCCCATATGTATTATGTTGTTGGGAACATGAAGAAACTAATTCTTTTTGGGCAGTTTGGGGAAAACTTCCCAAAGAAGTGACATTTGAGCTGCATTTTAAAGTATTAAAGAGCCTAAAATGTTTGTTTCTTTCCCTTTCCCTTCCTTTAGGGTACAGTTTAAACATTACTTCCTTGGAGAAGTTTGTCTCTGATTCCACCCGACTCACCACTCATTTAAGTCTCTGGTTGTGCTCCTGTTTCACTTCTGGTGTTTTGTCTTTTTATTACTCAAATG
This sequence comes from Camelus ferus, assembly GCF_009834535.1. NCBI lineage: Eukaryota > Metazoa > Chordata > Mammalia > Artiodactyla > Camelidae > Camelus > Camelus ferus. Next base: position 16,124,876 of record NC_045720.1, read on the forward strand.
TGCTTACTCAATTTCTTTCTTCTTTGCTAGTTTGTAAGCTCCAGGAGAACTGAGATCTGTCCAGTTCATCACTATTTTCCTCTCTCTCATGTAGTTCCTGACATGTGTTAAATGAATGTGCAAGTCAGACAAGAAACAAGGGAAGGGCATTTCAAGCGCTGGAGTAGCATTTACAAATAAGTGAAGGGGGTAGTTTTAGAGTGTATAGAAGGGAATAGTGGAAGATAAGGTAAATTCAGAACAGATTGCGAACTGTCAGTAAAATTTCAACTGAAAGTGATTTTTAGAAAACTTCTATGGTGATGCCTCTTTTGGTGTTAAAAAAAAATGACTTGGGGCTGAACTGGATCAAAATTAGTGCTGAGAATTTACTTTTTAAAAAAGAAAAGAAACCACTGCATTGAAGTAAATTTTAGTGAGAAAAGCTTAGGTTTTTAGCTAGTTTAGATTTTAAAAATAAGTAGTTTTTCAGAAATTGCTGCAGTGAGGTCTAAAGATCTTGTTCTGTCAGTAGAACTACCTGAGCTTTTAAACGAATAATCATAATCGGCTTTGTTTGTAGGAAGGTCTGTGCAGTAGGGCCTCTGAACCTCGACACTATTGCCAGTTTGGGCCATGAGAATTCTGTGCTGTAGGGGGCTGTCCTGTGCGTATAATGCTTGACAGCATCACTAGCCTCTACCCACAGGTGACCAGTAGTACTTCTTCCCCGTCCCGCCCCAGTTGTGACAACAAAAGTGTCTCCAGACATTGCCAAACAACCCCTGGGGGACAAAGTTGCCCCTAGCTGAGAACCATTGCTGTGCGGCTGTGTGAAGTATGGATTTGACTGTGGGACACTTCAGGCAAAGAAGCCAGTTAATAGGACACTAGTACTGTGACCCAGAGGAAGGGAGGTAGTTTGAACTGGTACAGCTGCAGACTGGACAGAGGGGCAGATTTAAGAGGTACACGTAAGCGAGAATAAACAAGACTGGGGATTTATTTATTTATATAAAAATATATAAAATAAATATATAAAATAAGTAAGGTATTTATTATTTTATATTTTATTTATTTATATTATTGTTTACTTATTGGGTCTGGAAGAAAGAGGATCTGAGATGATTCTTAGGCTTTTTTCTTAGTTGGCTGCAAGTCTAACACACGTGTTATCATTATTGTTGCTTCATAGTACTTTAAATATTAAATATTAATTTTTAGAAGATGGTTTGATAACACACTAGTGTATGTCATAATTTGTATAGACTACAAGGAATTGAAATATTCACTTCCTGGCCAGAATGCTGAAAACTTACCTTGTGTAACTAATAGGATGTCTTATTTAGATACTTCTCTCATTCCTAATTACTCCCATGGAAGTGGTAAACACTTAGAAATCTGTTCTTTTTCCTGTATTGTCTTCAGTTCCCTCTTCCCTTTCACTTTCCTTGTTATCAATGGGAATTTATTTGGGTGTTTTTAATCTTGAAGGTAAAGAACAATCACCTTTGGAGATGAGTATGCATCCAGTTGCAACCGCTCCACTTTCAGTATTTACTAAAGAATCTACGTCTTCCAAACACAGCGACCACCATCACCACCATCACCACGAGCACAAGAAGAAGAAGAAGAAGCACAAACACAAGCACAAGCACAAGCACAAGCACGACAGTAAAGACAAGGACAAGGAGCCCTTCGCTTTCTCCAGCCCTGCCAGCGGCAGGTCTGTCCGTTCCCCTTCTCTTTCAGACTGAGACGGGGACAGAGGGGAGCTTTTCGTCAGTGTCCAGGAGAACATGCGTAGCTAAAGCTTTGTGCTCGGGGAAGAAAAAAGCAGAATAGTTGCCTCTCTCATAGAGATTCAAGTTCTAAACATTTGATTTACATTATTTATAAAATTGAAATCTAATTAGGAAAATATATTTTGTAGTTCTGAATAAACCATTTCATCTTGTTTCCCCCTACACACACACACACACACACACACACACACACACACACACACGCACAGTGAACCCTTCCGTGAGGCCCTCATACCCACTGGCAGTTCCCACCCACATCATGGTCTCCATGTGTACTGCCAAAGTCAATTATGTTTTAAAGCCTTTGATAGATGTTATGGGGCAAAGTTATATTTCAAACAGAAGCTGCTACCAAATCTGTGGTGAAACCAGTATTTCCAGTGAAATGTTGTATAACAACACTTGGAACTACTGAGAGAGAGGCTTTTCTCTAGGAGTATTCCTGACTGTATTTTTTTTGTCTGTGTTAACCATAGAAACTAAGCATCAGAATTCATGAGCAAGAATACATGGTATTTTTCTTTTGCCCTAAAATACTGAAATTTTCAGAAGCAGCTTTTAAAAAATTTCGAGTGACTTTTTTGATAGCACATTTGGTGATGATGATGTTGGAATTGAACAGAAATATCAAATACAGTTCTCAAATCAAGATATTTATAAGTTCTTTTTTTCATTACGTGTAAGGGAATATGTTCATATGTAGAATAGGTTTGCCAAATGTGGACACTTTATATGCCCAACACATTCTGAAATTATTTCTGTACCTTTACTTGGTACCTTAAAAAAAGGTGGTTATATACTTTTGTTAACTTGGACATAAACAGTTCAGCCCTCATGTGAGTATACCAAAAGCATTTTAAAACATATGAAACATTTTGGTTTCATACTTCAGTAGTTTGTATGTTTGTGTGTTTTTATTTTTATTTCTAAATTTACCATGTGCTTTATTGTTTGTTTGTTTAAAAATGTTATCCATACCTGTTCTATTTTTATCATTTCTTTTATCATTAGAAAGTTTGACAAAGTGCTTTTTCCCAGAATATTTGAAAGGGATCAAAGGGATCCAGTCATGTTGGACTTTTAAATATACTTTTAGTTGTGTTAAACTTGTTTAATAAATAACTTTTTAAATTGATCATTCTGCATCTTTTATTACCTTTCTCTTTGTGCGTGTCTGTAATATACTTACGGACAGAGTTTGAGGACAGCTGTGTGGATAGGTGGGATTTGAGCTAGCCCTGCTAGGAAGGATGATTTCAGTTGGCAGATGGGATAAAGTTCTCTCAGCAGAAGAAACAGTATTTTCAAAAGTATGGAGGAAAGCAAGGGCATGTTCAGAAATTGTTAAGCAGTGCAGTTGGCCAGGAGTGTAAGTGCAAAAGGTGCGTGATCAGACGTTGAAGAGCCTAAATGACATTTATTTAAATATTCTCACTAACTAAGTGTTGGCCAACTGAAATTATTCTTGGAAAAAGGAGTATTTTATATTACAGTAGGTAGTGCTGCTGTAAATAGAATTGCTATTGAAAATAGTAAGGATACATTTCAAAATAATCTCGTGTGAAGGCAGTGATGAGTAATAGCTGACTTCGTAACTGAAGCTCCTCTTGTGTATCAAGCATTGTGCTAGCAACTGTATGTTACGCAAGTTATTTCTAAATTGGATATTTATATTGGATGTTTCTTGTGAGGAACATTTCTTATGATGACCTTTCATTTTTTTAAGCTGTTGTTTAGGAGTAAACAATGAAAACAATATTTGTATTTTTGAAATAGATTACGGCACATAAATAATACAAGTGCTAGTGTGAGTTTCCTCAGTCTCCTCCCCCAGAGGCAGTTTTTGTTGCCAGGATTACATGTATCTTTCCAGAGCTAGCCTACACGTGGATCTATACAGCATATGCATTTTTTAACAAATGATACTTGCAGAATTTGTTTTTTATTTTTGCATAGCTTTATGTCATTTTTTATAGTTTTTATTTTTATAGTCGTTCATGATGACCACATTTTATGTCATACCAGCAAAGGTCTTTTGTATTCCATGATTATAAAATGATTCTCCTGTTTTTTTCTATTGGCTTTAAAGTTTTATGTTTCAGGTTATAACCTTTGTCCAACTAGAATCCATCTGGAATTTATTTTGATAGAAAGTAGGACGTAGGGATCCAATTTTATTTTCCCTTCCAGAATGCTGCCCAATACCATGCATTTAAAACTGCATCTTTTTTCTCTAGACTGCAAGTGTTACATACCAAATTCCCGTATCTAGAGGGGTTCACTTCTGGACTTTGTAGCTGGCTTTGTGGATCTCTGTACTCATCTGCCTTTACCACACTGTTTAGATTGTTGTAGCACTGTGATATGTTCTGATATGGTAGAGCTGGTCTCTCCTCATTACTTCTCTTCTACAGAATTTTTTGGCTATTCTTGCAGGTTATTTTCTTTTTCTGGTTGACTTATTTATATACAGTAAAACTTATCTTTTTGGTGTGTATCTCTGGATTTTGACAAATGCTTGGACTTGTGTATCCAACCACCACAGTTCCATTCTAATTTTGTGCTTAGTTGCTGTGTTAGTCAGTTCCAGAGAAACACTATCTATTTGTCATCAAGTATTGACTTGTGTGATTATGGAGGCTGAGAAATCCACAATCTGTTTGCAAGCTAGAGACCCAGGAAAGCTGGTGGGGTAGTCCAAAGGCCTGAGAGCAAGAGAGTCCACAGTATAAATTCCAGTCCAGTCTGAAGGCCTGAGAACCAAGACTACAAGGGCAGAAGATTGATGTCTCAGCTCTTCTACAGGCAGAGAGGGAATTTAACCTTCCCCCACCTTTTTGTTCTATTCAGGCCCTCAGCAGATTGGATAATGCCCACCCACGTTGGGGAGGGGCTTCTGTTTTATTTAGTCCAATTCAAATGCTAATCTCTTCCTGAGACACCTGTACAGACACAACCAGAAGTAATGTTTAACCAGCTATTTGTGCATCTTTTGGCCTAGTCAAGTTGACATGTAAAATTAACTGTCACGGCTACATTACTAAATTCCCAACATTTTGCATGCATTTCTTAGGTTTTACTTGAAAATAAATCATCTCTAAATGATGGTAATTTTAGTACCTCTTTTCTGATTTTTGTACATGTACTTTTCTGATTTCCTCTTCTGTGTGACTTCTGTCTCTTGCTGTTTGCCTGCGAGCTGCGGGGACGGGCGTCTTCTCCCAGCATCTTCCTGCAGCCGGCTTCCCTCTGCATTTCATAGCCCTTCCTCGTGCTCCTAATGTTGTGTTCCTAATTTCTGAGAGGTTGAAGTTTACAATTTTTGTTTCATGTTCTTACTTCTTTTTGATGATTCTTAAGGAGAGAATGGAGAAGTTGCTTTACTACGGAAGTCTAAACTGAAATACCTCACGTGTTGTCTGACACGGGATTCAAGTGAGCATGTCAATGTCATTAATATGTACATAGATGCATTATAGGCAGAGGTTCTAATAGAGTCTTTTTACATCTCTTGCACGCTCCTTAGAGTACATAGGTACCCTATTGGGAAGGTCCCTACTGTCGATCTTTGACCTTTCACTTTTGACCTGTTTATCCCTCTTCTTCAGTGCCTTGCTTTTTAAATCGTTGTTCTGGCTTCCTCTTTGCAAAGGAATAAGCAAACTGTAGGGCTTGAGACCAGCAGGACTGTTGCTCGGCAGGGGAACTGAAATCTTAACGGGACACAGATGTTTACTGTGTGGAATACATGGCCAGAAGGAGCCAATAAATAAAAGGATAAAAATAAGAGTTCTTCAAAGTTGCTTTCTTTGATTTCTTTTAGGAAAAATTGTGGTTGCTTCTTTGACAAGATAAAAATCCTTTCTTCTTAACATTTCTTGCAAACACATTCTCTGCTTTTAGTGCCTTTGTGTGTGTGTGTGTGTGTGTGGATAATGAAGTGGGTTTTTTTGAACTTTTTAAAATTAAAGCATAGTTGATGTACAATATGTAAGTTACAGGTGTACAATATAGTGACTCACAATTTTTAAAGGTTATACTCCATTTATAGTTATAATAGAATATTGGCCATATTCCGTTTGTTGTACAATGTATCTTTGTAACTTATACGTAATAGTTTGTACCTCTTAATGCCCTATCCCTATACTGCCCCTCCCCCTTCCCTCTCCCGACTAGGTAACCCCTCATTTGTTCCCTGTATCTGTGAGTCTGTTTCTTTTTTTGTTACATTGACTTAGTGCCACATTTTCTATTTGATTTACTACTTCACTAGAACTTGCTTCCTGCAGTCATAAAAAATTACGACATTTTAGTTGACTTTATAATGTGTTAGAGTCTGATGTTTTTTGTTTGCTTTTGGGTTTTTTTTTGGCGGGGGGTGGTAATTAGGTTTATTTACTTATTATTATTTTTTTAATGGGGGTACTGGAGATTGAACCACCAGGACCTCATGCACGCTAAGCACACATTTTACCACTGAGTAATACCCCCCTCTTTGTTGTGTGTGTGTGTGTGTGTGACAATAAAATCAGGATAAGTGTTATTTCATTTGCAAATACTTTTCAAACAGTTTTCTGTGTTGTATTTTAAAGTGACAGTTCGCATGAAACTAGCAGACTTCACTACCTCTTAACACTATACGCACTTCTCAGTGGGGGCACAGTTAGGCAGTTGGGGTATTTTATGAAGGACTGTCTCACATGCTACGGGACATTTAACACTCTGGTCCCAACCCACTTAAACAGGCCCAGTCATTGCAACAATCAGACCTCACCTGTCTTCAGATGCCCCCCAGGAGTGGGTACTGCTCGGGCTGAGGACTGACATGCTAACAGTGTTCTCTCCAGACCCTCGTTACTGTCTCTCAGCTTACAGGAGAGAAGATGACTACGAGTCTGGCACTGTGCTGCATCCTTCGCGTTTTCTTGTTTCCTACTCATAGTGAAATCAGCGTCAATATTCTCATTTTAGAGATGAGGAAACCATTAAGTGCGTGATACGTGATTAAAATTTGTCATCCAGTATTGACTAAGTGCATTCTATGTACTGGGCACTGAGATAAATTCATGAGTAAGATAGACACAGGTTTTGCCCTCCACGAGTTTACACTGCCTTTACACAGCTAAATAAGTGGAAGCATGAAGATCTTAACCCAGATCTGTCATTTCTAGAACTGTCTCCTATTTCTACCACTGCCTCTCCCCAAATGATCCTCCTGAAGAAAAATTTAGTCAGCCAAATGAATCGTGACTGATGAACTGTAAATCTATTTAGATGACATCCAGCACCATGCGGTAAACCTTCTGGTCTTTCCCCTCCTCGGGGTTGCCGGAGTCCACGGGAACAGCCCTCTCGAGAGTAGTGCAGCGTACAGCCTGCAAGGCCGTACGTGAGCAAGAGCTGTCTCTGCCTGAAATTCTTCCCCCTTTCCTGCACAACCGTTTCCTGCTAAGGAAGCTGTACCTTGTATTGAGACTCTACTAAAATACCTCCTCTGACACCTGGGTTTTTCAGGTTCTAATCAACCAACCTGCCTCTCTCCCTACTTTCCGTCCTTCTTTTCTTTCCCTCGTGCATACAATATATTTGAATGCCCACTATTTTCCCATGTTCTAGGACGGTGATAATATTGTCAATAAGGCAGACAGTCGGTGTCCTCAAAGATCACACCACTCATTCCTTTGTCTCGTTGTGTGCTTGCCTAGTTTATTAGTCCTGTTGTGTCCTTCAGTGCTTTAGGATGGTGGCATTTATTTGGAACAAAGACTACAGTAACACTGATGTGCATCCCCTTAAGTGGCTTTCTTACCTTGCCTGGTGTCATAGTTATGCGTGTGCATGCCAGTGTGTAGGCTGATGTGCAGGGTTTGGTACAAAGGAGAATTGCACAAAATATATTATTTCATTTTCTTTCAAACATCGAAGAGTAGGCTCTGGATGGCTTTGTTTATTCAGCAGGGATGTCTGGTTGCCTAGACCAGATATTCATGTAACGTGCACATGTTAGATATTATGAAGATAGTGGAGCAAAGTGAAAGGACTCAGCAAATGGGATGAGTTGAAAAGGCTGAAAAAAATTTTTTTTATTTCTCAAGAGAAACTTTTACCTCAAAAACATGGTACTTAGCTATGTGGAATCCTTCCTGTTTAATGATGAGTCACTGAGGGTGGAGGGCATGTCATTACCCTGTTCATGATGTGTATTCTTTCTTGACCATCTACTGCCACTGCAAGGCACTGTCAGCACTGAACGTGGGCTCAGATTTTATTGAATTTAATATGAAAGCAGAAGGTGATTTCATCACTCAGTGAATAAATAATATTGTGGAGAGGTCATGGTCTGGAAAACAGGATACCTGGGTTCTGTGTCGCAACCAGAGTGTCTAGCCTTGTGGCCTCAAATAAATCACCCAACCTCACTGAGTCCAGTTTTCTTGAAAAATAAGAAAACTGAATAAGATCATCTCAAAGTTTCTCGTCAGCTGCCAGACTCCTGTGATTATTCTGTTCCCACTACACAGTAAATTCGTAGAGAGGTTGACGTACTGTGTAGGAAATCTAGGTGGTAAAGTCCTCATTTTCATTTTCAAATATAGACAGCCTTGATTGTTTTTATTTGAACTTCCTAAAACAAACTTGAATTTCAACCTCAGACTATCTACATATGCGTAAGACATTGTGTAGTTAGATATGTGAACAGGAAAGTTTTCAACTGACTGTTAAGTATTTTCTCTTTTCTTATCTCTTTGGACAGGCTCATCTTTTTCCCACGACCAGTTCCCACTGATTTTCATCAGCCACTCTGATTTGTTTTTAGAACTTTTATAGACTCCATAGTCATCAAGCTCACACCAAGTCAGTAGGTGTCACTGGATGCCTTCCGAGTGCGAGATTCCGTGGAGAATATAAGGCCCCTGCCTTCAAGGTGACTAGGTTCTAGTAGCAGAGTTAAAATAAATACGTAAGTAGCAACAATAGGAACTTGAACCTGGAGTCTCAATTTATACTATTGATGTACAGATCTTCCTTGATTTACTATGAGCTACGTCCCGATAAACCCATTGTAAGTTTAAAAAAAAAATAGAAAATGAATTTAACCGACTGAACGTTGTAGCTTAGCCTGGCCTATCTAAAATGTGCTCAGAACACTTACATTAGCCTATAGTTGGGCAAAACCATCTAACACAAAGCCTATTTTATAATGAAGTATTGAATATCTCATGTAGTTTATTGAAAACTGAATGTGAAAAACAGAACAGCTGTCTGGGTACAGAATGATTGTAAATGTCTTGGTTACTCACCCTCGCGGTCTGGCTGACTAGGACCTGGGGCTCACTGCCGCCCAGCATCTTGAGAGAGTATCATACACATATCCCTAGCCTGAGAAAAGATCAAAATTCAAAATCTGAAGTACGATTTCTATGGAATGCATATGGCTTTTGCACCATCATAAAGTCAAAACTCTTAAGCTGAACCACTGGAAGTCAGCGGCTGTCTGTACTTTAAGGCTGGCTATGAGGGGAGCAGGGGGAAGCCTTGCCAAGTTCTCTACTCCAGGTCCACGTGTGCTTGAAAATTTCCTGCTGAAGAGTTTTAATTGCTGCTTTCTAATGCTCTTGCGCCCTGCCTGTAATCCTATACCAGAGAGCCCTCTTGTCCTTGAAGTCCAATGTCCAAGAAGTCCATCTAGGACCAAGAGAACAGTGCCAGAACTGACCCCGTGACTCTGAAATGTTCATCTGTGCATATTAAGTGAGAAAAGTTAGGGTGAGGGAGTGAGATTTTAGTAAAACTCATTCCTTTTACTGGGAGAATAAGTATGTCCATCCTAGTTGCTTGGTGTTAAGTCCTTTTATAAAATGATGACAGTGGCAGGTAGTTTGTTCATTGATTGGTGGATTGTTGATACAATTGTCATTTTAAAGTTCCTACTTGGCGAGGTCGAAGTTGATCATCCTTGAATTCTCTGAGTCTTGCGACCACTGCCCTCAGTGCTCTGCAGACAAAGCTTTTGTCCCAGAGGACTTGTCTTCGACTCGCTCACCCTCTGGGAGGAAGTAGACTCAGTAATACTCAGCTCATTTTATGGTTGAACAAACAGCCTTGGAACCATGTGTTCTACATTTTCTATTAATGTAACACAGGCTTGTTCTGGCATTGATTAAAAATCTGCTCTCCAGACACCTCTGTACACAGTAATTATATGCATAGAATTATTATATATGAGGTCACCAGACCTCACATGTTCCTTACACCTTGCAAATATGGGACCAACTCCTTTCATGCGGTAGGGGAGGCATTATTCTTTACATATTGTGGTTTTAATTAGTAATGGTAAGTTGGGGATTTTTTTTAACTGAAAAATAGAGATGTCTATTTTCCTGGCTAAAACTTCTAACATCTTTTGAATATCTTGCTTTGAGGGGACACTTCACACATCAGGTTTTGATTCTCATGCAGTTGTTTTCCATTCCAAGAGGAGCCAGCTATTATCCTAAAAGGTCAGTATTTGGTTTCCATGCTTAATCAAACAATCGAGCTTCATGACTATTCTTTCTATTAAATACGGAGGTCTTTCTGGTTAAATACAGATGTTCTGCTGCTGCTTCTTAGGTGATTGCCTGGTGATTCAGAAGACTAAAGAGCTGGCTACTTCTTTACTCCTTTTTCCACTTATTTTTGCAGGGGCTCCAGTTGAGCAATGCCTTAGCCTCTATGAAGAAAAAAAAAAAAAGGTAAATCTTAAGTAGAGTACAGAAAGCAATCTAGGAGCAATGGAACTGGTTAAACACCTCTACCCAATTGTCCTAATGCCTGTTTACATTGTTACTGTTTAGACGTCCACAAGGCTGCCTGTGAATCTTGTTTCTGTGATGTTAAGCTCTGTTTAGGTGCTCAGCCAATAATATCCATTTTCCCTTTCCCTTGCTTATGGAACCCCAATTTTGTGTGAGTGAAAGTGTGTCTCCTACGTATTTGCTTTTCAAATCGAGCTTTTCTTGCAGCTCGAATGGCCATACATAACAGAATTCTGACCACGTGAGACATACACAGTAATCTCCTGGGGTTCTGCCTCAGCTTTCTGACCAGAAGAGGGCTCCTGTGTCTGGTACCCTCTTCTGCTCTCTTCCTGCCGTAAACTCTGACAGGGTGTCTAGAACCGCAGCAGCTCTCATGTGCTCCTGCAGAAAGGGCTGAAGGCATCACAGATACCAGCCGTGACATTGCTGAAATGCTAAGCCAACATCTGCAGTCACCATTTCCAGATTGTCAACTAGGTAGAAGAATAAACCCTTTTTTGCTGAGGCCACGATGGGCAGATATTCCTTTGCTTGCAGTTGAATACATTCCTGACTGCTGCAGGAATTACCATTCTTAATCTCGGAGGAAACTGAGGCCCAAATTGTTAAATAGTTTGTCTGATTTACACAGCTAGTCATTGATGGAACTGGAATTCAGACCCCACAAGTCTGAATTTAGAGTCTGAGCTCTTAACCACTTATCTTACGGGTTTTGGAGGAATGAAGTGAAATTACTTACACAAAGCATTTTAGCTTAGCATGTGCCCAGTTTGTAGTACATGCTTGTTCAAGTCTTAAAACCTTTCCCACATTCACAGTTCCATGTTCATGCTTAACAACATGACTCTGAGGTTTAGATTTTCATGAAGTTATTTCCCATTCTGAGAGGAGTCAGCTTTTATCCTACTGGGTCAGTATTTTGTTTCCATGCTTAATTGAACAACCCAGCTTCAGGGTATAGTGGATACTCAGTAAGTTTGTCAAATGAGTGAATGAATAATTCTCTTAAAGAAAATTCTCAAGTACCATGCTTAGGAGGTTACTGTATCCATTTTTGGAAATGAAGCCAATTTTTTTTTTTTTAAGTATCAGTATAGTACAAAGGTTCAGTGAAAGTCTTAGGAATTAGTCTGCCTGGGTTTAAATCCAGCCTCCACCACTGACTGCTCAGCTGTGTGATGTTAGGCAATTCACTTAACCTCTCTGTGGCCAGAAAGACAGCTCCCATTCCCCTCAGTTTCCAATCAAGGGCTAGAGTATTTTACCAGGAGGAAAAAGCCAACAGCATTCCTAATCCCATCCAACTTCAAGTCCCAGAGGCTGAATCCCTGGTGAGTGCAACCATGAGTTTGGCTACTCCCCTCCATCTAGCCCCTGCTCATAGGGTGGAGGCTTTACCTTAAGCACAGCAGTCTGAGAATAATGGGGCAAGGGTTGTTCTCACCCCAGCTAATTCAGAGGGTGAAAACTTCATGTGAGGAGAGGCAAACGGAGAAGGCCAGTGTCTACTACCGCACCCCAGATCTCTGCTCGTTAAGGCAGAGATGTCATTCCGACAAGCAGGCCAAAGTCACTGTCCAGCACCTAGACCAGTGGTTGGGAGATTTTGCCCAGGGGGGTGCAGCCAATAAGAACAAAGACCTCTGAAGCTCTTCCCCAGAAGAGGTAGCTTTATTTGAAACAGAGGAAAGGGAACTTCAAGCCTAAGGGCACTCTCTAAAACAATGGAGGTTCGATGTTAAGAAACGAAGAGGCACTGGTAGCTCTGAGGGCATCAGGCTGAACCCTAGGCTAGTTAGTTTACTAGAGAGAATCAGAAAGAAAAAAAAAAAAAAAAGACAGTTTCTAAGAGCCTTCCTGATATGAGAAAAAGTCCTCAAAGACTTGCCTCGAAGCTAGCCATGCCTGAATTTAATTAAATAAAACTGAGGAGCAATTTATGTCCCAGGGCATTGTCAAAAAAAAGAATAGAATAATCATATGCAATTAGTGGAGTCTGACAGCCAAGTGTGATACAAAAGAGACAGACAACTAAACAGAGATCAGGGAAACAGAAGGTCAAAGAGAGCCTTGCTAAAACCGCTGTCATCCCAGGATGACTCTATTTATGCCAAAGCTTCACACTATGGGGGTGGGGAAGAATTAGATTTCATTAACACAGTATAGCCAAGCCACTAAACAAATACATGCACACACAAAACCCCAGGAAGAGAGGAGCAAAGTGGTATCCAGAATTGCTGCTATATATTACCTAAAATGTCCCATTAAAAAAAAAATACATGGAAAGAAGTAGGAAAGTATGACTCATACACAGAAGAAAAAGAAGTCAGTATAAACTGTGAGGGGGTCTAGATCTCAAATTAACAAAAGACTTCAAAGCAGCCGTTATAAATATGTTCAAAGAACTAAAGAAACTATACTTGAGGAAGTAAGGGAAGCTGTGATGACAATTTCTCATCAAACAAAGAGATAGAAATTATTAAAAACAAGCCAATGGAAACTCTGGAGTTGAAAAGTATGACTGAAATGGGAACTTCACTAGAGGAACCACCAAATTTGAAAAAAATCAATGAAGTGGATGTTAGATTGATAGAAACCTTGCAATCCAAAGGACAGAAAATAAAATGAATGAAGAAAATAACTCAAAAGTATAGTGAAAACAATTAAAGGAAATAAAATGTTACATTTAGTGCAAAAGAAAGCCATAGGGACTGAATAAAGAAAGATAAAAGACATGAGACATAGAGAAAACACAAAGTAAAACGGCAGGTGTACATCCAGCTATATGAATAACAAAATTAAATGTGAATGGATTAAACAATCCAAAGGCAGAGATGTCAAACTGGATTAAAAAATAAAAAACAAGATCCCACTATATTCTATAGGAGACACAGTTTAGATTCAAAGACATAAATAGGTTAAAAGTAAAAGGATGGATAAAGATGTATTATGCAAACAGCAAGGGTGAAAAAGCTGGAGTCAATTAAAAAAGCTGAGGGGGCAATACAAATATTAGGCAAAGGCGATTTTAAAACAAAAGTCTCTGTTACTGGAGATAAAGAGGGAAATTTTATAACAAAAGGCTCAATTCATCAGGAAGATATAACAGTTACAAATATTTATGTACCTAATAACAGAGCCCTGAGATACATGAAGCAAAAATAGAGAACTGAAAGGAGAAACAGACAATTCAATGGTCATACTTGGAGATGTAAATATCCCACTTCCAATAATACATAGAGCCACTAGGCAGGAGATCGAGAAGTAAATAAAAGACCAAACAATACTGTAAACCATTAGATCTAATGCACATCCTTAGAATATTCCACACAACAAAAGCAGAATACATATTCTTCTCAGGTGCACATGGAATATTCTCCAGGATAGACCATATGTTCAACCATAAAACAGCTATAAGTTTAAAAGGATGGAATTCACATGAAGCATGTTTTCTGAATACAATGAAGTAAGAAATCAGTAAGCACAAGGAAATTTGGAAAATTCACAAATAGATGGAAATTAAATAACAAAATCCTAAATAACCAATAAGTCAAAGAAGATATCACAAGGAAAATTAGAGAATATTGTGAGATGAATGAAAATGAAAGCTCACATACCAAAACTTATGGGATACAATAACATTGCTTAGGGGAAAAATTTTATATTTGTAAATGCCTACATAAAAAAGAAGAAAGATTTCATATCAATAATCTCACCTTTTAAACCCAAAACAAGCATAAGGAAGGAAATAATAAAGATTGGAGCAGAAATTAATGAAGTGGGAAATAGAGAAAATTGACAAAATTGAAAGTTGATTCTTGGAAAAGATCAACAAAGTTGACAAATCTTTAGGTGGATTGACTAAGGGGGGAAAAAAACCCTCAAATTACTAAAATCAGAAATAAAGGAGAAGTTACTACCACATTTCCAGAAATGAAAAGGATTGTGAACATTGAAAACATTACGCTAAATGAAAGAAGCCATTTACAAAGGATCACATATTGTGTGATTCCATTTAAATTAAATGTTCAGAAGAGGCAAATCTACATATAAAGAAAATTGATTAGTGATTGCCTAGGGTTGGGTTGGGGTTGGGGGAGATGAGTCCCTGAGAATAGGTGCAGGGTTTCTTTTTGTAGTGATGAAAATATTCAAAATTGGTTGTGATGATGATTGCACAACTCTGAGTATACTAAAAGCTATGGAATTTTACTCTTTAAATGGATGAGGTATGTGGTATGTGAATATATTTCAATGAAGCCATTATCGAAAGGGAAGGGGAGCTAAGACAAGCATGCTTGTCAGATGGCAAAGACAATGATGGGGAAGAGCCAGAGAAGGCTTTGTCAATAGATAGGAGTCATAAACTAGAAAAGGGAGAAGGTTGGTAATGTGCAGGTGGGGGCTTTTGTTAGAGAAGCCATGGGATTGGAAATTTCACAATTATACAAAAAGAGTTGAGGAGTGGGAGGGAGAAGAATGGATGTTAGAGATTTGAGGAAATGTGAAATATTCTCCAACAGTACTTGCAAATGATCACCTGCTTGCAATGCTTTATATTGAATGCCTTCCTCTTTGCAAACTGAAAAAAAATCATATTTGATTTAATATCTACTCATGTCCCAGAAGGCACTTAATTTTTGAGACTGAAATGCAGCCAGTTAGAATAATTGGTTGATTAGGCTCTGTGATTGCACCAGGCATTGCTTTTTACCCCAAGGAGAGAAACTTTTGGAAATTTGCTGACCTCAAACCATTTTCATGCAAAAATGAACCAAAATTTAAAAAAAAAATCCTTTGATGCAATATGAATTTTACAACTATAAACCAGGCTTTATCTGTCAAAGTGTATACCTGTGATTTGGTCTTTGTTAAGATTTATTTAAAAATAAAGGCATTGGTCTTCTATTTTAGGATGGTTTTGCTTTATAAACCATTCAGCAACTCCATTTTTGAGAATTTTATTCTAATTGAGTCAGCTGAACAATGATTGTACTATAGTTAATTATTTTAGTTTTGTAGTTTACACTTCCAAGGGGACTTGAATTATTTGATAGATTCCAAAGGAAAGAGTAATTTAAACCCTTTATCATGAGGTGGTGATAAAAATTGTGGGTACATATTTACAACACCAGGTTGAATATAATCATTACTACACAATGAGCAGTGAAGTAAGGGCTGGGGATATGACGATGTGAAGGCGAATGAGATAGGATAGTTCCTTGTCAGCAAGAAAATTGTCATCTCAAGGGACAGGTTGTCCTAGAATCAAGTAATTTCAATACAATGCAGTATTATGTTGGATGGAAGCTGTAATAAGATAAATAATATAAGAGGAGAGCATGAGGCAGGCAATGATAGGTAGGGATAGTGGGAAAGAGAGCTTGTTCAGGCAGAACTTTTCAACAGAGACAACCCAGACTTCAAAAATGTGTGTTTGAGAAAAAAAAAAGAAAAGAAAATGAAAAACGAAAAAATTTTTTAAAAATATGTGTTTTGGGGCAGAAACAGGCACTTTCCTTTTCACATCAGAAATTAATCTTTATTAAATAGCAAATAACATTTTAAACAATTTTTAAAGTAATATGCCAGTGGTGCCCATTTCAGTGAGGAATTTCAAATACAAGGGACAGATACCCAACAAAAACCAACTTGAGCAAAAGGGGGAACTGAGACATCAGGTTTCAGGCACAGTGGGATCAAAGAACTCAAATGATGCCATCTCTCCACTTTATGGTTCTGCTGGCCTCACGTCCTCCTTCCTCCTACCTTACACGTAGCTGAGGTAAAACGAATGTCAGTAGCCCTGGAATGACTAAGTCCCAGTTTAGCAGTCCCAGGGCAAAAAGCTTTTCTCTTTCCCCATTTATGTATAAATCTCAGAGGATGTTCTGTCTGGCAGTGCTTGCCCATTCCAGGCCTTACTTGGGTCACATGCTCATCTCTGGACCAGTCCATGGGCCGAAAGGATAGGGTATGACCACTGACCCAGCCAGAAATAAGTGTCTGCCTTGCTTAAAGTGCTGTGTTTGACACGTGCACATCACAGTTCATCTCACGGCAATTCAGTACTTTCTCCCTAATAACTTGCCTTCCTCAAACCTAAATCTTCCACATCCGGTCTAGGAAGTACTGTCTAGACCAAATCACCAGGACCACAAGAAATGGCGTAGAGCGGGGAAGTTTCTTCATGGTAGAGGCAGAGCTCCTTTGCCAGAAGAAGTAAAGCAATATTTACCTGTAGTAGAGATGGCTGTTCTTCACTCAGTATTTATTCTTCCTTTTCTCTTTAAGTTACCACCCTCAATGTTTTAGCTATGTTTGTGTCCACCCAGAATAAAAACATATTTCTCAGACTCACTTGCAACCAAGTGTAGCATCTGACTAAAGCTGGAAATGAATGTACGTAGGATTGTCGTGTGACACCTTCTGGAAATCTCTTTTTTTTTTTTCTTTTTTAATCGCTGTTATCCTTTGCCTCACTTTTCTAAATTTTTCCTTCTTTTCTTTTGAAATGAAGACATACTGGCTGGCTCTCTACCTGTTGTATTGGACACAGAAGCAAGGGTCACACCGTGGAGTCCCTGAAGATCTTGTAAAGCAGAGCTGCCATGCCTTCCCTGGACTGCCTAGTTCCAGACTTTTAGGTGAAAGAGAAATAAATGTCTGCCTTGCTTAAAGAGCTGTGTTTGACCACATCACAGTTCACTTCAGGGCAATTCAGTACTTTCTCCCTAATAACTTTGCTTCCTCAAACCTTCATCGTGGTCTAAAGTCTAAATAAATAGTGTGATGTAGTTATTTCATTTAGTCAACAAATATTCCTGGAGACCTACTATGTGCCAGATCCTAGCACCTGGGGATGCAACAGAGGACTGAACTGTTCAGTAATCGAAGAAACGAAGAAATGTACATTTTAGAGGGGGAAGAAGAAATAAAAGAATAGATACATAATTTATAAATGGTGACATATGCTAAGAAAATGGAAGCATGGTTCAGGAGATAGAGAGGATACGGGAGTGCTAGTATTATTTTATATAGGGCAGTGGAGGGGAACCACCCTCCGATGAAATAATATTTGAGCAGTGACCTGAATGAATGGAAGGGGTGACGGTTAATTTTATGTGCCAACTTGGTCGGGCCCCAGAGTTCCCAGATGTTTGGTTAAACATGATGTCTGTGTGTGTCTGTGAGGGAGTTTGGGATGAGATTAACATCTGAATCAGTAGACATAGTAAAAGCAGGTTACTGCCCTAATGTGGGTGGGCCTTCATCAAATCATTGCATAGAACAAAAGACTGAGTAAGAAAGAATTCTCCCTCTCTTTGCCTGACTCTCTTCTAGCTGTGACATCGGTTTTCTCTTGCTTTTTGTACTCGGACTGGAATATACACCATCAGCATTCGTGGCGCTCCAGATCTTGGACTTCTCTGTCTCCATAATCACGTGAGCCAGTTCCTTAGAGCAGATCTCTTTTTGGCATAAGAAGGAACAATAAGTCCAGTAAGTTTAGAACAGTCGTTCTCAAACATTTTGGTCTTGGGACCCTGTTGCTCTCCTAAAAGTGGTGGCGGATCCCCAAGAGCTTTGGATTCTGTCTATACTTGTATTAGAAGTTAACTTGAGAAAAATCTTAAAATATCTGTTGATTCATTTAAAATGGTAATAATAAATATATCACACGTTAATAGAAAGAATACTTTTATTAAAAAATAATATTTTCCAAGACAAGAAAAAATTTAATGAGAAGGGTAACATTATTCTGCATATTTTGCACATCTCTTCAGTATCTGGCTTGCAAGAGGACAGATGGATTCTCATAGATGCTCCTGCATCCAATTACTTGTAGTGTGTTGTTTTGGTTTTAGTATGTGAGGAAAATCTGGTCTCACACAGATACATGGTTGGAAAACGGAGGAGCATTTTAATCGTCTCTTCAGATATTTGTGGTTATTCTTCTTTGATATTGTGTCAAAACTCAACAAGTGATGGTCTTTTAAAGGGTCGTTGCAATGTGGGATCTGAAACTGTACCAACAAAATATTTGTTCTCTGTACCCCCATGAGAAAATAGGCCTGAAAACAACATTTTAGAGTTAGTATAAAAATAGTCTTGACCTCTAGACCCCCGAAAGGGTGTCAGAAGCTACACTTGGAGAACTATTGCCTTAGAACATAGTAACTGAGGAAATAAGGGGTAAAGATGTCCTCAGAGAGTACATATAGCAACTTGCAGGTTGTGATGAGCTCTTGGATATTTATTCTGAGTAAAATATTAGGTCATTGTCAGGTTTTGAGTGGAGAAGTGAGTTGATCTAACATTTAAGATGTTCCCTCTCTGTGTTTGTGGAGAATAGACCATAGAGGACGAGAGTGAAGCAGAGAGGCCAGCTAGGAGACAGTTGCCATCATCCAGGTGAGAGATGATGATGGCTTGGACACAGAGAACAGGGCAGAGGTGGTCTGACTTGCCAGATAAACATCTTGGGAACAATAGAAACGGAAGCCTATCTTTGATGTCATTTTGCCACAGTGAGAAGGTAGATTAAGTGAATTTAAGCAAAATCCTCAATTTTCCTTTATGGTGTTTCAGATCATCTACAAAGGCTCTTGATGTCTCAAGGAATCAAAGAATGTCAGAGCATAAAAGAACCTTGGGGAGCATCTTTGTCAATAATTTCTAAATTATTCTCTAAGGAGTCATAGGATCTCTGTGAAGACAGCATGTCAGTGATTGTAGAAATCAAAGGAAACCAGTAGGGTAGTGCTTCAGGCTCCCCATCTCTGTTTCTGCCTGAGCAACTTCACCTTTGTCTGTTTTATTAATAGAGTCTTTAAAAGCTTTTGTTCGGGTAAAGCATTCTGCAGGTGAAAACAATCTGCGAAACTAACTTGTTACTCTTCTTTGCTGAGTCGAGGTGCAGCCTCAGAGTCCTTCTCAGCACAATATTCCACTCATCAACTAATAGCAGGCCAGAGCTGGCACTTCAGGTGAATATTTGCTGTTCCTCACATAGGCGCAAACTCGGTGTCTCATCACACAGCCATCAGTTAATTCCAGTGCCTCTCATCCTGACTTTACTGGTTTCTACTTCACACCCGCCCTGCTTTCATGCCTGTGTGACTGCCAGCCATGCAGAGGTCGCAGAACAGTCAAGCTGAGGAAATATTCATAGAGTGTTAGGGGTTGAAGACTCAAATGCCTTCTGAGGACAAGGGGGCGGCAGGGAAGGAGTAAAGACTAAGTGGGAAGACAGATGGGCCCCAACGTGTGGCTGCCTTGATTAAAGGCATTCAAATTCAAAATTCTGAAAAATTCTGGAAAACAATAAGTCAACAAAACAAAAACATTCCATAATGCCTTCTGGGCTTTTTGTTTTGTTTTTGTTTTGGCTTTGGCCCTCTGGAATCTCAAATTGGTTCAGCTTGCCTGTTTTTCAGATGAGTCTCATAGGGGTGCCATGATTTGAGAGGTTGTGTAGGTTGGGGATTGAGAGCTTGAGTTTTAGAGTCAGAGTGAGCTGGTTTGCATCCTAGGCCCACTGTTTGCTCTATGTGTGATCCTGGAAATAACGACTTCTGAAAGCCTCCATTTCCTCCCCTGCACATCCACAGGAAGCACATGGCCTAGGGCCGGGCACAGTAAGTGCTCAATAAATGCAGCTGTTTGTGTTGCTCTTGGGTACTGTCACACACAACCAGCTTGGTGCAAAGCTCGAAGATTCCCTATCATTCTGAGATTTTACATTGAGGACATCTACCACCGACTTGTGGTCTCTGTGCGCATGTGGACGCTCCTGCTAAGACAGAAAAAAGAAGAGGATTGGGAAAAGAGGAGACCTGAGCAAGGGGATGAATTAAGGGATAGTTCCTGGATGACACATGCATCCCTTAGCCTGGTGGTGTTTCTCGGGAGCATCTGTTTTTCCTTAAGCAAGGGGTCCCTTTTGGGAATGTTTTTAAAGGAAGTTGATCTTTTCCTCAGGTTTCTCCCAACTCTGCCATGTGGTTCAGCAGAGGCCAGTGGCCTTCAGAGTTTGTGTACAGGCAACTCTGCCTCCTGGGAGCCCCAATTTACTGAGAATGAACAGGGACTGCTGAATGGCTGTCAGGAGGGAACAATTTTCCATCAATGCAAATCTAGAACAGATTTGAACTAATGCCCTGGAATTAAGCCATCCTGTCTCTGGTTGAATAGAGAATCAAGTTTGCAAATGTGGCATTAAACATATTGCTCGGATGGGTTTTATGTTGCAGTATACCCTTTGCTAGAGTGTTAAACACTTTATGAATATCTGTTAGCTGTTTGGGTACAGGATGGTTTTGATTAAACTATATTGACAATTCTGGGGAAATGGTGCTCTCACATATCCATGTAATGTAGCTTTTCGGTACTTAAAAAGAAATGCTCTTACAGAGGATCCACGCCATCAATTCAGGACCTTGGGGCTTACAAATTTACAAATTAATCCCTTTTAATTAATTTTTCATGTGCTTCAGGGAGGGAGGCAGCATGGTATTGTGAGAGGATGGGTGTCGAAGTCAGGAGGACAAATTTCAGCTTTCTGTTCTCCAGGTGTGTAACTTCATCAAGTCAGTAAATTTTCATCTCCTAAACAGCATGATAACATCTCCTACTCAGGACAGGGCTGTTAGGAGATTTAAACTGCATGACTCAACAGGAGTGCTCAGCTCAGTGTCTGGGAATTAGTGGGTGCTTGTGAACACCAGATCACCACTCTCTAGTCTCTTAATGGGCTTGATGAGCAAAAATAATGAGTCGCGTTTGTACAGCCTGAATCAGCAATGCATGCGTTAATGCCTTCAGTTCAGAAGGTGCAATTTTCAGTAGTTTTTTGTTTTTTTTTTAACACCTTTATTGTGGTGTGATTCCTGTATGGTAAACTTTCAGTAGTTTTTGTTTTTTGTTTGTTTTGTTTTTATCATATGGCAGTTGTTGGGAGGCAAGCCCAACAGAGAACTGAGGATATCTTTTTCCCTTTCCTGGGCTTTCCAATGATCACTGATTTTCTGCATTGGAAAAGTGTTAAAAAAAAAAAAAACTGCAAAGGAAATCAATAACTGGTGATGCCAAATAAATCAGGCTTGATTTGCAGCTTCAGTAGAGAGATCGTGGGATGGGAGGCAACTTCAGTGTGGGCTTAAGCCTTCTGAGAAACTTTGCAAATTAAGCCAGGGAAGTTTGAGATCTCTGGACAGGTGGGTGGAAATGCCAAAGGGCTAGGCACAGTGGCTTCTTCTGGGTTGCTGGGACCCAGACTACCCAGGAGGAGCAGCAGCCCCGGGCTCCACTGAGAGACCCGGGCATGGGCTTTCTGTGTTCATCTGTTCTGCTTGACGGGGCTGCACCTGCCGTGATTTGTGAGCTCAGCCCCCAGTTTTATCCCTCCTTCACCTACTGAAATGCTCATAATTGCCTTGAGTGTCCATGCCTCTTTCATGTGAAGTTGTCTTTCTAAACTAACCACCCCTTTGTCCCTCATTAAAATTAAAAAAAAAATTTCCAGGGGAGTTTTCTAGTTATGACCTACTTTGCTCTGTCGGATTGCTGGTTTCCAGTGAGACAGGTAGCTGAGGGTGAGGATGAGGACGTGGGGCTATGAATTTTGAAAGAGGACGTGGTGCCTGCCTGACACACTATCCTGAGAAGTCTTTCAATAAGTGTGGTCTGAGCACCTATATCACAAATCCTACTTAGACAGCTTATTAAAGATTCAGATTTCTGTGCCCCACCAAATCAGCCTTTCCAGGGCAAGACCTGGGACATTGTATGTTTAACAAACACTTGAGTGATTTAATCACAGTTTTGAGAATCTGTGCCCTGGTGGAGAGACCCTGGGGGTGAATCATGTGAAATTTTAAGCAGCCAAATGTATGATAGATTTGCTTACATGATTACCCCTAAAGACAAAATCCATCTGCTATTCTCCAGCATTATTGCAGAGCATATCCTGTTACTATTTCTCCACCGTGTGAGGAATGCCTGCACCAGCTGGCTGAGACAAAGAGTTGGGAGCAGAAGGGAGAATAATCTTTCTTACCCTCTTTATACCCACTCCTTATTCTAGGCTAACAAAGGCATCACTCCCAGCTAGAAATACACAGATCCTTTGGTCCCAGTTGTGTTCAGTAGAGCACCACCATGAGCATAACTGAATTGTTTTGTTTGGAGCTTCAAGGAGGAGACAGAAATCATTTAGCAGCTCCCTACAACATCACCAGTACATGGCAAAACATCTCCAGTGAGCAAACATTGCCACAATCTGCTGTAACTCAGAAACGCACTAAATCCCATTCCAGCCTTGTAGGACTGGTTTGCATATTCCGTAAGTTCTGTGGTGACCTTTTGTTTTGTTTTGGCAGAGCTGAAGGAAGACTATAATGGGGGTTATTTTCCATATTTTTACCATAAATTTTTATTTATCCAGCAGGAAAGAAAAGGAACAGTAAACTGAATGTCCTTCTCTTAAGAAAGACACATGCAGGGAGGAAGGAAACTCACAAGGCTTTTAATGACATCATTTACAAAAGAAAGTCCTTAGAAACCCTCAGTGCTGCCAATAGGACCTGACTGGTTGGTGTCTGAAGGAAATTAATTGATTCCTGTTTTTGTACGTGAGTGGAAAGAGCATTGGACGTAATGAATAGTGCTTTTACCTTGACGCCCGTCCTCCAAACTCGCAAACAAATAAATGCCCTGAAGTATTTTCTCAGAGAACTCGTTTAACTAAGGGAAGGGGCATCTCTGGTAGTCTTCATTTCTTGCTGGAAAGAAAGGATTGTTGTATCTTAAAAAAAAATTTTTTTTTAGGAAAGTAGAAAAGGAAAGGTTTTTGTATCTTAAAATTTTTTTTTAAAGAAAAGCAGTAATAAAAGAATGCTGAGGTTTGAATTGTGTAACTGCTTATGAATAATTGACATGATGACCCTTACATGGTGAGTTTTCTTTCAGTTTTTACCTCTACTTTTCGTATTAGTCAAATCAAGATCATATCAAAGGCTGTGCCATTTAATTTCATAATGTTTGTAAATGTATTGAACGTTTGCTTTATGCTAAGCACTATACCAATACTTTAGAAGTCTGATCTTGTAAGAGATCAAAAGAGGTATGTACTTTAATTTTTATTTCCAGTTAAGGAAGCTGAGACTTGGAGATGGCCAACGTTGACCAAAAAAAAAAAAAAAAAAAAAAATGTAGTGGAAGATCTGTGACTTGAAAATGGACTATATGATTCCAAACTATGTAGAGTTAACACAACCCTAAGCTTGTAATTTTCTTCAGTACTTTGCTATGTGCACGTGCACACATGTACACACACACACACACACAAACAGAAGGATGAGTATTTGTTAGGGACAAAATATTCCTTTATCCCCTTGTATAAGTACCAGGTTCAAGAGAGAAAGGATATTAGCAGAACAAAACAAAGAACCCAGAAATATGTCAGCACTTGGGAAAATAGGTGAGGACTGTCAGCCTCCTGATACTGTTTCAAATCATCTTGGTATTATTGTATTTTAGTTTTGTTCTTTCACTAACTCTGTATGTTTTCATGGGCAAATAGTAATGTCCTTGGCTCTGTGTTTTCTCATCTGTGAAAGGTGGAGCTTGATCAAATCACCATTGATTCCTTCTGTTTCTAACATTCTATGAGTATGTATATGGTTCCTGCCTTCAAGAAGCTTGCAGTCTCCAAGCAGGTGTAAAAATACAAGCAATGTAGGATGTAAACAGACATTCAACTGAATGAGTGAAGTATCTCTTTAGATGGTCTTGGAGTCATTGCTTAAATGAGTGGTAAAGACTGTAAGTAAATAACACAGAAAGAAATAACACAGCACTGATGCCATCGGAAAAGATTTCCCCAAGAGGATAAAGATTAAGCTGGGCTTTCAAAAAATTCAAACAATTGAACTTAGAAAAATGTACAAGCTGAATACATGCTCTTTGTAATGAGTCAAATACTACAGGAGTACTGAAGTTGAAGGGTAGGGAAACAGATGGGAGTCCTTGCCCTAGTATAGTTTGGTTTTCCATTTTGCTGTGTTCCCATGAACACGTCACACATATTGTGGCTAAATTCCCATCGTATCACTGTCATTTACTCTTGGCACTTTCACGTGCTTTGGAGTTCCTTGATGGTACTTCTAGATTGTCATATCTGGCACAGTGCTTGTATCAGCAATGCACTTAGCATAACTGGCTGAATGAATGTTGTTATAGTTCGGAGATGTTCATTCATGCATTTAAACAACAGCTTGAGTGAACACTTTGTGGGTCAGGCCCTACATGCAAAGATTAAAGGGAGATGGATCCTGCTCTCACATAGCTCCGTAGTCCCACGGATGGGTGTTCATAAGCGGCTGAAATGCAAAGTAGGAAGGGAAGAATTCCTCGAGAGAAATTTTGTAATTGAGACTCTTCCAGTTTGGGTGGGCTAGAAGGAAGGGTGCAAATAAGTTTCCAACTCAGTAAAGCCTAAAGAGAAGTCATAGAATGGGCAAATACAGCCCCAAATAACTAGGTGATTCTTCTTTGTGCTATCAGTTCCTCAACTCTCAAAGTAGATTGATTTATTTATATCTTAGATGCTTACATTTAAGTTTTCTCCACTATTCCAGCATCTTGTAAGGCTATATATACCAGAGATTCAGATCACTTCTTGAGTTTTGTGTAGAAGTGTATCTAATTCTAGAAGAATCCGGAACATGTATGACAGCAACATAATAAAAGTGTTGGTTCTTTTCACAGACTGAGTAAGAACTCAGATCGAAATGCAGGCCTGAGATGGGGGGGAGGGGTGGAGGGAGGAGAGGAGGATAAAAAGAATAGTCTAGTCTTGTCACTTCCATGTGTCACCTCACAGAGCATGAGAAGTCTAGGTGAGTGGTGTTTCCATTTTTGCATTAATTTGTTCATTTGACAAACACAAATGGAGCGTTTATAATGTCGAAGGCAACAAGCTAAGCACTGAGACCCCAGAGACCACAGCTGTGTAAATCTGAGACAGAACATTCAAAGTGGGTCAGTTTATTAGGACTCCCTCCCCTAACAAGGCACCACAGACTGGGTATCTTAAACAACAGAAATTTATGCTCAAGATCCAGGTGGCAGCAGGGTTGTTTCTTAGAAGATCTTTCTTCTCCTTGGCTTGCAAATGGCTGCCTTCTCCTTCTGTCTTCACATGGTCTTTCCTCTGTGTGTTGTCTGTGTCCTCATCTCCTGTTCCCACAAGGACACCAGCCATATTGGATTAGGGTCCATCCATAGGTCCTCATTTTGAGGTGGGAAGCCTCATAAAAAGACCGGCAGGACCCCCAGGCAGGGCCACTACTCTCCTGTCAGCACCATCTAGTTCCCTGGCCCAGAGGCTCTATCTCACTTTTTGCATCTGAAATGGCTTACTTACCCCTAAAATTCTATTGGTTCCCTGAGCTCACTCCTGATTGGTTATTTCCTTTACTCCTGATTGGTTATTTCCTTCACTCCTGACTGGTCCATTTCCTTAACTTCTGATTGGTCCATTTCCCTAACTTCTGATTGGTCCATTTGTAGTACTTCATTTGCATGGAGCTCACCCCTCATTGGTTATTTCTCTCCTTCCTGATTGGTCCATTTCTACAAAGCTTGTTCCTAATTAGTCAACTTTTGTTATATCTTATTTGCATATGATGTTGAAAGTGTAAACTGGCAGCCTATAAAAGCCTGTATAAACCTACAGACGGGGTCCAGAGCTTGGAGTGTTAACTCCTCTGGGCCCACTGGCATAATAAACCTGAGTTCTCCAACTCTCGGAGTGCTGCTTGGTCTCTCGCCTGGATCCAGGTTGTTGTCACAACTGAGCTGTAACACAGAGCTATAACACTGAGCTGTAACACAATTTTTCTGCAACAATTTCACTTTAGTTATCTCTTTAAAGACTCAATTTCCAAATACAGTCACATCCCAGGATACTAGGGTTTAGGACTTCAGCATATGAATTTTCAGGGGACACAGTTCATCCCATAACCTGAAACTTCAACTGTCCAGCCTTAATTCAGGAAGAGGAGAAACTGGGGGGTGTTTATTTGATTAAAGTTTACTTTTACTAGGTAAACAAATATAGGTTCTTCTAACAAAATAAAAACCAACTTGAAAACTCCAAAGCATTACAATTTTCCATTCACTCTGGGTTTCATTGTTTGATAAAGATAGTGATTTTTTCAATTTTTTGGCACTAAACTATGTTAACCAGCCCTGACTGTTTTGTTTACTAAGTCCTTAGTTACAGACTAGAGTTGACGTAGAATGTCTTGCTCTGGAAATGTGTACACATTGTACAGGCTCTAAAAGAGGAAAAAACATGATACTTTGCTGGCTTTAGGCTGAGATTTGCTATAAAGAGGATTTCTAGGGTGTTAAAAGAGGGGATGGATGATGCTAAGTGGTTTTCTTCCAATGGACGTAGACAAATTGTTTGGACTCGGATAAAAGGGAACATTTTGACTTGGCATCAAGAGGAACAACGTGACATTAAGTGTTGGTTGTGCTTATCAACAGGAACCTCTATGCTTATTAAAGGCACTTCTGTTCCCATGGAGGTCATTTTCATTTATGACCTTAGTCATGACATATAAGAGCCTGTGCAAAAAAGATGAAAGGTAATGCAAAATTCCATCTTGGAGCCAATTTTGTCATTATCCCAGGATGGTAACTTAAAGAATAAATCCTTATTTTGTGCATGAAATATTAAATTGCGATTGTTTTATAACCTATACAGATTTTTAAATCTAGTTATGTTATTAACTTGATTTTTTCTTCCATCAAGAAGGAGTATTTTTCATAATGCATTCATAGACTAGTTGAAGTCTACAAGATATCATAAGGCATTTTGTTCAACTGAAGAACCTGAGGTTGGCAGATTTTGCATCTCTCTCTTAAGGTCATCCTGTGAATTAGTGAAAGAGCCAACATTTAACCCAACTGAATTCAAGATTCCCTAACTCCCTCTTCAGGGCTTGTTTGAGCCGTAGAATCACAGAGCATTTGTGCTAAATGAGACCTTGGAGGGCATTAAGCCAAATCCTTGTTATAATTGATTAATTCATTGTTATGAATTAAGCAACTTGTGACCCAGAAAGGTGAGACAATCTGCTAAGGGTACAGGGAAGTGACAGCAGAGCCAGGAATTAGGACCTAAAATCTTTATTCTCCAAGTTCCTGATAACCCTCCCCCAGGATTTCTCGCAGGGCATTATGAGGTTTTCCATGCGCAGGGCTAGTGAAGGGGGCCCTGGCTCTTTACCTCACAGGGGAGGGAACATGGGGTTTGGGGCTCCTCTTCTTATAACCTTTATCTTCCTTTTGCACCAAAGGATGGTAGAACAGGGCTTAGAGATTCCAACAAGAAACTAGCCAGAGTTCCAATTTTATTTAAGTGCAGTGGATCAGTTGAAGGATATATTTAGCGATTTGTCAAACTATTGAGTACCAGCTGGTATTCAAGGGGAAAAACAAAACAAAACAGAAACCAGAAAAATGCAGACTTTTTCTGTGCTTTCTCCCTCATCCAGGTAGAGAAACTAAATACAAACACTCCAAAACATACCTAAAAATACACTACGCATAAATCTTCGACTCACATACCAGGTATTCCCTTTATTTTAGTCTCATGGACGTGTCTCCTTTCCTCTTCTAAACTGAAACTTCCTTGCAGTAAGACTATATCTTAGTCACTTCTATCTTCAGTATTTAGTGTGGCCAAAACCAATTTAACTTAATGAACTTATATTCAGCAACAATCCAAGGTGTTATAATACACAAGATGTCATAAGGCATCTTAGACCCAACTGTGGGAAACAGGAAATAAAGGCAGTAGCTTGAACAAGTAGAGATGTATTTCCACCCCACATGCAAGATGTCAGCAGGTGGTAGCCAGTGCTCCATGGTGCCGCTGGTCTGGACACCTTCTTTCTTATTGCATTGCTGAGTATGGCTTCCATTTCAGAATGGCTGCTGGAACTATAGTGATGACACATACATTCTAGCCAGCAGGAGAGAGGGAAGTGGTGAAGAATGATACATCCCCTTCTTCTTAAGAATACTTTGCATATCCAACTTCTTATGTCACATTTGTCAAAATTTAGTCATGGCTATAGCTAGCTGCAAAGGAAGCTGGGAAATATAGTCTTTTTTTCCCCCCCAGAGTACCTCAGTTAAATATTAGGGATCCAATTACTGAAGGGGAGGGACAATCAGGGAGAAAACGAATAGGATCTGCCAGAACTCCAAGCTCCTGAAAGAGATGTTTCACAACAGTAGTATTTCAGTATTTTTTTCTTTTTTGATTAGGGGAGGATCAGCGAACCCTATTCTTATATTAAGATTATAGATTTAATGATAAACAGATCTGATTGTACTCTGGATCTGCCGATTACTGCATGTGTGTGACTTTGGTTAAGGAGCTCAACTCATAGGGCTGTTGGAAGAATTAAGCCACAGTCCTGGCACATGTGCAATATGCAATAAATGATGGTGTTTATTGTCCTTTTTTTCTTATTAATTTCCCTGTTGAGAAAATATATACCTAAAAACATGTCTAGTAAAAGACATGCCATCCATGAGCTGGAGGAATGCATGCCTTAAAAACTGCAGTAGCCGGAGTTAACAAGGAGTTCTTTTTTTCCTTCTAATTAAGTTGGTCTGGGGAATCATTGCTGTGAATATTCTGTATATATGAGTCCCCGTCCCGTGGCCCCATGAGAAATGCCATTACTTGGAGGATTCTTTGTGTTTGTGGGAGAAGTGCCCTGGACAGAAATGGCATACAGGAATTCCAGAATCTTGAAATACCCATTATAAGTATGTCCACAAAACATATTTTTCCCCATATTGAGGAAAAAGTTTCCCCATATGGGAAAAAGTCCAGCCAATTTCATTGGTTGATTGATTTTGAATTAGTTGAGCAATGAAGTTGATCACCAATTATGTACCCCAACCTTGGTGTTTTTAGGCTCTGTTTAACAGAGGCAAATAGGTTACCTGTAGTAATCTCAGCCTGGATAAAACAACTCAGTAGAACAAATATTCATTGAGTACTTGCTATGTGGCAGGCACTGTATTGAGCACTGACCAGCACTGATGTCTTGCGGGAAAGACAGAATCCAACAGAGGAGATGATACCCAGAGACAGAGTAATGATAACATAAGCTCTCAGGTCAAGAGAGTTTGTATATTCATCTCTTTAAACATAGCTGGAAATGAATATGTATACAGAACTCCAGATGGAGAAATGTCTATTAAAGAATGAACAGGGAGATATAGAAAGATATTTGCTTTGTTGCCTGTCTTTTGCCACTAATTTCGTGACCTCTGTTAGTTTAGTTACCATTTCCTGAGCACTTACCATTGCCAGGAATGAAGCCAATGCAGCTGGTTGATTTACAGGAGGGAGGCTGGGAGGCTAACATTGTGCCAACACAGTCCTGGTACAGTGATGATGCTTTTCTTGACAGCCAGAATTTTTTTTTTTAATTAAAGTATAGTTGACTTACAATGTTTTGGGTGTATGGCAAAATGATTCAGTTATATATATGTGTGTGTGTGTGTGTGCGCGCGCGTTTTCTTTTTCAGATTATTTTCCATTAAAGTTTATTACAAGATATTGAATATAGCTTCCTGTGCTATACAGGAGGTCCTTGTTTATCTGTTTTATATATAGTAGTGTGTATCTGTTAATCCCAAATCTCTGATTTATCCCTCCCAACTCTTCCTCTTTGGTAACTGTAAGTTTGTTTTCTATCTGTGAATCTATTTCTGTTTTGTTAATAAGTTCCTTTGTATCATTTTTTTTTTTTTGGATTCCACATATAAGTGATATGATATTTGTCTTTCTCTGTCTGACTTACTTCACTTAGTAGGATCATCTCTAGGTCCATCTATGTTGCTGCAAATGGTATTCTTTCATTCTTTTTTATGGGCAGCCAGAATTTGTAAAAAGAATCCAGCACCAATTTTCTAACAGAAATCTCTAGGAAGCTCTGATCTGAAGCATGTAAATTTTTTAGTTTATAGGCATTTGTTAAATTACTATAATCTGACTTGGAAGTTAACAGAAGAAACAGGATGATGCTTTGAATGCAGGATGGACTTACATGTAAATCTAGATGCCTCTTGAGTTTGTACGTGATGGTGCAAGGGTTACTTAATGTCTGTTGGCCTCTGTTTCCACTTCTGGGGGATTTCTGTGAAGATTAACTGGAATGATATATGCAAATGCTAGTGTATGGCCTGTGTGTATTAGATACTTAACCCTGCCATCTTTCCCCCCACTCTCCTTCCTTCCTCCCCAGATTGCTCTCTCCTGTTGCTTTTCACAATGCCACTGTCTCTTGTTTTCTTCCCGCCTTTGCAATTCTGCCCTTCGTGGGCTCAGTTCACCCTACCAGCCCCTTAAAGACAGGTGTTCTGCTTCCATCTTCACCCTCCTCTAACTTTACACTGTCTCTCTCGGCAAATTAATCTGTTTTATGGCTCCAGCCACTACTGCTTTCAACCTGCTGGAGACTTCTAAATCCACACCTACCGCCTTCACTCTTTCTTGAATCTCGGTTCTGTGTTTCCAGCAGCCTGCATTATATCTTCCTCTGAATGCCCCAGAAACTTCAACATATTAAAAAATAAACTTTTCCCTCTGCTATATTTCCTCTCTCAGCTAATGCATGGCCATCCACCAAGTTACCTCTTTCTTTTCCACTTGGCCTAATCTTCCCTTTTAATCAGTCACAAAGTCCTATCAATTTGGCCTGCAGGATTCTCCAGACTTTCCTTCCTCCCCATCATCTGCTACCACCACCCTCATTCAGGTTTGCTTCGCCTCTCTTCTATTTTCGATGACCACACTAGCCTCCTAATTGGTTTCCCTGACTCCAGTGTTGCTCTTCTCCAGTCCATCTGCCAAAATCATAATTAGTTTTATGTCAATATATTCTCTCCTGCTGAACTATTTTCAATGAAGAAATTCTGGCTAAAACAGGAGTGTAAATCCATTTCTACCCCAATTCTATCTTCTAAAATCAACTGAAAAAAAAAAAAAGAAAATTTTTATCTTCAAAGAACTTAGCAAAGACCTACAAACCCAAACTCTGAAGAATAATTGCTGAACGTAGCAAAATTTGAATCTAACTGAAGAAAGACAATGATAGGAAGTCCACATTTCCACAGCGGTTTTTGAAATAGAGGCGGCACATCACTGAAGAGCTGATTATGC
Organism: Camelus ferus; assembly: GCF_009834535.1. NCBI lineage: Eukaryota > Metazoa > Chordata > Mammalia > Artiodactyla > Camelidae > Camelus > Camelus ferus. The sequence continues at coordinate 16,156,729 of NC_045720.1, forward strand.
CTGAAACAGCAAGGTGTGGGGCTGCAGGTAGACTAAGAGAGCGTACGAGTCCCAGTTCCTCACTGTGGAGTGTCATTGGAAGTGACGCCAGAAGAATCCTGGGGACGTGCCATCTCAACAAGGATTCTCTGACATCAGAGCCTTCATTCACTGTGTGCCAGGCAGAACTCCTTGTTCTTCCATCAAACAGTTCTCCATCGAGAAAAGACAAGAAGAAAAATGCAGATATATCAAAGAAGATAAAAACAAACCCGGTAGCAAAAGTTAGAAAACAGAGGAAGCATTAAGAATAGAAAACTAAGAGAAGGGAATTCAGAACAAACACCTCTGTCATGCCAATAAATTTAAATGCAGGTAAAATCATCTTTTAAGAGAAAGATACAAAGCACGAATAATAAGATAAAATCTCTCTCTGACACCTTAAAGCAACATAAACTCTTGATTTGTTCAAATGTAAACATAAAGTAGAAAGTCATAAAAGTATGAAAGAAAAAAATGGGTGGATTTTAAAATAATATTGGAGTGGAAGAGACATTTCTAAGAACTGGATAGAGCCCAGAAGCCATAAATGAAATTGTGGTCAATTTACCTATTTTACTAGTATATAAAGAGCCTAATAAATCAGCATGGAAAAGACCACAAACTAACAGAGAAGCTGGCAAGGAAAATAGAAAGGCTGTCCACAGAAAAAGAAGTACAAATGGTTTCTAAACATAAGGGCCATTGCTCATCTTCACTCTGTTAAAGAAATGTAAGTCAAAACAAGGAAATTAAAAAACTTTTAATCTGATAAAAATTAATAAAATTTTTTTATCAGATTGGCCAAGATTTAAAAGTTTGATAACAGAGTAATGTCAAGGGTATGTGGAAACCGATACAATCGTGCTCTAGTGGTGAGAGTATAATAAATAGGTACTTTTTTTTAATGGGCAAGTTAAAAATAGCTCTCAGATTTTAAAAGCACATACTCTTTGATCCAGCAATTTTGCTTTTAGTAGTTTGTTCTACAGGCGTACTCTCAAGTATTTGCAAAGTCTTAAGTACAAGGATGGATTGCAACCCTGCTTGTAATAAAAAATAATTCAGAACAACTTAAATATTTACCAACTGAGAATTAGTTAAATAAAAGGTGATGCAACAATCTAATGTGTGGAATCCCATACAGCTATTTTTAAAAAATGAGGTGAAATCACATGCATGGCCACAGAAGAATCTCCAGGATACGCTGTAAAGTGCAAAGAAGCACGTACACTCTCGTGTATTAATATTCATCCCCAGAAAGACGTATAAAAGTATTTATATGTAGAATTTCTGGAAGAAGAGAGAATAAAGATTTAATACTGAGGAGTAGGAGTAAACCCAGTAGTCTGGGATAAAGAGAGGGATTTGCATTTTATTACATCCTTTTGTGCCATTTGAGTTTTTTATACTATGTGTATGGTTTTCATAAGGAGAATAAAAAATGCTAAATACAAAATACAATCAAATTCAAAAGAGAAAAATTTCAAATCTCTTTAATGAGTTTGCATTACTTATGGATTAAGTCCAGAAGCTCTGCCTAGTATGGTAAACTCTTGGTAAATTAATCCAAGTGACCTTGCAAACCAGTCTCCCAGCATTTTTCTTGATCAAAGAAATGAATGAATAAATGGATGGATGCATAAATATGTTTTTAAAAAACCTTGAACTCATGTTCCCAATGAACATCACGTTTTGACCGAAAGAGCCCTGAAATCATTACCTACTGTCCTGTATTTGTCTTAACTATATATATATTTTTCTACCTTCACAGAACGCATTTGAAAGGGTGGCCCTCTAGGAATCAGGAACTCAGCTCGTCCTAAACCACAGCTTTCACATTTTACAGGCTGAAAGTGTCAGACTTTTTTCTCTGTAGTCTTGATGGATGTTTCCAAATGAAAAGATACTGGTCTTTCTGAGATGTCTTCACTCATCTGTCTGCCCATCCTCTGCCACCATGGCCTCTCCTCTAGGCATGCCTTACCAGTTATTATTTCCTGAGCACATCATGGCCTCTGTGTCTTTGTTCATTTACCCCTTTTGCATGAAATGTCTCTGACTTCCTCCTAGAAAATTGTTACTTATCTATGAAGGCACGGTTCAAATGATGCCTTATTTATGAGGTCTGACCCGACTGTTCAGGCAAAATCAGCTTTTTCATCGTCTTTGCTCTGGTAGCACTTTAATCAGAGGGAGGCCAGATGTGTTCTCATTCACCTGCTCTGTGAGTCCCAGGAGGACTAGATGGAACTGAGCCCCCCTCAGAGCATCCCGACCAGATCTCCAGCTTCTGTGAAGGTCGGGCTCATTCCCGTGAGACTTCCGTGAGTGGGGACTGTGTAGAAGGACAGTTTGGACTCCACGCTAGCTTGGGCAGGTCGTCATGATGGACAGAAGGACGGGGGCAAGACAGGTCTAAACAGGTTTGCGAATGTCACACACAGGTTTGTGTTTTACATAAACCATCTCATTCGTTCTTCACCTTTCAAGGAGGGTCTTATTATCCTTGTTTTGTAAATGGAGAAATCTGAGGCTCAAAGAGGTCAAGTAAATTACCCAAAGTAGATGGCGGAGTTTGTTTTAAAATTTGGGACTTTCTGGCCCCAAAGCCTGTGTCTGTTCCATTCTGGAATCTGTGCTCTGGGGGAGGAGAGGTTCAGCATGAAGCAATGGTGTTCTCACTTGAGAGGTTACCTCTCCAAACTCCCTTTCTCTTCTGCTGTGGAGGTGAGCGTGGGCGGGGCTGAGGGTGGGCACGTGGAGGACAATGTGAGGAGAAGAGTCGGGGAAGATGGGGAAAGTTCGCTGCGGCAACCTCTCCTCTGCCCAGTACTTCTTCTCTAACACTCTGTGGAAGTCCTGGATTTGTGGATGCTCTCCTGACCCCAGTCCTGTCCTTCCAAAAGGCCAGCTGGAGTGATTATGTTTTCTGGAATAACACAGGGAGGATGATGATTAATACTTGGCAAACTTTGGTGTAGGAAATGTGAAACACGTGCCTGTTTGGGGTCCCTTCACATGTTTCTAATCAACCAACCAGATATCACTTGAATCTTTTATGGCTTCTCTGAAATTTGTAGTGAAACTGAAAGCCAAGTGTAGCCCTGGACCCATTTGTGGTTGCTATAATAACTGTCCCTTTTCCTGACTCCTTCCACCACTTAGTGAAAATTACTATTGCAGTAAAATTTCTTAGTCATACTTTCCAGGGGGTTGAAATTTCTTAGCTTGTCATATGGATAAATATATTGTTATGTTGATATTAGAGCAGTATGGTTGGATGGGTCTTTGAATGGAATTTGACAAAAGACACAGGCAAAATTAAATATTGAAAATTCTGTAAGTAGGATGTACTGCCCCTTCAATTCAATTCAAGAAACATTTTGAGCACCTACTATGTATAAGGTTTGCCTGAAACTGTGTATCCAGAGATGATTCCTACATTTATTTCCTATAAAAGTCCATACCTTAAACAGAATACATCTCAAAGTGAACTCACCATCTTCATGATCCTAAGCTTAGACGATGGTGCCACCAGTGACCCAGTTGCTGAAGCTAGAAACCCTGGAATCCTCTCTGATTCTTCTCCCTCCCTTATAACCGTATTTAATGAAGTCCTAGAGATTTTGCCTCAATTTTTAAAAAAAAATACATCCTCATCTCTATTGCCATGATCCTTTCCCTGGTCCAGGCCTTCATCATCTCCTGCCTGGATGTTTCAGTGACTTTCTTTCTCATTTCCCTGCCCTCAGGCTCTCATCTTCCTTACCCCTTCTAGAGCAGTTACTCAAGGCACAAATGTGAGTATGTCACTCCCTTGCTTCATGAACTCTCTATTCCCCACAGGATGAATGCCAAACTCCTCACCAAGACATTCAAGGCCTTTTACTGGGTCACCTTGGGTGCCATGTTGGCAGGAGGGTGGGTTGATCCATGAGTGAAGGCATCTTAGAAAGACCAGCATCTTTTCATGTTGAAAACAGCCATCAAGACTACAAAGAAAAAAGTCTAACATTTTCAGTCTGCAAAATGGGAAAGCTGTGGTTTGGGATGAGCTGAGTTCCCATTTCCTAGAACTCCACCCTTTCAAATGCATTCTGTCAAGATAGAAAACAATACATTCAAGACAGAAACAAGACAGTAGGTAATGATTTCAGAGTGCTTTTAGTCAAAATGTGATGTTCATTGGAAACATGAAATCAAGGTTTTTAAAAAAAACATATTTATGCATCCATCCATTTATTCATTCACTTCTTTGATCAACAGATAATTCACTGACTACCGAGACAAGAAAGTTACAAGGTACCATGGTACAGTGCACCAAAGTACATGGTACATAGTCCCTGCTCCCAAGGAAAGGTAGATAAGTAGGCAATTATAAAACCATAGAATGAGCATTCTGTTCTGAAAAACACATGATACTTTGAGAACACATATTGGGAGAACTAACCTAATCCAAGAGGGTCAGGGAAGGTGATATTTATGTGGAAAGAAGAAAGAAGAATATGAGTTACCCAGGTGAAGAGAAGACTGGAGAGAAGTCCAGGCAGAGGAAAACATGGGCAAAGGGCCAGAAGTAAGACAGAGGGGAATTCCGAGTTGCTAATGTGGCAGGATTATAATGCTGCAGTTAAGATGGAAGTAGGTACGGGGGCAGTTAGATACGCACCTACAGCAGGAAGTAATAGGTCCTCTGGGGGCATCTCTCACCCTTCCTGGGTCTCAGGCAGAACGGGTCAGTGCTAGGGCTCATGGGTTGGGACGTGGAACATGGACTAGGTTTCAGCTCACTCAACTCCTTAGCTAGAGACGTTTGTCTATAGGCTGCAACCTTGACCAGATTACTGCTAAACAAGATCAAGGAGTTGACGCTTTATCTTCAGGACAATGGGAAACCCTGCAGGGTGTTAAGCAGAGGAATTAGGTCAGGTTAGAATTTTAGGACTGTCTGTCTGGCTGCAGCATGGAGGGTAGGTTAGAAGACTTCAAATTGGAGTCAAGGAGTATGGTTAGGAGACTTTCTAGCGGTTCAGATGAGAGGAAATGGTGGCCTGACCTGAAGTAGTAGCATTCATTGGAGTTACTGCCATCGTGAGTAGCTAAGAGGAACTCGGCAAGCAGCCTTCCAGGAGCTAGGCAGGGATGGTAGTCTTGCTCTTTCTTACCAAAAGCCCACCTTGGTGAGAGACAACTATCATGGATTTGCTGAACCATGATGAGGAAATAGATTCTTTTTTTTCCAAACACCTTTACTGAAGTGTAATTGATATTTAAAAAAAACCCTGCATATATCTAATATATAATTTGATGAGTTTGGCCTTAAGCAGACACCAAATCAAAGTAACAAACACATCTATCACCTCCAGAAGGGCTCTTAACAAGAGAAATTCAACAAAGGAGTGGAAAGAGAAATAGAACAAGATTCTGTTTGTCCCCTGAGCTGGCCCAAATGGGTGTCCTCTATGGCCTTTAGTTGTATAATAACCTCACCTGAGCCTGATGGGGACATTTATGTTTGTGACAACTTGTTCTGTTTTTCCTCCCACTGGAAGCATTTTCACGAGGCAACTGAAGAATCTCATTCATTACCCCAAAAAGCAACTTGAGCTTTCACGGTTGTGCAATCACACCAAGTTAAATTTTTACAGGTCCTGGGTTGGGTTGGCCTGGCGTGGGTGAGATGGGAGCCAGCAGGGCTGGGTGTGAGGAGTACAGGCAGTCAGACAGTAATGGAATTAGCCACAGTGCAGATTTGCATTGGTGCGTGTTAACATCCTTAGTCACCAACTCAGGGGTGCTTTGAGGTCTACTGTTTGATCTGGAAAAACCATTAATGAACAAAATAATCATTTATATATTCTCTAGTTTTCTAATAATGTAAAAAAAATCTGTTACTTTAATCATAAAAAAAAAAGAAAAAAAAATCCCTGCCATAAAAGAACAAGGTGTCAAGAGAGTTGAATTCTCTCCCCAATATTTTCCTTCCTCAGGCACTGGGAAACTTAATAAGACACAACTTTCTCTGGATCTCATTTCCTTGTCTCAAAACTGCTTTCAGAATTAAAATCCCATGCCACTATGAGATATTTGCATTTTGAGGTGTCAGCACACAGTAGGCTCTCCATGTATGTCTGTAAAATTGGAGGAATGAACATTGTGTGCTAGGAACATGGGAGACAGAGAAATCAATGAGAAAAGTCCTCGTGTTTTAGTTGCTCAGTCATATACACAGGTGATAACAGACACTGTCTAGGCGCTATCCCACAGGCATGTAAGGGACTGTGAGAAGACAGAGGGCAGGAAGGCAAGAAACAGAGGCAGTTGAGCTGAATCTGTGCAGAGGTTCACCAGATGTGCAGGAAAGGCCATTCAAAGGAGTGGAAGGCAGACGAAGTTCCACTAATTACCCTCTGTAACTCAAAGTAGAGACTTGACGCTTAACTGCAAAAACAGCCTCTGGGGAACAGGCAGAATAATTGACCACTTGATAGCAAAATGGATATGTCCTGTGGCCACTTGCTACAGATGGTTGTGTCTGACCATTGGATTGCCTACCACAGGTCAATTTCAGATGTACTTAAGAGACACTCCTTAAGAGGGCTTAGCAGAGGATGCCAGAGGCAGGGCTGACATATAAGAATAGTAAAAGAAAAATAAAGAAATTGCTGGAGAGTAGTGCAGGTGGACAAACAAGACACAAGATCCACATAGCCAACATCCTCTGCCTGCGAATGGCACTGATGAGCATTTGGTGGGAAGGTCTAGGTTCTCTCCATCAGCTTTTTATGCCAGGAATGGACCTAACCCACCTCCTCCCCACAACTTTCCATTGACAGGTCCTCTTCAGCTTCAGCTAAATCTTGCCACTGTCCCTACTTTCATCAAGCAGAACACAGATGACCATCTGGCAGTGGATATCTGCATGGTGTGTGAAGTTTTCCTAGAATAATGGTTTGAATTATTTTTTAAAGCAGCAGAACCCTCTTGCCATATTAAATTTTACTTAGAAGAACAATATGGAAACAGCTGAGGTCAAACAGCGACAACTACAACACCAGAAACATTTATCAGGCATTTATAGTGTCCCAAGTGCTGTGCTATGATGCACTTGATAAGCATCCCCTCATTTAATCTTTTTTTTTCTAATTGAAATATAGTCCGTTCACAGTGTTGTGTCAGTTTCTGGTGTATAGCATGTTTCAGTCATTCATATCCATACACATATTTGTTTTCATATGCTTTTTCATTATAGGTAACTACAAGATATTGAATATAGTTCCCTGTGCTGTACAGAAGAAACTTGTTGTTTATCTAGTTTATATATAGCAGTTATTACTGCAAATCTCGAACTCCCAACTTATCCCTTCCCACCTCCTTTCTCCCCTGGTAACCATAAGTTTGTTTCTATGTCTGTGAGTCTGTTTCTCTTATGTAAATAGTTCATTTGTGTCTTTTTTCCTTCTTTTTTTTTTGATTCGACATACTCTCATTTAATCTTTATAAGACTGTGATGTGGTGCTTATAAGATAGCATTGTTTTTATACTCTTTTTAGAGAGGAGGATGCTGGGAATGAAGAGTAATGGCTAATATGTATCAAATCTAGAGTCTGACCTGGGCAATCTGTTCTCAATGTGGGGTCCTTTTGCCACAAGAGGTCCTGTCCCAGTGGCCTGGCTGGGATGGGGCTGGTGAGGCAGAGCTGAGCCATTCTGGAATCCATCTCCTTTCCCTTTTTTCCCTTGGTAGCATGTGTGGCTAATCCTTTCTATCCTCCTTCCCCCAGCTTGGGAACTTGCATAATTTACCAGGTTGCTGTGTAATGTGGTCTAAGAAATATTGCCATGATTTGTCCTCCAAGATCTCTCCAGAGTCCATGTTCTGCCACAGCGACTCAGTGTGAAAGGGGTCCTGTGGCCAAATAAGTCTTCGAAAGTGGAAGTGGATGCCAATCACACACAAAAACAGGCATTGTGTGACCCCATTTATAGGACGTGTCCAGAATAGGCAAATCCATAGGTACAGAAAGTAGATCGGTGGTATCTAGGGCTAAGCGGCTGGGGAGTCTTGAGGAGTGACTATTAATGGGTACAATGTTTCTTTTTGGAGTGATGAAAATGTTCTAGAAATGACTGTGGTGATGGTTAGCTCTGTGAATATCCTAAAAACCACTGACTTGTACCATTTAAATGGAGGAATTATGTTATATGATTTATAGCTCAATAAGGCTGTTTTAAAAAACCCACACAAAAGATAAAAATAAACATAGAGCATCTCTTTAAAAATTTGTTTAATGTGTTAATCCATTAATTTATGAATTCCTTCCACAATATCTGTGGAGTGCCATCTGTGGCTGGGCAGTCTGCTACACATTGGGGTACAAGGAGAGACAATCGTGACACAGCTGCTGGTGGCAGCATGACTCCTCTAACAGGGGCTTGTGCCCAGAGCCCTTTGGGGACATCTGTGAGTGTTCACAACTCTACTCACAAGAGCCAAAAGACAGAAACAACCCAAAAATTCTTCAAAGGATGCAAGGGTGGAGAAATGGGGTCTATCTATATGCTGGAACACTATTCAGCCATAAAAAAGAAATGAAGTGTGCTACAGGGTAAAATCTTGAAAATGTTATGCTAAGTGAAATAAGCCAGACACAAAAGGTCGAATATTATATGATTCCATCTATAGGACATATTCAGAATAGGTAAAATCACAGAGACAGAAAACAAAGCCGTGATTGAATGGGCCAGGGGAGGGTGAAGTGGGGGGTGACTGCTAATGGGAACAGGGCTTTTGCCGGGAAAGACCTGGCAAAAGAGATGCTATTGAGCCCAAACTCGGATTTTACCAGGGAGTCCAGCAGCGAGGAATCTCTGTAGACAGCCAAGATGCTCTATGGGTTTCTTTTAAAAAATTAATTAACTAACTTTTAATTGAAGTATAGTTGATTTACGATGTTGTGTTAGTTTCAGGTGTACAGCAAAGTGATTCAGTTATACATATATATATATATATTTATGTGTATATATATATTTTTTTTTCAGAGTCTTTTCCATTATAGGTTATGAGATACTGAATATAGTTCCCTGGGCTACACAGCAGGTCTTTGTTGTTCATCTATTTTATATGTAATAGTGTGTATATGTTAATCTTGGACTCCTATTTTATTCTTCCTCCCCCCTGCTCTGTGGGTGATCTTGGTAGAGCTGATATTACATGAACGCTTGGAGCAAGGAGAGCGCCGGACTTGTTTGGGGGTTTGCATGCTGGATAACAGATGATGTGTGGGAGGACCAGGGGGGAAGAGGAGTGAAAGATAAGCAGGAGCTAAATGACCCCATTCCTTGAATCATTCATTCATCCATTCGTTTCTTTCTCCAGCATCACCCACATGCCAGGCAGAGGTTAGGTCAGATGTCTTAAGCTTGGCTTTTACAATTGCCTGGAAAACTTACAAAAACAGATAAGGGTCTTACCCCAGAGGGTGCTTTGTGCACCAGGATTTTTCAAAGCTTCTCAGGGAATTCTCACTGTAGTAAATGTTGAAAACCAGCAGGAGATAAAAAAAAAAAATTAAGGCAAAGATGGTCATGGCACTTGGGAGTTTATAATCAACAGATGTTTTCCGAGAGCCTATTAAGTACACCCTGGGCCCTGGGGATACAGCAGTGACTAAAAGATGAGTCCAAGCCCTCGTGGAAGATCGGACTAGTGGAAGCAACAGAAAATAGGCAAGAAAGCCTATTCGGAGTCTCTCATTACAACATGGGATAAATGATATGACAGAAATGAAGGTTAACAGGTAGCCAATAATGAGGGAGAGGATGGTTCTCTAGATTGGCTGGCAAGGGAAGGACTCCTTGAAGTGGTGACTTTAAACCTGATTCTAAACGAAGGAACTGGCCTTGAAAGATGCATGGGAAGTATGTTCAAGGCAGTGGACACGTGTGGTGTAAATGTGTATGTGTTGTTACTGTTGTTAAAAAGAATAGGCACGTATTCAGAACATGTTAGGAAAAATGGAGTACACTGTATGGGAGACAGTTAAATGTGTTTACAGGCTATGTGTGGTGTGGTATTTATCCTTGTATGCCCAGAATCAAGGATGCTGACTGTCATGTAATAGTTGTTTTATAAATGTCTGCTGAATAAGTGGACTAATGAAGTCCGTGGAGAAGAAACTATAAGACTGAAAGGCAGAGGGATTATTGACAAAAGCATGTTCCAGAAGACATGGGAAGAGAGGCATTCCATAGCACACAGAAGGAGGGCCACCTCTGAAGTGGGAGGGAAGGAGTTAGGACTGGAAATAAGTTTTCTGGTGCAAAGACAGGAAGCAGAGTTCCCTCCTGATAGCCACTGTGTTCTTTGCTGGGGGAGAGAAGGTTGTTTGCTGAAAAAAAGTCAGCTGGGAGTGGGCTCCGGGTTCTGCAGAGGTGGGACTAGTGACTGTGGAATTGGAGACGGGGGCTGACCAGGGACACTTGTAAGGAACACAGTGGTGCTGAGCACCCAGCCGAGGCTGCAGACCACACATAGATGGTGGTGCCAGTGGACATGGGGTGTGACGATGTGTAGCTCTAGCGGATGATTACGTTTTGGGTGGGGTGTCTACAGATGGGCATAGCAGTGGTAGGACCAGGAGGTGAACAAACTGAAGTGGAAGAAGAGTAAGACTGAAACTGACATTAAAGTCTAGACTGGGACCTAAAGGAAGGAAGTAATGTCGAGAAGGAGGAACAAAGTGGAAGGAACAAAGGGCAAACCCTAATGAGTCAAATGTCAAAAAAGTATAATGGGAAGAAGGGAGCAAGCTGGAAGGAAGGGAGTTCCTTGTTAATCCGTGGTAGGTGCTGCAGACATTACTTTAAAAGATAACAACAGCTACCTCTTACTGAGTTTGACTGTATGTCAGAAGAAAGGCAAAGGGTTTTACCTACATAATTTCATTTAAGGCCCATAGCATATACCATAATCCCCATTTTACAGATGAGAAAACTGAGGCCTAGGGAGGTTAAGTATATGGCTTGCATTTTTGTAGCTAGGCAAAAGAAGAAACTGCATCTGTCTGATGAAGCCAATGCCCATTATCAGCAAGCTACGTTGCTAGTAAATTTTTCTTATTGTAGAATAACCTATGACTCCTGCATCCTTTTCTTATGAGCTGATAACCCAGGGCAACTTATATTAACCCCCTGGGCACCGCAGGATGAAGTCCAGATTCCCTTGAGTGACACAGGAGGTTGATCAGAGTCCAAACCCACATCCTCCTTTCTAGACACAGCCTCCCACACCCTCTGCTCTTGCCTGCAGGAACTATTTTCAGTTTGCCAAGGGCATCAGGACAGCTTCTGGACATGGTGTTGTTTCAGTCAGTGATGTCTTTCTCCCTCTTCTCCTCCTGGCCAACTCCTTCCAGTCCTTCCAGACTGAGCGTGAGTATCACCCCCTTCCCCCTTCTTCAAGTGGAGAAATTAGAATGATGCCATTTGCCTAACCAAGCAGGCTTAGAACATCTCTGCAGACCTGCATCCCAGCTCTCCTCTTCATACTAAAATTCTGGGATGCTGACTCCTTGTTCAGGGCTCTCTTCACAGTCCCATAGCCCCTTCCTCTTCCATCTTCCATTTAGTATTTCACCATTTGGAGGGACCCAGAAAAAGGAAGGGGAAAGTCTCTGATCATGACTAGTGATGATAGACTCTTGTAGCAGCCTGAGGAACCCACGGCTTGTGCCAACACTGTAGAGTGGCCAGTCTGGTTCTCACAGCATCCTTTTAGCACCCGGTAAAGAGAAAAAAAATTAGACAATAAAAAAATGTAGTCAATAAATTCGAGATATCTGTGGGTATCCTTAACCAAAACAGATATATTAAAACACTTTCTAACATTTTTATAAATTGAAAGCTAAAACATTCTATAGTTACTCTTGCTTTATATTATGCATTATAATTATTTTATAATGTGTGCTATAATTAAGTTAGTGGCATGGGTCACCTAGCAGGGAAGTGGATGGTTTGTGGATGTGAACAGGATGGGGGTAAAAGGACCCAGATTTTCACTTTCTGGGTGGGTGATTGGGCAAATACCTTATTTTTCTGGAGGTCTTTTTTTCTTTATGTGTAAAATGGCAGTAACAGGAGAGCTTCCCTGGCATTGTCTGGGAGGCCAAATGACAGCATGGCTGTCAAAGCCCTTTGTAAACTGTAGCATGCTTTAGGGGAAAAAAAAAACGGGGGTGTTATTTCCCAGTGTTAGAGGAATGTATACAATACATTGCTTACGTTTAACCTGGACATACTCATTCAGGAAACTTCGGCAGCAAAAGGCTTTCGGAAACCGGGGAAAGAATCCGGCAGAATGAAAGAGAAATGGCAAATCGAACCTCTCAGAGATTCTCCTTGAAAGACTACGGGATGAAAAATTAACTTGGCACTGTTGCGGGTGGGAATGCGGGCGGCTGCCCTGGATGCTCCGTCTTCAGCCTCCGGTCACTTTCCTTCCCCAAAGCCATCTTAGTCAAAGGTCATGTGTGAGTCTTGTCAAAGGCCAGCTTCCAATGGAATCATTGTCCCCCGGGACAGCGGCCCCCTGACTACATCTGCATTGGAGAAATCCCAAAAGCAAACGGCCCAGTGCAAACAAGAGCAGCCCGGGGCGGCCGTCCCGGGGCAGAGCTCACAGCGGAGGCCGCGTCCGCCGCGCCCGGGCCGGAGCAGGCGCCCAGACGGCCGCAGCATGAGCCGCCGCGCCGATCGGGTACGGTAGGCGCCTCCCTCTCCCCGTCCTCCATTGCTTGGGCTCCCGGGTCCCAGCTGCTGTTCTGTCAGCCGGGAAACTTTGCAAAGGGCCTCCGGATTCGCCGGAAAACGGTCCCCGTTGGGCTGCGTTCCCGTGCACTCAGCTGGAGCGATTTCCAGACGCGCGAGATGCAGAGCTGAACTCATTTCGAGCTTTCGCTGCCAGGGAATGTTTGGGTTTGTAAATACGTATCTCGTTTCTGGAAAGGCAGCCTGTAGAGCCTGCAGAGAGGGGCCGTGGACGAGTCTCCGGTCCCCACGGCTGGAACCGGTGCCAAGAGGGAGCTCCCCGGGGCACAGCGTGTCGCCGGGATCGGGGAGCTCTGTCCTCCGGGGGCCGCGGGACTGCCTGGCGTTTTGTTTATTACCTGTTGGACAAGGGCTTTGCGGGGAGGATGGGGATTTTTAAAGCCATCTGTTTCAGTCGTGTTCTCTGGGAGCCTACATTTGACTCCAAAGGAAACAGAATCATCTCGCAGAGGGAGGGGGCCCCTTCCACATGGCCGGGCCCCCTCGCGGGCTCCACAAAGGGAAGATGTTGACCCGCGTGCACAGCGCCGGCGGCGGGCAGCCAGTCTCTCGGCCCTTTGTACTGCATTATTTGAACAAGCTGACTTTCAGATGAATCTGGCTCATTTTGGATAAGAGTTGAGGGAGCCTGGAGTCTCAGCTGAGTAGTGGTGCTTTTGGTCCGGGCTTGGGAATCTCTCAGGGCAAATCGAGCAGGTGGGGAGGGTCGGAAGGGGCATGGGGCACGGCCGGCGTTCAGGTGCGAGCTGTGGGTCAAAGGCTTCGATGGGTGTTCTGCTACACACTCTGGTTTCATTTTAACAGGTCCGAGCTGAGCCGTTTCTCACTGATAAAGACAATGAAAACAAAAGCCATTCTCGAGCCCTGCAGGATACATAGGGGGAAGCGGGTTCTGGCATTTGTTTCTGTATTTATCACACAGCCAGTTGTGTGGAGACTAGGAAGTTTTCCTCACATCAGTCTTGAGATGTTTGTAGAGCTTCTGCACTTCCCCTCCAGCTGCCATCTCGATTTTCTCTTCCTTCCCCCCAAACCTCTTTAAAGAGTGGGTGACATTCACCACCTCCATGTCCTCACTGCACAGCAGCTCCTTCATACCCAGTCAGTGGCTTCTGCCCCCTGAAGATAAACCTTGGTCAGGGCCATCAAACACCTTTTGGTGGCTAAACCATAGAGTGTGTAGCATCCAACCTTTCCCCCCAAGTCTCCTCTGTGTCATCTTTGAACTGTTGGTTACCCTCTCTGTTTTTTTTTCACTCTGTCCTGAGTTCTTGGGTAGGACACTTCCTTAGTTTCCCTCTGACCTTTTGAGTTATCATTTAATGCCTTGAAAGGTCTTCCCTTCACCGATACTGGAGAGACACTCTGCTCCTTGACTCTCTTTCCTTTGCATCTAGTAGTCTTTCTGGAAAATCGCATCCACCCCCCTGGCTACACCCACTTCATACAAATCTGTAGCCTCTCCTGATCTTTCCTGTAAATACCAACCTTTCACACAGAACCTCTCCACTTTGATGTCCCATGGAGCACCTTAAAATCAACATGTTCAAACTGAATTTGTCTTTCCCCTTCCTCTCCCAGGCCTGCTTCTCCTCTTCACTGCTCCGATGGCATCCCTAGCTGTCCCAGCCAGACGCAGTAGAATTATCCTAGGGGACTTCCTCTCTTTCATTCACGACACCTAATCAGTCACCAAGTCCTATCTACTCTTCCTGCTTAATGCCTTTCATACACACACCTGTGTCTCCATCTCACCTGCCACTGTTTTGGTGTCAGCCAGTACCACTCCAAATGTGCTTCTGGTCACAACTTTCTGTGTGTCTCATTTAAGACCAGTACTACTATCCCCAGGCCCCTTGTCACCATACGGTGTCAAACGGTCTTTCTAAAATGCAATATGATCATGCAGATCTTTTTTGAAAAGTCTTCAGTGGATTTCTTTTTTTCCCTTTTGAGAATAGTACTGACATACACAGGTTCTCCCAGACTTGTCTTTTCCCTTCCTCTTCAACCTGATCTCTTGCCAGTCTCTCCCTCACCACATATGGGATGTACATTTTAATGCACACTTTAGGCATACTGTGTGCAAATTTAGGCATAGTAAGCTAGTTACTAAACATGACTTTCCTCCCTGTCCTTCTCTTAAGTCTGTGCCTAATTTCTATTTTTCCTTTAACACTCAGCTGAGAGCCACTTTCTCTTGGAAACTAACCAGATCATCTGCTCCTCATCCTTCTTTCTTTTTCTCGTAGAGCTTCCTCTACCCCTTCTATCAGAGCATTTACTATTCTTTATTGCAAATATCTTTATTACTCGTCTCTCCCATCTTGGCCTGTAAACTTCTCGAGGGCAGGCATCAGCTCTTTTTGTCTTAGCATCCTTAGCGCCTAAAGACTGGACCCAATGTGGATCATCAGTGAATTTGTATGAATTCATTTACAATTCTTATCAATGACTATTATGTTCAGAGATCCAATCTGTAAAACAATATGGTAAAGAATGAAGAATGAATGTCAACCATGATTATCAGGAAAAGGCACAATCTTCCAAATATTTAACAAAAGAAGAGTTCAGACTTTCTGGGTATTTGAGATAGTTCTCCAAGTCTCCAGATCTAACAACTCCTCTCCAATCCACACCTCGGCTAATGTGCTACCCACATCTACCTGAACCTTGCCCAAGGCTGGGAAAAGCTGCATGAAGAGCCTTTTGCAATTTTGTTTTGGCTTTTTGAAGGCAAAGGAATCATTTTCAGGGCAGAACCTGGCATGGGAAGAGGGTACTGAAGGCCAAGCTAAGTGGATTTCTAAGAGAGACTTTTGATAAGCTGATGTCAAACATACAAGCTGGTGTCTTTTGAAACCAGAAGTCAGGACTGGCAGGTGAGATCTCTAAGGGTTGCTAGAGAGTGATGGAGGCTTTGGAGACTAAAGATGAAAAAATTCAGTTTGATTTCCTAAAGATGTGCATAGACAGAGAGGTGGATGATGATTAAGTTCTATAGAGAGTGATTTAAGCTGCAGATTGTTCTTGTTTGGAGTCACAGTCCTTTTGAGATTCAAATGCATGTTACTCTTCTCAGAAAAAATACACAATATACAACATGTGGCACTTTTCATAAACTTCCAGGAGATTCATACAAGCCTACTCTTGGACCCCCTTGAGTTGTCATGAACCTCAGGGTAAGAATCTCTAAGCAAAGGATTTATTCATTTGAGAGATATTTGGAGGAGTAGGTGATGAATAATAGGAGCCTGCATGGTCCAATAATGCACACTTTCTCTTTTGAGAGGATCCCAGTGTCATGTGTGGTGTTGAACTTGGAGTCACAAGACTTGGGCTCATGTCCCTGCTTTGGCACTCACTAGTTGCGTGTGACTTTCTCTCTGAGTGATTGTTTTATTATCTGTTAAAAAAGGATGACAAGGGTTGGAAATGGTAGCTAAAATAAAGTTTGTGAAAGGACTTGGAACGTGTTGTACTCAGTTAACATTAGTCAATTCAAAACCTTGAGTTCAGGAAGGGCCCAGATCTTGTGATAGTCTTTGGGATCAGAAGCCTGCATGTGGGCTGGATTATGGGCTGGCTGAATGCATCTGTTAGAGGAGAGCTGTATCAGCAGGTGGATGTCTGTGGTGCTGTTCTACTGGCGTCCGTCTTCATTCCTGTTTCATTCAATGTCATTGACATCCCGGAAGGCATAACACACTGATCACATTTGCTCAGGGAAAAGGCATAAAGATTAGGAGCCTAGAAGTTATCAGTAAATTGTAATATATTTTGACTCTTTATTTTTGCAAGGAGTGTGTAAAGGTAGATATAAAATATATCATGCAGAGGAGTGGGTATAGCCCAGTGGTAGAGTGCATGCATAGCATGTACGAGGTCCTGGGTTCAATCCTCGGACTGTTAAGAAAAACAAACAAACAAACAAACAAACAGGCAAAAAAAATTAAAATCTATCATGCATAGTGCCAAAAATCAATTGCAAATTATTGGATGTGTGTGTATGAGAGAGACAGAGAAAGCAGGGGGCGGGGTGGGGGTATGGAGCAGTGAGATGGAGAAGGAGGGAGAGGGAGAGAGTAGGGGGAAGAGAGTGGGTTGCAGGAGAGAGGAGAGAGAGAGAGAGAGTTAAAAACAAAGTGATGGCTTCATATAGTTAAGGTTTAGGGATTTAACCTGATAATACAATCAATCATGAGATGTTTCTTCTGAAATAGTGTTAGGTTTTATTAAAAGAGGTATGAAGCATTAAATATGGAGGGTTGTAGTTATTCTACTCTGTATTATGCAAACCACGTTTAGAACAATTATATCAAGTCTGGGTGCTTCACATTAATTCATTAGCATTTTTGGGAGCACATACTATGTGCTGATCACTGTGCTGGGTACTAATGACAACTGTGCTGAAAAAAGACAGACCTGCTCTCCTGGAGTTTGGAGATATAGCAATAGAGACAGCAATACAGCAAAGGTGCTAGGTGAACAAGTAGATGATTTAATTCACTGTTATACTTGCTATATTAGGGGAAGCTTGGGTCCCTGTGGAACCACCTAAGAAGGAGCATTTAATCCAGATTTCATGGAACCAGGGTAGACTTTCTAGAGGCAGTAATGTTTAAATTGAAACCGAAAAGCTGAGTAGGGGTTGTCAAGGTGCAGATGGTGGAGGGAAGAGGGTTTCAAGTGCAGGTGATATTAACTTCAATACGGCAGAGACCTGTTGAGGAATTGAAAGAAAGGACATGACCCACAGAGGCAAGGGGATGAGAGATATGAGACTAGAGTGGTAGCAGGGGCTAGAACTTCATGCTGTAAAGCTGTAATTGGTCCTTAGGAGAATAGGGAGCCACTGAAGTTTGTAAGCAGGGCAGCGTCACAATCAGTTTTGTGTTGGGGAAGAGCATTCTGGTAGCAGTATGGGCAATGAGTTGGGTGGGGGGAGGTGGTCAGTAAGAGAGAGAGAGGGAGAGAGAAATGACTTAGGCGGCATTGTGGTAGTATAAGCAAGAAAGGATGGTGGCTCCAACCAAGATGGTAGCAGGAAGATGACAAGAGTGGAATATTTAACAAGCTAATTAGGAGCTACAAAGCAAGTAGTGACAAACTAAAGGAATGCTCTAGGAAGAGAGGCTGTAGGACATTTAACCTGCCAAGAGGAAGCTCTAGAGAGCCACATTCTCTGTCTTTACATCTTTCAGTGTCATGTGGATGAGAGATTAACATTGTGCTTGTCTCTCTGAGATGGCAGCACTGGGTCAAATGAGTGGGAGACACAGGGCGATAAATTCCAGTCCAATACTCTGAAGAATTCTAACAGAATTGTTCCGAGGCAATGAGTTCTTTGTCACAGAGGCATTTAAACAAAGGCTTGATAAATATTTTTGGAAAAGTTGGAGAGGCAGGGATGGGGTAGCCAGGCTGGAGGGCACTGACATTTCCTTTCACCCCAAGATTCTGAGTATGAAGTTCAAGTCTCTTACTTAGCCTGGCATTTAAGGCCCACTGGGATCCAGCCCTTTGTGGAGTGGCCGTCTGTCCTGGTTTCCCTGTGTGTCCCTAGGGCAGCCTGGGGTCTCCTAGTGGCTATTAAGAGCACTCGATGTTCGCTCTCAAAAAGTCTTAGTTTGAACAGCAAATTTTATGATCACCGTCCCTTGACTTGATATCCCCATCTCATCGTCCCCTGGCATCCTGTTAGGAACCCTATGAACTATTCACACTGAACTTTTTGTTACTCTCAGAAGAGACCCAGGATTTCGCTGCATGTTAGTTTACTTACGCCGTTTCCTGTGTCAGGAATACCCCTCCCCTGCACATTCTGTCTACCTCACTGACAATCTCCTTTCCCACCAAGGCCTAACCTAAATCACACGCTGAGCCCTTCATCAAGCCTTCCTGTAACACTGTAGTGCTAAGTACACAGTGATTTTTATACATATTTGATTTCCTTCCATTTCCCTCTAGAAGACCAGTACTAAGATCTGTGAAAAATAGTCATCCAATGGTATGAATGGTGCTGTGTCTAAGGCAATAACCTTTCAGAAAGAAATTTCCATTTATTTAAAAAGTCATATTTCCATTTTATAAATGATGTGTGCATCATGTAGAAAAAACTTTAAATAAGGAAAGTACCCGGAAGAAACAAAAAAATCATCTACAATCTCTGTACCTATGGATAAGCATATAAACATGGCAAATATCCCTTCTATATTCTTTTATGCACATGAAGTCCTAAAATTGGAATGACACATAGCCTACTGTAACCTGCTTTTCACTAAAATGTAGCAAATGTTTTATCCCATGTCATTATATACTTTTCAAAAACATGGTCTTCAATGGGTGGTGAATTGTGTTCCATTCTGTAGCTGTCTCGTGCTTCAAGTTCTCTTGGTGCGCATCTGGCTGTTTCTATCTTTTGATGTTATGAATGGTGCTATGATGACCCTCTGAGACATACATCCATGTACCCATATATCCATCCTGTATGGGACATTTATATTTTCTAAAATGGCAAGACAGTTGATAAAAAAAAATGACATTGAGTTGCTAAGAACACATGAGTTAAAAAAGATCTGATTTTACTTTAAAAAGCTTTATTCCGATTCTATGTTATATAACCCTATTATGTATGAGGTCTTATATATACACATATGTCTATGTCCACTTATTAACCCTCTAATGAAGATACCTGATTTGAAAATGTGTCAACAGTCTGCGGGCTTGATGCAGAAGTGAGAGATAACCAATAACTACATTTCTGGAATGAAGAATTGAATTTGAAATCTAAAAGCTTCCGCATCTATGTGAATATCAATGTGACAAATTTTTACTCCTAAGCTAAATATAAGGAAAAGTGATGACGTGTATGTTACAGAATAAAGAGAATTCTCTGAAAGGAGAGACCCTGCCCGATGCTCGCCCACACCCCCAGAAATGTTTTGCAAGCTATAGGCACATCCCTTAGCCCAATCATGTTGACACATAAAGTCAACAATCATACGGGTCTTTACAGAGGTCATCAAAGTAAAGTGAGATCATCATCAGGGTAGGCTCTCATCCAGTGGTTGATGTCCTTATAAGAAGGGAAAATTTGACCCAGAGACATGGAGGAAGATGATGGGAAGAGAAACAGAGGCAGATGGCCATCCTCAAAACCAAGAAGAGAGCCTTTCCTCACGGCCCTCAGAAGGAACCAACCCTTCTAACACCTTGATTTTGGACTTCTAAGAGTTCATAGGAGTGACAGGTGATAGTGTCCTGCTATTTCAGTGAACAACGAATTTTCATAACCATTATCTCCCTTGACCCTGACCATAGCATAAAAGATGAGCATTCTTATATCTCAGCTTTAGGGATAGGAAACAGAGGTTCAGAGAGACTAAGTGAATTATTCAAAGTTGCACAGATTGGAAGTGGCCGAGCTGGAACTCAAAACGTGGGCCTTCTGGTGCTAAATACCATACTTTTTTAATTAAAGCACGATGCTTTTCACCTTCATGGATGTGTCAAATACCATCTTCTTTCTTTAAAATTTGAAAAGACATGAGTTGTGGCGTGCTAAGCCAGCTTTCTCATTTTTTTCTCCCCTAAATCCCCTGAGAATGATTTTATAATCCCACTTGTTGGAAGATCTCTGAGGGCTGAAGGCACCTACTCCACCCATGTCTTCATTATCAAATATTTATCAGGAACTTAGGCGCCCGTGTTTATGTGCACGGAATATTTCTTCTCCACTCAGAAGCTTTGTTTATGGACAAAGTGAGCTTTCTCAATACAGTTTGATTACTGACAAATCCAACTGCAAAGCTTTGGACGTGTTGGATATAATTGAGTTTTTCCATCATTAATACTGCTCAGATATTAATTCAACATAGGGACCTGAGGGGCGCCAAACAATTTCCAGGAAGCTGCTTGACTTTAATCAAGATTATCGCACTTTTTCCTTGGGTGACCTAAGCTTGTTCTTGGCACCCGTGAGCGCAGAGCACTGGTTGTCTCATAGAGTTTCAGTGGCTTCTACACAGGAGATTTATTAGTTTTGAACCTTGGGGATAATTCCATAAGAATGTAATTCTTGTCCTCCCTGAAAGAACAGAATGTCGTTTGTGTAGGGCTGTTCTTGTTGTGCGATAAAACCAGTGGTTCCCAAATTGTGGAATTGTAGCCGTCTGTAGGTAGGGTTATCAGATTTAGGAAAAAAAAAAAAATAGACAACAACAAAGAAAACCCCAGGATGCCCCAGCTGAATTTCAAAGTCAAATAAACAAGAAATACTTTTTTTTTAGTATAAATATGTCCCAAATATTGAAAATACTAAAAATAATATTATCTCTGGCAAACCTACCTATACGGTTGTATCAGGGGTTAGAGTGTTGATAATTTGTTAATATTTCAAAAGTCTACGAAAATAATACATTTACTCAAGGGAGACTTCAGAGGTTCCTGAAAATGTTAAATTGCCTTGATTTTGATTGGCATTTTTTGGACCCAACTTGAAAGCCCGAGTCATCTCAAGCTGAAACCGTAATGATAGTTCCGTGTTTGACGACTTGTACTCTGGGGAACACGCAAAGCACATGCATTGTATCACGTAATCCTCAAAACCGGGGGTTGGAGAGCTACAGCTTGCACTGGCTATTTTGTAAATAAAATTTCACGAGACCCCAGCCACCTCTGTTTGTTTCTGCTTAGTCTGTGGCTGCTTTCATGCTACAACAGTAAATTGAGTGGTTGTGACAGGAGATTGTTATATGACCCGCAAGACCTAAAATATTTACTATTTGGCCCCTTACAGGAGAGGTTTGCCTACACTTGCTCAAAACCACCCTTTGAAGGAGTTGCCATTCTTCCCATTTTTAGAATGAAAAACATAAAAGCCTGCAGAAGTTTAAATAACTGGGCAAGGTCTTTCAGCTCTTAGAATTCAAACCCAGGTCGGCTGAGTTCCAAAACTTCTGCTCTTAACTACAGCTGACCCTAAGGCTGATGGTCAATTCCTTTTATCCTAACTGGGTTAAACAATGGGGAAACTGATCTGTGATTTCTAATGGAATGCTATCCATCTCAAAGATAAGGCAGAAGGAGTGGGGTAGCAGTTAAGCATTCAGGTTCTGAAGCCACACTGCCTAAGCCCCAGCTCTACCACTTAATTTCTCTGTATCTCAGTTTCTTCCCCTATAAATTACCAATGATGGCTGTACCTAGATGCGTGATTGATGCTGGGGTCAAGTGAGACGATGTCTAAAACGCTGAAAGGGCATTTGACATGTGGTCCACCAGTCACTTACTATTTTTATTCCAAACAACTATTATTTCAAAGTCAGAGTGAAATAAAGAGTTTGGAAAAGTTGGGATCATCTGGGTTGGCTAACAGAACAGAGCACAGTGGCCCCTGCTTGTCAGATAACAGCTAGGAAAGATGTCTGGCCAGCTCCTTTATACAGGTATACCTCATTTTATTTGCTTTACTGTGCTTTGCAGATATTGCATTTTTTTTAAAAACAAACTGAAGGTTTGTTGTAACCCTGGGTGGAACAAGTCAATTGGCACCATTTTTCCAACAGCATTTGTTCACTTTCTGACTCTGTGTCACATTTTGGCAATTCTTGCAATATTTCAAACTTTTTCATTGTTACTATATGATCTGTCATCATTGATCTTGAATGTTGCTGTTGCAAAAAGGTTATGACTTGCTGATGGCTCAAATGATAGCATTTTTTTAGCAATAATGATTTTTTAATTAAGGTATATGCATTGATTTTTAGATGTAATGCTATTGCACACTTTATAGACTATAGTATAGTGTAAATGTGATTTTTATATGCACGGGGAAACTAACAAGTTTGTGTGACTTGCTTTATGGTGGCATTTGCCTTATTACAGTGGTCTGGAACCAAACCCACAGTATCTCCGATATTATGTGCTGTGAGAGATGTCTTTGGTCTGAGCACGTCTTGTAGTCCTTGTTTGGCCATGTTTGCCTTGGGAAGGCGTGTTATGCGATGTTACAGGATGTTCATCCAGTGCTTGCTGGACCTTAAACCCCTTATTACTATTACCCCTGATATTTATAGTCCTAATATCCACTCCCAGTGGCTCCAAATTGACTAAAAATATAGCCAGGCTGCCAGAGAATAACCTTCTTAAATAACACAAGACAGGCAATTGTCCTCAGAAACACCTCAATCTATAATTTAAACCTTAGGCAAAAACTAGAAAAAAAAAATCAGTTTTTACCAGTATTCCTCAACCTCTAAAGCGTATTTTGTGTCTGGAGTCACTATGAATAAAGTCTGTATGTAGAGCATGTTAAATATATTAGAAAAGCCTCGATCTTTTGAAGAGATTAAGCAATAAAGTTGTTTCCTGAGAGTGAGGGAAGTGGAAGGCTTGAAAAGACTGGAAAAATTTGCGACATTGTGTACAAACTGTTCAAGGGCTAGTCAATATGAAGTAATTAAAGACATGGCCGAGACTCCTGGAGACTTGGCTTTGCAAAAATGGAGTGGCATGAGTGTGCGTGGCCATTGTCAGCAGGGTTTTGCAATTTTCTCGCATGTCTTGGGTGCATGGAAACAGGAGAAAGAAAGTGACATTATTTTTCTAGGGGTGGGGCTTAGCCCTCCTCTAGGATCTAGGGAATTCTTGAGAACTCTAGCCTTGGGGATGGAAGGAGGTGGTCCCAGCAACCTTGCTGCCATTTGACACAGCATAAGGCTGCAGGATGGTTGCCTGTCCCCTTTTCTCCTCTGTCTCAACTCTCCACACTCTGATTGCATCTCCCTTCCTCTCTCTCCGCCATCCACTTCCTTCTTTAGTGTATTTATCCAACTCTAAGGAATGTCTCTGGGTGCCAGGCACTGTGCTAGGCTCTGGGGGTTAAAGGAAAGAGGCACGCATTTAGTTCCTAACCTTGTGGAGCTTACAGTCTAGTGTGAGAGGCACACATGCTAAGAGTTAGAGTAAGTACTGGAAGGCATAAAGGTTGGGACAGAAAGAGAACAATGAGGTGGGGGAAGCAGGGGGTCGTCTGGTTGGGATCAGGAAGGCCTCTCTCTTAAGCTGAGAACTAAAGACTCGGTGAGGGTGGAGAAGTCTGAGTTACAGCTTCCAAACTCAACCAGCTAGTCAGCAAGAAGCAGCCTTGAAGTTTGAACCCAGGTTTGCCTGACTTTGAGAACTATCCACTCTTCACCAAATCCTAACCAAAAAAGAATGATACTCGGTTTCAAAATGTTTACATTCAGATCTGCTGTCCTCTCATGAAGCAATCTGAACATCAGTAAGGAGAGATCGTTCATTCATTTGCCCATTCTTGTCATTTGCGATGGGTTAGCCACGATGTGTATGTAAGTGCCAAGTGCAGCTGTGAGCACCAGCGCTGAGGAGTGCTGAGGAAAGCATTGTTAGCCTGGAGCTGGGTGATGCAGCCGGAGTCTGCAAGCTCTTCAAATGCATCACAATGCCCTCTTTGCTCCATAGGATCCTGGCCCTCATTAAAATGCAAGGCATGTGCATCCCACTTTATTCCTTTCATTCCCAGACAAACACAAGTCTGAGAAAGAGGCAAACAAGTCTGTCCCGGTCATAAGTCTGCTTGTAAATGTGGGTGTTTTGAGGAGGTTAGGCTGATGCTAGCAGGTTACCTATTGCACTGTGAACTCTGAATGTCATTCGGCACTCTGGGGTTCAAGGGTAATAGTTCCCGCAGTGCTAATTACACACTGCAACCCACTGCCAAGGGAGGTTAAGCAGGTCTGAATGGCAGAGTTGGCAGCCATCTTTCTAGGGTGCTTGGATTTCTAGCTGTCTGGGGAATGCATCTGGTCCAGATGTAGAAAGTTCCACACTTTCCATACCAGATGTGGAACTTTCAGGAGATGATGGAGATGTAATTCCTGTCTTCAAGGAACTCTTAGTTTAGTAGGAAAAATTTTTATTGTAACAAACTCAATCCAGGAGGCAAGTTGTGGTGAAACGATTAGGGACTTCGAACCATTCACACTGGGTTTAAATCCTTTCTCCACCATTTACTGTGTAGCCTTGAGCAAATTATATCTTTTTCTTTTTTGGGGGGGGGGAGGGGTGTAATTAGGTTTATTTATTTATTTTAATGGAGGTACTGGATTGAACCCAGGACCTCGGGCAGGCTAAGCATGCGTTCTACCACTGACCTATGCTCTCGCCCAAATTATTTCATCTTTCTGAGTCTTGGTTTCTTCCTCATAAAATGGGATTCTATAACTACTTCATGCCATTATGTAACTAGCTTAATAGATGGTAACTTTTCATCACTATTGCTATATTTATTACTGTTGTCATCAGAATAGGGCAAATTCTGTTCTAACAGTGGGTGACTTTGGGCAAATTATTCAAACTGTAAAATAGGATAATTCAAACGGCCTTATGTGTGTGGGTCAAGGGCTAACTGCTTTCTCTCATCATTCTTACTACTGTTTTTTAGTCTTTATTCATAGCTCTTATTACTCATTGATATGCTTATATATTTTATGTCTTTTCCTATCCCCCAAAAGTAAACTCCAGGAGAAAGTATTTGGGTTCTTTTGCTAATTGCTCGGGTTTTTTTGTGCCTAAACACAATGCCTGGACCATGATATATTCTCAAGAAAATATTTGCTATGTAAGTGGATGAACAACTGAGTGAATGAATGCTAAATCCTGGTTAATTATTTAGCAAGTGGTATGCTCCTGGCACACAGTAGCTGTTATTATGCTTAAGGTCATTATCAGGGTTAGAATATGGTACGTGCCAGGCCAGGAACCAATACAGAAAGATTGCTCCTGGCTCCGGCAGGCGGTGATCTTTGTTCTTAGCACTGGCCTCTCATCCACTGTGTTGTAGTTGAAACAACTGGGTCATTGTCAATAGTAAGGTCACATGAGATTAATTGCAAGAATAAGAGCTTCAGAATTTTTAATCAATCCTCAGGAAGAAGGCGAAACAGCTGCAGAAAGGGAGGGAAGGCTGGGAAAACGACAAAACAGCATCTTTTGCAAAATATTTTGTCACATGAAGCCATGGGCTACAAGTCTCTGACCGAGATTCACCCAGCTCCAAACCTAGAAGGCACGCAAAAGCAGCTGCTCGGGTCAGATGACACAGAAGGAGTGCGCTGGGAAAAACCAAAACCCAAAAAAACCCCGAAAACCTCAACTACCTTTCAGGTTTGAGACTGGAAGAATTTCTTTTAAAAATAATAGAACAAAATACATCATAGCAGAGTGGACTATAGCAAGAAATACCTGGGAGCTGGACTCTGGTTAGGCAGATCTGAGTTTGAACAAACATGTGTGTATTTGGGCAAATTACTTAAAACTTGTGTGAACCTCTGTCAAAAAGAGTAACCAATATGTTCTTTGCAAGACTGAGAGAATTCAGTGAGATTATTTCTGTACAATGCCTGGCACAGTCTAGGTGCTCCAGGGATGGTAGCTGTTGCTATTAGCAATGAACGCTACCTGGATTAATTTGCTTAATCCACACTACCGTCCTGTGAGGAAGGTACTGGCATTCTTCCCATTGTACATATGAGGAATGGAGGTCTAGAGAGGTTTCCTAACGCGGGCTAGCTAGCGAGCATCTGAGCCATGACTCTAACTAAGCCCAACAGCCCAGGATTTTCTTAATTAACAAGTTGTATAACATCTCTCGTAATAGCAACAGAAGCTTAGCGGGACAACGGAAGGTCCAGAGCTTCTGCATTCTCTTGCATAATACTCACTGCAAGTTGAGGTTATTGGATTTCAACTTTGCAGTGGCTGTCTGTCTGCAAAGGATTGTAACAGACCTAATAAGGCTGGGAGAGGCCGTGTAAGGTCAGCATGTCTCATGCCTGTCTTCCTGATCCATCCAGAAGTAGATCGTTTCATTTCTTAAGTCCATCAAATGATGAGGTGAAAGGTGTTTCTCCTTTTCTTAGTCCAGCCCTGACCATGTTTCCTTTCATTGGCATAAATTAAATTGCACATGCCAATTATCTGTCTATACCTATCTGTATCTATATGTATCTTTCCTTCAGGAGACGAAATAGTAAGAACAAAGTGTGTATAAGGATCCTTACCTTTCCCTTTGATTTGCTCAGGAAAAAAAATAAAACCAAGTTCTGGTTATTTAATTTAATTTGAGTGGCTCTTTGCTGGTCATTACAGAGAGAGGGAACTCAGGTCCTCAAGAGAGTTTAAGAAGAGAGGAAAATAATAGATGACTGGAGTTGGAAGGAACCTTAGATGTTGTACAGCCAGTCTTTTTTTGAATTTAGAGACTTCATAAGAATTCCTGATCAACGTTTTATTGAGTAGTAACCATGAGTACATATTTTATAAAAGAACTCTGGCAGCACCAAGGGCTACTGATTTTTCCTTATCATTATCGATTACATTATTGTATTTCTTTTCCCACTAGGATGTGAACTCCATGGGGCAGAGGCTTTGCTTTGTTTACTTTGCATTCCCAATGCCAGAGACATACTGTGTGCTCACTAAAATCTTGTTGAATAAATGAACAAATGGATGAGTGAATTAATGAGTGGAGTGGATAAGAGGGACTCCTCATCGTCTCGCTCAGGCCTCTCTCAGTGCCATCTAGTTTCGACGTGACCTACTTGAATGAGACATCCAGAAGTGAAAACGGGCCAGAGGGAGTCCAGGCAGTGCTAGGCTTAGCTGAACTTTTCTCTCCTGGATCTGGTGGTAATTGTTCAGCAAAGGTGCCTAAGGTAGAATGAGGTCATTTCGGGTTGTAGTCAAGCCTGGGCTCCTATAGAACTTGCAGGTAACAAAAATTCCCAGCTTTCTTTGACAAGCATTGTTTTCAATTCAGATCTCTCATAGAGTGAAGTCATGTAACTGAATTTCGTATTCTATTTCAAGAATATTATCCCAGACAGATTGATCTGGCTCTCTCTCTCTCTTTTTTTTTTTAAACCTCTTGACTTCAACCTGTCAAGATATTGTTGAATTTTGATTCAGTCCATGGTACATAGTACAGGGCAGCTAGCTGCTGCTGATATATTGTCTTTGAGAACACACCCATATCCATGATTCAGGAATCCGGAGGCTACCATCTCTGTCATCCCCATAGATGTCTCCTAGTGCTTAGCAGGCTGGAGAATAGACACTGAAATCATGTTTCAGAAGACCTCCCATTTCCACAATCTTGTTTGCACAGAGAAACAGCCAGAAGGGGCTGGAAGACTGATCCTGTCTTAATTCTGCTGTTCAAATCTCTTGTGCCTAAAGACAGTTTCAGTAGCATAACTGGCAGAGTCTATAAACTGTATCCATAACTCATCCTACAAAACACCCTGCAAGACAGGAGGGTGCCCTGGAAGTGATCTAGAGGTTCAAGGAGCCAGTTCTCAGTGTCTTCCGCTCATGATCATTGCATACCTCTAGGATAGAACACACCAGAGTGTTTTAACCAACTGTTGACTTCCATTCCTTCCAACTAACACATGCTTTTTATCTCAATATGCCTGATATTAAGTACTTGGCACAGAGTAAGCTTTCACTTAGCTTATATCGTAGTGAGTACTTACTAAATCTGTGTTGAATCAACACTATACGAATTTGTAAACCTCTCATGTTCCAAAATTTACAGCCATTCTCTAACAATGACCCGCATTCTCTCTGATCTCTTGGGAACTTTGACATGACATGGCTGTGATGCCCACAGCTCTGATCACTTCCTCATTACCAATCAATTCTTTTTTCTGGGGGGGTCAGAGCAAGGTCAGTCCAGAATAGAAGTGAATCTGTGGCTTCTGATATGTGCCGAAATAGGAAACAGTAGGAAGCGTCAAGACTTATCAAAAACATCAGATTCTATGCTTTTAATAGACTCATGTTTCTTTTAGAAAATAGTTGAAATTCACATTCCTTTTAGATCCTGCCAGTTTTGTAATCCTCATTGGGAAATCATGGACAAAAGAGGACTCCCCCACTTAATATGTACTTGAACTTGGGCAAGTTGCCTGCTATATTTGAGTTTGTTTTCTCTTATATTGGCAATGATAATACTGTGAAGGGTTTTATGAGGATTAAATAAGGCAACATGCAAATGTCTCTGGTTATGTTGCCTGGCAAAGGGCAGGCACTTACTAAGTACCAGCTGCCGCTCATGGAGCGTGTGCTCCATGCCAGGTGTGGTACCTCTCCTGCACACTTGTTCTCCCCTTTCCTCCACCCAGTCCTGAGCTGTCCTGATCTCCCAGCCAGAGCTCCCTTAGCTCTGTGACCTTGCCTATGAGCAGACTTTCATGGTAGCAAAATGAGAAGAGTGAGTGAAAGTTGATTCTTCTAACTCATAGGCCTGTTTTTTTTTTTTTTTTTTTTTAAAGAAATGTTCTTCAAATGCAAGGCATTTAAAAAAATTTGTGGTATAATCAACATATAGCATTATAGTCATTTCAAGTGTGTAATAATTATTTGATATTTGTGTATATTGAGAAATGATCACCGCAATAAGTCTAGCTAACATCCATCGCCTCATGTAGTTACAAAATTTTTTTCTCATGATGAGAACTTTTTTGATCTACTCTCTTAGCAACTTCAAATATGCGACACAGTATTATTAACTACAGTCACCATCCTGGACATTATATCCCCATGACTTATTTATTTTATCATTGGACGCTTGTACCTTTTGATCCCCCCTCATTCATTTTATCCACTCCCACCCCCCACCTCTGGAAACCACCAATCTGTTCTCTGTATCTATGAGCTCTTCTTTTTTTTCTTTTTTTAAAGATTCCTCCTGTAAGTGAGATCATACAAGTATTTGTCTTTCTCTGTCTGACTTACTTCACTTAGCATAATGCCCTCAAAGTCCATCCATGATGTTCCAAGTCACTGTTCTTAAATTCCTGCAACTGTCCCACAGACTCTGATTACAGTTTGTTGCCATTAAGATTCAGGCCCCTTGAGATCTGTGGGCGGAATGATGTGGCTACTATGCTCTGGGTCCTCTTCTTAGGCTATTTCATTTGAAAGTAAAATGAAGCAGGAAACTGATGAAAGCAAAATGGCAGAGACCCTGAAGTTCTCTGAAAGAGTCCCAGGAAATCCTCCTATTTTTAGGAAAGTAGAGGGTTTCATCACACATAGGGGCTGGTTGAAATAGGCCCACACCACAACTCCAATGCTTCAGTTTTCCTCTTAATTATCAGGTTTGGAGGGTAACTGAGGTGACTCTGGAGACAGCTCTGAAGGCACTGATCTAAGAGCTACAGATCAGGATTAATGGTCCTTTTCTGTGGGTCCAAATACTTTGGAATTTGCTTCACTGTAGGAATAATCTCACTAGCTCTTTTTTTTTTCTTTCAAGCAGCATTTTTTTTTCTTGAGATAGAATTTATAAACCATAAAATTCATCCTTTCAAACTGAACGTTTCAGTGGTTTTCAATACACTCTCAGAGATGTGTGAATACCGCCACAATGTAATTTTAGGACATTTCCATCACTCCCAAACAAAACTTCATATCCAAATACAGTCACTTCCACATCACTTGACAACCACTGATGGACGTCCTTTCTCTATGGATTTGCCTATTCGAGATATTTCATCTAAGTGGAGTCACACAACATGTGGCCTTTGTGTCTGGCTGTTTTCACTTAGCATGATGTTTTCAAGGTTCATCCATGTTTTAGCAGGTATCACTCCTTTACATAGCTGAATAACATTGAATTGTATGGATAGACCAAACTTTGTTTATCCATTCATCAGATGATCATTCTGCTATGAACATTTGTGTTCAAGGTTATATGTAGACATATGTTTTCTTTTTCTTTTTTAACTAATTAAATTATTTATTTTACTTTCTATTTATTATTTTTGTTTCAGTGGAGGTACTGGGGATTGAACTCAGGACCTCATGCATGCTAAGCATGTGCTCTACCAGTATATCCACCTCCTAGACATATGTTTTCAATTCTCCTGGGTATATACCTAGCAGTGAAATTGCTGGGTCATTTGGTAACTCTGCCTTTAACACTTTGAGAACCTGCCAAACTGTTTTCCAAAGTGGCTGCACCATTTTTAATCCTATCAATAATATATGAGGGTTCCAATTTTTCTACATCCTTCCTAATGCTTATTATTTTCTGTCTTTTTAATTCTAGCCATCCTAGTGGTTGTGAAGGGGTACACACTTATTTCATTGTAGTTTTGATTTGCATTTCCCAAATGACTAATGATATTGAGCATCTTTTCATGTACTTATTGTCCATTTATATATCTTCTTTTTAGAAACATCTCTTCTAATCATTTGAACATTTAAAAAGTTGGGTTATATGTCTTTTTATTGCTGAGTTGTAGGAGTTCCTTATATATTCTGGATACTAGACCCTTGTCAGATATATGATTTGCAATTTTTTTTTCCCATTCTGTGGACCATCTTTTCACTTTCTTCCCATCTTGAAAATAATGTTTTCCAATCCATGAACATAATTGTCTTCCCATTTATTGAGGTCTTCTATAATATTGTTCCATTATCCCATCTAGTTTTCAATGTAGAAGTCTCACACTTCTTTCGTCAAAATTGATTACTAAGTATTTTAGATTTTTTGGCACTATTGTAAATGCAATTGCTTTCTTAATTTCATTTAAAATTGTCCATTTCCATTAGCATAGAAAAATACAACTGATTTTTTAACATTAACTTGTATCATGCCGTCTTTCTGAATTCATTTATTAGTTCTAATACTTTAAAAAAATGGATTCATAAATTCATGTCATCTGTGACTAACGGTAGTTTTATTTGCCCCTTTCGATTTTAATGCCTTTTATTTGTTTTTCTTGTCTAATTGCTCTACGTGGAAGTGCAGTGTTGAATAGAAATGGTGAGAGAAGACATCCTTGTCTTGTTCCTGATCTTAGAGTGGACGAATTCAGTCTGTCCCTATTAAGTATGATGTTAGCTATGAGTTTTCTGAAGAAGTCTTTTATCAGGCAGAGGAAGTTTCTTTCTATTCCTACTTTGCTGAATGTCATACGTTGTTATTTGATTTCAGGGGGAATCACAGAAATGGCAGTTTTGCTTCCTCCCCAAGATGAGACCATTGTGCCGCTAAGCATGTGACGATGCCATTCCAGTAGAAAGCACGAACTTCCTTTTAGGCTTACGTTCAAACGCATTTCTTGAGTTGAAGCTCAAATTCATGGGGCTTTCCAATGCAAATGGGGGGACTTTATTATTGTGGTTGAAACCTGTGCCTTCAGAGATCTCTCCAGAATCACCTCGCCCTTTGCCAAACAAGTGCTGCTCATTTTCTCTCGAGGTTGGAGACAATGTGAGAAAAGTGATTCAGAACATTTCTAACTTTAATCCACATATAATCTCTCCTTAAGTAAAGTGAATTCTCCTAGAACCTTTGTCACTACCAAGCAGCTATTATGTGCCCAGCCTTTTGCTACCTACTAAGACCATGACAGCAGATGATATAGTCTTTATCCTCTTGTATTTAATAATGGCTGAAATTTGTGTTTTCTATGTTCAAATACTGAGCTACCTGCTTAACATGCATTGTATCATTTGGTCTCCGTATCAACAATGTGTGATAAGAACTATTATTTTTGTTAAAAGAAATATGACTTTTAGAGAAGTTAAGCAAGATCTCATGCTTGAAAGTGGCAGACCCAAGTTGGTTGGACTCCTTAATCCAGATTCTTATTCTCTATACTATGTTGTTTCTTTCCCCTGCTCTCTGGGAATTTATATTCTTATTGCTGAGGCAAGAAATACTTACGTAAAACAGGGAACACTAAAGAGACAAGAGATAAACGTCTTGAGTAGAATCTGGAGGTTCTTGAACAGTGGGTGCGGTAGTTGTGACGTGGGTTCTTGTGAAGATGTTGAGCCTTGAGGAAGGCCATGGATTGACTGAGATTGGAAGGAGCACAATGGAAAGAGGAGCAGGGCTGAGAAACAGCATAAGAAGTATGGAAATTAGCTTGGACTTCCTGGGGGAAGAGATCGACTGGAGGGAGAGTTTTCTGTCATTCGTCAGTGGAAGATTTGATCTAGGAGCAATTTGGGTCAGATTTTGGTGTGTGTGTGTGTGTAGGTATATGAATATTACAACAAAGGGTAGGGTTTAGAGAAATATTTAAGTAATAGAATCCACTTAGTTATTATTTTGTTTGTTTGTTTTTATAAATTGCACTCCTTGAATTTCCACATCTCTGAGAAAGTACCATAGGGAGAGGGGAGGTGGCTGCTTAGATGGGATCCTGGCTTCCCACTCCCACTAGAGCAGCTCCAAATTTAGAAGTTGATGTTCATTTTGAAATTATACTGGAAAATCAGGTTTTAGCCAAAAAGTCATTTATTGGAGATAATCATTATTTTCTCCTTTGATTTATTGCTGTGATAAATTGCATTAAGAGATTTATTAGTATTGAACTATCCTTTCATTCCTGGAATAAACTATATTATGCTTATAATGTGCTCTGAGATTCTGTTTGTTTATATATAATTTCGCATCAACCTTAGTAAATGAGATTAGAACCCCCCACCAAAAAAAAAAAAGAAAATAAATCAGGTTTTAAAGCTTAAAAAGGGTTTCAAACCACTGAGTTAGCCCAATAATCCTGCTCTACAGATGAATAAACATGGGCTTAAAGTGACACAGCTAGTTAATAAGAGAGCAAAAATTCAAGTTCACGTTCCAATTTAAATTTCTTGGTGCCAACTTCTTCATTTGACAAACATTTATTGTCCATCTGTTATATCCCAGGAAAGATGCAAAGCTCTGTGGAGCGCAAGAATGACTGGTCCCTACATTTGAAGAGATCATGAGGGACAGGGATGCCTAAAAAGAGATTATAGACAATGTGGGAGGCCCATTGCTCTGCTTGGGAAGGGGCAAAATCAGGGTGTGCTTCATAGAGGAGTGATACCTGACCTGAATCTTCACGAATGTGTTGTATTTGCCAGGGAGATTAGGGGGAGAAGAGCATTCTAGGCCAAAGCAGCAGTGAATATTAAAGAAGAAAGGTATAAGAAAGCACAGCTTAATCAAGGAATAGCAAATAGTTTTCTAATGAAGAAAACTTACGGTTTATTAAGCATTCCTCCGTTCCAGGCATTATGCTACACAATTTACATGGATTATTTCACGTAATACCCTTAAAAATCCTATGCGCTGGATACAGATGAGAAAACTGAGTCTTAGGATGGAGAAGTTATTCACGTAAGGGCCGCGTAAGGTCTCACAGTTAAACAGTGGTAGAGCTTGGATCTGAATCCAGGGAGCTTAATTTTGGATTTAGAGTCCTATGCACCTTGCTAAGCGGTTTGGATTTTATCCTCTACGTCAGTGGTTCTCAATCTTGCAGCAGAATCACCTGATGGGCTTATTAAAACATAGATTCTGGGCTTTGCCCCCGAGTTTCTGAGGTAAGACCCAAGGATTTGCATTTCGAACAAGTCTCCTGGTGCTTCTGACCTTGCTGGGGAATCACACGTTGAGAGCTGCTGTGAAAGGAAGCTACTGGAAGGTTTTAAGTTTGAGGGGGAAACTCATCGGATGTGCCTGTATTTTCTGCAGAGCTCTCTGGGTAAAGGATGAGAATGAATGGCAGGTTGGATAAGAGAGGCCACAGTGAAATGGTATTTGAAGAGGGCAGAGGACGCAAATGGGAGGAGCAGTTATGAGACGAATTTCTAATGTGCATCCCGAAGGATGAAGCGGGAGAGATGTACCGAAAAGTGATCACCCAGGAAGATAGTTTCGGTACTCGTGGCACTTAGCAAGCTCTGGTGCAGGATGGCAATAACCGTGTTAAATTACAAGCATTTACAGACATGGGATCTGATTAGAAACAAGAGGTGAAAGGATCGTAGTAGAAGAAAAAGTGGCTCTAAGCCTTCCCTGGAAAGGACTTGGAGCGGGAATTGTCTTTCTTGGACATGTCGAGTTGGGGCCCTCGTGTGGCCTCATCGAGAGAAATCCTGCTATGGTGGAAAGCGGACTAGCCTGGCTGAGGGGGCCCAGTTTCTAGACGTGGCTCAGTCACTTATTCTACCATTTTGGAGCTGTCACACACTCTTTGAACCTCCATTGCTTCACCTGCAAGCGGAGTTGACAATAGCTTCTCTGTCTGCTTGTGTGAGACTGGAGGGAAAAGGATGAGCATTTTCAGGTTGATACTTTGAATCAAACAATTTTCTCTGGTCACATCCCCACCCATTAGTGCTCAGATAGGAGAAAGTCCACATGACAAAGGGAACTCAGACTTCTTTCATTTGCCCGGACTTTAACATGCATGTTTCAGAGCGGCCAAAAAAAAAAAAAAAAAAAAAAAAAAAAAAAAGACTTAAATTGAGTTTGAGCTTTAAAATATTTTAATATAAGCTAGAGTTCAGAAGAAAGCTGAGTTACTTCCTGGAAGTAATTCTTTTTAAACCTCAATTATGAATAAATATATTTTCAAGTATTTCAAGTCCACTATAACTTAACTTTACATCAACTGCCTTGGAAGATTTTTTAAAACAACTGAAACATGTCTTAAAGCTATTAGTGAGATCCCTTATTTTAACTATTTAATTCTAGAGTGTGAGCAAGAATTTCTTACAATCCAGCTAAAACTTAAGAAGTGGCTTCATTGGTCATGATGATCATGGAGTAATCATTAACTCAGGGGTCACGTTTAACAGCTTGCTGCCCCTCGACCTCCATACCCAATGCATTAACAAGTCTTTTCCCAGCTCTCCATCCTCTCCCTCTTCACTAACACATAATTCTCTTGCTGCACAACGTCACTCACCATCTTTCATCTGGATTACTGCCATTGTTTCCAAACGAATCTACTGTATCCATTCTTGAAGCCTTTCCAATTCATATCCACACCATACAAAGATTAACACTTCATATCTAATTAAACTTTCACCAACTTGAGCCCTTTAAAGGCTTTCCAAAGCTTTTAGGATGAGGTCAATACCATCTGATATGACAGATGAACTGACCACGTGAGCTGACCTCTACTGACCTCCCAGTCTTACTTCACTCCACGCTCCGTGTCACTCTCCCTGCATTAGTCAAACCGGCTGTCTTCTCACCTGGTGGATGTGCAGTGCCTCCACCCACCATAGAAACTTTGCAGATCCCGTTCCCACTGCCTAGAATCCTTTCCTCCTCTCTTATCTGGTGACTCCCTCTATTCTCATCTCACAGTTCAATTGACACGTCACAAAGTCTTCCATGACCACATCAAACCTGAATTATATGTTCTCACAGCACCATTTACCTCTCTACTATGCTTGCCACAGCTGCAATTTTACACTGATTTCTGTGTCTATTTGATTGATATAGAGGGCAGGGGATGATGTTTGGTTTGGCTCCTTGTATAGTGCTAGTGCCCAGAAGAGTGCTTAGTACACAGCGGGAGCTGGTGAATATTTGTGCAATGAATGCATATTCTTAGAGAGTGTTCTGGTGCAGGGGCTCATGCTTACATTCCATTGGGAGTAAGTAATGCATAGAAGTTTATGATAGAAATTGAAGTCATTGAAAGATGTGACAGTGTTGATTTCAGCTTTCAGCTGTGTAATAACTAATAACACACGTCCTGTTTGCATTTGTATAGGCATACGCTATTTCTCTACTGGAGAACCCCCTGGGACCACAGATTACCCGTAAAACGTTGCCTCTGTGGTTTAAAATCTTAAGTGGTGTCTACTTTATACAAATATGCAGTCCTGGATTGTGAGAGCAATTGAGCCTGCTTGTTTTTCTATTAGCAGTCATATTTTTTTTGCTACGTGTAGATTGGAAAAATCCCTTTTGTGAAAACTATTGTCCAGCTTTCATTCTGAATTTGCTCATAGTCCTCAACCACAGCAGAATTGAAAAACAAGAGTTTTTAAATGAAAGAGTTTTAAAACAGGAGAGAAAGAACACACACAGGGGCTGTTTTCTTACTCTCCTGCTGTACGTACTGTAGTGACTGCTACATGATACCCTTGATAACCAGGTGGTCAGAGACAGTCTAGCACCCTAGTCGTAGACGTATTCTGGGAATGGAGTTAAGTCGAGTCAAGGCGCCATGACTGCAGCTCATTCTGCACCATGAGAAGCTGGATATAGACAAAGTTTGAATTTGCTCATGCAAACTTCATAATTATTTCAGGAAGCAAGAATGACAGCCCTCAATTACATATCTTTCAAATATCACTGTTAACCTCAAGCCCTCTTACCTTAATCAGAGCTTGGGAACAAGGATTCACAGAACTATTTCATGAAAAGATGGACTGTGCGTTTGTATAAATGCAACTACTGTATTGCAATTAAGCAATACACACGCCACTGCTGCGTACCACCAGTAAAGTAAATAAAGCACTGTCCTGCTGCCTACAGTTTGGAGAGGATTCCCACGGAGGAACAAACAGCCACCGTTTGTCATTAAGACATCTAAACTGTGTCCAATTAGTAGTGAAGCCTATGACTGATATATTAAAATTATTTTATGAGTTAGGCCAAGCAAGTCAACATTCAGGGCATAAATTAATTGATTGAGAGTAACTGATTCTAATGCTCTATGGTCCTCACATTACTCGCATCAGACTAGCCTTTTGCGTCAGTTCTTGTCTGGCTCCTAAACTCCCTCTGCCTTCTCCCCATCTCCTGGAGCTAATGAATCAGAATCTTGGTGGGCGGCGGGTGTAAGTATCAGCATTTTAAACAAGCTCTCAGGATTATTCTCATGCCCAGTAAAGCTTGAGAAGCACAGAAAGACTTTTAGGGCCTGAGACTGTTCTAAGATTTGTTTGGTTTTTCTTCTGCCAGGGGGCAGTGTTCTCTGAAACACGGCTGGATTAGCAAACCAAGCTGAAAGTTGATTTCAGGCTTTCTCACTCGCTTTCTCGTCGACTGATCCAAACACAGGTGACCTTTTACCAAAATCTTAAATACCAGAGCAGGTGAACTTTCTTGATTTAGTTTCATCATAAAGGTTTGGACTATATTTCAGTCCTTTTAGTTGAGTTTCTAGATGCTGTGGGATGTGTTACCTGGTGTTTTGGTTTTCTCAATTTTAGATAATGAGGGGTAATTTTATTTTGCGATTGATTTGATGCCCAAGGTAAGGACTTTGGTCATCCTCCTGATAGTTAATTGATAATGATGTCTTCGGTAAAATTCTGTCTAATTATGGTTAGATGGTGTGTGTGTGTGTGTGTGTGTGTGTGTGTGAGAGAGAGAGAGAGAGAGAGAGAGAGAGAGAGAGAGAGAGAGAGAGAGAGAGAGAGAGAGAGAATCTGTTCTGTATGCACAATGACCCAGCAGAAGACAAGGCTCTTTGGCAGAATGGTGAACAGATATAGTGGCTGAGCTCAGTCCTCTTAGATAATTGGTAACAAGTGCTTGTACAGAAGCCAATTACGGATAAACTTAGCTATTACACTTAAGACTTTTCCCCCCTGCACAGCAACCCTGCATGTCAAAAAAATTAATAGATAATGATCAGCTCCTGAGTCTAATTTTTTTCAAGGAGAGCCTTCATTGTCCTCAGGCTGGGTTTCTACCATCAAATGTCAGACAGATTCTAAAGTTGTTGGACTCTGGCGAGGGCTGGGGAGGTTGGAGAGCTGGGGAGGCAGGTTTTTTTTTTTTCCGGAACATTTGGAACTCTGGGGTATACAGTGCAATCACAGGATTGCTTCTATAGGTTCCTTTTGACTTTACAGTTTTCCTTGCAAAAGCCAGCCTGCATTCTGAACTTGAACATAAAGAGTAGAAAAATCTCACGTGGGGTTAACATCTTTCATAAGCCTTGCCAAATGCCCGACCCCAAATCATTTCAGTCTGGCACACAGACGAAAGTGAGACAGTTCTGCAGAGAAGTCCATAAGCCTGCCATCTCTGCAGGAGTGCAAAACGAAAAGGATTTTAGAAAGACAACTATAAGTCTGTGTTTCTTTTTCTCGATTAACTGTTGCTAAATTCTAGAATGTATAATGAAACCCAGGCCTACTGTGCAATCCGCTGTAAACAAGTTCTTGCTTTTGTGCTATCAGGTTTTGTTTGAGCGGAGCCACGACTTCCTCGGTAATTTGTTGCGTGGTAAGCACCGCAGTTGTTTACGGGCAGGCATATGCTGTGGGCGAGAACGAGGGTCACCAGCCTGGCCAGAGAAAAAGCCAAGATAAGCTTTCTTC
Organism: Camelus ferus; assembly: GCF_009834535.1. Lineage (NCBI taxonomy): Eukaryota > Metazoa > Chordata > Mammalia > Artiodactyla > Camelidae > Camelus > Camelus ferus. Next base: position 16,195,759 of record NC_045720.1, read on the forward strand.
CCTCATCTGAATCCTGAAAGTGTACAGGATTTAAGGATCTTTCAGCTTCTGAGCCCTCGATTTCTTTTAGAAGTCTCCTGATTGCCCACGAGCTTCGTTCAGGAGAATGTCATGTTCACAATAGCATCAAAGGACGCAGTGTTTGGTGGCTGGATGATAATTTATCTGGGAAAAACCTCGGGAAACAATTCTTTAAAGCTCAATGCTTGCTGCCATTGAGATTTCCTTCCTCAATTCAATCACTAGTAAAGCCCCTCCATCCCACCCCTGCTGCCACCCCCCCCCCAAAAAAAAAACCCCGAGGGAGGAAGAGGCAGAGAGAACTGAACTTAACTTGAGAACATATTTGGTCCCTCCTCATAGGGCAGAAGAACTCTATGCTGCTTAGCTGGCATTCCCAATAGTTTGATAAAAGTTACTTCTCTCAAGTCTAACAACAACATGGGGGAAAAATAATGCTATCTCTTGTGTTTAGTTACAGTCTTGGGAGATTTCATTGTGAGAAATATCTGAAGAGTCAGGAGCAGCTAAGAATGTGGCAATAGGGACAGGGTCCTTTAAACTGCCAGAAAAATAAATACATGGGCAAGACAGAGAAAGTTATTAGCTTTACAAATTATAAAACTTTCCTTGTTTTTTGTTTTTTTTAAATGAAGTCGTGAAGTTGACGACATTGAATAACCACACTGTAAACCTTAAAAGCTGAGAGCCGGTAGAAACCCTTTTATGACTCTTGTTTCATTTTTATCGGATAAAATCCATTTGGTTTCTTTTTTAAAAACCGTGTTTTTGGGAGGGAAGGAAAATGAGCATGCACTGTTATTGGCTACAGCGACATAAGAAACCCTTATGTTACCAGAGGAAACCACATGAAAGTATCTGTGTGTCAGGGGAGGGACCGATAGTGGGTGGAGGAGAGGAGAGGGATGTTTCAAGCTTCTTATGCTCAGAGCTGCGATTTGTGAACGAACCGTGATGAAATCAAGCTTCGGACAAATCAGAGGAGCCTGTCAACCTCCCAGGTGGGATTGCTTGTAGTTAATAGACTGAACTCAGAGCCCCAAAAAAGCAGTGCATTCAGGGTAGGCAAAGAGAACACACTGCAAGAGGCTTTCCAAGAACCCTCTGCCATGGCCAGGAGAAACTCATTCCGGCTGTCTCAGGTAGGAGAATGACAGACTGACAGGGGAAAGCCTTGCTCTGCAGAGTTGCTTTCTGATTTCGAAATTTTCCTTTTTGTTTTTAAAAGGAAGACAGCGCTGTGTGGTGTGTTAGGGAGCGTGTAGGACTGGGTGGTGATGGTGAAGGCACTTGCCTTGCCTTCGTGGAATTTGATTTAGAGCTGACTGGCTGCACTGACAATCTGGTCTCTTGATTCCCTTAGGTAATATCCCTGTTCACGTTTGCTGTTGGTGTCAATATCTGCTTAGGATTCACAGCCAATCGAATTAAGAGGGCAGAAGGATGGGATGAAGGCCCTCCCACAGGTAAGTGCAGCAACTAATCCCATGTTCAGTCCTTTTAAATAATATATATTGGGGGATCAATATCAGCTCATGAAAAAATTCATCTTTAATCTGGCAGTGTAACTTAGTCCTAGATTTCTCTGGAATAAAACCAGCTCTGTGTATAATTCTGGGGAGAGAATGCGGTTTTAATGAGAGAACATTTTATGATCACTTCATGATAGACAACTGGCTATTTAGATTTATGTCCCCTGAAATTTGTAAGTGCTAAAATAAAGTTAAAGCTCTTATGAATAGACAAGGCTGAAACAGAAGTGGTGAGAACAGGTGCTAGCTTCACATTAGAGATACATGAATTTGATTTATGGTCACGCGGCAGGGGATGTAGTATTTGACTCCAGAAAGTTCTGACCTGGAGAAAAAGAGGAATGGGAGTAAAGAAGGCAGGGAACTGTCTTTATGAAACTTCAGGACTATGAGATTAAGATTTACCTAAATCAGGAAAAATATAAAAGAGAGGAGATGCTTAGAAGGGCTTACAAAATTGACTTGCACTCACTGATTTTCCTTTGGGCCTGAGGAGAGGTGGGTTTTAATAGTGTGTCCTGACCTCACTAACAGGACTGAAATGAAAGAGTTCCCTTTTACAATACTCGGCACCATAAGCAGTGTGGGAATTCTTATAAAGGAGCTCCTTGTGCAGATGGAGGGGCTTAACTGGCCTGGTCTTAAGTAATGAGTTGGTTAATTTCCTGGAAATTGGAGCTGCTGATGGTTTTATAAATAAAAATTACATATTAAGTAACGGGTACTCTAGGGGGCAATATTTTCTTGACTTTCCCTGACATCTCAGCATGTTTGTCTGCCTTCCTGTGCGTTTTGTATTTCTCTGCACTGTATTTCTTGACTTGACTCTTATAAAAGACTATCACCTGTCTCTGTTTAGCCAGCATGAGTTTTTATTAACCAAGTTATGATCCATACATGGATGGTATACTAAGCCTTCCTTCCATCAAGTAGGTTACTTTTGAGTCAGGTTGAAAGAATTACATTAGAAGTAGTTTAATGTTTCCAAGTAGGGGGGTGCTTGGGGTGAAAAGTGAGAAAATGGATCATAAACATTGCACCCTCTCCGGGGAGCCAAATGGACAAAATGAGTTGTCTTCTGTTGTGGAAGGGGAGGAGAGTAGGTCACTGGGCTGGAGAATCCCGTTTTTATTGGTAACAAATGCTCTCTTCAAAGACTTCATTCTCTTGTTCCAGACAAGTGTAACTCCATTCACACTGACTGTAACTGCACAGACTGGAAAGGGGATTGGACCCCTAGCTGGGTCAGGTGGGCAAGCTAGCAGTTTGAGAGCCCGCTGCTGGCTCTTCCCAGTGGACCCTAGAGGGAACTATCTTCCTGTTTCTTGTTAATCTATTACTTTGGCTAAAACCGATATTAAACGCTATTGCCCTGATGAATGTGTAAAATCAAGTCACCCATTATTTTCAAAGTTGACTTTTTTGGAAAATAGTCATGAAAGTCCCAGCCTGGCACCTTCGATCCACTTATGGGGACGTCACTGGAGCGGTCTGTTTCCTTGGTTGTACAGTGAGCAACAGGCCTAGATGATTTCTCATTTTCCTTCTGTATTAAAAAAAAAAAAGAGCCCATGATTCTGTCCATTTTGTCTCATTGCCTTTTGAAGTGTGTGTTCTCTGCAGGAGAGCCTGAAGAATGTAGACCAGATTTACTAATCCTTGAATATATTTTGTATGTAATAAGTTGCTTCCATACATTATTAAAAACAACTATGAGAGCTAATGAATCAATGCTACTTCTGGAAAAATAATATAAGCTGAATCATAATCTATAAATCAAAGTGAACTTATATATACCACAAAATATTTGCTTCTTGATTTGTTTAATTAAATCATTGATTACTTTTGGCCTTTATGGCATCTTCTAAAAAAAATTTTATTAGTGAAAATTCTACCACTGGGAAGGCTGGTCTTAGGATGCAATGCCATTGAAGTCTGAGTTTAGAATTTTGGTATGCCTGAGCACTTTTTATTTTTAATTTTCTGTTGATGTAGCTTAGCTATTTTAGGCATTGTGGTTGATTTCTCCTGAATAAAGACCAAGATGTACTTTGGAAACTGGGTGAGAGCGCAGTGCAGAGAGTTTAAGCATTTTCATCTCTTTAAATGTTATATGTGGCTGAAATAACACATATGGTTGGCTATTCTGTCAGCAAAGCCTATGGATCCGAAAAAACTGGGCGGACAATTTACTAGGAGGAAAGGCTTCTATGCCTATTTTCAACAATGCTTTCATGTGCCAAAGGAATCCTGGGAAGCTCAGTGCTTCAAGATTATTCCACCAAATAGAAGGAACACAAAGGATATTGATCTATGGCCAGCTTCAGACTGACCCAGAGCAAGACCTCTTATTCAAAAGCATTCAGTTTCTTGTTTAGTAAAAGTAGTGCCTCCGAGTTCTCAACAGTAGCAAAGAACATTCTGCACACATGTAGACCCTCACAGCTGTACTATGGACTGAGGTGTTAGTTTCAAGGCTGTGGCAATGCAAAGAAACTGTTATATTTAACTAGCACCCTTGTTAGCTGGATTTATTGTTAGGATCTAGTGATCTGTTGGCAGTCATGGTGGAATAGGACTTCTCCTAAATCACAAAGGATCTATCAAGCTATTAGAAGATATGAGATGAGCAGATCTAATTATAACTCTTGGGTAAATATAATGGGCAATCAGGAATATGAGATGGCTGGAATAAATTTTCAAAGAAAATGTAAATAATATGTGCAATTCAGTTTGACAGCCTTGTTCTATACATCTGATGTAGCCAGCTGGATTTACCTTTAAGGTTGTGAGAGAATTTATGTGTGTGCAAGTGTGTGTGCACTCATGTAACGTGCATGTGTGTGTTTGTGATGTGATGGTGGAGTCTATTTCACTGTAGTTTGGGATAGACACTCTTTCCCTCACCAGATGGAAATGGGATATCCTCTGGAGATAAGCAACTTAATACTTGAAAGACAAGGGGGAATTTGAAAGCTTTTGTGAATAACTGGCTAGAAGAGACTTGAAAGCTCAGTCTGATTCATTACCATTTTTAGTGGCTTTAAAGTTTAAAAGTATGTGAATATGAACATAACTCATGAGGAAATGTGAAGTGAAGAGTGTCTCTAACAACTTTGTGAGTAAAGCTTTTCCTTGTGAATCATAGAGAAGACAGACAATGGTGACGGGAGTGGCAAGGTTCATGTTCCTTCGATAACTTCGGGGACTTTATTTTATAATGAAAAGCCACTTGAATGATCGGGTGGTGGCATGTAGGAAACTGCAAAGCCGAAAGATATGGCAGCCATACTCTGCGAGGAAAACTGAGAGGACTGTCATGTCATGGGACTTTATGTTAACTCTAAGGTAGAAATTGGGGAGTTTAAGTCAATGAAATGAAATCATCTTAAACAGAATTTAAAGAGAGCGTGGATTTTTCAGGTCTTTGTTAAATGGCAATTTGGGGCAGTTATTTCTCATTTATCTTAAAGCTATACAGAGTCTTCTACCTTGTTTCATTCACCAGAAATCTCAGCCTTCAATAGAGTTCAATATAGATTATATCTTTCAAAATCATGTCTTAAAAAGCACATCTAAAATTCAGAGCTTATGCACATAATTTGAAAAATCCTTTGTTCATAAAAATGGTCTTGTAGTTACATTCAGATGATCTAAAATTTTAGCCAAACCTTTGCTAGCTTAAATCAGGCCTAGAGTTCTGATCTTCTGACCAGGAAAACGGGAATAATGTTGCCTCTTTATCTGAAAAGGTATTTGAAAACAAAATGCTGTATTAAGGCTGATGAGAATATAAGGTGTTAAATATATGATAATACATTTGATTTAGCTTTTTGTTTGAAGACCAGTGTCTAAATTTTTATCTTATCAAGTTGACCTTCGCTGCTATATAAAATGATGTTTCATTGTTTAATAGAAGATTGGTAAATCATTCAGACTTTCACTACTGACTACTATCATAAATGCTAATTGATTGGTTTATAAGTGGAATTAAAGCTTTAAATTGTATTCAAGTCATCTAGAAATCTGTTTCTTGCAGTTTATGAGGTCTTTCTACCTGAAGACATTGTATTTATTTTTCTTTCTTTTTTTATTTTATTGAAGTAGAGTGAATTACAATGTGTCAATCTCTGGTGTACGAAACCCTCCTACACTGCTGGTGGGAATGTAGTTTGGTGCAGCCATTATGGAAAACAGTATGGAGATTCCTCAAAAGACATTGTATTTATAAATACATTGAAAGTGCAGGTGTTTGAAAATTTCCCAGGTGGACCTATTTATTAAAAAAATTGTCTGTGAAATCTGGTTCAGAAGCTGTGAAGAGGAGGAGAGGACAGTGATGCCAAAGTCATGAGTATTTATAAAAAGTGATGTATTTAGGATGCAGGGATAACTGACATGCAGGCCTATACGTAAGTGCTTTTTATTAAGGGCTGAAGGCAACAGTATCGAGAAAAAAATGGCAACTTCAGTAGAAGAAAGTATGACCAGAAAGAATGAATCATATACTCCAGAAGGGACATCAGACAGTATTAAATTCTAGAGAGTTGGGCAGCATTTTGAATGTCTTCCACATTGTCTGCCTCCTTGCATTTTATACTTCAGACAGGGCGGGCAGACACAGGAGAACGAGATCTGTTTCAATGCTCTTGAAAAAGGTGGTGGCATAACCACAGTCTGTTTCATTTCCAGACTTTACTATCGCTTTCAGGAAATACTGGAGCTGAGAACCATGGAGAATGGGAGGAACAGAGAGGGTGTCCTATCGCAAACTCTGAATGCAGGACCAGACAAGACTTAGAAGAACTGTCCAGCTTTGGGCTGAGCTAAATGTTTTCAAATTTAAATACAGCCTCCCTCGCTGGCCATCATCCAAATCTGAAATTTTCCATTTTGCAGAGAGATTTAGAGGGAAATATGATTGGGGTCCATGATGAAGTAGTGTTTAGGTCACAGCTCTTGTCATGAGTTAGGTTTTTTCCAATAGTTGAATTAAATTATCAATCGTTTTTTCCCCACATATAAATGGCACTAGAATTCCACTGTACTACCTCTGTGTACATATTTTAGAAACAATGTTTTAATTAACTAAGTAACAATAATCTCAAATTCATAACTTCTGATGGTTTCTATCAGAATTATGAATTTGAATGAAATAAATAATGTTTTACATTGGTTTTTTTAATCATGAAATTATGCTTCTGTGAAAAATAATGAATGTAATAGCATTGTTTTTATATATATCATACATGTACATATACATGAATTTTAAAATTCAAAGTACCTATTTTTAAAACACGAAATTCTGTCTGTGTAGACCTGTGTCATTTATTTTTTAAGATTCTGGAACTAACTTATTTCTTTGAGTTAAAATAACATCATTTAAATATATAATTGAAAAGGCAGCAATAGCATTTGAATCTCATAAAAGTTTTGGCAAATGCCTCATACGAAATTTCAAGCCCTCATCAAACTTAGAACAGATTTCTGACTTGATCCTTTTGAGGTTTTTTGTTTGTTTGTTTGTGTTTTTGTCTTTCTTGTTAGTCCTGAGATTTTTAGATCTGGGAAAGGAAGGCTTTACAGATTTTAGAATTCATACATAATGAGTCAGAGAATCTTTCCATATCTAAGGATTCAATCAAGTGCCATCAAAAGGGAAGTCCTAAAATCTGTCCTTAGCCTGGTGTGGGGACCTGGACACGGAATGAAAAAGCCAGCACATGGGGGATGAATTGCAGAACTACAAAAAGAATCAGGGTTAGAACTTGTTGTGAAAGCAGATGGCAGGGATGCAATAGGCCGTGGAAAGGCAAAGTGAACTTTCTTTACTCTCTCACTTTATCTTATGAAAAAAGGCACAGCAGTTCAGCTCTTGGAGGAAGAAGTACATGGCTCAGTTGTTCCTCTTCCTATGTCTTTTCCCGCCACTGTCAGCTGAATCCAAGTCAGCCAAGAATGAATTTTGGCGTATGTGTCTCTAATCCACACAGGCCCTGGAATTTACTCTTATTTGAAAGCTGTTGGTAACCCAGTCCTGAAAACAATACTTCTTATGAGATACATCTTTGCATTACAACTGTAAGTGCAACTCTTTCTTAACAAAGCTGCCTATAGTTGAAGAGTTGCCAAGGAAGATTATAATTGATAGGGACATGCAATTGAGTGAAATTCAGCTATTTTCAAAATCAAAGTAAGGGATGAACTTAGAGGGTAATTAATGTTGTAAGAAAATGGTAAAAATTGTGTTGATAGAATGGATGAAGAACAGTTTAAAATAGCTAAAAATTCATACAGATATTTTGAAAGTAAAGACAGAAAGAAGGAAGAAGATTACCAGAGGAAAGCAAAGGGCATGAATGGAGGAAAATTTCACAGGCCGGCTGGGGTGCCATAAAGAAGAGGAGACTGGACAAGCAAACAGCTGAGAACAATGTGCCTTTGGACCCCTTTGGCTTGTCTCAGCTATCAGCATAGCTGAGCGTATTTATGTCTGCAGTCACGGGCGTGAATGCTGCTCAGGATTTATTAGGTGGCTGTTGGAATGACTCGGTCTAAGCAGTACCCTTACAAGAGGAAGAATTCAATTATAAACATTTTTCTCATCTTTATTCTTTACTCTAGGACTTTCTCTATTTTTCCTTTTTTCCACTTGTTAACCCTTCTCCCCTCATGGTTTCTTATGGTCCAGCATGCACTGTTGATAGGTTGGCCACAGTCAATAGAAAAATGTGGTTTATGAACCAGAGGGAAAGGACTGCATTGGAAACCTGACATTATTTCTTAAACTGAACTGGTGTGGTTGGTATGTATTTCAACATCCCAGATTCAACCATGCAAAAGTGCTTCGCATCTCACGCTCTAGTGAATCTGTTTGCTTTAGTTGAACTGATCTAATGCCACACAGGCGAGGACTGGGGGACTCTGACTTTAAAGAGGACAAAAGACTAAGGGATGAACAGGATGTTCAGATAAATGGCTTTAGTGAACCTAGAAATGTCATTTAACATCTGTTCCCCCAACCCTGCTTCTGGTGTTTTCTTTATTTTACAAGTAATGGATACTAATTATTAAAAAAAAAAAAAAAGAAAAATTTACAAAAGTAAATAAGGAAATAAAGTTACAAATAGCATGTTGTAAGTAACATTTGTTAGGATTTTATATATTATATGTTATATAATGTATACTTTGTGTACATATATACATATGCATGTATACATATATACACACAGGAGAAGTAAGCAAGCAAAAAAACAAAAAGGCATTTGTTAAATGTCAGGAGTTTTAAACTAAAAAGTCCCCTTGCTTATCTCTTTCTCATTTTCCCTAAATGTAGTTCTGGTTAAAGAGTTTCTTACAGTGAAAAAAACAAAACAAAACAAAACAAAACATGGGCACCTTTCCTCAATGCCTGTGTCCCCCCACCTCTCTTGTCTCTAGCTCTGGCTTTGTATTTATCTCTATCCTTATTTCTTTCTTTATCACTATTTTTAACATAAACTATAATATACTATTTACTATGATAGCAGTTTTCTGTGCTTTGCTGTTTAAAAGTGTTTGTAAATTTTGTAGCTGTTTCCCTATTAGCTTATGCAGATCTGACTTGTTCTTTTCAAGGGCTGGGCAGTATAGCATCAATGGATCTAGTGATGCTTTCTTGTATGTATATCTCGACAAACTTTTGCAAACACCCATGAGAGATAAACCCCTAGTAATGAAATTTCTGGGTGAAAAATTCAGATGCACTCTAAACTGGTGATAGATCCTTCTACATTGTGTTCTACTTGACAAAAATTTTCATTCCTAGCAACACGTGTAAGATTGCTTTTACTGTCCCTTCATCAGAAATTAATTATTTTGTAAACTGAGATGTAAGCTAGGACCCAGCTTAATTTTTTTCTAGTCAGCCAGTTACCCCAGCAATCCTTTTTTTCACTTATTGATTAATCCTTCTTTCTTTCTCTGATTTAAAATGTTACTTTCAGTATAAAATAAATTGTCTTATATTTGGCCCCATTTCTCATCTTCATGCCCAACACTGATCTCTTTATTTTCTAGTATTAAACTGTTCTAATTATTTAACTTCAGAATATATTTTACTACCTAGTCTTCACCAAATTACTCTTTCTTTTCAGTTTTTTTCTGTTTTCATATGTTTATTTTTTGATAAACTTATAATATCCTCTCAAGTTTTAAGAATTCCTTTTTATATCTTCATTGTAATTGCAGTGAATCTTTAGGTTTATTTAGGAAGAACTGACATTTTTATAATATTGATGTTTTTACCTCCAAGATGGTATGTCTTACTATTCAATGAAATCTTTTAAAATATCTTTTTTGTGGAGTTTTAATGTATTCTTTGTGTAAGTCTACATGTCCTATTAAATTTACATCTAGATATTTTACCTTTTAGGTGCTATGATGAATGGAGCTTCCATTTAATCTTTGAGCTCATATTGCCTGTTTCTTAACAAATTTAAGGATTTCATCTCATTGAATTTTTTTTCCACATTCTTAGTTGATTCTTGAGATTTCTAGATATACAGTTATATCATATGAAGGTAATGGAGGATTATTTTTGAAAAGTCTGGATTGTAGAGTTTGTGTTTGTGCGACTCAGGTTATGAGTGTAGATTTTATGACTGGAAGAGATCTTAAAAGTCTTCTATTCCAAGCCCATCTGTTCAGACTGTTCTTAGAACATTTAGGCTCAATTTTCCTTACAAAAGCCATAGAGTTTTGGATAGGGGAATGAACTTCTGTTTCTAAGTGTGTACAACAAAGTTCTGTTCTCTGTTGGCATCATAGCACACATTAACCGTCACAGATTTGTAGTAATAATCATTGTCAACGGTAGTAAACCCAATAGCCAACATTTGTTACTTTCCATATGGCTGACACTCTGTTAAATGGTTTACATGGTTTACATGGTTTGTTTCTTTTAATTCTTATTAAACCTCAAATTACTTTTATTACTCCCTCTGTTCTATAGATGAGGAAACTGGCAAAGGAATCTGCTAAGGGTACGTAGCCAGCAGCAGGTGATGGAGCCAGGCTGCTCAGCCAGAGTGTGATTGTATCACCGCACTGTACTGCTTCCCAGGGCCACCTTCCCATGGTAACATAATCCACACTTCAGTCCCGTTGCCTTTGTCTCTTGTGTCTTGTAGTGTTATCAGACTCTCCTTGGACCAACACCTCCGGATCTTGCAAGGGCAGATGCTTTGAACTTCAAGAGGTTGGACCCCCTGATTGTCGGTGTGACAACCTGTGTAAGAGCTACAGCAGTTGCTGCCATGACTTTGATGAGCTCTGTTTGAAGACAGGTGCGTAACTTTTGAGTCCTCTCTAGCCTTCATTAGACGGCTTCAAGACGCCCTGCTGTGGTGCACCCTGGTGCTGCCACCCTGCTTCGGCCAAACCAGACAGTGGGTTTTAGTTTTGTTCCTTGAATGATTATCAGTTGTATTATGGGCACACCCCACTTGACTCTTGTTTCCACACAAGGCCCACCCAAAGACGGTTCTTTGCAGTTGTAGTCATTATTTGCTGGTTTTGGAAGTATTTGTGGCCAGCATTTTTTTTTCTTTTTCATCCTCATTATTTCTGTCTCTTGCTGTCGATTTTCTCGTTCACTCCTAGGATACCTGGGCTGAAATTGTGCACATTCTTAAAGTGTTGGGGTTTTTTTATTATTTTTATTTTTGTTTTAATTTTAATTTTATTTTTCTGCTTGCCTGTCCAGTATCTAGCATTTGTTTTATTTTGTCTTATCATACAGTGACTATTGGTCTCCCCTGAGGTCATTCTCTTTCTCTGTGCAAGAAGAAAATGGTTATGGAATTCTGCTTGGGATCGCATGCTCAGGGCAGCCCTCAATCTTCCTCTGCAGTCTTCCTGACCTTTCTTTACATTTCTTCTTCACTGGAGCAGTCAGTAGAATACACAGGCCTCTGGATGAATGTGCTCAAGTTGAGAAGGAGCACCTTTGGAGGGTCCTGCCGTTCTTGCTGTGTTTCCAAGGCCCAACACTTTTCGATGGGACTTTGGAGACACCGGACCAGCTCTCCGCCACACCTCTGGGCAGCGTCCCATTCTCAGTCTCTGGGAAACGTGATGAGCGACCCTGCTCTTAAGACCACTAAATGCAGAGATTCCACAGCTCTCATGACAGATTATTACCTGTTTTTTGACTCTTACGGTTAGATGATTCTTTCAAAAAATTTAACTCATTATCATTGATATTAATCTGATCTTTTTTTAATGATATTGTTAGAAACAGAAACATTATTCTCCTTTAGTAAAGAAATAGACCTTGATTTAGATGAAAACTGACATCAGCTCCCTTACTAGTTCTGAGTTGTTTGTTTTCCCCTCAGAATAAGTTTTATTAGTCTGTTTTTTTTTTTTTTTTTTTTTGTATAATAGATTTTCCAAACTTTTGGCCATTTTGGGGGTTACTTTCCTTTGGAACTTCTCCCAGCTTCCTTAGTTGTGGGTCTGCACACTTAAATGCTGAGAAACTTGTAAACTGAATATATAGATGGAACAGATGTTCCAGCAGAGTTCTTTGGCTTTAAAACGTTGTTTCAAACCAGCAGTCTGTGTTTGCTTGGCACTGAGGGACTAACTAGCATTGTATGCTTTCTCTCTGCCTTGAGTATCTTGTCCCTGACACATCATCTCAGCCCCTCTGGATTCCTGATCTGAGAGCTCCTTGTGACATTTAATGGATCTCCTGACTCTAGCTTAGCTCTCTCTGAATGTAGCGCATGCCCTTCCTTGCAGGTTTAATAAATCTGGGCTAACATTTTAAAGTAGTTAATTTCCCTGTGTACAAAGATAACTTAGGCCAAATGTGGAAGAGTTAAATATTAAATAATAACAGAAGGTTGAAGGAGAAAACAAGAAATTTCTGATTCTACTATGCTAACACCTCTGTAGAGATAAACACAATCAATGTTTCAGTGTAAACTCCAAGACTGTGTGTGTGTTTAGAATGTATGTGTGCTTTTATTTATACGTGTGTATGTTTATGCCCATGTGAGGGTGTAGCTGTATTTATATTCCTTCGTATACATCATCCTTTTAAAAGCCTAAATAGTATTCATTGAACAGATGCAACCCACTTCGTTGAGTAATTGATCAGCATTTATGTTTCCCCAATTTTTGCTATTATGAACAATGTATCAATGAATATTGTTCATGCATATTCATATTTTTGTCTCTTCCTTAAGATAAATTCTGAGGGGTCAGATTTTTGGGGTCAAAGTATATATGCATTTTTAAAATTTAAATATATATTACAAAATTGTGCTTCTCAAAGTTCATAATTCTCTCAAAGGGTACAAGAGCCTTTCACCATTCCCTTTTCAGCATATTCTCATTTAAAAAGATTTTTTTTCTGATCTGATAGCTTTCTTATTATCTAATAAGATTAAATATTTTTATGTTTATCCCCATATTTGCTTTGAAAATTATACAGTGGACTGACTCATACTTTGCTTGTAGTCACTGAATTTTAAAATTTTATTCTTACACAAAGTTAATAATTCTACAATAAAACCAGCTTGTTAATAGTGAGGCTCTTCTGTAAGCAAAGGGATTTTCTTCTGGAAGCAGGGGAGGATAAAATTATATTAGTTGGTAGTTACCCTTGAATTGGGGAAAAAACATGCATAGCCTCTGTCAGTCAAAGTAACCTTGGAAAATTGCTAACCATTGGGAATAGCAGATCCTGCATAAAAGAATTCCCAAGCGTTTAATCTGCTTGGGAAGAGAAAGCTGTGGAAAGAAATACAGGATAAAAAAAATCAGAGAATGAAATCAGGTTGTGAAGGTAATTCTAAAAAAATGGGAATTAAACTGTAGTTGGATTTTTTTTTTAGCATGGCAACTAACATCTCTTTACCCATTTATGCACATAGCAGCAGTATCTCTTGGTAGAATGTTACTGGGGAGCAGCATTGCTTTCTAAGACATTGCTTTCCACTTACATGACATATTTTAAGAGATGAAGACGCGAAGTGTCCTTTAGCTCAGAGAAGCCTTTCTTGACCATTCTGTGTCAAGTAGACCAACCCAGCCTTCATCACTTTCTGTCGGTGCCATCCTGTTATTTCCTTTATGGCACTTAGCACAAGCTGAAATGATCTGGTTGACTAGTTTACTTGCTTATGGTCTGTCTCTCCCAGTTTGGAATGTAAGCTCCATGAAGGCAGGACCTCGTCTTTCTTGTTCTTCACTACCTTTCCAGCACCCAGAACATGGAGAACATAGTTGACGTATTTATTGAATAAACTGAATTAACTATGAAGTTTCTCAATACAAAAACCCTGAGTTTAAAGAGCCATATTTTATTTTTATGATAACTCTCAATTAGATTAATAAGCGTTCATGGAACACTTGGCATTGCCAGGCAAAGGCTCAGGTACTGGAAATACAGTGGTGAAAGAAGAGATGTGATTTTTCTTGCCGCGGAACTCACAGGCTAGTGGATGAAAGTCATACAAAAAGTACAGCACTTCATTTAAAATGAAAATATTATTTTTCTGAATATATTTCCTTGGTAGAGTTGAGTTGTGAGCTGTCAGTTAAGTGCGCTCAGATAGAAACCCGTAGCCTAGCAACTGGCCTCCTTGGAAATAAGCACTCTAACCTCTGGTTGTAGGTAGGGCCACATTTTGGTCAAAACTTAGAGCTGTGAATGTTTTTCGTGTGCCTTTGTATGCCTCGTGTCTGTTTAGGGCTTCAACTTCCAGGTGCATCATCTAGCGGGCAGATTTCATTTTGTGGTTTTGTGGCACCATCACTTGTATTTAAATCAAGCTGATTAAAGTTAGTTGGAAAATAAAAGAGCCCAGCTACTGCAGCTATGCCCGTGACGTAGGTGTTGCAGGCCTTGTACACCATACATTTTATTGGTCTTTTAGGACCAATAGTTTGCAAATGGTTAAGGGTTCCATTTTTCCAAAGGAGCCCAATGGCATTTGGCTTTGTACTCTGATTTGAAAAATTAAAAATCCATCCTATTTGTAAGTCCTCCAAATATCATCTAGGCTGCAGGCCAGCTCTAATTTCACAAGCAGATTAAATGTTGTGGGGTTTTAGCTCTTTTGGTTGGCAGTTGTGGCCTCTTTCATTTGGTTTGCGTGAAGCCATGAACGTGTTCTCTTGTGCCGATTTCAGCTGGAGGCTGGGAGTGCACCAAGGACAGGTGCGGAGAAGTAAGAAATGAAGACAATGCTTGCCACTGCTCGGAAGACTGCTTGGCCAAGGGAGACTGCTGCACCAATTACCAAGTGGTTTGCAAAGGTACATCGGCTTGAACTTGAAAAGAATAAAAACTGGAGACATTCCAAAAGATCTTGGATATTGTGGGTAAAACACCTTGGATGTGGGCTTGGGAGGCAGGACTGGGTGGTTCTTTTCAATTTCACATGCTTCTGTCTGAGTTTTGCTTCTCTGCATTTCACTGATCTGAAATAACATGGAAATAACTCCCAGCTCCATAATTTGATAGAGCCATATAATGAAGAGATTTCTAAAAGAGTTCCTGTCTTGGTTTTAGGCCAGGTTTCCTAGAAGCAGAGCACGAGACAGAAGTTCTGTATGTGGAATTTATTGGGGGGAGTGCTCTGTGGGAGGACCACATAAGTGAGCAGGGGATGTGGGGTAGGAGTGAGATAAGCAAGGATGTGGCCTCAGGTGAAGTCAACTTGGCCTGCTCTACTGCGGGCTCTGGAAAGTAAATCCAAGTTCTTACCCTTGAGGCAAGGGACATGGCTTTTGTACCCACCGGGTATAAGCTGTAAGCCGAGGCACTAGCAGCAGCCTGGGGATGGGGGACCTAGCTGCTAAAGGGGATGGGGCACCAGTAACTCCCTTTATACCCTAAAGCCATGCATGCATGTGTGCTGACTTTGTGTGGTTGATTGTAGAATGTGATGTTTTTATTCCAGTAGTAAATCCTAGTCAGTGGACTGCCGAACGTATAAAAGATGCAGTTTCTGTCTTCAAGGAGTTTAAGTTGCCATGACATCCACTTATAGAAATTAATGGAAAGATCCAAGAATCTTTGTGTAAAGTTTGCAAGTCATTTTTTAGTGGTTAAGTCCTCTTCCCAGCTGTGACATGAAACATTGAAGAAGAGTTTCTGTTAAAAGATTTTAGGGGAAAAGCAAATTTATTCTGAAATATGTGTAATGTTTAGTTGGGGCAAGATGTACTACATTAATGCTGAGTTTTGGAAAATTTCTCTTCCCTACGTAACTGTTGATAAAAGAGAAAATTGAGAATTTATTTCCTTTTCCCTTTTATTTCCCTGGTAAATGTACCAATAAACCACAAAGGCAATCAGAGGAGAAAATAAAGTCCTAGGTGTCATTGGTCATTGAATCATGAAACGTTGGCTGGTTTAAAATTCTAGTTGCAGTACTTTTGTGGTGCTCATGTGTGCACCCTGGGTTAATACACGTGTGGTAAAACATCCCCATTTTAAGGAGCTCGGTACTTACACAACTGTCAGTAGATTCTTGATGAGATTTCCGGTGCTCTTTACATGGGAACAGTTTTTCAAAGTCTTGGTCACAAATGTGACTTACATTCAAGGCATATGATTTTTGTTTCTTTTAGGACAATGTAAAGCAAATGCTTTTTGATAATTTTCATTTTCTCCAAAGTAAACTTCATTTTTTAACCTGAGCTCTTTTCTGTTCGATATTCTTAATAGAAGTAACTCAAGAAAGACATAGGTTTATGCTCTCAGTTTTGGTGGAAGATAAAAGTAAAAGATAGCATTTTTTTTTTAAATTCCTAAACTCAAGGGCTATACACAGATCCATTGGCAAAAAGTCTCTCTAATGCAGTCTTCACCTATCATCCCTGAGTAGTCCAAATCTTCTTCCCCAACTAGAGGGAAGTTGTCATGTTTTCTATGGCTTTGAGATGTTTGGTGGCATAGGAAAAAATGTCCCATCTAATGACCAAACAGTTTATTTCTGGAGGAGAAACAAACATGGAATTTTGTTCACTGACGCCACTAGTGTTTTTATCTATGAACCATCTAGACTCAGAAGGCTCAAATAAACACCACTTGGGGTTATTAAATCTAGACTTTCTCATCATGTATGGGTGTAGTTTAGTAAGGCAAAGCAGACACGAGGCTTTATTTCAGAAGTGCTTTTTAGATGGTGTCCCATAAACAGCAAGTATCAAACAGGACACAGGTCTGGCAATTCTATTCTTCAAGGCTCTGGATGGCATTTATAATTAAATTCACTGATAAAAGTCTACCCATTTTTCCTTACAGGAGAGTCCCATTGGGTAGATGATGACTGTGAGGAAATAAAGGCTCCGGAATGCCCTGCAGGGTGAGTGCACTCTATGAGTATTATGAAGTGTTATGCTTTAGTTGATAAAATATCACAGCTTGTGGATGGATAAATGGTTACAAACAACATAAAACTAAAATCCTCGTATATAGGCAAACTTATGAGTACTTATGAGTAATTTACCAGTCAAAAGCTAGAATGGATCTCTTGAAGTAGGGAATGAAAATTTTTTTCCCTCCTATCACCTCTGCACGTGTTGGAGACTGAATATTCTCTGTGTTTCACCTTAGCTGAAGATTTTACAAATTATATCTAAACAGTACTGAAGACAGAAAGAAACATTTCTGGCAGTGGTTTGTTTTTCCCTGAAGTGCTGCCTTTTTTTTTTTTTTTTTTTTTTGGTGGTGGTGGGGTGGCTGAGGGGAGGACGACAGAACTAAAAATATTATCCAAGATGGTAACTCCAACCAGATGCTACGGAAACTTGACAACCCACTGAAGCGCTGCTCTGCTGGGGTACAGCCAGACTTGAGTGACATCCCACAGCTCAAGTGTGACCAGCATAAGGCACTTATTACGCCTTCCAGGAAACTGTTGAAAATTCATGGACCCTTAAAATGCCTGGCAGAAAATTAGTTTTCTACAAATGTGTTTTCATTAATGCATTTGATTGAGTATATTTTTGTTTTAGGCAGCACAGCCTGGGACACAAAATCCAAGTATTTAGATATTCTTATTTTTGTCTCCTTTTTAACATTAATGAGCTACTTGAACTTCTTTGGACTTTCAGAATGGGATGGCAATAGTTTCTGACTTTTAAAATGTGTTTGGTTCTTTCTGAGGAAAAAGCAATATGTGGTAGAAGCATTGAATGATAATAGTAATGATAATAATGAACTCATATAGTATTGTTCTAAGTGCTTTATATGTCACTCATTTAAAATATGCCTCATTTGGGGAGAGAATAGCTTAGTGGTAAAGTGCATGCCTGGCATGCACAAGGTCCTGGGTTCAATTCCCAGTACCTCTGTTTAAAAAATTAGACAAATAAATAAACCAGAAGTTACCCCCCACACACTAAAATGTGCTTCATTTATTATATGGCTTCAAATGAACTCAAGTCTATGCTTGCTGAATTATCTTCAAACCGTTAGAAACAATTTTGCACATGGTTTAGTATTCTCAAGTCTGATTGACCAACTGTATCTTTAGAATGTAACAAAGGCCCTATTTCATCAGTCGTGCCCTAGTTAGAAGGATAATCTAGTTCTTTATTGATTAATTTTTAGAGAGCTTCAACAATTTAAATTATTTCTGAGATCAATTTATAATTAAACCTAAAATAATTTCTTTATAAGTGTTTCATTCTAGTGACAGGAGTGCTCCTATTTCACCCTCCTCCCTCACTCCCTCCCTTCCTGTATGTGATAAATATTTATGGGAGCCCAGCTATGGGGCCTCAAAATAGAAAGATGAATAAGACGCAAACTGTGCTTTGAAACTAATGAAGAAGATAAACATGTTAATATAACATTATAATATAATGTAAAATATATGAATGATAAAAGAGGTATCAATTCATATCTTAAAGGAATTTAGAAGTGTGAGCAACGAATATTATGAAAGAGCAAATCTTGAGCTGGGTTTTAAAGAATGAATAGGAGTTTTTCAGGTAGTAAGTGGGAGAATACATATTCTAGGCAAATAAAACAGCTTTTTACATTGTGAAAAACCTTTTTGCAAGGCAAGAGGCAACAGTGCAGAAAGCACATTAGGGGAAATCTGGAGTCCAGTCCCTTCCCTGGTCATTTAACTCTGGACTTAAGTCACCACAAATGTTATGTGACTAGAAGTCCAGGCTGATACAGATATCCTCACTGGAAATTTCATCTTGGAAATTCTTGGTTCCAGTTATACAGAATGACTAGAAATAATGCAAACTCTGTGGCAACAGGTTTTCTAAAGCTTAATGTGTTACTGTTTAAGGTTTGTTCGTCCTCCATTAATCATCTTCTCTGTGGATGGTTTCCGTGCATCATATATGAAGAAAGGCAGCAAGGTCATGCCTAATATTGAAAAACTAAGTAAGTCATTTTCATACTGTGTTCTCATCTGTAATCCATGATCTGCACAGTAACCACTAAGCTGTCGGCTTTGAGATCTCTGGCTTTACTATCTGAAATTCCAAAGTGAAGGTAGCACGTTTCTTTGTCAGTTTATAGAATGGATTTCAATTATTTCCATACGTAAAGTGATTCTTATTTGTTCTCTTGCTCTAATATCTGAATTCTGTTTCCAGGGTCTTGTGGCACTCACTCCCCCTACATGAGGCCGGTGTACCCGACAAAAACTTTCCCTAATTTATACACTTTGGCCACTGTAAGTATTTTTTCAAGTGGTGTCAATTCAAAGAGCTGATTTCATCGTGAAATGACTTAAAGGGAAATTTTAAAACATGTTCCTTAGTGTTCAAAGAAAATCTTTCTGTTTTCCATCTTATCTGTATCAGTTGTTCATAGTAAATGCTTTTTACAACTTTGTGGGTGACTGGACTTCACTGCAGCTTTAAAATTGTTTTTTCAGGGGCAGTTCTGTCTGAACACATGCATTCAACCTGTCTCAGATACCACAAGATCTGGTCTTTATTTCCTGAATTTTCAAATAAAAATGTTGACTTTAGGGTTACTGTGTTTTAATTTTCACATACTCCCAATTCTACCTTGCTTTCTTCTTTAAAAAATAGGATTTGTTTATTGAATTAATTTTGGGGGATTTGGGATAGAAACACAACCTAGAGAAAAGGAATAGTGTATTTAGAAGTAGAAGCTTCTTTGGAAGCACATCAGTCAATTTCAATCTAAACGTTAATTTATTGTAATAAAAATTATTGTCGTCTTGCTTAATTGCAACAGTTTAAAAAACCCAAATATTAAATTTCTTATAATCATGTTAAGTTTCTCAGATGGCTTATAATTTGTCCCTAGATAATATTCATGTTTGCACAGACAGACACATACAAAGGTTAAATATGTATATCTTATATAAATTTGGAAATTAAATATTTCTCTAAAACCTTCTATGATAAGAAACTTTATTATAGAACTATTGTGTATGGATTATTTTTAACAATAAATTTGCTTTTCTACAAAGGGGCTGTATCCAGAATCACACGGAATTGTTGGCAATTCAATGTATGATCCTGTATTTGATGCCACTTTCCATCTTCGAGGGCGAGAGAAATTTAATCATAGGTGGTGGGGAGGTCAACCGGTAAGTTTTGTATTTTTGTGTGTGTCTGTGCACTGGAACATTTCATCACCAAATTTTTTACCTGCGAAAAAGATGTGTTTAATTTCCTCATACTTGGCAATGTTTCTGTCTTCTGATACTGTGTATATATGTGTGTACATAGTATATGTATACAATATATACATAATATATGTGTGTACATAATATATGTGTGTATGTATGTGCATATATCTATGTGCATCTGTATTATGTGTGTATATTTATATATGTGTGTATGTGTGTATACATGTGCGTATACAATGTGTGTATATTCACATGTGTTTATGTGCCTATGTGTGTATATGCATGTATGTGTATGTGAGGTTATGAGTATAAAATTGTGAGATGACAAGTGTCTTCATTAGGGTAATAGTGGTGGAAATGGTGACAAAAGAGTGACTTTCAGAAACATTTTGAAGAAGGAATAGTCAGATCTTATAGATTTACTGAATTTGGGGGTACAGTGCAAAAGAAGTGAATGACATGACTGCTGCAAAATTTTGTCGCATCTGCCATATGAACTAGAGCAGCGACACTTGCTGAGGAAAGAAAGGCTCAGTGAAACTCACAAGGAATTTAGGAATTCTTTTGTTTAATCTTTTTTTAAAAAACATTTTAGAAGTTACATATAGTAAATGGAATCCTACCTTGATTCTGGACCAGCAAATTAATACTTTGAAAGAAGTCATCCTGTTTACTTCAGATCAAATAAATGGCTGGTCAGAAAGTAAAAAGGGATGTAGGTGGCTTTCTGCACAATATTTTTCCTGTGACTGTGGGTATGGTCAGGCATCTTGCTTTGGTCAGATGTGAGCAAAGCAGCAACCTAAAACCATGGCTGTAGAATGTGCCGAACTGAACGAAGTGCATGTGACCCTGGCTAGAAGGACCCAAAGCCCTGTAGGAACACATCCCAGTACACGCAGTTGATCAGAAATAGGTGGAGGAAGGGTGGCAAATGTTTCCATCGCATTTCAACTCTGATAGGGAGCTGTGGCTTCCTGGAGCACTGGTTAGGAAAGCGGGCTGGGAGATTTTTGTACAATCTGCCCTGGCAGGAAGAGTGGACAGTGTGTCTGCACACATCCACGTATCTACCTACCTGGAAATGTTTGCTGCAGTCTATGGGCAAAATGGAGAGTATAAAGGAAGAAAAAAAATGGTATTCCTCTTTGAGAAAAGATCATCTATGGTAAAAAAAAAAAATTCATACTGCATAACAAATTAGTATGCAAGGTTAAATATGGGCTTTTCATTAAAAAAGTAAACATTGGAAGACTTCTTGTATGTCTGAAGAAGTGTTTCTTTCTAGTAGAAGTTCTGATTCTGCTGTCTTTATTCAGGCTGGACTCCCAGAAATCTATGATGCCCTACGCTGTAAGCATAGCGAAATTTGTTTACAGGGTGGATTTCACAAACAAAGTTTATGATAGAGGAACATTTTAGGTGTAAATAAAATGATTGAAATTAGAGTTCTGTCAAGCTGTTGCTAGTTGGTCTTTTATATTAATTTTGTCATGGAAGCAAGCTTGCTTGAAGAGCCACAAAAGATATAGAGATAAATAGTAATTTTATCAAATTGGATCAACTTAAAGCAAGTGTTGACATTAGGCTCCCTCGGGGTTGGCATGACTCAGAAGATGAGTCCACATAGTCATTAACTTCTGCAGAAACAGAGCGGAGGGAATGCTGTTAACCTGCTCCATGAAGTGAAGTCTCTGTTTTCACTCTGTTTGCCTGTTTCCTCACTAACTCTCAAAGTTGACACATTTCACCAAGTTTAGTAATTTCCTAGTCCCGACCAAGATTTGCGGTAAAACTGATTTGTGTTTCTGGCTATCTTCTTGAACAAGAGGCCACCAAAAGAATTCCAAAGAGCACAGTAGATTTAAGTTAAAAACACGTTTTATTGAAATTTGGCATGTAGGAGGGATGTATGAACAAAAACTGTAAGAAACTATAAATCCTGTAGAAAAGATGAGTCAATAAATATTCCTTAAGCATTTACACCATCCTCTCAGAGGCTTGTATAGTTCACAGAAAATCACCAGTGGAAAAAATAATTGGGGTGGAGAAAATATTCATAAAAACCTTAGACAGGTTATTAAATTAAACTCAACTTATTTTTACTGGGTGATTAAACCATGAAAGACATTTGGCAAATAATATATGAGTCAGATCAAATGGTGAATAAGAGCCACTTTTATTCTAGTTTGAAATCTAATGTATGACATGAGGCATTGGTATAGTGTCCAACTGAAAATTTGAATCACATCATCAGACTTCCCAAAATAACTTCTATAATTTCATCTCATTTTAAAAAATCTGATATGACCACTGTAACAAAGTTAAGTCAGCTTTTAATTTGTTAACCATCAGAATGCACTAGTAAAAGTTGTCATTCACTGTATGACCCTACATTTCTCCTGCATATTATAATGGAATTCTTTTTTACATTGTTGTTTTGAAACTGTATTTACCTTTTTTTCTTATTACAAAAGTATGTTGCATACTCTTACTGGACTGCGTACGTGTATTTGTTTCTCTGAACAAAATCTCTCTGCTTTAATCCTACAATTTCTAACACTAAGATATCTCAGTGGGGAAATGCCCTGTTCAGGTTAAAGCTGGACTCAGAGAAGTGGAGAATGAATGAGACTCCAAGGGGCTTGCTAAGTGTTCATTTGAGAGACAAGTCCAACTTGAGAGGCAAGTCCTCTGAAGTCATAGTCTCTGGAGGAAGGCAGACACATTTTTTTTTTTAATTAATTTTTTTATTGAGTGAAAGAGTCTCTAAATTCTATAGTGCTTTACTATTTTCAAAAGTTTCACACACATGATTTCACATAATCCCGTAATAACCCCTTTCCTCCCCTCTTATATTGCCCCTCCCCCACTCCCTCTCCTCCCTGGCAACCGCTAGTTTGTTTTCTGAATCTGTGAGTCTGCTTCTTTTTTGTTTTATTCACTAGTTTGTTGTATTCTTGTTACTTCTCGAGTTGCTTGCCCTACGGTGGTTTTCAGCCAGGATGATGAGGTACTTAGGAGAGACTCTGCTCCCGTTTGCTACCAGACTCATTTCTCTTTCAAATTTCAGTTAAAGTATCCAGTCCCAAATAGCTTTCACTAAGCTCTATCAGCGCTGGCCAAGCTCAGGGACCCTCTTTTGCATTGTCGTATTATTTCTATCATAATCGTGACCATATCATTTCAAATTATTCACATATCTGCTTTAGTCTGTGGGCCCCATGAGGGTAGAGATTTGATATATTTATCTCCTTATATTCAGGACCTAACCTATAGCCTCACACGTTTAGGGGTCCCACTCACTATGTTTTGGATTGAACTGTTCTGTACCCCCATCTGCAGCACGTTTACCTGCACTTCTTCCTGCATTTCATCACTCACGTCCCTCTGGCCCTGACCACCTGGAAGCTCTGTGATTCTGCAGCCTCCCCCAACTCTCACATCTGTAGTTTGTTCTGACTCTTGAATCTCTTGATTGCTCTCCTCCCACTGATACTGAGGCCCCGCCCATTCCTCTGGCCTCCCAGAATTCTACTTATTCCATCTCTTTGCTTTAAAAAAATTTTTTTTATTGAAGTATAGTTGATTTACAATATTGTGTTAGTTTCAGATGTACATCAAAGTGATTCATTTGCACGTGTTATATATTCTTTTTTGGATTCTTTTCCATTATAGGTTCAAAATATTGAATATAGTTCCCTGTGCTATAAAGCAGGTCCTTGTTGTTTCTACTTCTGTGCTTTTGAATGCAAGAGTGTAATTTCCTTGCCAAGAACTGCGAGAAAGACTACAGTAGAAGTTCAGGGTTTTCAAAAGTGTTTTTTGCTTATTTTCTTTTTCAAAACGTCTCCCCTTCTCCCACAGCTGCACATAATACTGAATTTGAGAACGTGTTGGATCTCACATTTAAATCCTCCTGGTCCCAGAGGGAAAGTGTTTAAAAAAATTTAATGTTTTTTTTTTTAAATTCCTGATAACATATCAAGAAGGTATAATATTATTCCCATTTGTCCCCTTTTCAAAATGTGGTATCTAGGACATAGCTGTTGAAAACCCTGCCTCTAGATAAAGCAAAGCGATGGAAGAAATACTGGGATTAAAGGTGGGAAGGCTAAACTCAGTGTCTTCTCAGCTAATTTTTTTTAGCTGTGTTGTTTTACCTATCTCTGAGAAAATTTATATTGCATTCAGATTTAGAATGAGAAATTCATTTCTCTAAATTAACAAGGAACTAGTTTTATGATTTCTGCTTTACAGTCCTCTCTCTCCCCGCCTCCCCCGCCTCCTCGCCCCTTTCTCTCTCTCTCTCTCTCTGTCTGTCTCTCTGTCTCTCTCTCTTCCCTTCCTGACAGCCTGAGAGACTCTTTTTCATTTTTGTTCTTTTGGACCAACATTTTAGTGCCTTTTTTTTTTTTTCTCTGTAATTACTAGATTTAACTCCAGGGTTCTGAAATATAATAATATATGTATAACTTGCAAAGGAACTTTTATAGCTGCTTCTGATCTGATTTAACTTAAGAAACTTTCTTTATGCTTCAGTCTTGTACCACTTGCCAAATCTTGATGGCCCAGCTTCCTTACTGCTAGGATCCTTTTCTTTGAGATTTTAAAATGTCTTTTAATTTCAAGTATTCTCTCTTATCTGTTCATTTTTCGCACTTTTCTGACTGAACTCCCAATTTTCTTTTAGAAAATATGGCTAACATGACTTTTATCAAGAAGCAGGGAGAATTTTTTTGCTTCTTTTTTGAAAGAAATAGAGAATTTTTTTAACCTTTAATTCATCTTTACAGTTCACATTGCTTTTTCTAATTGGCTGATTTTTTTTTCTAATTCCCACGATGTTAATGGTCACTGTAAAAATTTTGGGAAGTACAGAAAAGTGTAAAGAACCAACAATCCTGATTTTGCCACTGAGATAATTTTAGCGCACTTAGCATCTGTCATCTCTCCCAGTGGTCTTTCCTTATAGAACCGCAGACTACTTCCGGTGACCTTTTCCCCTGAGTATTAGTAAGCTAAAAGTTACTCACAGGGCTTCCTGTAGCCCAGATAATGCCAACATCAGCATGTATCCCACCATATAACTTTTGAAAGTGTAGGGTCATCATTTGACAAAATTATATATTTTAAAATTTTCATTAGAAAACCCCAGATTGATCTTACATTTCAATCTGCCAAATATTGCCTAGTACAACTTCCTTGGAAATATCAAGGCACTAGATTTTCTAGGCAGTTGTTTGGCTATGCATACACTATGTTTGTGTCTCTGAAATTAAAATAAGTATGAAAGTAGATCGCTCAGTATAAGAAGCTGATCTCTCTGGTATCTGAGGTGGTTTTGAGGCACCTGCAGGATGTCCAGCACTCAGAGTCCATCTTCTTTGTAGTGGAGGTGCTGACACAAGAATGAATGAAACTCCAGGACCCATTTTTAATCCTTGTTGGCCAGGGGCTACCCGGGAATGCTGGAGTTTGTCTGTAAAGCAGAAGGATACTTTGGACCGAATCCCAGAAGGGTGCTCAGAGCTATCTGAGATCCTGACCTCTCTGGTCCATCCCAGTGGGACAAGGACTCCACTTCTTTCATGTTGATGACGCCCACTAGCAGCTCAGACCTCCAAGGATCTGAGAGGATGCCCTGTGCTCTCCAGCCCCATCCCTCACTTGCTAGCAGCAGCAGCTGTCATTTTGCAGCTGGAGATTTTCAGTCTTCCTGAGGGACCTGGAGATCCTTGCAGAATTCTCCCAGGTCAGGTGTTCCAGACTTTTCTGAAGTCATGGCCAAGCTCCTGGATGCCCCACATCTCCAAATTGCCCCTTTCCTCAAAAAGCAAGGGTTTTTTTGGAGTAAGTAAAACACTGTCAAAATCTGGAGGCAATCAAACCAGAAAAGAGGTTGGTTACAAATCCTAGACCATTTTTGCTTTGGTCTTATAAAAAAAACTAGTTATGCTTCTTTTTACTGTTTGCCACCTAAACTTAAGGGGTTTCTTCTCACAGACTTCTGTTCAATGGGACACTGGCCATCCTAAGCTATTTTTAATGTTCCTAGAATAACTGGATTACATTTATTTCCATTATTGCATAAAAATTAAGATGAAAATTGATCTAGTGTTTACCAAATGCTAAGACACTGTTTTAAGGATTTTATATGTATTAACTCATTAAAGCTTAGACTAGTCCTATACACTAGATAATATTATCTACATTTTAAAGGAAGCTGATGCACAGAGAGCTTAAATAACTTGCTGGAGAACCACGTGCCTGGAAAGTGACAGAGGCAAAGCTTAAACTCCAGCTAGCTGGTCAAAGAGCTCAGGTTCTTAAGTGCTGTATCTTCTGCCTCCCAACAGCTGAGCTGGAAAGAATATTTTAAAAGCCTTAATGACATACTTGGTTCACCAAACTTATCCCAGGAACTTACTCCTAAAATTTCATTTACTAAAAGACTAAGTAAAAAATGCAAGGGGAAATCCAGAATAAAAACTGCCTCCTCCTCAACCCCCATTACATCCACCTTGTTTAAAACAAAACAAGACCAAGTTGGCATCTGTATGCTAAGCTGGGGTTCTCCTCTGTGGGTTTTAATAGTCAAGGGAAGATATGATCACTTGGCATCTTTTGATTAGCAGAATTCTGCCATATAAGTGAGATGTTCAGAAAAATGACCAGAAAAGACAGGTACCAAAGATACTTTTGAGATGAAATGAGTTAAAAAAAAATGCACACACACACAAAATGCCACTGGAATCACAGCAAAGCTTGAAAGCTTCTGCAGAGAATGTATTGAATAACGCTTATGGAAAGAATAATTCTGACTTCCAGATGTGAAAAAAAAAAAGATTGCAAATATTGGGAAATTTATGGTGGGGTATTGGTCGTATAAGATACCTGAGCTATAATATATTTTAAAGCCATTTCTTCTTTGACCAAAACTCAGAACATGTTATAAGCCTCTTATATTTTCCTCATTAGCTATGGATTACAGCGACCAAGCAAGGGGTGAACGCTGGGACATTCTTCTGGTCTGTGTAAGTTACCTTTATTTTGTCAATGTTTGTAAAATTACAATTATGATTCAATTTATGAAACATTCATTCAGTCTGATTTCCTTTCAGTTAAATGTTAACATACTCCAACTTATGGATATTTTCTGATTCAAAATAACCTTCCAGGCTTTTTTTTTTGAAGAGATCCTCTCTCTGTCTCTCCTTCCATCTCCACCTTCTTTTCCTCTTCCCTCTTTTTTCCCATCTTTTCTTAATAGAATGTAAGGAAGAACTTCTCTTCTACTTCTAGTCATCAGGAAGCTTCAGGATTTCCCTAATAAGAAAAAAGGAACTACTCTTCCCCACAGAAGTGATGGGGAGATTTGTAGTTAATGTTCAGAAAAAAGTCTTAAGATGAAACTTACCTAATAAAAGTGTCAACATGATTATTTTTTGAGGCTCCTTAGTAAGAAAAGGAATCTGTTTCAAATTTCATGGGGATTTTATTCCCACTGAGATGTTCTTTCCATCTTTTTTTTTTAAACCACCTAAAGCTGTTTTCGTATTTGCCTCTTATGCCTTAACAAAAATCTGACTATTCTATAATAGTAGTGTGCTGAGAGCAATCACAGGTTCACATTAATCCAGAATGGTACTGCCTATATTCTCCAAATTCAGAAATAAAGCAGCTTTTTCAAATTTGAAGAGCTAAATTGAAATTGGTTTCAGTGATTTGAAGCTGACAGAGTGTCCCTTAAAAGTCTCCACCTACCAACCCCTCACTTTTTTAAGAGAGATTTTTCTCAGTTGAGAAATAAGTGTAAGTTCAAAATGACAGGTTGATTTACCAGTTTAATCTTATGCATTACATTTTTTAACCCTTGACTGTCCTTGATGCTTATAGAAGTGATTTCTTCTGTTCCACAACATATTTGCCTGGCAAAATGGAGAGGTGCCAACAGCATAATTAATACTTAGTCCCCACCTTCACTGCCCCCCCCAAACTGCTGTAGAGCTTCATTGAAAAGGCTTAGTGTTCTGGTTTTGAATGGCAATTTTCTCCACCCAGTTCAAACCTTCTAAGAAGGTGGCTTTTGTGTGCTCCAAAGATGTCTGCAGTTTTTGCTTTGCTTCTCAGACAATTATTCTTTTATCTCTATGTCCAGGAAGTGACTTGGATTTTTTAATTTTCTTTCTTTATAAAAAAGTCTTTCTTAGAATTAAAAGAACACACAACATGGTCATGACTCCAGCTATTTAGTGGAATATCTGCCAAGGAAATCCACACATAGTACATTATGAAAATTTTTAAATTTAAAACCAGATTCAAACCATAGACTTAGACTTTGAAGGTCATCTTTTCCACCTGGTTCTGTACTGCAACCTAGCATTAGTCTTTCATTTTGAAATCATCCTCGGCTGATGCTCCATTGCATTCTTTTATGTCAATTCATGGTCAAAGGCAGTAATTCTCCCGAAATATGGGTATCTAGATTGAGTCTAATCCCAGCTCTGTCACTTACTGGACTGCTGGCCTTAGACAGGTGATTTAATCTCTCAATAAACCAATATCCTCATCCTTAAATAGGATTGATCACGTCTGCACGATGTGTGTGAAGGGCGGTGTGAAGATACAATGAGTTAACTTATTTAAAGTGCTTAGTAGGGTAATTAGTACATAGAGAACAACCAGCAAATGGTATTTGTTTTCTTACTCACGTTATCTCTTTCAACAATGACCAGACAATGGCTATGTCTGTCCTATGGTAATTGTTCCCCTTTACCACTCAAGGCCTCATCTAGTCATCTTCCATTTTTCTTACTTTTTTTTTCTTTTTCTGACCATATCTAATGTACTTGATCTCATAACAAATTCTTTATCAATCAAAGATGGTAAAGACGACAGCAAGAACCCCATTTCCCTTTCTGTTAAGAATACAGTCTTCCTTTGTCAGATCTGTTTACGCATGGTCTCTGTCAAGTATTTTAAACACTGATAGCTGAGGACCATGTCTCTTTTGGTCTGTGAGGTTATTTCATAAAGATAATCTAGAACTCCTAGGGAACTTAGAGGCCACTGCGTCCAACCCCTCATGTTTGAGATCAGAATGCCAAGGCTTAGAGACGTGAAATGTCATACCCAAGGTCACACTTACAGTGGCTACTCAGACCTCCACAGTTTTCATCTCATGCTCTTACCGCTCACATGCACTCAGCCCCTGCCCAGAAAACGATAATCACCTGCTTATCTTTACAAGCAGAGAATGGTGACTTCTCCTTACTAGGTTCTTTTTTTTTTTTTCTTTTGGTAGGAATATCTTGTATCTTTATTTATATTCACACAAATGCCTTGAACATAATATGCTTTTAACAAATATTTCATGAATGAATGTGTAATTTCTGTGGACCTGTGAATCCAGTACATAATGATAAAAGCTAGCATTTTTCTATGTGCCTGGCACTATTCTAAGTGCTTTACATGTGTTCTCTCTTTTAATCCTCACAGCAATCTTATAAGATAGGTACTATTATTATCCTCATCTTATAGAGACACTGAAAGGTTAAATAATTTGCCTGATCTCATCACTAACACAAACCCAGGCATTCTGGCCTCAGAGTTGATGCCTTTTTCCCCTGCTCTCTACTGTTCAAGTACCCCATCCAAAGAAGGCATTAAAGGGTAACCACTCTGAGCTTGACTGCAAATTGTATTAGTTTGTATTTTTCCATTAGCACCAAGTGACTCCATCAGAATCCATTTTTTGTGACTTAACACCAATTTCATAAAATAAAGCAGCTTGTAGAGAGGTAGTGAAGTAAGGGAAAATGAAAAGGCTACGACATTCACTTTTTTTAAGTTAGGAAAGAATTCAAAGTATGTAATTATTTTGTTCAGATGCAGGGGATTTCTAAGGCTGAAGAATTAAATACCTCAGGCGATTAACCTGGCTTTGTTATGCCTACTTTTAATTCAATTATAGGATATAATAAACAGGGCTGCATTTATTCAATAGCATTGGAATTTGTTTAAATTAGGACTCATTTTATGGTAAACATGAGTTTTCTGGGCTGGTAGGATAGTTCTAGACAGAGAGGGGGCCAGAGGGAAGAATGACAAATCCCCCATCTGTCAGAGAAGGGGGAGTTAATGGCGGTGGGCGGTGAGGTGCAAATGGGGGAGGCTGCTTGCTCAGAGTCCTCGCCAACTCTCGCCATCTCCCATGGCTTTGAAGGTTTGTCTTTTTCCTAGCTCTCTCATGCACATGCCTACCAAAAGTAAAAGTTTAAGTGGCTCACCCAATATTCCACGATAAATTTTTGATAGTTTATTATTTTAGGTTCCCAGCAAAAGTGAACGGTGGATACAGAGATTTTCCTTATGCCTCCTGCCCCCACACATGGCCAGCCTCCCCCAATATCAACATTCCCCCACCAGAGTGGTACATTTGTTACAAATGATGAATCTCCATTAACACATCATTATCACCCAGAGACCATAGTTTACATTAGGGTTCACTCTTGGCCACAATAATTTTTACTATCCACAGTTAAGCTTGGGCTTCAGTTTAAAATTCATCATAAACATGCTTTATGCCTAGTCTTGGATGGGGAAGCAGAAAGTATGTTGTACTCCTTGTTAAGAAAGAATAAGCAACTTTTCCCACAAATGAAGATCTCACTCAGCTTGTGAGCATCTTAATGTAACTCAGCCCATGATACAGAGCTAGCTGAGAGCTCCTGAAGTGAGTGCCAGATTTAGGGTAATTATATTTCAACAGAGGAATGAGCCTTAAACACAAAAGTCATTGTGGATGAAGATTATACCCTTTTTGTCAGTCTCATAATTATATGTGCCTATTCTTGATAGATTTTTATAGAGCTGGAAGAGAATTTCAAGAATACTGTTCCTAACCCCTTATTTTATAGAGGAGATACTTAAAAGTTCCAGATTAAATAATGTTTCTAAAGTCATATAGCTATGTAGAGATAGAGTGATGACTAATTATGATCATTAATAAATGTAAGGTGTTTTTTTTTTTTTGGCATTTATTCTGTGCTAGGCATTGTACACGCCCTTGGCCTATGTTGTCTCATTTCACCCTTACAACCAAGCTGTGTGGTGTGCTTTGCTAGTTATCTTTATTTTACTGATGAGTAAACTGAGGCTGAGAGAGGCCACATTACCAACAAGAGCCAGGCTGGGGACGTTAAGTCCTGATCCCTTGGCGGCCACAGCTAATGGCTTTACCCACTAAGTGGCGATGACTCTGAATCCAGGGTCCTTTCTGTAGCAGAGCCTGTGATCAGCAAGGAAGAGTCTTCATTTGACTGTGAATCAGAGTTTCCAGTCTTGTCTTCGGTGGCAGAGGCTGAGCAATGTGACGCGTTGCAGATAGACATGGATGTTTAAACGCTAATTGGAAAGGGGAAATTTTACTCCAACAAAGTGAAAACAGATGGTGGTAAATAGAGAGCCCTTGGCCAGAGTGCAAGAGCAAGAGCTCATCAGGCTGCAGTTGGTGGAAAATGCAACCTAACCTCATGCTTTGCTTGTGGCTGCCCTACAGGGTCATCCCTCACGAGCGGAGGATATTAACCATCCTGCAGTGGCTCACCCTGCCAGACAACGAAAGGTATTTGTCTCCCCTCCCTGACCCTCCGTCTTCTTTTTCCAGTGCATTTCCATCTTCGGTTGGAATTGGGTGAATAACTGGCTAGACTGGGCGTTGGAAGCACAGCCAAGGTTTGGTATTATTAAAAGTTTTGTGGTTCTTAGCCTTAAGCTTGCTTCCCTAAGAAGGACTTAGGTTACAATGGACGTAGGTTATTGGGGACCATTTAATTACGTGGATTACTCCAGCTATTAATCCTGGCCACCACAGCAGAGCTTGAGGGAGTTCCCGGCTTTGATAAACAAACCAGCAGCATCTCAAGGACTGGGGAAGCATGAAGACTGACTTTTCACTTTAATGGAGTCCTTCTTTCAAGCTGTAGATTGCTTGGCCCCTGTGAATTATTACGGGGCTTTGTTATCTTGAGGATCAAAGGCCTGAGTTTGCATTCAGATTTCCCTGGTGACTTTTTATTCCTGAAGGTAGTAATCAGGCCATCACCACACTGAGGGTGGTGGAGGGGGTGGTGGGTGTGGAAGCAAGAGAAAAAAAAAAAAAAAAAAGAAAGAGACGTTTTTCATGGTAAAATGGACAGTGGTTGGGCATTTAATTTACTTGATTACTTGAGAGGATTTTTTTTTAATGTGTAAGGATAATTGATATTCTTTGTCATGTGTGGTTTGTGGAATTCTGAACCTTCCAATTTTCCCGTAGGCCTTCAGTCTATGCCTTCTATTCCGAACAACCTGATTTCTCTGGACACAAATATGGCCCTTTTGGCCCTGAGGTTAGTAGCTTATCTTCTGCCTGGTAGAGCTTGTGGCCCTGGGCTACCTAATCTACTGACCTTATTTCAGGATTTGTACAAAGTCTTTTGGGCTGTTTGTATCTGCAAGGTAGATGCATAGTCAAAGAACTACAGGAGTAAAATCATTTTAAAACATCTCAAACATACCTGTTTTTCTTACAGGAACTTTGGTTCAGATTGATTTGATTTCAAACGTATCCTAAACTTGATGTTCATAGGAGGGGATATATTCCAGTCCTGCAGGCATCAGTCAAAAGGTGAAGGGTTGATATTTGCCGTCACTGGGATAGGAGTGGAAAAGAATCTGGAGATAAACCTGCAATACAAAACATTGCCACCGAATTTCAGCTCCCTTAAAATGATTATGCAGTTCGGAGAGGGTCGGTCAGCCAAGTAGCTCTGATTCCCTCAGCAGGTACGGGCTACCTGGCAAATTTGAGAGCATTGGACTCTTCTTTATTTGATTAATCTTGACATAGGTGGATACCTGTGGGAGCATCATTGCCATCAAGAATATGAACATGTCCATCACCCCCCAAAATGAAACACATTCTTTCCTAAAAATTTAATTGTTTTATTATTTTTTTAAAAAATTGGGGGAGGGGGAAGTAATTAGGTTTATTTATTTATTTTAATACAAGTCCTGGGGACTTGAATCCATGACCTTGTGCATGCTAAGCATGAACTCTTGCCACTGAGCCATGCCCTCCCCGCTGTGAAACAAATTCTTAACTGAGAGAAATACACTGTTGAACGAATCTGTTAAGCAGAACAGCTTGACACCCTTTTGTCAAGCACTCAGGCATCTTAGCAGAGGACAGTCCATTTGTAAGTTAGTATCCCAGTGTAACTTCAAATTCAGGAGGTACGAAAGGGACTCTCGGTGTTTTACTGTGTTCCTCTGTTATCAAGAGGTGGGAATCTCCCCAGTGTTTCAGCCTAGGTCATTTTAAAATATGTTGGGATTTGCAAACCTAAATCTTAATATTTTAAATGTTTTCCACCTCTTTTCCTTACTAGAGTGGTGAGGTTTACATCAACATAATAAAATTTGATTTTCGATGAGAAAGTATTTCATAAACTCTGATGATAGAAGGAACGACCTCCTATTCTCTGATAGCCTATGGCTAGAATTAAGTTTACTATGTTCAGCATAAAGATGACTAAGGAAATACAGATATATGTGTCTTGGTTTAAGTATTTTTGATCAAAATGCAGCATATCTAAACAAAGGCAGTCAATACTAAGGAGCCATAAATATTTCTGAAGGCTTTAACATCAATTCAGTGGCGATTTTTTTTTTAAGCACTGGAAACTAATGGCTATGTGAAACCATTCTTAGTTTGGCCTTAAATCACTGAAGTCATGTAAGTCTAATGCTCTTTTTCCTAGTCCTTTGATGTTTAACCACTGGTGCATGATTATGAAACACAAATGATAAAACGAGATAAGCATCCACATACATTAAACACAGATCTTATTCTTGCCAGAATGACCATGGCTGTTTTATCTTTAGGATGATTTTCATTGAGATTAATCTAAAGGGAACAAAAGGAATCACATTTTATTAGGATGTTAAAAAACAAAAAACAAACCAAACACCAAACCCTAAGCAGTTCCACGTGCCCTATTTAAAGGTTCAATTTTGCTTGGATGACAATATCCCCCAAAAGACCCTGTGGCATAGGCAACCAGAGATTGGTAGAGCCATTTTTCTTTTAAAAGCAAGAGGCTGGTACTTAAAAGAGGTGAGGGGCTACTCCACTTGCTTGGCTGGTAAGTGAACTTGGACATAGGACTTCCGACTTCCAGACCAGGGAACCATTTAACTCTCCTTCAGTCTAGGAGATAAGCAAAGTAGTCCATTAATAAACTATGTTCCAGCCCTATGGAACATGTTCTTTATGCCAAACATTGGTTTTTTAACAATACAGGTGAGGTATAATTCTTAGAATTCTCATTTCCTTAAAAGTTATATGGCTTAGCAATGAATGTTCTTCATCCATGAACATCTCTGGATTTCTAGTATGTGTAGTTCTGTTATAATTACTTACTTTGAAAGTGTGTGTATGTGTGTTTTAATCAAGAAATAAACAAAAAGTTTTTTTTTTAAGTATCAAGCAGTGATAAATGAAGCATAAGATGCTTTAATTTGCTGTAATGATTTTTCTACGCTCAGGATTCTCATGCATTTACAAACAGATTTTTTTTTCCTGAGTATTTTTGAATTAAGAGTTGGAAGTATTCATGCTATGTTCCTTTTCATATTAATGCTTCTTGTAACTAGGATATTCTTATATCTATGGGGTAAAACGCTAGTGATGAGGTATCTTGGAAAGTATTTTCAGTTATGATAACCTGAGAACTTGGTCATTTTCTTCTGATAAGGCAAGGAGTATTTTCAGATGTCAACTATTTCTCATTTGACAAGAATCTTATTTTTTACTGAAAGAAAAACAAAAGAGTTTATACTTTTAAAACATGAAACCAAAGCCAACAAAACTTCTCTTCCATGGTAGACTAATTGGTTTATCTGCCTGTATGTCTCTCATTTATTATGCATGTAAAGATTATACTTTCTGCAGTATTATTTTTACAATCAGTAACATGTTATCTTTTACATCTAATGAGAAAATACCTTGCATTTGAGATGTAATTGAAATGATTCGATCTAGCAAAATGTTGTGTGCTACAACACGGTTGAAGTTTGTGCTTTATTCACTTGAGTATACTTTTTTCAGGACAATTCACAAAGGCTATTAAATGAGATGACCAGAGATTGAGCTAATAGCGCCAAGAGATGGTGTGTTGCTCCTGGTTTCATAGTGTAATGGTGAATGTTCAGAAATATGCTTGCTTTTGGTTATTGGCGCAACCTTTTTCTCTTTGACCTTCTGTGCTTTCTCTGTGACCCTTGGTTCGGCTGCTCTTCGAGGCCTAGAGGCAGAGCTTTGGCTGGCTAGTTACTACTCCAGATGGCAAAGTATCCTTCTGAAAAGCAGGGAAATTTGCCCCTCTCCTTCCCATCCTTTTAATAACCTCAGGCTAAATCTTCTAAAGTCAAGACTAAAGTATGGCTGGTCAGTGAAAACTTAGCTTTCGTCTACCTCTAACATTCGAAGAAGGAAATATATGCCATATAATCACTGGATGAAAACTCATTTTGACTAAATCCTGTTTCTCCCGCTGCTCCTCTAACCTGCTGCAATCGAAAGGGCTCGCCTTTGGAGTCTTCGGAATGTTGAGGTCTCTTGCAAATGGCCGAGTGTCTGACGGGCAGACTTGAGCGCTAGCTGAATGTACTTGGTGACCATGAAATGGTAAACCCTCTTTTTCCTTTTTCCTCTCTTCTCATGGAGAATTGGCTAAAACTAGAAGCACTTAAAAAAAAAAAAAAAAAAAACCCAAAACAACCCAGAGTCTGTGGGGCTGTGTCTTTTAACTGCTCTGCCAAAGAGAGAGGACGAGACAGCAGTGGAAGGGCCTTTGTAGTCGCTTGCTCTGGAAACAGTGACATCGCATGGCAGATGGCCTCCTTTTTGGACCCACTAACATTGTTTCTCCTCCTGCCCCTTCTTGCATCTGAATGATCCTCTGGACAGTCCTACCAAGAGAAGCCAGCTAGGTAGCCAGCAGGGCTTGCTGCTTTAATTCACCTTTGCACCATCAGCAAATCAGGGGCCTGTTTTTCTCCAGCATTTGGAAGTCCCACTAGGGTATCTTCCTTACTCAGTGTATGTGTCAGCTCTTACTGCTCTTTGATTTTCAAAACAAGATGCATAGTGTTGCCACTCCCCACAGCCTGATCTCCCAAAGGGGTTTCTAACAGAAAGAGCAGAAGTAGACTCTTCCTTGGCGTGATATACACACCAAGATGAAGAGATCTTGATGATTTTTTTTTACATTTTTTACCTAATTTTACAAGAGGATTTTTTAAAAGACAGTTCTGTTTATGGTTACCTCTTGACTTAGAGTTCCTCTGTACCAGAAGCCTAAATTGCCAATGAGATGTTCTCTCTCCTGATTTGTGGAAGCACATTCATGACCAAGGAGGATTGCTTGGTATTTTTATGTTTCATTCCATCCTTGGCATTAAAATTTTTTTCCTGATCCTTTCCATTGAAGGTGACAGTTGTTTTGATATATTTCGTGGTATGAACAGATACCTATCAGAATCTGAATTGGAACGACCTGTATGAATCCCTTTGCACCTTGAAATGACCAAGCGATGAATATTCTACTTAGTTTTCAGCTAGCACTTTATAAATGGAGAGCTTTTCACAAGCAATGACCTGCCTCTCCATAACACAGGAGTTGTGTCATGCAGAACTCTGTGTCACCTTCAGATGTATCCACAAGTAGGCTCCCCAGTCAAAAGAGACCCACATAACTAGATTCTCTTAAATTATATTCTTGTTCTCAGTGGAGAAGCTGTGCCAGCAGCATCAAGATCCATTCAGGCGGCTTTTCTCAGTAGAGTTCCCCCAATCATCCCTCATACCAACTTTTTCTCACTTACGGAGTCTGAGCTTTTTTTAACTAAGACCCCACTGACCCCAGAAAGCAAAGTGTGGGCTTTATCATCTGACCCAGAGGGACAGACGGCTTCTGAGCCCAGACATCTCTATCCGCCAGTACAGGAGAGTAGTTATGGCTCACCTTTTACTCCGGCTAAGAGACCTAAGAGGAAGGTTACCCCTAAGAGGAGACAGGAAAGACCAGTTACTCCTCCAAAGAAAAGAAGAAGAAAATTACATAAGATGGATCATTATGCTGCGGAAACTCGTCAGGACAAAGTAAGTTGATCTATTGTTCCAAAGCTTTGTGGTGGGCAGGTCTGAGTTGAAGGTTTCCTTCAGTGCCTTGATCTGAAAATCAGCTAAACAAGTTTCAGGAAAAATCTGGTACATCATCCTTGGCTTTAAGTCCAGAAAATCTGGTACTTCAGACATTAACCCTGATGTGAAGACTTCTTGAACTTTCAGCCAGGAAAAAAGAGCCTTCTACTTTCTTTAGAGTCAGTTGCCCTAAAACTAGTGTGAACATTTAGGTTTGAACTAATGCTAAGAAGGCTATTGGTTTTGCTTGCACTTCTCCATAGAATTTGTCAGAGTGCTTTGTAGCCTTGGTTCTTAAGAACAACCCAGTGAGGTAGTCAGGGAAATCCTCAAAAAACAGTGTAGGTTAAAACTCAGTAGAATATCGGATTCGATTATTGGTCAATACCTTCAAGTTCAGAGGAGGTCTTGGGTAGTAGACAAAGGAATAGCTGAGACAGAAGGAGAGAGGAAACAATGGGTAGACAGAAGTGGATGTGTTTTCTTATTGAGGTAAGAGCCATGTCTGCTCTTTTCTTTACATCCAGAATAGCTTATAGGTTGTTACTTTTCTTGAAACCTTCAGATACCTCTGAGGTGCTATCTTCTTTATGATTGTTTGGACTAATCACTAAGAAGTAGGTTCTGGATTTTAATCTGAGTCGTCTTGTTGAATAAAATAAAATAATTTGTTGCCAAGGTTGACATATGTTGTGCATTTGGTATTTCTTCGTGTAGGTGAAGGTCTTAGAGGAGAGCATGATTTACTCAGAAGCAAATCCCGCCTAGGCCAGCATCTCTTAGTCTTTTCAGAGTTTGCCGCACGTATCATTCTGAAACTTTCACTTGTGACTTACTCCTTGGAACAGAATTTGAAATACTGACTCCTGTCATGAAGAAAACAAGTTTACACCTGATTTTACTGATGACATGATATGAGGAAAGATCTTGAGTCATCTGAGAAGATGCTGAAGGAAGATAATACTATGTGTCTGAGTGAAAAAAGATGTGCAAATCCCTTCTGTTCTTATCTCTGTCACCTGGAGTGGATGTGATTGTAGCTTAGTAGTCAGATTCAGCTGAAGTACTGTTAAGTGTTTATCTGATGTATGTTTCTTGAAAATCTTTCCATTACACAGAGATGAGAATGAAAGGCGTGCCTCTAGTATGTGGGAACATTTATACTGTTAGAAACTTCCGTTTGCAGCAAGAACATGGGATGGATTATGATTCTTATGCTTTGGAAATGTGCTTCAGAGAACTGAGTTTTCATTTTTTGTTAGGCTAAATAAGAAATCTTCTAGAACAAGCTCAACAATTCACTTCTGTTTAAGTTTGGATTCTTGGAGATTTTTATTGTACTCAAAATCAGCTTGAAAGGGGCTAACTTGAGAAGTAGTAGCCTATTTCTTAGAAGGGGTCCTTCTATTAAGAATCTATGTTGTCATAAATTAACAGTTAAGGTTTTTGGAACGTTAGATGGATCTCATTGTATTAATGATGTTCTAATTTGGCATCCAGTGGAAGGTTACCATTTAACCTCAGAACTACTTTGATTCTCTTGGCCTCCATCTTCTTGCCATGGTTCAAAGTCTAGGTGATTCACATGGGGAAAAAGAGGCTTAAACTATCCATCTAATTTTCTGATCACTTTCAAAATTCTTGGATTTAAAGAACATCGTTACATTTTAGAAAGGCCATTTTATCTCTTTAAAAAAAAGAGTTGCCCTTAATATTTTGACTTTTTAATTAAAGAATCTTGAAAGGGATTGGATGAGGAGAAGTTTTATGTTCCTGAAAGAACACAAATAAAAGTGCTTAGACCAGATTTCCATTAAGAATGGCAGGA
This sequence comes from Camelus ferus, assembly GCF_009834535.1. Classification (NCBI taxonomy): domain Eukaryota; kingdom Metazoa; phylum Chordata; class Mammalia; order Artiodactyla; family Camelidae; genus Camelus; species Camelus ferus. Next base: position 16,235,038 of record NC_045720.1, read on the forward strand.
AATCTCCCTAGACAAAGCTCTGCCTCTGGGCCTGAAGTTTTCTTTCCAGAAGGTTCTAGGGGTAGAAGATCTATGAGATACTGAAAGGGGAAAAAAAACCTTCAGAGACTAATTTGCTCCTTTTTCCAGATGACAAATCCTCTGAGGGAAATTGACAAAACAGTGGGGCAATTAATGGATGGACTGAAACAACTAAAGCTGCATCGCTGTGTGAATGTCATCTTTGTTGGAGACCATGGTAAAGCTGTGTTTCTTCTTTGCTAATATGGTAGATGGATAAATGTTTCTGATGGTCTTGGGGCAACCTTTGCCTTCAGAATCCCAGGTTGTATTCTTCACCCTCTTCCCCTCTTCTTCAGGATGGGGAAAGAAATCGAGCCACAACTTAAAACCAACAGACGACCTGAGATGACCCTGTGTTCATTTTGATCAAAACCAGGGACTTCCTGTATCTTTCTGTTCTTTGCAGGAAAAGCCTTTCTACAAAAATCTGTCTCCTATTAAAGAGTTGCAGACAATTCACTTGTGATATTAAGAGCTTGCTCTGTGAATGTGACATATGCCCACTAGCCACATCCCCCAAAGGAACCCACAGAGTTCATGTGGCTAAAAATTAAATCTAAACATGATAAAGGGGCAGAGACATAGGATTCTTGTCAAAGAAGTGTCATATAAGTAAAATGATTTCCATGCATTCACTGAGTGAATTCAAGACCCAAACCAGAGGACTCTGCTTGGGTAGAGAAGACTGTTAAAGAGAGGAAGAAGCTCTTTAGGAAGCAGTTCTTCTAAATCACTGTATAACGTAGAAACATTCATGGACCAAGAGCATCAGAAACATTATATGTTTATAGAGCTGAAGGGGGACCATCAGAGAGCATTCTTATTTCACAAGTGTGCAGCCTAAGTTCCGGAGAGTGCCTCCTGCATTCCAGAACTAGCAAATTGCAATTGTGACCCTGGACTATGGGGCTTCTCCCTTCTAGGAGAGGATTTGGAAGAAGAAAATTGACTCATTGATAGTTCTGTTAAGAAGGGCAGATAAATCTCCCTAATCAAAACTCTGCTCTGGGCCTGAAGTTTTCTTTACAGAATGTTCTAGAAAATCTATGAGAAATTAAAAAAAAAAAAAAAAAGCCCTGGGACTAACTTGCTCTTTTGCAGGGAATAAATCCCTGTGACCATCTGCAAAATCATGCTCCATGAGTTTGATCTGGTGGAGACCTGCAGATAGGACAGAGAATTTGGAGCATGTGACACAGCTAATTCAATTTAAGTTGCCCAGAGGTGTCAAGAACATTTGGTCACATGGTGGAGCCAGATGTCTAAGAAGTAGATGGGTCCCAATGAGTCACATGCTGGAGCACTGTAAAAGCCATGGCTGAATTAAAACCTTGTCATGCCAGTGTGCAGACTTCTGGGATGAATAGATTGCATAGCATCTCTTCCTTAAAAGGTGGTATGGTCTAGTGTTTCAGAGCCTGGGCTTTGGAGTAAGAATGAGTTTCAGTGGAGCTCAAATTGCACTGTGCCACTTATAAGCCTATCCAAGTCTCAGCCTTCTCTTCCATAGAGTGAGGACACTAACGTCACCTACACAGAGTTAGTTGGGAGGATGAAGGGTGATGATGCTTGAGAAGCACTTTGAAAGCAAGAGAGATGGTTCACCACTGGCGGGACATAAGGTGACTTAGAAATGTAGCAAATGGAAGATCCTTCTAGTCTTCCACTAATATATATTTAGAGACTTCCCTTTCCTGGATTGATGTTGTACTAGAACATGAGATGTTTATTGTTTTTTCTTTCTTCCTGAGATTTAAATATTAAAAATCAGGATATATAGCCCTTCTGCTCTGTTGTTCCTTCCAATTTGTATTTAAAAAAAAAAGGGGGGAGGGGAGTCTGGATCTAGGACCCCAGAAAGTGATAATTTGAATTTTACCAGCTCTGGGCCACTCTGGGTTATATTTTTTAATTCCAAAATCTTAGGGAATCCTTTACAGTATCATTTATGTTCTCCCTCTTAAAGAACATTCAGATATTGGGTTGTACAAAATAATGGCTTAAACTTTTTATAGTGCCATCTCATCTGATAAATTCTGAAATGACAATAAAGTTCTCTTCCAGCCTCCATGGTTTGTGATTCAAAGATTTGAGCTTGCTTTTTTTTTTTTAATTTATTTTTTAACATTGATCAAGAACTTTTCCTTAATGGTAGGCAGGGAACAAATCTTGGGTGAGTGGGGAGAATATTTGTTGGTTTAAAAAATTCCCTACCTAGACCCTTTTTGTGTTCTAGTTGCAAGCTTTCAGTTTTGACTGATTACCTTGTTTACGACTTGTTTTCAGCGTTATTTTGTTTTTCAGTTTGGGTGGTCATGGGGCGGACATTTTTCTTTCTCATCTCTTGTTGCCAGTATTGTTCTGTCAGTAACATCCAAGGCCACCAGTGGAGGCAGTGAGGACTGGTGATTATGTGCTCAAGTCAGAAGATATATTAGAGAGAGAGAGTTGGAAAATGACATTTTGTAAAAGAGACACAGAACTATATATTCCAGTTATTTACACCACCTCCAGCTGGGAAGAGTTTAAAGCAATCTAGGATTTTTTTTTTTTTAAAGAATATATCTTTTTCATAATGACCATGTATATAGTTTTTTTGTTTTTTTTTTTTTTTTTTTTTAAGATCATGGTTACTTCCTTTGTCTTGTTGTTCTTGCTGAATGGCTTCAAATGATAATTGAGATGATGTGTTTTCAACCTTCTGGTGCTGCAAGATGATGTGACTAAGTCAAAGTCTGGTGAAAAGATTATATAAAGAAGCATTACAAAATTTAAAGTCAAGTTAAGAAATCTCAGAAGCGAGGGGCCCCCACATTAAGTTGTTAAAAGCAAATTAGGAGATACTTGAATATTATCTTTAGTGTCTGTGTTGAGATATTAATTTTATAATTGCCTGAAAATGCTTTCTTTTTTTCCTGTAGGAATGGAAGATGTCACATGTGATAGGACTGAATTCTTGAGCAATTACCTGACTAACGTGGATGACATTACTTTAGTGCCTGGAACCCTAGGAAGAATTCGATCCAAATTTAGCAATAATGCTAAATGTAAGTTGACTCTTAAAGTGCCAAGCTGTTAGAATGGTAATTTAGTGGAGTGAGAAAGGGCTTGTTCTCTGAGGCTGGGCTACTTGGGTAGAATCCCTGGCTTTGCTACTTCTTAGCCGAGTGAACTTAAATAAGTCATTTAAACTCTAAACCTCAGGGATTTTGTTTTTGTTTTTGTTTTTAATCTGAAGAAAGAGAATGATAATAACAGCTAGCTCATGGGAGTTGTTGTGAAAATGAATCTATGTGTATCACTTAGAACAGTTCCTGGCACATGGTAGCATTATATAAATATTTGCTCTTGTTTTTATCATGTGGAAAACACACTTAATTTGAGGCATGTGTATGACCATAAACTTCTGTTTACAAGAGAAAAACTTTCCAAGAAGAGGTTCAGGCTTACTCTTGAGCGGAAGCTGGGGAGTCCATGACAGCGTTGACAGAACCACACTCAGACCCTGAACCTTCCCAGGAGCATGGTTGAAGGGGACCCTTCACCTTTATAAAAGTGATCGACAGAACCCAGGAGAAACTATTAAGCCCTTGGAAAGTGGCAGCTGTTTTAAAAGATTAGAGATAAACAGGAATAATCTTATCATCACTCATATTTTACACATTTGGGATCTGATACGCCACTGATGAGAACTTTGATTTATGGGCTCGGATATTTTATGTATTGCCCAACCACCTAGCTTTTGAGAAGTGTATAGTTTTATTGGAAACATGCTGCATTTTGGGGAAAAAAAAGACTCCTTTAGCATTTTTAGCCTTGGGAATAAGAAACCATTGGCATCAAGCATAAAGCTTTGGAAAATTAAGTTTTTCCCAAACAACGTTCCTGAGTCAACACAAATGGGAACTGTTCCAAGGTCAACTCCAGGCAACGCTGTGAAATAAACAGTGTTGGTGGCTCTGCCTTCTCTTTTTCATGCTTTTCTGTCTTCTGTGTCCTCTCTTCTCCTCTGCTCACTTGAGATAGGCAGGCTCTCTCCAGAGACGGCCTGCCAAGTCACTACGTAACCTCATGAATTAGTATTTGCATTTTAGGGCTTGCGCAAGAAAGGTTTTATCTATTTTGAAAGGTATTTGAGACATCAGTGAAAGTAATGGAGGGGTTGTTTTAAGGGGAAAGAAAAACTTTCCTGGGGCCAATGAAATGATAACTACCAATAATTAAATGTTTTGTAATTTTACAAAACACTTTGATACACTTTGTGAGGGACAGGCGAGCAGGGTGGTTAAGAGCACAGCCAGCGTGGCAAGGTGTCCGGGGTCAAATCTCAGCTCTGCCGGCTGCTCACGCTGTCACCTTGGGTAAGCCACTTAAATACTCTGTGCCTCGGTTTCCTCATCTGTAAAATAAGGTTGCTGGGAAGATTAAAGGAGAGCTTATCTACATATCACTTAGACTAGTGTTTAGCACATAGTCAAAGCTATACAAATGTTAGTTACGACAGTGACGTTTTCGTCACATCACTCTTGCAGCCAGATTATACACACACCATCTTACTTAATCCTTCCAATGGCCCTATGTGACAGCTATTGTATCCCCTCTTATAAACAGTAACAATCAAGGCTCAGAGAGAGGCGAGGTTACTGGCTACGAGTATGACAGTGGCAGGGCTGGGATTTCAACCCAGGTGCTTAACTGAGTTTTAACCACCACCTTGCACTGGGGGTCCTTTCTGCTCTCACAAAGTGGGAGCTGTCAGCCGAAGAGGACTGAGTAGTTTGGAATTGTAGGATTGGTGTCCCCCACATGGGCTCAGACATCTGTTATTTCCTAGAAGTTCTCTGGGATTTGTCTGAGCTATTTATTTTTCTTCATTATCAAAGAATATGAGCTTAACACTGTTTGGTTCCTTTGAGGACTGTGGTTTATGAGGCCACAGTGTGTCTCAGTTCAAAGCATGGCTTGCTCAGTCAGATTGCCCGTAGGGTCCCAGTGTGCATGTGCGCCCTGCCGCCACCTTCTAAATGCTCATTGGCTTAGCAAGGATTCTAACAGCACCTACCTCCCGGAGTGGTTGTGAAAGACCAGAGAGACAGTGTCTGCAAAGCTCTTACAGGGAGACTGCACGTTGTATGCACACAATTTGGGTTAATTATTATTGCTCTCATGATTACTGATTTGCTTGCCATTAAAAGATGTAACTAAATTTTAACCCCAGTTTAAGCAGAAGGGACTCCATTTTTACCTTTGGATTTCACAGCTTTAGAACTAAGATTCTGAACATTGTCTTTGAAGAGTGTATATGTATGCTGCAAGGCAAGCTTCTTCATGCATTTGCAACAAATATGAACTAATATTTATTTATACTTATTAACCAATGTTTATTGAGTGCTTACGATGCACCAGGCCCCAGGGATGCAGCAGGAAGTGACAGAGACATGACCTGCTCTACTGGTGTTTATATTCCAGGGACAGCTGCCTCCTGACTGTTGGTATCTCTTCTGAGCGCTGCTTTCCTTTTCTGCTGATTCTATAATGACATACTGAAGCAAATTTTTTTGAAAACAGAACAAAAATCCAAGCAACATACAATCTCCTCTTTCCCCCTACACCCCCCCCCCCGCAAAAGGGGACCTTCAGATAGTGTAATCCTGTCCACAGTTTACACAGAGCCATCATTTACATAGCTTTGCTTTTAGCTCGTACAGGGTATTGACTAAAATATCCTTTGTTTGCCGGTGGTGAAAATAAAGGGGGTGCATGCATGTGTGTCTGTGGCTGGAAGGGGGCAGCTACCTATGTAATTAGACCTGTGATGTCACCGAGGAAACAAAACTCCCTTTAAAAAAATGTAACTCAATGGATTAGAAGATGTATCTTAAAGTGGATGATGGCTTGTTTCAAAGATCTGTGGATAAATAGGAAGCTTCATAAGAAGCCCCAAATACCCAGTTTAGTTCCCGATGTTAAATTTCAAGTAAACTAAATCCAGGCTGGGACCATCTGGGAGAATTTAAAGAAGCAATGTACCCAGCAATATCCTGGTGCCCTGGAAGGAGGAATTCCCTTGCAGAAGCATTAACCTGGACCCAGCAGGGACACTGACCATAGGAATTGGTCCACTTATTTTCTGCCTGTCACTTACTGAAATATTAAATACCCCCACAGTTTTACATATATTTTAAACAAAACCTAAAGTGGTAGCTCTTCTAGGAGAAAAAAAAATGGAATCTCTCGCAAAATGATTTCTCTCAGTGATTATTGCCAACTCTTTTGAAATCTTTTCCTTTTCTCTTTAAACAGATGACCCTAAAATCATTATTGCTAATCTCACGGTAAGTATCGCATGTAACCAGGCCTCTGCTTGGCGTGGCTTCCACACACTCACCTCCTGTGTTCACCTCCCCTGTGGGGTGAGAGGAGCATTTTCCTCACTGCCCTACCATCCTGTATGTTTGCTCCCCTAAGAGCTTTCAAAACTTCTGGCCTGGGGACAGCTGCAGGCTCCCTAATGGTCTTGGCAACGATACAAAATGAGAATATTTGATCTTGCCATTGAGCTGGAAAGTATTTATTTATGATTAAACAGACCCTTACTCTTTCTGAACCAGATCTGCCCACCACCCTGTTCCACCGTTTCCCCATCCAGGGTAGAGAATGTGATCACATAGGCCTGAACATGCATCCTCCTCCCTCCCCACTCCACCTCCCATCCCCGGACTTGCAGCATTTGGGAAAAGCCTTGGAGTTTGAGCTGCTCTCGGTGATGGTCTCACGATTCAGGAATGTATCTCAAAAATTTCTAACTCCCCTCTGACAACCTTCCATGTCTTCTTCAAAGTTATCTAATCGCCTTTGAATCTATTTGTTTTCAATTTTTATTATTTGATGGGGGGCTCACAAGTTCCATTTATTCACTAATTAGCCTTTGTTTGACTTAAAACCTCCTTCAGCTTTCTAGAGAAAGAATATCTTGGACTTTTCTAGAAGACACCCCACCTAAAGTCCAATATCCATTTGTATTTCAGTGTAAAAAACCAGATCAGCACTTTAAGCCTTACATGAAACAGCACCTTCCCAAACGTTTGCACTACGCCAATAATAGAAGAATTGAGGATATCCATTTATTGGTGGACCGCAGGTGGCATGTCGCAAGGTAACTTGGGCATAGGCAGTCCCTGTGTCTCATCTTTGTAACTACCTCCTTGGCACCTGGAGTGCTTTAAGGTCCTTAGCCATTATAAAAAGAAATCTCAGTTGGAAATCGCATCGTTTCCAAAGAGTTTATATGCTAGATAAACAGTTAACGCTGAGATAATTCATCTCTCGGTCCCTGATCTCAGCATCCCTGTGGCTTTTTGTAGCCTCTTAGTCCATCTTTGTGTGTATGTCTCTTTCATTTTTCAAACTAACATTCTAGCTCCTATTCTGATTACTTGAGTGAGTCAAAAGTATGGCTGGGACATTGCCTTGCCACACTGGGCTGATTTGGTCTCTGTTGATAAGACTGTAGTCTGTAGTGATATTTATAGAAGAGTTCAGAAAATGTTGTTAATCTTTACACTTCTATTACTGCGAGCATGTTTTACATTGCCTTAAATATTTCAGATGTTTGCCTTGTTTTGAGCTACAAAAGCCTCTCCAAACATGGAAGAGACTACTCCTTGCTCTTGAATCTGGTGTGGATGTGTCTGAACTCTAGCCTGTTCCAAAGAGCTAATTATCAAAAGCTTAATCCCTTTTGCACAGACCTGGAAGCAGCCCTTACCCACTCACTCTTGCTTTGACTTTCTTCTTAAGAAAAGTGTAGTAAATCCATCCGTAGTAATAACTGAACAGCTACCAGATGCAGTCTGGGTAGGTACTGGGATGAACTTACAAGGGAGAGAAGATAACGAGGAAATGTTGGTCCCTAAGAGTTCGTATCCGTATGGACCATCTGGAGATATGCATGTGACAAATACATAAATACCCTACTGCAATTGTCAGGGATACATTAGGTTAAATATGTAGGATTATGAAGAGAGATGCATAAGGACTAGAAGTTATTGAAGTCACGTAGAACAGACAAGGGGAATCTTCAAGGAAAAGTTACAAAAATGTGACCAAAATGGCTTCACTGAGTATATCTGAGTATGGGATGGCTTGGAAGAGAAAGCAAGTTTGGCACCACTGGTAGATTTAGAGGAAGAAGACCTGGGAATTGAGTAGAAGTTAAGTAAAAGATGACGACTGTTGAGCAAATTAGCGTAGACCAAAACCAAGCATTTTAATTAGCAGTAAATCTTTTAAATTTAACTCATGAATTGTTGAGTTGTTATATGCACATATCTTACTATCCCAAGTTGAAAGTACTTTTCCTAAGAGTGAGGACCCCCAAATTTAATTTCTTTGTTTTCCCCCAAGTACTTTACTTCAGTGTGATGTACTTATAGGTACTTAAGAAATATTTGTATTAATAAACATGAACATTTTTTTGAAAAGTGCTACATGACATTAAGCAAAAGGCATCTTCCTCTCAGAACAAGGAATGTCAAGTGCTTCTGATGTCTGGAAAGCAGACTTTCTGTTTTCTGTTTCTAAATAAGAGATACTGTCCAGGTGAGGCTTAGCTTTTGTTAAATATGCCACTATTACAAATGTTAAGTTTACCACTCAGTTATGCTCTCTAGTTGTGCTACTAGGTAAATTTGTATGCAAACATTTTTATAGAAGATAGATCTCCATTCATTGATTAAACATCAGCGTATTTTAAAAGTGTCGCCTATGTGCTTGGCATTGAGCATAGTGATGGGTACGTAGAAGCGAACCAGACAAACCTGGTCCCAGAGGGGAGAATTTTACGGTCTCGGAGCTAGTGAAGCGCATGAGCATACAGAACATAGGCATACCTCGTTTGTTCTGCACATATTGAGTTTTCAACAAATTGAAGGTTTGTGGCAACCCTGCATTGAAAAAGACTATTGGCGCCATTTTTCTAACAGCATTATTTTTTAAATTAAGGTGTGTACATTGTTTTTTCAGACATAATGCTATTGCACACTTAATAGACTTTAGTCTAGTATAAATATAACTTTTATAGGCACTGAAAAACCAAAAAATTCATATGACAATTTATTATGGTATTGACTTGCTTGGTCTGGAACCAGACGTGCAACATCTCCGAGGTGAGTCTGTACCTGTGACCACTGCTTTGCTCAGTGCCAGCACGATGTAAGAGGAGGGCACCAGGACTTCTGGTCAGGGGTCCCCATTTGTCCTGGGCTGACCATCAAAGCAAAAGTGCTTGGGGGCAAATGAACATCATCATCTTTTGATCCCCACCGGAATGATGCAGTTAAAATGGAGACAAATATGCTTGCAAAATCCACTTCATAGAGAGTTTTTTTGTTCACTGAACTTTTTTCTTTTAATCAGAATGATTTCATGAGAAATTCTGACTGTGCAACTGTTTTGCTATAGGAAACCTTTGGATGTTTATAAGAAACCATCGGGAAAATGTTTTTTCCAGGGAGACCATGGATTTGATAACAAGGTCAACAGTATGCAGGTATGCTCACAGAAGTATGAACTGAAGTGTTGGAGCTGTTCTCAGAACTGATGGGGATGGTGGTGTGAGTGAGGCTCGTGAAGTACTCATAAATGGAGGAAGGGTTGCTACTGGATCTTAGCAAAGCCTAATTGTTTTTGTTTGTTTTCTTTTCTTTTGGAAGACTGTTTTTGTAGGTTATGGCCCAACATTTAAGTACAAGACTAAAGTGCCTCCATTTGAAAACATTGAACTTTACAATGTTATGTGTGGTAAGTCACTTATTTAATCAAAACCAATAAAACAATCTTGAGTTAACATATGACCTCCTTCAATGTCAGAGAAAGAAATGAGGTGTCTGTTTTCTGGGATCACCTCGTCCTTTCACACACAAAAAAATGTTGTAAGTTGCCCATTGGTTCAAGGGACAGAATATCATCCCCTTCTAAGGCTTCTTTGTCTTCCTTCAACAGTTGACTAATGGGGAGTTTTCATAGTGTTGCTGTTGGCAGCCTTGGGCTGATCTAACATAGCATTACAGTTTGACACCACTGGTCAGAGACCGGGTGAAGCAAGAGTTCGGTACAGAGCTTTCTCCCACCTCCATCTCTCGCGTTGCAGCCCAGTTAAAATTGTTGCCAGCTTGCATCCTGGCCAGCTATTTATGTGCTTCTAATTATTTTTCTTCCTTGAGTTTCTAGTTGCTGAATGAGGACAACTTTTCCTATTTAGTAAGGGAGTGCCAGTCTGGTGGTTAGAGGGGGAGTCTGAAAGTCGGGTCTCCTGGGTTCTTTTCCCATCTTGGCTGCTAGCTCTCCCCTGCCCTGCCTCTCAGCTTAGGCAAGTCACTGTATGCTCGCTTGGCAACCATTCACTTGCTATGAAATCAGCCTGTTCATTTCACAGCGGCACTTCAGGGCACAAGGCCAAAGCCTCCTCTTGTCCCCGAACTTCTGTGGAGTGCATTGGAGGGCAGACTAAAGGTTATTTACTGATTATAAGTCCCATTTCAAAATTTGGGATTAAAAGTCTCAGACAAGCAGAAAGGCAATGATCCTGACACTGATAGTGCTTGAGTGGAAACCATCACAGGCACAGGCAGTAGCCAAGTAAGACCCTCTTCCTTGCACTCTTTCTTTCTGGGAATGTCTCTCTTTACAATCAATGAACATGCTATTTCCAAAAGCTGTTGTCAAAATGTGACCAGGCAGGAATACTTTAGGAAGTAAGAAGTGAGCCTACGGTCTAAATTTGGTTTTGTCCAGTTCTAATGTGTATTCCAAGTTTTCAGACCCTTGGAAGGTGAATGGTCTTGACTCTCACTATATCCCATCTAAAATATTTACAGACTACCTGGCTTCTTTTCTTTCTTCTTATCAGATCTCCTGGGATTGAAGCCAGCGCCTAATAACGGGACCCATGGAAGTTTGAATCATCTCCTGCGCACTAATACTTTCAGGCCAACCATGCCAGAGGAGGTTACGAGACCCAGTTACCCAGGGATTATGTACCTTCAGTCTGACTTTGACCTGGGCTGTACCTGTGATGATAAGGTAGAGCCAAAGGTAGAAATAATCTTTTTATGTTTTTCATGGAGGAGGCTGGTGGGCGTAGAGCATCCGTTAGGACTTTCTGTGATGATATACGTAGTTTATAGCTGTATCTATCTCTAAGATGGTAGTCACTGACCAGATGTAACTTCTGAGCACCTGGAACTAAATTTTTAGTTTTGTTTAGTTACTTTAAATTTAAAGAGCCATATGTGGCTCAGTGGCTGCTCTGCTGGACAGCACAGGCATAGATAATGAAGAGCAAAAAGTAAAATTCGTAATGCTATGCTGTGGAGTCACAATTCCCAGCCCAAAGTTTTTTTCCTTTTTTTCAACCTGGATTACATGTCTATCAGTCATGGTCTCAATAGGAAACAGATGGCCCACGCAGAAGAGGTTTTTCAAAAAAGTTTAAAGGGTTTGTTTCAGTCATGTTTAATGGGAAGACTATTCACAAAGGCTGGGCAGGGTAGAGGGAAATCAGTGAGGGATGGTGAGGCACCCTGGGGCTATTAGGGTACCAATCCTCAGCCTCCACACTAAAGGGCTCCACACTAAGGCAGTGACCAGCACATGGAGAAAGAGCTGTATAGGAAGGACCTCTGGGATTTGGTAGATGGGTAGAATGAATACACTGCAGCCTGGTAAAGGGGAAGTTGGGGGAGTAAATCCTACCCGCCCCTCGTCCCCTGCTGGGACCTCCCAGTGTTGGAGCCCAGCTAGAGGGCAAGTTTTCTTTCTGATGCAGTCCCTAGAGGGCAGTCTCCCAGGGCACAGAGCCGGGTAGGGAAGGGAACAGCACGTTGTTGGTGGCGGTGAAAATAAGGACTACCCAGCACATTGTGATTGGACAGTTTTTGAAACAAACTACATGTGTTCAACAATGATTTGCATATTGAATTTTATACTGATCAAAGACTTTAGAGCTGCCAATCAGTGCTTCTGACAGCAAAGAAATAACCAGTGTTACCACACTGAGTTGATAGGACTCCAACACAAGGCAAAGAAATCTGTTATTTTCACATGTGTGGTTTTATTACAGGCAAATATGTCATCTTTCTATTAGACCTTTCTATTAGAAAAATGGAAAATAGTTTTCCTTCTGGTCTAGCCCCCTTCCCTTCCATTTGCTACCTCCTAGGGGCCTAGGAGCCACAGTTTGGGAGGCCCACCATGGAAGAAAGTTTGCTCTGCCTCCTTACTGTCCCCCCTACCCCCGCCCTTTATCCTTCCTACTGTAGCTCCTGATGAGAACTAATGAGGCTAATTAGTATAAAACAGGTAATTCTAAGACCTCAGCTAGAGGAGTTGAGTTGCCCAAGTCAACAGGAAGTGGTCTTTGAAGTGAATTCCAGATATAATTTTAGAGGAATCTGTTAGCTGTATCTTGTTGTCTGAATTACCTTTCTTCTGGGGAACAAGAAATAGTTTGGTTATTTTATCTTAAACCATTTTAGAGGAATTCTAGATCATCTGTATTTTGTCAGTGGGTTTCACCAAAAGACTACTTTCCTTTTCTTAAAAAAAAAATACAGACTTACTGATAAGGTATAGAGATTAATAAAATGAAGATTTTAATATACACATTGTGAGAAAGACAACATTACAGATGGAGTGGAATCTCCACGTGACACCTCCCCATCCCAACCCCACTTCCTTCCTACCCCAGACATAATTAACATCCCAAATAGAGTGTGCATAATTGCCAAGCAGACCTCTATACTTTCACTCCATACCTTAAGTAGCTCTTAAATAATATATTAAGTAATCTTTAGTATAGTTCCCTAAAATAACCTATAGTATCATTTTGCACATTATATACTTTTATGTAAATGCTATTATGCTATGTGTCCTGCAATTATTTTGTTCATCATTATGTTTTTGAGATGTATGCCTATTATTATGTGAAGCTTTAGCTCATTTATTTTGACCGCTGAGTTAATATTTAATCCTATCAATATACCATACTGAATTTATTCATTTTCCTATTTGAGAACATTTGGTAATTTCCAGCTGTTAGTGTCTCCAGACAATGCTGCAATAGACATTACTGTAGATGTCTTTTTGTGCACATACGCTTGAGTGTCTCTAGTAGCTGTAGTGGGAGTTGGAGTGGCTGAGTCATGACTTTTCAGAATTGCTGAGTCATTATGTTTCAGCTTTAGAAAAAGCAATTTCACAGGTTAGTTTGAGATTCACTTTAGTGTACCTTGAGATTAATCTGAAATATTGAGGCAATATTCAAATTAATGTACATATATATGCCCTAATCATCATTGCCAACATGGGAGGTTAGTACCATAACTACCCATAGTTTTAAGGAAAGGAAACAAAGTCGAGGAGAGAGTAAATAACATTCATGACCATAGAATCACCAGGAAGTGAAGCCTAAAATTTCAATTTGAGATAGAATAGTAATACCTCTACAGAGCTTATGATATTGATGAAATTTAAGGATCTTGTTTTGAATTTGGCTGGGTACTAAGGAGAGAGAAGGGTACTGGAAAAAAAGAACATTTCTGATTTTCTTTCTTTTCTCTCTCTCTCTCTTCTTTTGGTTTTCATACATGAAGAACAAATTGGATGAACTCAACAAACGCCTTCATATAAAAGGGTCTACAGAAGGTAAGCAGTTGATGGAAAAAACAACCAGATAAGTTTTGTTGTCTAGTTTTCAAAAATTGGAGAGACTTCTTATTTACTTCATAGTGTAAGGACAATATTTTTTTAAGATTTGAATTTAGGTTGTGAAGTGATTTTAATGCCATCTGGAAAAGTATTGGTTTATTCTATGTAGACAAGATGCCAGCTGTGTAATAGTCAGAAAAGTTCCATTACCTTTTTTTCCCCCCTCAATAGCCTTTAAGCCCTCTGAAAAACAGACATACCATTGTGTCTCTGATGGATCATAAGTTTAGGTGCTGATGGGGACTTCCATGAGGGGAATGGAAGTCACAGTTATAAATGGTAGCAGCTGTTACCCGGCCTGAAGCCTCCCTCCCTGGAGAGTCAATGTGCATGTAACAGGGAGGGATGCACAGAAGGAACCAAATCAGAACTCTGTCTTCAAATAAAAATTATCTGGAACCCTAACTCATCCTTCTCTTGTTTTATGTACAATAATAACACTGCAAGTCCCATGGCAATGGGTGAAATTATATAATCCTTTACAAAAGAGCTGTAAATTATTAGGAACAACAATGCAATCTACACAAGCTCTTCTTCTGGTTTAGAAATTCCAGAAAATGAGAAGAAATTAGAAGAGGAGGGAAAGCTTCTAGTCAGGTTACTACAGCAGAATGGGATAGCATCTTGTAACAGCAAGAGAATGACCAAACTTACATTAAAAAGAAGACAGAACTCAAGCACAGCAGCCCAAGTCATGCAGTAAAGATGCACATAGTCAAATTCTCTTGAGAGCATTACTTGGGTTATTAGCTGACATGTGGTTCTGTTTATCACATGTGCTGTTTCCAATCTGATTAAGTAAAGGTTGAGGAAACTGGGGGAAGATTTTATTTACTTGACTTATTTTCCCGCTTTATAAAGAAAGATCTTCATCTTCCCTCTTCTCTTTCTGCATCGCCACCCTCCCCCTTCTCTTTTTCATGATAGAACACACAGACTCTGGCATGTTTGGGTAAACACAGCTTTGGAGATAGGACTTAGTTGGTGGAACACAATCCTTTACAAACTCTAGAAGTGATTTGAAATGTTTGACATCTAACCTCTAATGGACCGCAATGTCACTGTAACCAGAGAAGTTGAAATGCTGCTCAGATCAAGGGGGTAGAGTCTCATGATTTGAGTTTTTCAAATATTCAATCACCAAGACAGAGATTTTACTGAAAGGTTTATCTTGAAAAAAATCACTAATGAAATAGTGAATTATGATAACTTTGAATGGACGCTCATGTTTTTGCTGATTCAAACTCGAGCTATTCGTGGTCCTAAAACATTTCCGTCTGGGAAAACACCCTGCATTTAGTTTGTTGGTGGCAGTGTGCTCATATGACAAAACCAGTCCCAGAACTCACCCTAAACAGTAGCTTCAAACTTCTGAGTATGAAAATAAAGAGGCATCTTCAGGGTGAATCGCTGACTCTCAGGGCTGGAAGGAGCCATAGTTAGTAACTTCACTGCTCCATTGCTCTGCTCAGAGGTGAATATTAGTGTCGTATTTCTAGATGATGTTGTATCACTGAGGCTTACAGTTTATATACTTTCATGGAAATGGACCCTGATGGGTATTTGTCGAGCACCTGCCCTGGGCTGGGAGCTGATTTCTTCAAGATGTCTCGTTCTGTCAGCATTGTCACCGATAATTTCCAACATGTGACTTCACAATGATGACAGAATATTAGGGGAGGATCATGGTAGCGCATCCTCTTGGTCTGCTCATGGCCTAGTGGGGTAGCCTTTGATGATACAAGAGAGACTTTATTTATTTTTTGTTATAATTAACAGTTTAATATTCAGTAGACTTTTTTGGTGTATGTTGTTTCAGTCTATAGAGCATTATTTTGTATGTATGCATGATAATGGCCTTTTGCAATCGCCAATATCTAGCGTGATACAAGGGAGACTTTAAAACTATTACATGAATTACAAGTAATTACGTATTGTTGTCTTATAATGTGCAGAGCAGTGTTTTGTTTAGATGCTAGAGTATGTGTATGCCTCAGTGTTCTTTGTCCTGTTTTTCTCTCTCTTTCTCTCTCTTGGTCTTTGTCTCCTTAAGGATCCTGTCTCAGTCATTTCTTTAGCTACAAAATGACATTTTCTTGGTCCAAGTTCTTTCAGGCCTTATGCTGTATCTTGGATCATAAGTCTAGGCCCCACTGGAAATCTTCATTGTCTGCTCTGCTAGAGTAGAAACTTGTGAATTCAAGTGCATGTTATACTCAGAGTAATCACTTCCCCTTTCCAGATATCTTTGAATATATATTGAAGCTTTTAAACCATTTTGTAGGACTAAAGTTCTATGCAAATGTACAGTTATATTATTTTCATTCCTAGTTTTTTTTTTAAATACCCTCTAGGTAGCCAATTTTTTCAGAATAAACCATGTACTCTGCACATTCCATTTGTGACACTCATATGTGGCTGTTTTAATGTCACATGACATAAAACCACTCATGCATCTGTACAAAACACATGTGTAAAAGCTGTACATTCCACTATACCCAGGGGATATTTGAGGTAACAAAAGAGAGGCATATTAAATTAATCTTAGGCTATATTTTATTATAAATATTAAACTTCCAGAATTAAGTCCTTTACTAAAATGAAAAGGAAGAAAAATGTAATCTTCAAAAACTGTGATCTAAACTGTTGCTAAAGCCTTAATGTTCCTAGATATGTAGTGAATTCCAGATCTTGATTGCATGACTACTGTTTCTGAATCACATGTGTGTAATGTCTTGGCGAACTTACTGAAGTTTCATTTTGAAATCCATTGAATCCATGGATGAATGAATGAACAAATGGACATGTTTAAATCTCTCATGGCAAGCAGTTCTGGCCCTAGAACCAGGTTTATTTTTCACTGTAAGAATAATTGCACTATTTATTTTCACTTTAGTCTTTTCTTTATTTACATTGCTAGACTATGTTTTGTGTTTTCTTAGTCAGGTTGGCCTTCACTATCATCTTTGTGGGAAAAGGAATTAAAGATCATTTTAACACCTGTATGTTTGGCTCCTTATCACACACCACGAGGAGTTAGTTTAGTTAGAAAAATGACTTGAACGCTAGTAACTCTTATTAACTTTAAAGAAGAGTCCTGAGTGTGACTAGAGAGGGACTCGCCTCTGTAGCTCTTTTCAATTCTAAAATGTTTCTCATTTTCATTATTTCACTGGAGATGTTAGCCATGCTGAAGAAGGAAGGAGATATGCTTGTGTTTCTCTGTGTACGTATTCTTGTGTGTGTTTTGGGGGAGACTTGGAAGAGATCAATACATGATATAATTTTTTATGATTTATAGTAGGATTCAAGACTAATTGGATGAAATAGACACTATATTTGAATAACCTTTACCTGTCACTCTTCCTTGCTGAGATTGAAGGCGAGTGTATACCCTTTACTAAATCACTACAACTACTTTGGGTCAAGACTGAGCTAGGTGCTTAACATATATTCCTGTAGACAGTGCAATGTTCCAGTGAGATATGAGGCTTTGGGAGGTTAAATTACCGAATCACAGAGCTGTAGAGAGCTGAGCTGAGATCTGACTTCGGTCCTATATGACACTAAAGCCCCCGTACTTTCCTCTGTAAATGCTTCTTCTAAGGGCTGGAACAAAGAGAATGTGTTTGGAGTGATTCTCAGTGCATATCAGGGGTTAGAAGTTGTTTCCCAAAGTATGAGATGCTTGGATACAAATTGTTGCTCTCAGTAGCTTTTCAGCAGGCGTGACTCAGGCAGAGCTCCTGCTCAGGAGTAGATGGGTCTTCATTCCAATGTGCTCTCCATTAGAATAACCCAGCAGGCAGCCTCTACCTGGAGACAACCCAAAAAGATAAGGAGAAGAATAATGGACCAGGACATCGAAGACCTAGATTCTCGGTGCTGTTATGTAGCTGAATTATCTTGTACAAATCATCAACCGCCAGTTCCTTCATTAGTAAAATGAAGATACTGATCTGCCCAGTCTATCTCTTGGTGTTATATCAGGCAGATCATATGTAGAAAGCCAGTTCCTAAAACTCATAAAGAATAGTATTTAAAAAAAAATAAAACAATCATTTATTTATTCAGCAAGTATTTACCAAGTAGATATTGGGCATTGTTGGTGGTAGAGATACAATGCTAAATAAAATAGATAAAAGCCCTGTTTTCATTAAGTTATTATTTTATTGTGAAATTTAGCTAGTTGATGAATTACAACATAGTGTTTTAAGGGTTGAGGTAAGAAAGAGCAGGACACTCACAGAGGCACCGAATCTGATCCTGGAGGAGGTTGACACGGCAGTAAATGGTAGTAGACACTTAGGAGGAGAAAGGATGTAGGAAAAGGAAAGACCTTGGATAGAGATTTTGTGGTAAAATGTAAAAGCATATTATTGTGGGAGTGAATGTTTAAGAAAAAACAAAGAAAAGGGGAGAGATTTTCTTGTGGCTCTCAAGTCAGCCAGCTAATCTGTGGGAATATGAATCAGGAAGCTGAGGAGGGAAAAGAAACACAAACTCAAGTCTGGATGACCAAATTTTGGAAGACAAAAAGAATGAGCACTAAGGAAGTCCACACCACTTAAAAAGATTTGCCTCACAGAATTTTGCCAAGTGTGGTATTTGGAGGAGAACCTTGGTGTGTACCAAAAATGCCAGACACTATTGTAAACAGGGAACTGGGGTGTGGAAGGAAAGCTCTGGCTGGAATTTCATGGAGTAGAAACCCAGCCTGAGAAGAAACAAGCTCCACTAGATCTGTATCACGAAATCACGAGGAACATATTTCGAAAGCAGAGGCTCGCAGGCTCATCTCCAGGGGGACTGGGTTCTCAGTGAAACACTTACATGACCAGAGACTGAGTTTCATGTACACTCCTGTGGCATGACTAGGGACATTTTGCTAAACAGAAACGCAACGGGTGGCTTGTCTAAGGTGTCATAAGGAGTAGCAGACTCAAACTGTGACCAAGAACTTGTGATTCTTGGATATGCTGATAAGCTGAAAAAGGAAAATCTGAATTTTGGTTCTGGACCTTAAAGTGTGTGTTTCTTACTGCAAAGATGATTTCACCTCTTTCTTAGATAATTTGGATGATTTCACCTCTTAGATAAGACTCTTATGCTTCAGGAAGACCCAAATTGATTCTTAGGGTCAGTTGGGCACCAGACTGGATTTTAGGAGACTGCTAAAACTATTACATTCTTTTCTCTTCATGTCATATATGCTCAGTTAACAATTGAGAGAAAGTTGGTCAGATCATTAATTATTTGTGCTCCAGCTGTGTGCCAAAAACTATAGTTGTGCAGAGCTTGGGAGCCATGAAGCCCACATTTTGGACGAAAATAGTCTGTACATGCAGAGCAGAAGTGTGAGTAGAGATAGAGAAGCTTAACTGGAGAAATCAGTCAGGAGTGAGTGACTTAAGATTTGTCTCTTTCCATCTTGTTCCCTTTGTCCGTCTCCTCCTCATGTCTCTTCCATGAGAGTTGAATTGTGTGACCCTATTATTTGTCATCCCCTTTTAAATGTGAGAAGGGCAATTATACCAGGACAGCAGGCATAATGGGATGGGGGTGTCACTCTTAGCTTCGTAAGTTCTGTAAGGACTGTAGTGATGCCACCTCATCCCCACCTGTGGCATGTCTGATGCTCTGTGTTCCCTTTCCACTGTGTTGATATTTCCGGTAGAGTGTGCACCATATTGCATTTTAGTTATTTGTGTCATGTTTGTCTCTCCTATCGAACTGTGAACTTCTTGAGGGCAAAAGCTCTATCTTAATTTTCTTTACCCAGTATCTTTATTTCATAGCCCAAGGCTTGGCACAAAGAAGGTATTCAGTATACATTTGATGAGGGGGGATACATGAATGAAATCTTTGAAGATAGTGACAGGACTGGTGGAGAAGTTATTCCCAGTAAAGAGAAAAGGAGTCACATATATAATAGCACAGAATTGCTGACAACGGTCATGAGCAGTATTGCAAATGAATCAGCCTTCGTGGAATGGATGCTGTGTTGAGGAATGACAAGAAATAAGAAGGAAACAGAGTTGGTGGAGTCTATAGATTGTCTGAAACTATTATTTGATGGCTGCTCCAAAGAGGGGTGTTGCCTGGCGAAATATGGCTACTGTTTTGTTGTCCCCTTGATGGGATAGATTGGAAAATATGCTAGGTTTGCATTTGAGCTAGGAGGAATGTGTTGGGTAAGCATTAAAACTTGAATGATAAAAAGAGAATAGCTTCTCAAAGAATCTTGATACTTCTGCTTCCAGCTGAAACCAGGAAATTCAGAGGCAGCAAAAATGAAATCAAGGAAAACGTTAATGGAAATTTTGAACCTAGAAAAGGTTTGGTTTGAAGGAAAGTCTGACTTGGTTAACTGCCCCCAAGTACTACTGTTATGATTTGCTGGCTTTTTACTTGTTCGTTATATTTCATTTATATAATATTAGTGTATTATGTTCTAATTCTTAGGGGGGGTCCCCAAATTTGGCAGCTTAACCAAGGCTTCTACGTTTACTGCAATGCTTGCGAAGCCCAGCTACCCAGAACAGGCTTGTGCTGTAACCGGGTGGGCTTTTTTTTGCCTCAAATCAGCAGTTCTACTTGGGAGGGTCTCGCAAAGTAATCTACAAAGAGTTTTCTCTGTTCCTTGTGTAGAATGGTAATACTTTAATTAAAGCAACATGTATACATAATTCAATAAGTGATTGCCAGAACTGACTGTTTCTAACAGAAATAATAGTAACAGTTTTTTTTTTTCTTTTGGATTATCACTTAGGTAACTGTGAATTGCCTAAGCCTCAATCTCTAACTATTTTGGTCTATAGGACCCCAATTTCTAAGAATTTATGGCAATTCTGACTTTAGCCTATCTAAAATGGGCAGATCAAGCTCCAGGCACTTACTGTGGGTGTGGAATGAAGGTTTGCACACTAAATTCCCATGTCTTCTTAGAAGAGTAAGGTTCAAGCTTTTTTTTTTTCCCCCTAAGAGGAAAGCTTTCTCTTAGGGGTCAGAATCTACATACTGGGGTCTGAGTTCTTTAATAAGTAATGACCTCTTTTCTTCTGTATTTAAAGGACTCTCTTGAATGCCCACTTATTTTATCTATACATGTTCCTTTAAGTCCTTATCTAAAGAGTTTTCCTCCATGTCACAAATCTACTTTCTTTAAATGCTCATTACTACTCACTTTTTATGCTGAAATAATACGTTTTTGAGTTGCAGTTTACAAATAATGATCAGAGTGCCTCTTAATTAAATCATTGGTTAATTTGATGTGCCTTTTCAGGGTCAAATAAATTAATTTTATAAAAATTCAATCCTCTTGACTTCCCATTCAGCAGTGTCATTTCAAAATTTACTGTATACTGTTTCCTTCCAATACAGATTAAAATCCTTTACAGTTGGAAAACAAAACATTAAAATAAATATGGCATTTACATTACAGTTTTGATAACTGTAAGCCTTGACCCATGCTTAGGTGATCAAATAAACCACAAAAGTGTTAGGAAAACTAACCTGATTAAATTAAGGAGAAGGAGCTACCTTATTAATAAGTAAGCAAGCAAATTGTGGACAACTTGACTCTCTTTCAAATCAAACATTTGATGTAAACTTTAATATGTCTTTAACACAGTTTATTTTTCTTTCCTAGAGAGACACCTGCTCTATGGACGGCCTGCAGTGCTTTATCGGACTAGATACGCTATCTTATATCACACTGACTTTGAAAGCGGTTATAGCGAAATATTCCTAATGCCACTCTGGACATCATACACTGTTTCCAAACAGGTTATTGAGAAAATTAGGTTTCATATTCTTCATGTCATTACACTCCTTGACTTAATATAATGATTGCTTTCTTAACAGAATTTTGGCTTAGATAAGATTTTAATTTTTCCTAATGAAAGATATCCTATGTTGGATCATTTCTAAACTATCTTGAATTAGACTTTCCGCAGTGTTCCAACAACTTCATGGTAATATGTGAAATAACATACCAATTCTTTTCATTTCTTTCACTCTGCTTCTCATTGCCCAACAGTTGCAGAAACCACCAAGATTTGGCTGTTTGTTTTAATAGACTTCATTTTTTGGAGCCGTTTTAGGTTCACAGAAAGACTGAGTGGAAAGGGCAGAGAGTTCCTGTATACCCACGCCCCCGCCCCACGCACAGCCTCCCTCGCTATCAACATTCTGTTTTTTTAAATAAATGTTTTATGTTGGGGTTTTAGTTTTGGTAAAGATGAGATAGGTGAGTTTATATCAGGAATTAGAAAAATTTGTTTGGCAGTTGAGATACGTTTTTAATTTCTGAGTACAAATGACTACTTCTATTGCCCCAAACACAGCTTCTTGTTAATTTGTACTGTGTGCACTTACTTTTACTCAGGCAGGTACAATACACATCCAGTCTTTTTTTTTAATAGAAGATATATCTGTGTTATTCCTCAGAGTTATTTTTTAAGCTGTCTTCTATGGAATCCTATCGATTATATCAACAGTGAGATTTATGCCTTGTGTATTATTGTTTTACCTAAGACTAATAAGAGAGTTCTGCTACTAAAAACAATTAAGACTTTGAAAATTACTAGCTCAGTGCATATAAAACTGAGGCCCTTTTTTTTTTTTTTTAAGGAGAATATGAAACTATCAGCTATAGGAAAAGCTAATGGGGTTTTAATTTCGTCTGTTTGAAACTGAGCAATCTGGCTTCAGTATTTCCCTGTTGGTTTGGTGTTGTCTCTGCGATGGCATTACTGAATACCTCTGACTCACCATACAGGCTGAGGTCTCTGGCGTCCCCGAACACCTGACCAGTTGTGTCCGGCCTGATGTCCGTGTTTCTCCGAGTTTCAGTCAGAGCTGTTTGGCCTACAAAAATGATAAACAGATGTCCTATGGATTTCTCTTTCCTCCTTGTAAGTTACAGAATACCAGGCTCTGACCATTCTGGAGGGATGTTATTTTGTGGAGTCTGGCGTGTGCAACTTGGTATTTAGGATTTCAGTGGTTTTCAGGGTTTTCTTCAAGAGGGGTGCTCAAGAGATTGAAGAGATGAACTTCTATGGGATCCTTGCAAAAGCAGCCAGAAAAGAGACCAGCTTTTGCAAATCCTATTCCAGGGCAATTCTAAAGTGCAAAGGAATATTCTGTGTGTTCCCTGACATCATTAAATGAGAATCTGAAAGTGAAATAGTAAATTATTAAGATATTAATCTTTTAAATAACACTAAAAGGTGGTCACTTAAGACTACATTAATAATTCCTCATTACCGTGATGATGTTTTTTGAAGTCTAAATTATGTGACTGAAATCAAGAAATTCTTCTACATAATAGTTAGTAGACCCAAGACTAAGTAAGAAGAAAAAGAATTGTAAAAAAATTTTTAGAGAGACCTATTGAGTGAAGAAAAGAGGCTGAGTGGGAAGCAAAGTAGAAAATGGTATATAAAGAAGGAAATAAATAGGAATAAAATAGTAAATCCATTCACTTCATATTATTTGGACCATTTTAGAAGATTACCTTTTTATTGATGTAGGTTTTATATGTAATAGACACTGTTTGTTTTCCTGATGTTTAGATCTGAGCTCTTCACCAGAAACTAAATATGATGCATTCCTTGTAACCAATATGGTTCCAATGTATCCTGCTTTCAAACGTAAGTCCAATATTTACCTATTAAGCTATTATTTGTGGAAAGAAGTGTTTCTAAATTTACCACTTACCTTTTCTACCTCTATATTAATTTTAATAATAATACCTTTCATGTATTTAGCCTTTACAATTTTCAAAAACCTTTAATTGTAAATTCACTACTGTTAATCCAAAATTGAAATCACAAGAAGTAACCCAGGTCATGAATAGGAGAAACGGCTAAATCACGTTTGTGCTTTCCTTCTAATCTGGTATTCTTCCTGTTTCAGTTCTCACTGTATTGGTGGTTAAAAAGAGTCCTCTCGGTATTTTAAAGGCTGCCTGACATTCAACAGCATCTGTATTAATTTATTGAATATTACGGGAAGGCCACTAGCACGTCCTTCCTTTAGGGTGATGGTGATGATGTAGTCTGAATGTTGACCCTGAAACCCAGCAAGAACTTAAAGGGTCTTCTGAATCATCAGAGTATTTTATTCAGTTGGTTTTTAGGGCTGTGCAAATTATATACACTCATCATTTCTCTGTATGTGATATAATTATTTGTGGGTGATAGTTGTGGAATGAATGGTATCGGCACAGAGAGCCCTGGCCCCCAAACTGAGTTCTAGTCCCCGGAGTGTTACCACTGGCTGTGTGATCACAGAAATGCCATTTAGCCTCATTTGTAAAATTATGAGATTTGGTTGCATAACTTTTATGGCTTATATGGATTTATAACAATTGTGTAATGACCAAAATAATCCATTTTCTATTTCTGATAACAAAGAATTCATTCATTTGCCCATCCATCCATCCATCGAACAACCCTGTATTCAGAGATAGAGAAAGCATCATGGAGTAGCTTTGATCCCCGGCTTTAGCTCATTTACAGTGAGCAGACTTATATATGCTTATGGGAACGGTAGGAAAAGGAAACACTTCTACCTAATTCCACTCAGTAAAGGGGCATTGGGCCCTGTTACACAACTCTCAGGGCTGAAGTCAAGTCTCAGAATAGGAACACGTGATGGTGGAGTGTCACCTACTGGGGCAGGCCTCCCCAGTTTGACATTGATGAGATGGCCAACATGGTTTAGAGGAAAAAAATGTTTATTTGATGTCCTCAGTTAGTAAACAAAGGCTTATTCAAAGGTAGAATCCATTGCGTATGAGTGAAACATTAAAGTATGCTTTTAAAAGGCGGTTTCCTGGTTTGTTCTCAGGCCCGGTTGAGACATGGTTCATAAACCTATGTAGATCCAGTCGTCATAATACTACAGGGAACGCAGCCTCACTGAATTCCCGCAAATCAGGGTTTCCTGGATTTCTTATTCTTTACTGATGCTTTTTTGACCAAGTAGCAATAAAGGAAACACATGGTACCACCCTGAGGCTGGTGTGGCCAAAGGCCTTTCACAGAGGGCTCGCTGTTCTTGCCCAGGGCCATGGCTTTTTCGCAGGCCACATTTCTGCGGGTTTGGCCTTTTGACTGTTCTCATTGTTATTTCTCTCCTTCTACGCCTCTCCAATTTTTATGCTGAAGTTAACATTTGAACTTCTCCCCCACTGTCCTCCTTTCTTTATTGAAAATAATTATCCATGGTATTTTGGCTCTGGTGGCCTGCTCTGTCTTTCTCATTTAGAACAGAGCACCATAAGGAAAATGCCAAAGTATTTTTTAATAACAAGAAATGATAACAGTCTGAACCTCAAAACCCCCATGCAGAGTAGAACGTGGTAAGTGAAAGCTAACATTTGAGAGCCAGCTTCTTTGGTTTGCCTTTCCTGTCCTCCTCTGTTCTTCCCTTCTTTTGCCTTTTTCTTTTCTTTTCTTTTCTTTTTTTGGTCATCTATTCACTATTTTTAAAAATTGAAGTGTAGTTGATTTACAGTGTTTCAGGTATATAGCAAAGTGATTCATTTATACATACATATATATTCTTTATGATTCATTTCCATTCTAGATTATTACCAGATATTGAATATAGGTCCCTGTGCTATGCAGTGGGTCCTTGTTGATTTTATAATCATTTTACAATGTTGTGTCAAATTCCAGTGTTCAGCACAATTTTTCAGTCATACATGGACATATACATACCCACTGTCACATTTTTTTCTCTATGAGCTACCATAACATTTTGTGATTTTATGTGTAGTAGAGTCTATTTGTTAATCTCAAGTCCCTAATTTATCCCTCTCCCACTTTTCTCCTTTGGTAACCATGTTTGTTTTCTATGTCTGTGAGTCTACTTCTGTTTTGTACATAAGTTCTTTTGTATTCTTTTTTTTAGGTTCCACATATAAGTGATATCGCATGATATTTGTCTTTGACTTACTTCACTTAGTATGATAATCTCTAGGTTCATCCATGTTGCTGTAAATGGCATTCTTTTATTCTTTCTTTGTGGATGCTTTTTCCTTTTTCCATTCTGCCCCTCCCCTGCCCCTGTGATTAACCATAATGTAAACTGAAGCCAGCATGGACAAGGGCATCTTCTCTAGAGGATGACTGTAAAACTGAGAAACGAACAATGGAGGAGAAACCAAGTGTGCTCAGATCTGGGGAGTTTTCCAGGCAAAAGGAAGAGCATATGCAAAATCCTACTGTGAAACAAGTTTGGCAAGTTGGGGGACAGGAGGAAAACCATGCACCTGATGCAGAGAGGGAGAGGAAGTAACGTCATGGAGGTGGGCACGGGCCATGGTGGAAAGCGAGGATTTTATTCTGATTACAGTGAGAAATCATCCGGAAGTTAGAAATGGGTGTTGGGGAAGTGTGATACAATCTGATTTATGGTGTAAGAGGATCCATCTGGCTACTCTGTAGAGAAAGGGCTACAGGGAAATAAGACTTTCTCATAGGGTGCTCGGGAAGTAGACTTCTGCGGTAGTTCATTGCAGACAGGGAAGTGACTTAGACCAGCGTGGATGCAGTGAAAATGGTGGGAGTAGTCCGATTTGGAAGACTGGGATGTATTTTTGGGGTAGCACTGACAGGACTTGTTCACATACATCTGAAATAAAGAAGTCAGGGATGTCTCAGAAGATTGCTACCTGAACATCTAGATGTGTGCAAATGCCATTGACTATGATGGAGAAGCCAAGAACTGGAGCTGAATTGAGAAGGCAAATAAAGAATTCTGTTTGGATAATATTTTGTTAGACATGATTATTAGGTATTCAAATGCATGCATGATTATTAGGTATTAAAAGGCATGAGTTGGATAACATGCTTGGAGCTGCAGGGAAAGGTCATGGCTAGAAACATAACCTTGGGAATTAGCTTGTCTATGACATGAGAGAAGAGAAAGTAGATTAAGGCCTTCTTTTTAGTGTCTCACAAACACCATACTTCCTCTGTTATACATAATATTCTCCCAGCCTGGAATGTTCTGTCTCCACTTCTTTGCCTAGGAAACACCCACCTGTCCTTCAGATCTCAGCCGAGTAACCACTTCATCTGTAAATGCTTCCCTGACTTATTGGGCTGGGTTCAACTCCTCTACCAGTGTCTCCAATATCTTTCTCTTTGCTGGTTCATAGATGACACACACAGCTAATGCTTCAGGAGGGATTGTTCTCAAGAATCACAACAGCTCTATTGTCTCTTAGCTTGTGACATTTGGCTTGTAGAAGGCATCCTGGAGAGAACTTGGCCTAAGCAAGGAGTTTGTTCATGAAGAACTGATTTTGTCTTTGCACAGGAGTCTGGAATTATTTCCAAAGGGTTCTGGTGAAGAAGTATGCTTCAGAAAGAAATGGAGTCAATGTGATAAGTGGACCAATTTTTGACTATGACTATGATGGCTTACATGACACCCAAGACAAAATCAAACAGTAAGCTTTTCATTCCTACTCAGTGTGTGTTTTTAAACTCTAAGACCTCACTAAAGATTATCTTTCAAATATTCAGATTAGAGAAGAGCTGGTACCTCTTTAATCTTTTGCTTTTTGAATCTCCTTGTGAATTCTTCAGTTCTTTTGGACCTTTGCTTAAACATAGCCCTGGTGGCTGGAATGGAATGGGTTTTGTGGTAAATAAATGCACTTTTCAATTCCATGAAAGGAAATTTATCAAAAGATTTTTTTTTTCATTTATTCTTCAACAGCTCTTTAGTGGGAAGATGATAATTTTCTCTTATCTTCATTATTTTGGGGAACTTTTAGGATTCTTAGGTTTTCTGAGTCAGTATATCTCAATAGGAGATTGCATATAAACTTTGATCCAATCTCATTTCTATCCCTCTCTGTAGTGCTATTAGGGAAATAAAAGGATAAGGCATACTCTATTCATAAGGAACTCACAGTCTACTGGAGAAGATAAGAAAATACAAATGCAACAAATTCATAAGAGGTCATCATTTAATTTTGTACAAGCATGAAACAATCAGAGAACAACATAAAATATGAGAGGGTTTCATTGTAATAGATAATTAGACAACAAAATGCTATTTTTTCATACTAATGAAATAGAAGTTATCTTACTCCCTTTCCAGTCACCCATAAGGGAAATTTCATCTTACTTGTACATTTATTTTATTGCTGATTATTGTTACAGTTTTTAGCCCAAAGTACATTATCAGTTCAATCATTATTTCAATATTTTGAAATGATTAAAATTAAGATAATAGAAAGCTGGGTGAGGAATTGTGAATTTCTGTACTAAAGCTCTACTGGAAAAGATTTTTTTGTACCTCTAGGCGCATCACTAGCATTCAGTCCTTAGAAATCTCTTTAGTAAATGAATTCACTGTACCAAGCTCAGGATCTCATTGTGGCTCAAAAGGGCCATTATTCTCCTAGCTCCAGTGTCTCCTGCCTCGTCCATTTTATTCAAACTCTATGAAAGTTATTTTCCTGAAACATGGGTTCCCTGGTGGCACTCCTTAGCCCAGAAACCTTCCATGGAGCATCCCTGTGTACATAATTATGCCCAAACTCCACAATTTTGGCACTCAGAACATCCCCCTACTTTGGCTTTTATTGACCCTTCCAGGCTTACATGTCTACTCCATTTATCTATTCATCATGTCCAGCCTCTATGTTTTGGTTCAAGCTGTTTTTCTTTGTCTGGAATATCTTTTTCACTCTACCCAGTAGAGAGAAAGAAGGGACTCCAGGCACTGAAAACATTACATTCAAAGTTACACAAGTGGGCTAATGCTTGTGAGTGAAAAATGACCCAACTGAATCAGGAATTTAATTTTAGTGACTTCGGCAATATTCATTGACCACCACTTAAAAAAGAAAGCCACTACATCAGCTGTAATTTTATTTTGCCTTCCTGTTTCAGGTACGTGGAAGGCAGTTCCATTCCCGTTCCAACTCACTACTACAGCATCATTACCAGCTGCCTGGATTTCACGCAGCCCGCTGACAAGTGTGACGGCCCCCTCTCGGTCTCCTCATTCATCCTTCCTCACAGACCGGACAACGAGGAGAGCTGCAATGTGAGTTCAAGGACAGCATCCTTTAGGATTTGCTGACATAATCCGTGCTTGTGTCTTAATTTGTATTCCCACCCTTTGACTAGAACACGCTTAGTATAAAATATTTGGACTATGCAAATGGGTATACAAATTGGGTCTTTAGAAAGGACCCAAACAAAACTTTTCATAACCCTTGGGAACTCTGTGTTCTAGTGGCTTTTTATTTTTCAGTGTAAGGGTATGTGTGGTGTGCGTGCATTTAATGTAGTTCTATATCTGTGTTCGATTTTGACAAGTGACAAAAGTGCCCAGATGTTTTCAGTTGTGCAAAAGATGTATGTATTTTGTAAAAAGTGGAAAGTGGCACAGTTTTGGCAATTATTGAAATGAGGGAAGCGTTCCTGGGAGCTTATTATGTTATT
Organism: Camelus ferus; assembly: GCF_009834535.1. NCBI lineage: Eukaryota > Metazoa > Chordata > Mammalia > Artiodactyla > Camelidae > Camelus > Camelus ferus. The sequence continues at coordinate 16,264,356 of NC_045720.1, forward strand.
CGCTCTACATTTGTGGATGTTTGAAAATTTCATTAATCAAAACTTTTTACAAAGATACACACACAAAGGAATGTGTACTTCACAAGTCAGATCCTCATTTGCTACTAGTTATGAGGGCAGATGTAAGAGGTCACCTCATTCTCAAGTAGCACAGGTGACTCTTGATTCACTGATTCCCACGTGAAAGCAGGACAGCACGAGGAAGAAGCCCCTGGAAGGCAGAAGGAGCCACGCCTCATGCTCCTGGCCCTGTGCTAACTCTGCACTGGGGACAGAGCTCATGATTACAATGTGATAGAAACTCTGTGCTCCGAGTCTGTGCTTTTGTTTATGTAATAGAAGGATAGGTGATAAAATCTACAAAGAAGACTTTTAGTCAACAAGCAGTACTCACATTCCCTAATTTTGTAAGGTACTCTGGGAGAAACTATAGGGTTTTAAACGGTTGCGACTCTAGGCAGCCTTGCGTAGGGGCAGAGCAAATGAAACAAGTACCGAAATTGCTTCGCTTAAAGGCAGAGAGCCTCGACGGGGTGGGGATGGCTCAGTGGTAGAGTGCATGCTTTGCATGCACAAGGTCCTGGGTTCAGTGCTCAGCCCCTCTATTAAAAAAAATTAAATAAAAAAAAAACCCATCCCTATAAACAAAGGCAAAAAGCCTTAAGAATATTTTCAACAAAGATTATCAGCTTCGTGGACAAGGCAGCTTTGGAGCTCTGGCTTCAATGATGGGTGAAGACTGAGGCTACGACCATCCAAAACAGAATAAGGGATGCAGGGGGAAAAAAACAGACATCTGAAATATTGCTTAAGAAGTTAATGAAGTTTGGTCAGAATACTGGAAATGAGGGTAATAGTGGAAGATGTGTTTACAGGTTGCACGGAATCAAATATAAAATAAAAGTGGTGGTAGCAGTGGTCAGAGCAGCCACAGTAGTAGTTGTTCCCATCTGTTGAGTTCATGTTATCATCCAAGTACAGAGCAGGTCCTCTCCCATATGATTGCCAATCATCTCATTACCCTATGAGGCAGGTGTATGTGATCTCCTCCCCTCCCCTTTTATTCATTGTTGAGAAAGCTGTAGCTCATAAAGCAAAAGTGTATATTATGGGTCCCTGGATGGTCAGCAGGAGAGCAGAATTTTAGATTCAAGGTCTCTGAATGCACAAGCCCGTCCTCTTTCAATCTGGTCAGGTTCCCTGCTGGAACCTCGGGACCTTAGGACTTTTCCTCGTTGCACAGGCATCAGATGGCCACAGAAGGTGTTTAAGCCTAAGAGCAACATTTTAGGCTCTGCTTTCAGGAGATAAATTTGAATCAGAGAGGGGCAAGCATGGTGCACAAAGGGTTTTGGCAAGATTCATGGGATTGAGGTCACAGAACTTGAACTGGGGTGTGGTCCTGGAAATTTCAAGAGGAAGATGAAAGGCAGCTATGTACATGGAAGGCAATCTTCTGTGCTGGAAGGATCAATAAGATCTTAGAAGTAATTGGATGGGAAGTGGAGAAGCAAGGGAACTTCAGGTGAGAGGGGAGCAGTAATCAGCTTATTGGCTTGACCTTCTCGATTTTGGTTGTTCACAACCCATGAGATTAACTGATGATGTACATGGTGTACATGTATGTATATATGTAACTGGTGTACATTTGCTAATCTGTATAACATGATGTATGTTTCTGAACTCTAGTTTTACTAAAACCTTGTTGTGGGGAGGTAAAATTTTTGCAAAAAATAAACACGTATATTATGGAGTGAAATTAAAAATTACCATACATGTTTAAAACAAGGCAGAGACTATAAAGACATTTCAGACTTAAAGTAGGGATGCCTCAATTCCTGGGGAACATATGTTCAAGTTTCTCTGTCATTAGAGAAATTTGGTGATGGGGGAGTTTGAAAAATGCTGTTCTGAACTCAGCTCAAAAGCAGTTCTTTATTCCCCCCAAAGGTTAACATCTGACAAGTGAAATCCACTGCTGGCCTCAAAAGTCTTCCTCTCTGCACAGAGCTTAGAGGTGTTTCTTGTAGAGTTCATGGCCAGCACGCTTCTTAATGAAGAACCTCCTGCCTACGTAGAAACCTGCCCTTGCCCTGCAGTTCGCCTTAAAACTGCTGGGGCTTCAATTCACAAACTCGCTTGGGAGGAAGTCGGGGAGAAAAGGCAGGTGAAGAGTAAATACGCACAGCAAGAAGAACAGCAAGCATGTTCATGGATCATTTGCATTAACATTTGAAGTTATTTATTTTTAAAGTTTTTCTTGTCCTCCCTTGGTGCACATGAACTTTTACTCAACTTTTATCAGTTCTGCATTTTGTACTAGAGTTTCCCTCAGCGAGAACTTTTGTGGATTGCCGGCTAGCAAGGGGCAGAAGTCATTTTCTTCGCGTGTAGCATACCCCAGTATTTCCCAATGACTAATTGGAGGCAGGATTTTGGCATTGAGAACCAGAGGAGAATGAAAGAGAACCAGTCTCTCAAATGAAACTGGCAAGTCACTTCCCAAGGAAAGAAATAGCAAAAGACAGATTTTCCCCTAAATTCTTATAATCCCAGCTGGCCATCATTTAAATTAGGAAAAACCTTTTCACCCCTTGTCCACACATTTCAAATGACTGCATTTACAAAGGAAACATTAGACTTACTGACCATTGAAAAATCAAATAAATGAATTGAATATGAAAATTCTCCCAAAATATAATTTCGTGCTTACTCTGCTTACTCTGCGGGGGTCCTGACCCATTTGGAGACCTCCTACTTCGTTAATTATATGGTCACACTGAGGACTGGTCAGCACCGTTGTGGGTAGAGTTATATTTAGGCCTGTCCTTTCCTATGAATCGCAGAGATCTTGGTTAGCTTGGGCTAGGAGGGTGGGGTGTGGAGGGTTAAAATCCTCACTTCCCCAGCCTGCAAAGCAATTTCTTCCTGTTTCTTCATTTTTCCTGGGATGGCCAGGCATCAGTTTCCTGAACCAACACCCTCCTGGTCCATATTTAGCCCTGGCACAAGCTGCTGCAGCTCCCTGTCCAGGTCTGTGGGTTAGAGCTTTCCGAGAAAACCCATTGCAGGTTCTTGGGCTTCGGTGGGTAGTTCATTGAGACCACTAGCAGTCAGAGAGGTGGGTGCGGGCACCAGAACGTCCTCAGCCCTAGAACATACAGCTACCCTGCCTCTTGTAGGAAGACTTTTGGAAGCCATTGCAATTCTGGGGGGCATTTGGGAATGAAGTTATTTGCAAAGGCCCGCCTCCCATGTCTACCACGAAGGTAGACCTTTCCCCATAATTCTCAAGGCTCTCAGATCTCATTCTTTCTCTCAACTTCCCTCAAAAGTAAAAGAAGATGGTTTTTAAACATAAAATGCTTTGTCTGCATTACTTTTTCGTTTCAGCCTAGACGTGAAATAAATTGTTTGGGGCGGGACATCTAAACACCTTTCACCTTGAATTTGTGCCAATGAGGCAATTCTTGTCAAGTTGTTAAGACAGAAAGAGATTTCCTTGCTTTTCCCCATGATGTTGCTTCCTCACTTTACCTTTCCCCACCCCCTTCTTTCTTCCTTGCCTCCCTCCTGCCTCCCAGGGAGCTGCTGAAGTAAGCATTAGTATTCTTGTGAACCAGTGAAGAAACCAAGGTCTGGAGGGGTCGGGTAGCTTGACCAGGGTCTCCCAGCTGGAAGGTGGAAGAGCTGCAATTCCAAGCCAGTCCCTTGGGCCCCAAAGTGCCAGGTGTATCAGCTGAGCTTCTCTGAGTCAAATTCATTCAAATATCACCTGGTTGCAATCCAGCAGATGATGTGGTTGATCTAGCATGTTCTTCTGAAAGGCTAGGAATTCACACACACATCATTTTGTGCACTGGGCACAAGTTCTCCACGTTCCTTGGGAGGCAGAGGCACATTCCTAATTCCTCATGCTCTGTGCTCCACATTGCAATTTGACAGCAGGGGAAAGAAACGAATTACTGAATTCTCCAGGGCCTTTGGTTTTCCTAATTTTGATTTATGTTCTGAGAACCTATTGAGTCAAATGCCCTTTCACACCACATGCCTCGTTTATTTGGAACACCTAATTGCTGTTGAAAATGTTTACAGCCAAGGGCCGGTATTTGTGGCCCGTTGCCGGCAGGAATGTGGGAGAGCAGTGGGGAGGCCAGGAAGGAATAACATGCATTGGCTTTGGGTGCAGGAGTGTGTAGAGGTCATTTGTGGACTTGGGGCAAGCTGACCATTTGGAGAGACTCCTTTGGAAAATTCTGACTCTGATTGTATTCCCTTTCCATTGCAGAGCTCAGAGGATGAGTCGAAGTGGGTAGAAGAACTTATAAAGATGCACACGGCTAGGGTGCGGGACATTGAACATCTCACCAGTCTGGATTTCTTCCGCAAGACCAGTCGCAACTATCCAGAAATTCTGACACTAAAGACATACCTGCATACATATGAGAGCGAGATTTAACTTTCTGATCCTCTGTGGTGCAGTCTTATCAACTGGTGTATATTTTTATATTGTTTTTGTATTTATTAATTTGAAACCAGGACATTAAAAAGAAGTTAGTCTTTTAATCCTGTACCAGATCTGACATATTACGCCTGAGTGACTCCACTGTTTCTCTCTAATTCTTGATTTAGGTAGCCTTGTGTTCTGAGTAGAGCTTGTAATAAATACCGCAGCTTGCATTTTTAGTGGGAGCTTCTAAATGGTGCTGCAAATCTGATATATGCATTGAGGAAATATCAATTTTCCAATGCACAGTTGCCACATGTAGTCCTGTACTATATTGAAATACTGATTTTGTAAAGTTGCATTCACTGTTAATTATGACAGATATATTTAAGCCTTATAGACCAATCTTAAATATAATAAATCACCCATTCAGTTTTTTCCTGGTTTATTTGGCCTTTATTTCACATAAATTAGAGTGCTTCTGGTGTATTTTGCACATGAAAAGTAAAAATTTCTTGTTTTGGGTCCTCTTACCAGGTGGATGTAGTTCTTGAAGACAAAGGGACATCCTCCATATTCAACTACGGTGGCCTGGATGAGATAGATGGGGTGCCTATATATGGGGAATCATAAGGGCAGAGGGAAAGGGGAAGCAGAACCCCTGAATACCCTCTCTCACCTATCTATTTAAAAAAATTATTTTGAAGTTTGGAGGAACAAGATCTTTTGATCAAGTTGGTTCCAAGTTTGTATTAGACTCAACTGAGACAGTACTAATCATATATTCTGTATAATGTATCAACCTAAGAACCAGGGAGGAGATAAAGAGAAATGAGACAGTGGGATGAGCGATTGACATAAAAATGTAATTAACCAATCAAGGGAGAGAATAATAAATGCCAAGTGAAAAGTGTTACTAATAATGCAATATGGCGGAAGGGTCTGAGTGATGGATGGAGGGATTCTTGAGGGACCCAGTTATGGCTTATAAATAATAATGAAGCACAAAGTGAGAAAGTCAGATTTTCAGTCCTTCTGATTGTATCATGGAGAAAGGTGGGTCTTAGTCTCTAGCGGTTATTAATCTCCCTTAAAAAAAAAAAAAGAAAAGAGAACAGCATGCCATTGTTGTTTTTCATTATGTTAATTTTTACAGTAGGCCCCTTTTCTGGTCAGTGAAATGGGTTTTTAATTTCTATAAATTTTCCTTTAGAAATAAATGTTAAATAACAAATCCGTAACAACGAAAGTAGGCCTGAAGGTATGGGAACTGTCATGCAGGTGGTGTGAGAAAACCGATGCTTGGAAAGCACCGCTACGGGACTGCACTGGAAGACATGACTGTGGTGACACTGATGACAGCTGTTATTTGTCCAGTAGCCGCTGGGTTCCAGGCACGTCTCTGGCGCTTCATCAGCTTTGACGCTAAATATTGAAAAGTGAGGAGTTCAGGGAAGATTTTATGGAAAGGGGAAGAAAGGATGGGGCTGGAGAAGGCTGGAATGGGCTCTGCGGTTTGGGGTAGGTAGGGTGAAAGTGAAATGGAGGGTAATCATTAATCAAATCCATTCTACCTGCCTTCAGGAATCAAGGTCATGTACAGAAAGACTTGCATGTCCTGCAAGAGGCCTGTAGCCTAAACAATAAGGTGTTTGTCCAAGTTGTTTTCCAGGAACTTGCAGTCAGCTGTGTCGAGTTTGAGCTGAGCTGGTTAAGACTGGAGAGGACCGCCAACCCTCCAGCTGGGCATGCGCATGGTGTCCTCTGGGCGGCCTTCTGACATCACAGGGCTGACCCCGCCCCCCGGGTCCTGCTAAGTGCCTCCATTTTTTTTTAACAGGCAGAGGTCCGTAGTTAAGTTACACCTGCACAGAACGATGATTGACTATCGCACCTTTTTCCAATCACCTTTCCCCACGGTTCCCGTGCTCCCCAAGCCTCAGACTGCCCTGCTTCTTTATTATTTTTTATCCCATAAATACCCTAAGCCTCTAGCCTTCTGGGAAGCAGATCTGAGACCTGTTCTCAAGTCTCCTTACTTGGCTGCCTTTAGAATAAACCTTCTCTTTGCGGCAAACCTCAGCATCTCAGTGTTTAGGTTTACTGCACATCAGGCAAAATAAACCCGGTTTGGTAACAGAAATATGGTATAAATGAATTAGAACATCACTCAGCATTTATGTAATATTCATTATTGATCATCTGCTACCTGCCAGGCAGTGCCTATACTTGCTATTGAGGATTAAACAAAATAATATAAGCATGGTTCCTGACATCACAGAATTTGCCTTTTAATGGGAGAAAGAGCCCCCTCAAGAAACCCCAGGGCTTGGTTGTGATGTGTGCTAAAGAATTAAACAGGTGCCAAGGGACAAGGGAGTGCAAAGCGAAGAGACTTAGATGACAGTGTGGCCAACACTGAGAAGAGCTGGCCTCAGGAAGCCCAGGGACAGGAAGGAAGAACACGGCCAAAGACTAGGGGTGGGAGAGCTGTTGGGACGTGTGCAGTTCTGAAAGAAGACAGGCGTGCTCGAACACAGCGGCGGGGTTGGTAAGGACCAGCTCAGCAGATCCTCCCTAGAGGCCCCGTTGAGTATTCTACTTTAAGTGCAATGGAAAATAATCGAGAGGTCTCATGCAGAGGCGTGACAGGATCTGATTTAAGATTTCGGTGCACTGACATAGATATGCAATAATTACCTGGTGTGCTCTAAATGTAATTCCACATAAAATACATCTGATATCAGAGGGTCCGCCTATTAGGTGCAGTAATTCTGCCCTAACACTCCCAAATTTTTTAATATTTGCAAGCTCCTTGCTTAGCTCGATTTCCACATCACCTTAGACTGAACTCTTCTCAAAATAGGTTATACCTGAGGCTTTTGGGGAGAGCAGTTGCAAACTTAGTTGAGTACTGCTGTTCTATTTTTATCCTTAGGTCAAGCCTTTCTTTCTCATAAATAAACTCCATACCAACCACTGTGTATTTCAGGTGAGTGGTTTTGCCGATAAACACATGCCATTGATTGTGGGGTTATTTATGAAAGTCCCTGAATGGACAGGGACTCTATTAAAATGAGGTCTGGAAGACTATTTTAAGTTGGGTTTTTTTTTTTTTTTTTTTAAATATCGAGACCTTGGTCCATTCATGCTTTCATTGAGCAAGTTGCCAATTGCTTGCTAGCTTGGTGGTCCTGTCCTGGTGGACGGATTCAGAAACTGCGTCTCTAAAATGAGCTCAGTGTAAATAGAGTAAACCAGGAAAGCAGCCACATAGTTTCTCAAGGGCAAAAAACATTCTGAATTGTTTTTAGGAGAGCTGGCTTTAAGAAAAAATTTCTCTGTACAAAAGCCATGTTTGGTGTCAGTTGGGTTTGCCTACAGCCCCCAGTTTCCAGCGTCCGTTATTCCTTGCGGTGGGGACGAGGGTGGCTGCAGATACCGCGGGGCTGATCCTCCTGCTGGCCCTCCTCTGGCTTCAGCTGTCTCTCACTATCTCTTTGCTGAGTCAGGACGGGGCTGCCTTGTGGGTGGGAAGTGGTAAAGGCAACGGGAATTCTCCCATGGCTTTGAAGAGAGAGAGGGATTGTACAGGACAGTGAGGAACAAGACTGAGATGTTTGAGTTCGTAGGCTGGGGTAAACAGAGCCCTCGATGCCCAGCCCAGTGTGACAGGAATTCCTGTTCAGTCTGCATTTCTAGGAAGATCATGTCCTGATCCCTCTGGTCCCCTCCTTGTCCCCATCCCTGGCAGGGATGCCAACTTTTGGCTGGAATGTAAAAGTGGAAATGGTGCCCCTGCCCTGTGAATATTTTCACTCTGGCTATTGGGAGTAGGCAAAATTCCAAACCCGCTGTGAGCTCTGGGCTCTGATTCCTCCAGTTCCTTCAGGTGGCTCTTTTCCTGCCTTTTGGTGGAAACTCAGGTACTGATTAATGTTCACCTGAATGCTTGGGACCCTCTGCAGAGTTCTGGACTTTTCTGTCTCTGTGGCGTTTTCTTGCCTTGGGTCTTCTGCCCAATGAAACTTATCCATCTTGCCATGTCTGGCTTCACAGCCTTGTCTCCTCCTGTTCTTGGTCCTTGAAGGCAAGAATTCACTCATCTTTGTGTTCCCTGCTTCCCCAAGCACTGAACCCTGAATATAATAGGTAATGGATAGTTTTTTATTTTTTCCTAAATTGAATTCATATGACATTTAAAATGTTGAATGGAATTTCACATCCAGTTTAGGGAGTATAGACTGAGACAGGCACTGCAAACCTAAAAATGCCCAAGAAATGGTTTTAACTTTGGAAACCTTACAGTAGAGTGGGTCACATGTACATGTTAAAATATAGTTACAGTGCAAAGTATATTTAGTGAGAAAGCAAAGGAAGAGTGGCCCTACCTTGATGTGGAAATTAGCATGTGTTAAGCAACTACCAGACGGCAGACTGTGAGCCAGTGGCCTACCTGTGCTGCATCTTTCACCACTCGTAACAGCCCCGACGTGCACACTAAACTCCACATTCTGTAGCCGAGAAAAATCAGAGTGATTGCTGAAAACTGAGCTGTCCAAGGTCACACAGGTAAAGGGAAGAGGAGCAGCACTGGGATCCCTCTCTGACTCCAAGAGCCAGGCTAATACCGCACCCCAAACTGCCTTTCAGGTTTGGGAGTGACAGGTCAGAAGAGACATTGAGAAGTGACGGCGCTGAAGCCAGTAAGACACTTGAAGGATCAGTACATGTCTTTCAGGAAGAAAATGAAAGAAGGCAGTGCTAGCAAATGCTTGCAAAAGCAGGCGTCCTTGAGAGATCACAGCATGCTGAGGGAGTGGAAACTGGTTTCATGTAGCACGCTCATGCTGGGTTTGGAACTGGGGTGTTGAGACTGAAAGACTGGCAAAGCTGAGCTCAAATAACAGAGGAGCTTGCTGAAAGGATTTAGGCTTCATCCTGCTGGCACTTGGTTACCATGGAGACCAGTGTGCTCAGGGTTGTGACTTAAGAATCTCCGTCTTTCTTCAATGCAGAGCATAATTTGGGTAGGCGTCCAGTAAAGAGTCCTAAAAAGGGGGTTATTACTCAAGTGGTAGAATGCATGCTTAGCATGCATGAGGTCCTGGGTTCAATCCCCAGTACCTCCTCTAAAAATAAAGAAAGAAATAAACCTGATTACCCCCCTCCCCCCAAAAAAGAGTCCTATTGTTACTGGGTGTAAGGGTAAAGACCCAAACTGTTGTAATAGCGTTGGGAATGGAAAGGAGGGAAAAATTTGACAAATCAATAGGAGATTCAACAGACAGACAGAGGGATGATAAGCATAATTCAGAGGCTTTGAATTTGGGCAATTGGGGAAATAATGCGGCCATGGATCAAATATTCTAGGAAAAGAACAGAAAGATGCTGGAGTAGTCAAGCAACAATAAATTAAGGTATTAATTTATTAGGGCTGAAATGGAAGTATGAAAAAGTCATCTCAGTGATGTGACCAGGAAGCAGGCAAAGTAGGAGACCCAAGTGGAGGGAAAGTCTGCACACCTGCTATGTAGCTGTCAGTTAATACAGTACATGTGGGGCACATTGTCCTCATAAAGGTCACAGAGTGAGAAAAACCAAGATAGAGGAAGAACGCCAGCATTTCATTCCAGAGAAGAGAAGAGGAGGCTGTGTTAGTCAGTGGGGAAAAACTGGAGATTTGCAGGTACATGGCTTTGGGAAAATTTAAGTCTAAAGTTTTTCATCTATAAAATTTTAGGTGATAATCACTCTTCTCAGGGTTGGCATAGAATTATGACAGGAAATCTCTCTGAAATACAAGTTGATAAATTTTCCCTCCATTTTTATCTCCACTCCCCTCCAAGGAAGGCATTCCCCTTCAAAGTTGTTTTCTTGGCTTGGGGGATTTTTGCAGAGTGGGTGTAGGGAGCAGAAGTAGTCTGTAATTAATGGATTTCCTGTCTTTTGTGAAAACCTAAACCCACTGAAGAGGTGGAAAGAAATAGTCTTTAGAGCACCAAGAGAAAAAGGGACCTTTCCTGGGATTCGGGACAGAGAGAAGTCTGTGGATCTGAGCGGTGGTTACACTGCAGGATGTGCTTGTGATCTTTTCAGGGAGGTGGAACCCTAGGTCCTGGAGGTCCTGGCCATGGCTTGGAAACAGAAGACTGGCAAACCTCAGAGGAACTGGGGATATGCACAGTGAAGACACAAATGCCTGTTATATTTCTCCCATCATTTTCCATTTACTAGATTCTGGTATAACCCAGCGGGGAAGGTGAGAATCTCCATAGAGACTGAATTAAAACATCATGTAAGCTGGAATCTCAGATTGGAAGTGAGATTTATTTGGGGGGAAAAATAGAGAGAAAGGTAGATACCAGCTACATTTGGAAAAGGCTTAGCACCATGCTTGGTACCTCTCTGGTGTTCAAGAATATTAGGTAAATAAAAAATGAGCCAGGAAAAAAATTTTTTTAAAATGGAAGGAGTAGCTGAGAGGTAGGGAGAGAACCAGGGAAGAGCTTGTATTGTGAAACCCAAGGATACAGACACTTTCAAAATGGGGGAAGTGGTCAGCGATGTCAAATGCCAGAGTGAAGTAAAGTGAGACAGGAGTTTGAAGGCATCCATTGAATTTTGCAATAAGGTGGTCATCCATGACCTTCCTGGAAGCTCATTCAATGAAGTGGTCTGAAAAACGGCCAAACTGTACTGGGAGGAGGAGAGAATGGGAGCCCACACTGGAGGCAGGGCATGGAGACTGCCCTTTGAAGATGGGAAACAGGAGAAACAGACAATAACTGCAGGAGAGGGGCAGAGCTGAGGGAGGATCTGATGCCAGTTAGGATGGGAAGAAGCTTTCACAGGCTGCTGAGAAGATTTGAGAACCTTGGAAAGGAAGGCACTACTGGATAAAATCATTGAATTATAAACAAATTTGAAATTGAGAGCAATTGGTGAATAAAAAGTCAGCTGTAATAGATTTGCCTTCAAATTAAAGAACAAATATAATTACCTCCTGGGGGTCAGTGTTAGTATAGAACAGATGATATACATCATGCTTTGCAAAATGGTGGCCTGAAGGCTGGATACGGGTCACAGATTGCTTTGTTGTGCCCGCGTGATATTTTAAAAAATAAATTAGATGCCAAAATTTAAAATCATCACATTCCATGCAGAAGTCCAGATTTCTGAACCCTTTTGAAACACTAGAAGTGTTTTTTACTTAGTCATCGTTTGTAGGCTATTGTTCTTACCGTCAGTAATCAGTAGAAGCCGATTTGGCTGCCCTTAGACAAGCATTTTCTGGAAGAGAGGATGGCAGATGTTTTCTGTAAAGAGCCTGGCCGTGCAGCCTCTAATCACTCGATTCTTCTGCTGTTGTAGAGCGAAAGCAACTGTAGACGCTACATAAAACGAAATGGGCTTTGCTATGTTCCAGTAAACCCACCTGTCTTACTGTTCTTCTTTCCACCCTGGGTGGTGCTTAAGTCCCCATTTTCTATTGTGTTAGTGCATTTGTTTTTATTCTTACCCTACTGCATTAATGTACTTTGCTTGCCTTTAGGCATTTAATTTTGACCCCCATGTAGAGTGACCAGATGCCTTGGACTGGAGGCCTTTCAGTGCTAAAACTGAGGAAGTCTTGGGCAACTTGTGACGAGCTGGTCACGCTGCCCCCATGCTGACAGACTTCACATTTCTATTATGTACTTTGCCATGGAAAAAGCATTGTCATTTTCCTTATCTGATTTAAAAATCTTTAATAATCTTTTCTCTCTCTCCTCCCTTAGAGCTTTGTTTGCCATTTCAGTAATAACTCCAACCAGCGTCGTACTTTCATCTATTTATCTCTTGTCTTGTTGATCAGTGCATTCAGAGACCTTTGCATAGTGTCTCACATAGATTTGATTATCATTAACTGATAGATGAGTGATTGACAGGCCTTACTCTCTTCACCCTCAAAGAGAGTGCCATTGTGGGTGAAAAGCTCTCGGCGAGATGAAAGTAAAATGGTAACCGGGGGCCCACACTTACTCTCAACTTCTGGCTCCCTGAAATGAGAAATGTTTCTTCCACGCGTTGGTAACGTTCGCTCTGGGCCGTGATAACACCCCAGCCAGAGACCTACAGCTCCTTGCTCTGCTCCCCCACTCTGCTAAAACTCTGTTGCCCACTTGGTCGAACGAGTCCTGTCTCTCCACTCTCCCCTTTCACATCAACAGCTCGAATCTGCAACATGAAGGAAGAGCCTGGGGCTTTGAGATCAGATGTAGGTTCAAGTCTGGACTCTGCCATGTCCCAGTTCTCAGTCATGTTTCTCATGTTGTGGCAGCTCATTGGTAAAACGGGGATGGTCATATGTACCTCTTTGGGTATTTGTGAAAATTAATATTGTCGAGTGAAAAAATAAGGCACAACCTAAAAGTTGAGAACGCTGTTTTATTTGGTGAATGTTCTGAGGACTGAAGCCCAGAAGACAGCCTCTTGGATCGCTCTGAGGGACTGCTCCCACGAGGTAGGGGGGGAGCCAGGATATATCAGAATTTTTGCAACAAAAACCAGGTAGTGGGAGCATCAAAAGAGTACTGTTAATGGAAGAAAACCGGACATCTCACGTTAAGGAAGTTAGTGCTTTTCTATGTGTGGGAAGGCGCAGAGGTCTGGGCTCATCGAAATTATTCCTTTGATCATGCACCTAGCCATCTAGGGCCAGTATCCTGGTTTTGGGGGTGGGGGGTTGTTCGTTTGTTGTTGCTGTTTATTTGTTTTGTTTTTTCCATTCTGAATTTCCTCAGGGTGCACAGTTGGGGGTGACTGCAGTGATTGCTGGCTTGCTGGCCCCAACATCCTTTGTTTACTGATACCTGATTCTGCAGGTGACACTCTTCATCCACGTAATGAACGTTCAGTACTTAGTATTATTATGCATAGTCCGACAAATATTTAGTATCTCCAGGGGGTAAAAAACCCCAGGGGTGTGGCAAAGGAGATCTACACTAATCATAATGATGTATTGAAAACATATCACGTTTCAGGCACTGTGTACAGTACTTCACAGTTGTTACTGAATTTAATCCTTACAAAATGTAGCATCATCCACTGTCCTGGAAAGGAGGGTGGTCCCAGGACACAGGACTTTCTGTTCTAACACTTGGAACGGTCCCGGGCACATGGGACAGATCAGTCACCTGGAGGCCCATGAGTTAAGTGTATTAGTGGGTCCATCTTATAGATGAGAAAGCTAGGGGTTAGAGAGGATAAGGACATACAGTAAATTTCCAGCAATGAAGGTGTGTCTTTGATCTCTCCGTAAAGTATCCTTCTGCCCTATTTTGCCCTGGCTAATTTTCAAGGGAGCACCTCCTCTGGAAAGCATCTGCTGGCTGCTACAAACTTCTCGCGTTCTCCTCACCCCCTGGTATCTATATTTCATGATCTTTGTCTGGGGTAGCCTCCACCTCCAGAGCTCTTAGGAACATGGACTGTGGTTTAGTCAATATTTTTCCACCGCCAGGTCTCAGCACCACATTTGATCCACAGTAGATACCCAGTGCATACTAACTGCCTAGCTCTGGACTTAATCAGCAAGATAAACCCGAGGTAAAATCATGAATTTGGAAACTGGTATTCTAGTCTTATGCTGCCACTAATTTTTGGAGGGAACTTGCCTACTCTGTGCCCAAATTTTCTCAAGTGCAAAATGAGAGTGACTTGGACGATCTCTCTGGTCTAATCCAATGATCAGAACCTTGTAAATTTGAGTTTCTAAACTTTCCCTCCCACTCCACCCCTAATTTCTAAATCTGTCTACTCAATTCATATGTAGAATTCTTCACGTGCCCTTCACCAATAGTTGGTTCCAATGTCAAGACTGTTTACTCCCATCTTTTTACTCCCCTTGCAGTCTTCCCAAGAAAGAGATAACATTTATCTCTGCATTCTTTAGTTAGTTGTTTGCCACTGGTTCCTCTCTGGCTAGGTTAGAAACTATTTGGCTCATAATCTCAGTTATGTATTGGTGTATTCTTAGTATCTGCCAAGAACTTGATAATGTCAGAAGAATAGATGAATGCGTAAGAAGGAGAAGTTTTACACGAATCTCATAGGGAGGGAAGAAACATCAAATCACTTTACTTAACCAAATATAATATAAATGGCTTTTGGATTTATGCTACCCTGGGTCATTGCCAACAGCTGAGCATTTCTAAACTCATCTCTCCTCACACTTTCTCCTTGACCTCTACTCTTTTTGTATTTTTCCTTTTCTAGTTGGCTGCTTGAAGAGCCTTGAATAACGCAGCGAGATGGACTAAATACTAGACCTCAGTAACATTTTGCCTTTGCAATCAAGTCTTTGCTTTCATTTAGCTTTGAAAGAAACTAAATATAAGAGATTCTTAGAAGTGAGTTTGGTACCACGGCTCTTGTAGGTGATTTTAAATTATATAAATTCGTATTAGTATCTTCCCTATCTGACTATGGGCAAGACATTTTGTCCCTGGGGGAATTTTTTCTTAATAATCTCTGAAGTGAAAACTCTGGGCCAGATTTTACAATACTTTAAAACTTTCAAAAAGCTTCTCTGGCTTAAGTCTTCCTGGTTCTGACTATTGACTCACCCACTTATTAGCAACGAGACCTTGAAAAAAATCACTTGACTTCACTGAGCCTCACTTTCCTGTCTGTACAATGGGATAATAAAGCACCTACTTCACAGGATCATTGTGAAAATAACAGAAGATAATTCAGATAAACCTAGCATGAAGATTAGCAGGTTTCTTGCAGAAAAATTCACCAGTCACATGAATCAGACGGCTTAGTTTAACTCCAGTTTTGTTGATCTTCTTTGCAGCCATTAGAATACAGAGATTAGCACAAAGTTTCAGTAAACTGGGAGGATATTTGCAGTGTTTGTGGCTGCTGGGACCCACTGTACCCCTCTTCTGGTAGCAGCACCCTGTTTCCTTCTAAGAAATCACTTTTATTTGTCCTTCTCTGAGTTCATGCCATTTGAGTGATATGGGTCCACTCTAGTTTTATGGGTGGGTTACTCAGATCTGACCAATTATAGATTTGCTTTTCTCTGGGTGCAGTGAATGATTCTGAATGGCATGTGATATCATCAGGACCAACAAGACACAGTGGGACTTTGGCTGGAATGTCGTGAAAGGAGATGCTTCTTCCCCACTAGACTGGACCCCAGGAGGATGTAAAGCTGAACTATGATAGTCTTTCTTCCAGGAGGGAAGACCACTCCAGGTGTAGTGCATGACAGTGGACTCAAGCAAGGTAAAGAGAGACCACCTGGGTCCCTTGCCTAAGCCACGCATGTGGGTAGGCACTTCCACCAGCTTTTCAGTAACATGGACCAGTTAGTTTGGGCTTGAACTTGACACTTAATTGAAAGTGTCTTGACTCACATAGGAGCTGGTCCTTTCTTCCTTCTGTAGATTAAGGTCTATGAATCCATTCAAGACTCAAGAAAACAATCTTAGCCACACATACCCCTCACATTTCTACCATCATCATCCTCTTTGTTTCAAAGCTCTTGCTTCAACTTCTAACTTTTTGCCACACAGGCACCTCCACTAATTCATCTCTTCTCTGTTCCACCTGATCACCAACCTACCTGTCCACTCGGTCCCCCACTCTCCTCACTAGCTGCCTCCTGGTGCCTGGCTCCCTCGTTAATGTCTATTCATCCTTGATTGACTCTAACCTGAGCATCTCTTAAGTGCTGCAATGAACAAATGCATAACTGATACTAACCTGGAACTGGTCCTGTCTTATTCCTCCTAAGCTTTCTCAGTTACAGGAATAAACTAGAGAGTCCTGATCCCGTGTGAGGCTAGGGGAGACTTAGTTTATTTCTTTTTTTGAAAACCCACAAACCAGCTCATTCAGCTGAATTAGATGAGAAAGAGTCATAGCTCCAGAGGCTTCCACCGTTAAACTTCTGGGCTCCTCATTTGTAGAGTCTGGAGAGGCAGGGGAGGGCAAAGGAGAGAGAGAATGTGGTTTGATTGCAGTATAATTTTCCTCCCTCTGGGAGCATTTCAAGCGTATTCTACAAATGTCAGGGAACCAATGACTCATCAAACAGTTGAGTGTTGGTTTTGGAAAAGGGAGAGGAAGTCACTGCTTTGGAGCTCAGTGATGGATTTGCACTAAGGTAAGATCTCAGCACACCAGTGGGACTGAAATGTTGGCAGGAATCCCTTGCTCTTTTCTCAGCCTGGGAGAAGTGCCATGTCCCCCAGATCCCAGGAGCAGGGTGACGCACTTGCAGTCAGAAAGCATTTAGTCTGAGCCTTCCAGAGTAACGCTTCTGGTGTCTCCAAGACCGAGGGGCTGTGACTGTAAAGTCAAGCCTCAATTCCCTGAGGACAGGGAGGAGACAAGGCTCACCTTCTGTCCCACGGCACTGGCAAGGGGAAGCAACTGTCGCTTGGTTAGCCTGGGCAAATGTGAGCGGTAGACGAGAAGCAGCTGTCAGAGAGAACTGTGCCAGCCTTTTCCACCTTCGGCTCTTATCTCCCATCCAGTGGCTGAGTCTGGGAAGCGAGAAAGCACAGTTATTGATTCAGAAGCACTAGAGAGGGACAAAAGCTCAGAGGAGGGAAAACAACAAGGGACGGGGCTGCTCAGCAAAACCCACAGCTCCTCACGTAACGCTTGCTTCCCATGAACTCACGGGACCGACGTGGGACAGGCCACAGGCTGTGGTCAACGTAACTGCTGTGTTGGGGTGAAATTAACACACCAGGGATGAAGCACTCTGGGACCCTCTCCCTTTCTCCTTTCCTTGAGGGGTCTTGAGCAAAGACTCTAACTTTCTGACCGCTTCTGCATCCTTTAGAAAGTCTATGTCTCTACTGTTCATTCTTTTTTTTTTCTTTTTAAAAATGGTGATGAGTGTTTGTAGATGCTTGCGTGTGTTGGATGGTAGTGGTGAGGGTATTGGAATGAGGCTCTGTGGTCAGAGGGCCTGTTCTAACTCTTCTTAGTAAGTCCTGGTGGTAGAAGGGAGGGGAAGGGAGGGAGACAATGGCCCTAATTGTTGGCAGCCGGTGTTGGAGGCTCCCTCTGGAATGTGGCTTGTACGTGGCAACTTGGCCCTCAGCTTTCGGCCTTAGTGGCGATTCTGGGATGCCAGGAAAAGGGCCACTCTGTAACCTGTAATACCTGCTTGTAAAGAGAGCTGCAGGATCGGTCCTTAGACCTGCTCTTCTCTTCTTGCCACTTTCTTGTTCATCTATCTTTTTCTTACATCGATATGGCAAAATCCTAACTTATTTTCTGCTTTTCTGGATTTTTATCTGAGTAGCGTGGGGATGCTGGAGAAAGCCACACAACAGGGCTCAGTGGTAGCACGATAAATTCAGCAATCACACTCCCATACGGGCCTCCGTGTGGTGCAGTCCATCAGCTCTCTCACCACCCTCCACAATGATCACTGTCACTGCCCCAGCATCTGATCCTGTTTCATGCCCCCTTGCTCTGAGTTTCTGATGTCTCCTCTTTCTTTCAGAAGGATTTGAAGCCATCAGACCAGAAGTTCTCCAGACTCAGACTAGCAAGTGTATATCTGTCCCTATAGCAAAACCCACCTCCACCCCCTGTTACATTATTATTAGGATGTCCCTCCTCTGAAGGTCAAAGCCTCCTCCTTGTACTTTCAATTCATTTTCTGTCTTCACAGGGACTTTCCACTGTCAGTGAGTCCCCTCAACCAGAACTTTCCATAAATATTGAAACACACTTAACTCTTTTCAAACTGTGGAAAAGAAAATTCCCTTATGGTGTACCTGTCTCCTCTTACAGCTTCTCTAACTATTTTGCTTCCAAATAGTCTTTGAGTTCTTTCCAATATTTAGAGCCAAACTTCTCAAAATACCTGTGCACACTTGATGCCTCCATTTTCTCTCCACCCGCATCTGGCTTCTGCCTTCTCACTCCTCCAACGTCACTCGCAAAGATCACGAATGACCTTCATGCCACTTAATCCAAAGGCCACTTTTTAGTTCCCATTTTCTTGACCTCTCAGCAGTATTTCATACAGATGCCCGCCTCCTTCACGATCACTCCAAAATGCCACACCATCTTGGATTTCTTCCATCTTCAGCAAGTCTTCTCTCTCTTTACAATGTCTTTTCCCCCACTAACTTGCCATTAAATATTAAAGTTTCCCAAGGCTTGGTCATACCCTCTTCTCTTCCTTTTTCTTCCTTTCTATATTTTCTCTCCAGAATCTCACTGATGTACACGGCTGCCATGAGCACTCCATCAGGGTCTAGTCCAGAACTTCCCTCAAAGCCTCACACTCATATATCCAAATTTCTATTCCGTATCACCACTTTCATGCTTCAGGGCCACCTCAGACTCATTATATCCAAGATTATGTATAAACTTTCCTTAAACTCACTTTTTTTTTTAAGTGCTCTCTCTTTCAGTGAATGGCCTCACCATTCAGCCAGAAATTTAGGAGTCATTTTTTGCCATTATCTTCAATTTTTTTTACCGTCACTAAATCTGTACATTTTACCTCTTTTTTTTCCTTCTCACCTTGTCTGCCTTCATCCTAGTCTAAACCACTCTTGCTTCTCACCAAGGTAAACGTTTCTTGTTTGGTCTCCCTGCATGTGTTCTGGTTCTTCTTCTAATTCACTCTTTATTCTACAAAAGTCATCTTTCCAAATGCAAATCTAATTTGTGAGTGCCGATCTATTTTCCCCTTTGCTCCTGGTTGACTACCTGCTCAAAAGTCTTTAACACTCCATTGCTCTTTGCAAAGAAATGGAGACCCAATTCATATTGGGTTGTTTCTTGTACTGGTCCCTGCCTCCCTTTCCAGTTCCATCTCCCATCATTTTCTCCCTCGCAGTGTCTACTCCTGTCACAAAGGCCTTTCTTGTGTTTCTTGATTAGACCAGGTTCTACATGGACACAGGGCTTTTGCACATGCTAATCTCCCAATTCCTTAAATAAACTTCCTTCCCTCTTCTGCCTAGATAACCTGCACATGCTCTTAAGGTATCAAGATAAACATCATGTCCTCAGGTATTTCATGACTTCACAACGTAGTTCAGATTCTTTTGTTTTGTGGTAGTGTAGTGTCATAGCGTTCATCTTTGCTTGGGATAGTACATTCATGTGGGCTTAATATCTATCTACCTGACTAGACTGTAATGAGGAGCAATGACTTGCTTATAGTATCCCCTGTAGCCAGCACAATATCTCATACTTGGTAAGCACTTAGCAAATATTTGTTGAATGACTAAATGAAAAATCCCATTAGATAGGCCCTCTTGTCTTCATTTTGTCTTAATTGTGATGTTTATAAAATAAGTGATGGGGTTGTGTGGCCCTCACAGGTATGTCTGACTCTAGAACCCAAGAAATACTTGGTATACAATAGCTGTGCTGGTACCAGGGAAGGACCATAGGTCACAGTGCCATGTGTGTTTGTGTGTATGTGTTTATTGTTGCCATTGTTTTAAAATAGGGACCGAGAGTAATACAAAGTCACTTGTTAAACACTCAAATCATCTTAATTATCCAATGGGCTGTCATTAGGAGAAAGATCTACATGTTGTAGAGTTCTTTGTTTAACAGGGTTTGTATACTTTGATCATAGTTTAAGGGGGATTAGATTTAGGAAGGTTGACCATATGTCCTGATTTATACTTTCGTTTAGGTGTCATTGTGAGTGGTGTAACTATTACCAGTACTTCTTTAACTCTTAAAACTCCCTTTGGGCCATACAGGATTTGAGAGTGCTATTCATAGGTGAGGCAGCAGCCAGTGTAAAGATGTCTGGAGTTAGAGGTCCAGGTTTTTGTTCTAGCTCTGCCTTTAGATGTGATTGTGGCAAGTTACTTTCATAAGTTTCAGGGACTAGGTTCTTAGTAGCCTGTGCTTTTGTGATTTTTGAGTGATCTTTCAGCTAAAACGTTAAAGACTGGTAAGTTTTCAATAGGCAGACATGAATAGAAGGGCCCTCCAAAGTTTAGGGACACAGGAGCAAGGCCACAGAGATACTAAAGTGTATGAATTATTTAGGAGCACAGTAAACTTGGCTGGAGAGGGCAGAAAAAGATTGAAGAATGTAAATTAGATCAGATATGGTTACTGTATCTCTAGGAGAGAATCTTTGATGAATGGAGTAAGATAGTTGGACATATACTTTAGATAACTTCGGTAGGAACAGAAAATGGATCTGAGATGTGTAAGAATATGGAAAACTTATTTGGAACAGATCTGAAGGGCCAAAGCTGGGCCATAAAAGTAGTGAAGAAAAAGGACTTGGAGAAAAGAACCACTCAAAGGGCAGAAATGGAAGTGCTTAGTGACTGGGGAATGATTGCATTGGGGAATCACTTATGCAACAAACATTTTTAACACCTGTTTTTGCCAGATACAATGTGGGATATTGGGGTACAAAGATTAAAAGACTTGATCATTGATTTCAAGGAAATATGTAAATGAATAATTATAATGAATACCATATAAATTAGAATGGACATATGTTCCAGGAGCAGTTAAATCATAAAGGAGGAAGTTTTAAGTCTTCCTGGATGAATAAGGATAGACATCATAGAGGAAGTACTTGATCTGGGACAGAAAGAATGAACCAAGAAGCTGATGGGGATGAAAGCAGAGTATTCAATGTCAAGGCTCCTGTCTTACTCACATTTATATTCCTAAAGCCCATCATGGTGTCCAGAAAATAGAATGAGCATAGAATTCTGGACTCTAGCAGGCAGAGGCTACCAAGGGAGATAGAAGATGATCAAGCCAGGAAGGAGAGGAAAGAAGTGATGACCATTCAGAGGTTGAACTTAAAGACTGTTTTGGTATCTTCCACATCCTGAATGGTGCCATGCTAGCTTAAAAGAGCTGATTCAGCCTTTGAAGTTTGCTAGCCTACAATTAAGAGAGTTCAGCTATCAGGAGAAGCTGACTCAAGACACAGAATGACAAATTTCTATTCCAATTACATTCAGAAACGTTAAAAGATTTGATTACATTTTGGTTTAAGGGACAGGCCACAGATTTGAAGGAGTCAGAAGTCTCGATATTTTCTGGAATCCTTTTTGCTCATCTTTAATTGAAAGGATATTTACTTTTCAGCTGAGTTTTCAAGTCAATCCAATTATGCTTCTCCGTGACACATACTCTCATTTCACCTTGGCAGATTGGTTTCATTAGAAATAATCCACGGTGGGGGTAATGTTAACATAATATTGCTTCTAAACTAGGCTCAGTTTGATGAAAGATTTGGATGTAGTTGGTGGGTTGCTGTTCCAATTTCAGACGTTTTGCTGGCATTCCCTGAGAGGCTGCCAAGAGCAGGGGATGACAGCTAAATGGGCTTTTCATACTCTGAATGTGGCAGTGGAGATTCAGCCTTGTGACTCCCTTTAAAAGCCTTGGGGAATTGATGATCGAGAGGCCCTGAACTCCTCTGAGAAATGTTGTTTCAAATGGGTACTTGCCAATCCCAAATTTACCAGTTAAAACTGGAAGATGAATTAGGTCATCTCACATTTATACATTATTTAATCCGATTTGCAGTGATACGTCACATACATTACCCCATTCGATCTTCATAGTAACTCTGGGTTGCAGTCAAGAATGGCCTTACTTTTTCCATTTTATAGATTTTACAGATGAAAACTAAGTTTCAAGAGAGTAACTTGTTTGTCCATATTTGCAAAGATAATTAAATGTTTATGAGGTCTGGGAATCAGCTTGGTTTACTCATTCCCAGCCTAGTGCTTATTATACTTAACCAAGAGATTTTCACTCAGTAAGACTTTTAAATACACTCAATGAATGAATGACAGTCCAGTCTTTGCAGCAGATAATGCCCATACAACAGCGTAGGCAGGCAGGCATAATGAAGATAGAGCTTTGCTTGGACTTCGGTGCATCTTCCTATCAGCACAGTGGTGGCCTTACTGATCCACTAGTCCAAATGTGTATCAACTCATCATACAGATACCAAGTATCTCCTCCCAAGACATACACAGAGGGCTCTACAAAGAGTAGGGAGTGACTGTAATAGAGATCTTTTGTGAGTAGTAGTTCCATTTAATTAAGATGATCTGCCTCACCAGCTTAATGGCATAAAAAAAAGCTCCTTCTTTAATTTTTTGATATTCAAATGACTTGCATCTCAAGTTGCTTGGGTAGAAAGACATGCTGGCCCAGATTCTTGGACCTGCCATCGTGATTCTTCAAGGGAAAGTAATCTGACTCCCCCATTGTTATCTGCCGCCAGAAAACTTCCCGTTGTGGCTCTCTGGTTTATTCTCATGCAAAGGCATTATTCTCAAAGTGCTCATAATGGCTTTTGAGTCAGGAAGAACTTCACCATCGCTGCATGCTCAGCAGAATCAGTCCTCTTCCTAGGAGCAGTAGACCTTGGCCTCGAACCTAGATCTTCTGTCTATGCTTCACCTTTTTTTATTGTGAGCCCCCTTTTAAAGGCCTTTCGTGGATTTACATTGACGTTATCCCAGTCTATCAAAGAGGGTTTGATGTTGACTATCAGACTGGAAGTTGTTGAAGTCTCTGCCACCTAGGTATCCAAAATTTTGTTCCTTAACCTCTATGCAAACTTGCCCATCTAATCACAGGCACGCCTTTGGTACAACAAAGAAATGTTTTCCTATCAAGGCATCTGGATATAACCAGACTGTTGAAAAAGTTAAAGGACTTAACATGATTCAAATATTTGGCTAAGCCTTTTGTACGGGAGCAGAACTTTGTCCTTGACATTTGAACGCTGAATGGATCTAAGAAAGATGGTGAAGTAGATTAGGGGTTTGAACTGCAGGGTCCCTTACTGCTCCTATGCCTTCCAGGCAAGGGGAAGGAGCAGTTACCAGAACCCAGAGACAGCTGCAGTCACAGCTGTATCTACAGAGCAGGGTTTTCCAATAGGAACTGTGGACTTTGGCAAAAGAATCCAGCTACTGCTGTCTCATGGCCTGGCAGATTTGGAATCAGGAAATAAGTTCCCCGTTATCTTTCTCCATCTGATTCTCCCCCTCATGCGTCCTACTGGCTGGCGCCAACCTGAAGCTGGAAGGTTAAGGTCACCTGGTTGATGCAGTCCATGGAGATCTCTCTTTGAGGCAAAAGAACAAGGAGGAAAAGAACAGAGTGTAGATCAGGGTGGGCAAAGGGAGACTATTCATCACAAGGTGTCTACTTCTAATGGTACTGGATTGCCTTAAAGAGATGGGCTGACTCAAGTTCCTACATTCTTGGCTCAAGGAACAGCCTGAAAGAGAGGTATTTTCTATGACTATGGAGAAAAAATATCTTATCTCTTGGAGGCTTAGGACAGAGATGGCCCAAAACCAAACAAACAGCTTCGTTCTGGGGTTTGACAAATTACAAAATCGGTTCAATTCAAAGTTTTATTAGACTTCTTCTAAAGTTAAGACAACGAAGTAGGATGGGACCCCATAAATAAGAATGGGACAGTGTGACATTTTAGTGTCCATATTCATTACTGCAGTGACCCTCCATGGTCCAATGAAATAGGTGACTCCTTTCCAAGATTGCTGGAAGGCTTTGTGCCCAACTCCCTCACTCTTTGAGGGGGAAGCCAATTCTCCCCTTGTCCTCTCTCCAGCAACCTCATTGACTCTCTGTCTATAAAAACGTTTGCTCCTAGAATATCTGGGCTGGGGGCATTTAAAAAATTAAATCTGAGAAGAGAAATCTTATACTCCAGAAGTATTACAAGAATTTACTAACTTACATGGACAAAAATCTAAGATATGTGTGCAGGAATGGATTCTGAAGGTGTTGGATTAAGGATGGAAGAAGATAATTTTATTTCAGGCTGATTTATTGATATCAGTCGGTTCTGAGGTTATTTTGGATTCATTGTACAAGTTTAAACACCTAGGAGTGGTTCTAATTGTTTGTTCACTTGGTTGACTGAAGTCTGGACCGACATGAAAAAGATGCCAGTTTCATTGTAGAAATGGATTCCAAAGACTTTTGAGATAGGAGGGTTGAAATGGATTAATTATGTGTGACTCACCCACTGATTGCTTATCCATGGTCTTCCAAGGGGCCCGCATTGCGGCTTGACTCTACCCTTTGTCTACTCTACTTCATTCCCTACCTTTCCACAGGTGTTGATCCCAAGGGATCTCCTAAATAAATATCTTGAAAATTAAATGCTATCTCAGAGTCTGCTTCCCTAAGAACCCAACCTGTAACATCAGCAATAGCCTCATATCAATTACAAAAATGAGGAATATAGCCTCAACTCATACTTCTTTCCTTGATATGTGTGTGAGTATTTTTCTTCCTATTCTGAGTTCTCTATTCTGTTTTTAAGTGTGTACACATGTTGTGTACTGTTGGGGACTGACTTTTAGTTCAGTCAAAGTGAACGGGTATGAAGAAAGAGAATGGACATTATCCCAAGATCCTAGACCTGGGGCTGGCTGCAGCACCAGATGACACATTATTTTGCCTTCCATCAGGAGACGGTATGAGTTTGGTTGTTCTGGGGAGAATTTCATTGTGTTTAGATAGGAGAAATGTTTTTGAAAATGTTAAGAAGCAAAGACAGATCTGGGGAGATGGTATCCAGAGTGGAAGACGGTGATGGATGTTAGTCATTTTGGCTGCCCAGAACCTAAAAATGTCCTTTGCATTTTAGGGAAAGTCCTAAGAGAGGTGGGAAGTCATTCTCTCTACAGAAATGAAAGGGGTGGGCTATTCGCCCCTTAGCTCTGCTCTAGTAACTGGTCATTGTTATGTGACCCATGTGTAGTCAGTTGGATTCTCCAGCATCCAGCTTTGAATGTTGAGGAAATTACGCAAGTGAGTAGAGTGAGTCAGTTAACAATTATTCTTGCAGACTTCAGCAGATTCATGAGTCCAGTGTCATCACAGCAAGAATTTGGTGGCTGAGGACATTCTACGTAGAAGAGCGGCATTTTAGGCAGACTGTCTCTAGGGCAGGATTTTGGCTAAGTTGCCCTTGGCTCCTGCCATACCCGGTTCTCTCGTCTTCTTGCCAGTTCTGTCAGGTGTCCAATACCTGTGCAGACAATCCCTTTCCTGCTTAAATTAGCCAGAATCTGTCTTTGTAATTTGCTTCCCCAGCTCTAACTAGTATCTGAATACCCCAGGACACTCGTAACTGCTAGGAACACAGGTACCTCATGGGGTTGAGGAGTTCATGCACTTGAACTTCAGAGCAAATCAGTGCAAGGTGGATGGAGAGCCCTTCTCAACTGACACCCTCAGATGAAAAACAACTTCCCTATTCTTTGCCCTAAGCAGCCTGGTTCTGTGCATTGAAGGAAATGACTCGGTGAGAGCCCAGCAAATAAAAGAAACCTACTGTTCTATTGCCTTGATTCTGTTCCTTGTAGACTTTACCCTCTGTTTTCCATATTTATTTATGACACTGGAACATTTTTGCATTGGCAGGAATACATACCAGATACCCCCAATGCCTAAAAATGAATAGGAACTTTGGAGCTGTAGACCTTCTCCCATTGGAGCAGTCCCCTAATTCATTCACTCAGCTGCATCCTCAAAGCTATATGCTGGCCTGTGGGTATCATGGCAATAGCAAGAAAAGAGGTCGCTTGGCAAACCCAGACAGGCAGCCAAGGCAGCCACATGCTGTTACTCATTTCATCTTGACTCTTTTGACACTCTCATTGCAACAAGTAAGTAATCTCTTACTTATATGGCAGATGTTAGAGAGTGTTGTATTTACTTAGGAAAACCTATAAAAAGGGAAAGTTAACTCATAGCATTTGGAAGGTAGGGAACAGGTTAATCCCTTAGGATTCAGGAAGGGGTTGGGAGGGAAGTCTGAGCTATAAAGACCACCCTTACGGACCAAGAATTAACAGAGCAGAGCCTCCCTTGTAGTCTGAAGCTGGGGCCCTGTTAGCGAAATACCAACATTCCCTTCTGTGATGGATGGAATGTGCCTCCCTTCCCAAATTCACGTATTGACGCCCTCATCCTCGGTGTGATGGTATTTGGAGGTGGGTCACTTGGGAGGTAATTAGATCATGAGGGTGAAGCCCACATAAATGAGATTAGTACCCTTTTAAAAAGAGCTTGCTCTCTCTTTTCTGTGTAAGGAGACAGTGAGAAGATGGCTATCTGCAAATCAGGAAAAGGGCTTTTACCTGGAATCAAATTAGCCAGCACCTTGCTCTTGGACTTCCAAGCCGCTAGAGCTGTAAGAAATAAATGTTTGATGATTACGCCACCGAGTTTGTGTTGTTTGGTTACAGCAGCCGGAGGGGGCTAAGAGTAAGACAGCTTCCAACTAGGAAGGCAGCTGGTATCTCTTAGTGAGGTAAGACCTCATACATCAGAGTAACGTAACCGTAATAACGGCTTGGATCTCAGACACAACTGAATTACTGGTACCAAGGCACCAGAAATGGTGGAAACATACAGTCTTAAGAGAGTTTTAGACAGATCTTCAACCATCTTGCTTGTTAAAATATACACCTGCTAGATTCTGGCCCCGTAACACACTTTCTCATTTCATACTCTCTGCCAGGCTCTGGGGTGGTTTTTATTCTGTCCATTTTACAGATGAGGCTCCAAGAAGATAAAGCCACTCTTCAAAGTCTTTTCTTCCATGTGGCAGGATGTCCGAACCCAGTTTTGTCTGATTCTGAAGTCCAGGCTGTTTTTACTGTTTTTACTAGAGTTGGAACAAGGCATTCATAAAACATCTGCCCACAAAAGAGGCATGTTTGTCCACTCAGAGCTCATCCCTGTCCTTTTGAGGTTAACAACAACCAGCACTTTTTTTTCCAAGCCACATGTCCCTGGGTACCACTGTCAGATTCAGAGCCCCAGGCTGCACTGAAATTTGATCCTACCCAGTGTGGGATCTTTCAGAGTCTTCTGTTCTTTGGCCTCACGGTTTACGTAAAGTGCAACATCAATCCAGTTTAGCCTGGAACGAGTTCTAAAAGAAAGCACATTATTACTTTCCGTGCATGGGGGGAAGGGAAGATAAGGGAGTCCGGTTTGAAACAAACTCTGTTTGTGAGAGTGCTTTGTTTTGTCACAAGGGCCTCGGTCACGTGGTGCTTTAAAAGAACCCAAACAACCAAACCACCAAAATGAAGAGCGGTTTTAAAGACATACGGTTTGAATCACCCCCGTTCCATAGAGTAACAGAAATAGGAGCTGAAAATGACCCGCTTGGCCATCCTGCCCTTCCGGAGTCGGTACAGATGGTTCCCTGTAGACGAGGCTGCCTGAGTTAAAGTCCTGTTGGGTTTGATGAGCTAAGTGTTGGGGGAACCTCTTTTCCCTCTTCCGTGAGGCGGCCACCTAACTGTTCTCACTGCTTGGAAATTTTCCCAGCCCCAAGCCGAAGCTTGCTTTTGCCGCGTTTTGTCTCATTATTCCTCCATTCCTCATACTCATGGGCCTCTGACTCATTCTTTTGTCTCTAGCAGCTTCCATCCTTTCCAGAGGCTGGCGCGGCAGTCTCAGGAAGTTTCCCCAGGGCCCTGGCTTCTCCAAATACTCATTGGTTCTTCACTGCCTTCTTCCGAGATAGGGAAACTCCAGAATGAAGGCCAGAGATTGTTTGCCCACAGGTGGGCTTGGTGGGGGTGGTGGTGAGCTTAACCTCCTTTTCCCCAGGTCTCCTCCTAACTTGTGTCTCTTAAAATTGGCTATCAATCTAGCCTCAATGACAGTGTGAAATGAATGCATATCTTGAAGGATCTGTCGTAGCCCAAAGTGGCTCGAGATTTTTCTTTTGACATGGCCTATTTTGTCTTAAATATTCATACCTTAAATGCATCTGTGCTTTCTTTAACGAAAAAAATATTTTAAGCACTAACCAATTCGAATATTCAACTTTGTACCCTCCCCCGCCCTGCAACCCCAGCCCTGCAAAATCCTCAAGTGAAACTGTGTTTTGCAGGAATGTGCTTATTCTTAGTCTGTGACCTCAAATACCCCGAGACATATTATAATGAGACTATAAGCTCCCATTTAAGAAGCATGACTCTCAGAAATACAAAGTGCCTATCAGAGGCAGGTGAGGCATGAAGGAACTGGAATGAAACAGGGGTTGGAGAGAGTGTAACTAGCAGCAAGTTGGTGTGTTCTGTTTTGGGGTAGACTGGAGTTGGAATCCATGAGAATTGGTTCATGCTATTTAACATCTATGATATTTAGCTTCTGCGCTGGTAAAAATGAGGATAACAGACTTTCTGAGGTTTTAAACAGAATATTTATAGCATCGGTTTAGTATAGTTGGCAGTAAATAAATGTTAACGTGCCTTTCTTTTACTTTGGGGAGGGCTCTGGAGGAGCAGATACAGAGATGAAAGCTATTCAAGCCTCCGTCTGGGTCATTTCTCTTCCTAGCATCACCCTCTCCAAGCCTCACTCATTTGCTGGAACAGAAAACTTTCAACTCAAAGACTCGCAGCCCCTCCTCCTTGGTGCCTGAGCCAGTTTCGGCCAAATGTGACCATATTTCGACGGTCCTCCCTGTACCACTGGAAAGGGCCTGGAATTAGTCTCTCTGCCAGTATTGGGCGGGGGCAGTGAGCCATGGGTGTCTGCCCATTCTCGGATCTTCAGTTCTCTCTAATCTCCATCTTCTGACCATGACTCGGCCTTGGTTTCCTGAATGCATTTCCATTACACCGAGACTGAGGCCTTCGGTCAACACCCTATCTGTCCCGCTGGACCCCGTCTGCATAACTCTCATTAACCGCTTCTCACAAGTGTTCAGCCCGAGTGACAGACTGGTCTTCAGTGTTTGTCTACTTTGTTTCATCAGTCCAGGGTCTGCCCCTACCATGTGTTTCTGGGGCCTAACACCTGAATAATTCTTGTTTACTCTGTCTCTTGAGGGCTGAGCCAAGTTGATGGGTCCGGGCTTTGCATTCTATCTTTCTGTCTCCATCTCTAGTTTAAAAAAAAAAAAAAACAGTCTAGTGTCTGAAGTCCCTCTAATGTTCTGATGTTTGAGGATATTTTTTTCTGTAAGTTGAGGCGGGAGGCAGGTCCTCTCCTCTGCTAAGGATGCCTGAAAGGCCAAATGCTTCTTCACTCTCAGCCCCGGCAGCTAGAATGTGGGTACCTGCCCACACTGTGCCAAACAGATGCTTCTGTCTGCATCTCTGAATTTGGGCCAGTGATGCAGAGTAGCAGGGAACAGGTGAGAATTCATTCCAGAGGCAGAGGTGGTGGCTCCCAGTGTGCACGGGTGTCAGAAGAGCCACCCAGTGCAGGCTGCTCGCGTGGCAGGACCTTGGTTGAGATTCCGGATACCCACCCTCTCTTTGCTATTCATCCATTTTGGTGCTTGTTTCTTGGGCCTTCCCATCAATTTCCTGGGCTAATCCATGCCCTTCCATAAACCCTTTTATGTTTTAGTTACCTGGAATCCATTTCGGTTATTTGCATCCAAGAACCCTGACTCAACAAATGCTTTAATCCAGGCCCGCCAACTCAAATCATAATGCTGCCACCTGCTGGACGAGTTATTTCATGTCTGTAACCTTGAGCGAGGGTATGACCTCCAAGGAGCTGAAACTGTATTATTCTTTGGGGGTGAGCACTGTACGTGTCTCCCTTCTGTGAAGGATTTGTTCCCCCGGATGCTGGGAGTGCTGTTGGAAGATGACCTTTCACTGTCAGTCCCTTCAGTGGCAGCATCATCGGCAGAAAGCCACCTTGCCTGAGACCACATCCCAGCCTGGTCCCCATCCAGTGACTGGGGGATGTGGCCACCTCAGCCCAACTGAGGACAATTTGAAGGGCCATTCTAGCTCCAGAGCTCCCTGTGAGGTTTGCTGAGGCTGACACTGGACATACATTGCACTTGACCCCTCCCTCAGCCCAATCCAGCCTCCATCCCCTCCTTTCATCAGGTGTTGATCTTAATAAACTCTTTATAAAACCTCTTGCATGTTGACCTCCATCTCAGAGTCCGCTTCCCGGGAAACACAATCTGTTCTGATAACTGAATCGTCAGGTCCTAGTTCAGTTTCTAAGAAAGAGTAGGTGCGGATTATATCTGCTGCGTAACTGAGTGATTTCTTTTATAGATGGAAAGTACACACCCCACCCCCGCCTAAGACTGATCTCCCGTTTTGCACTAAATCCCATCTCTTCCCACCACCTCTTGCTTCTCTGCAGACCTCTGTTCAGCCTCTTTTCCAGTTTCTTACGTATCCCCGTCCTTAGACATAGGAGCATGTCACGGATTTGTCTTGGACCTTCTTCTCTAGTTGGTGTCAACCACCAACGTGGATTGCAGGCTCCAAAGGGCACGTGACGAGTCTGTTTGTTACATTCCCAGCACCCATCATTGTGCTTGGCACTTCCCAGGCCCTCACTAAATACTTAATTTATTGACCGAAAGTCCACATCCTCTACATTTCTCTGTTGGAGAAAAGAAAGTTAACCTGGTAGCAGCATGGAAGAAGCTTTGTAGAGGAGAATGTTTCCATTAAGACTTCTAGGAGACCTGATGACTGCTTTCGTAGTATATTCTAACACTGTTGTTTCTTCCAGCCCTTCCTCAGTCATCTCTCCCCTAGTCCGTTACTTTTATTCTTTATTCACATTAAAGAGCAAATAATTAGTATGGCTGAAGTGCTCTTCTCAAAGGGAAAAGCTGTTTTAACAGGTACCAGTAATACAAAGTAGAGGAGTAATGAATGATATTTATAACCATTTTAAGGTTAACCATGCTTATTTTGCTTGGCTTTGTGAAGGAGAACCACCGCCCTGAGTTCATCTGATATACACAATGCCATGAGGCCATTCTTATTATTTCCATTTTATAGTTGATGGAACTGAAACTCGGGGAATGTGACTTTCCCACTCCAAGTTACACAGCTAGGCAGTGGAGGATCAGGAGTCAAATTCTTGTTCGTTTAATGGTGAATCGTGTGCTCTAGTTTTACATCGTGCTGTTGAAGCTAACACCTAGAATTTCGGGCTCCTTTGGTTTGCAAGGTGGGGGAGGACTGGTCGGGTTCTAGCTTCCGCCACTTCTTAGTAAGACCTGCCCTGTTTACCAAATCTGAAGGCGAGTTCCTTTCTGTGATGGCTCTTGGAAGAGAAAGTTTCCTCAGTCCCACTGCTAGCTGTGTAACCTCTTCTGAAAAATCTCCAGGATGAAATAGGAGCCACTCTGCTTTGGGAAGGTACGTCCAATTCATAGGCTTTAGGGATCACGTTTGTCATGAGAATCCAAGTGTCAACTAAGGGAGAAAGAGGAAAAAAAACCAAATAACACAGAGCTTAGAAGTGCTACCTCTACCGATTCAAATGCGAAATATTTACCCAACTTCCAGGGGCACATTATGAAGCTACTTGTTCAACATGGAGGAAGGAGAGAGGAGTGAGTCCATCTTGAGAGAAGCAGCAAGTCGCACCCTGAGAGTGATCTGCCCCCCGGCTCCGAACCGACTGATTTCTCTCCAGAGCACGGCCTTCCCCACAGAGCCCTTCATGCCGGAATGCCAGCTGTGACTATTCTACACTTTTCACTTGGAAACAAACCTTCCTCTCCAGTTTTCCAAGCCGCTCTGTCTAACCATGTTCTTGGCACGTTATTTGATCACAGCTCAGAGATTTTTAACCTGCCTGAAAAATACTGTGGATGGATTTTCCAGGAAGGCTAACCTAGACATGAAAACAATGTTTGATCTTAAGGAATAGTTTTTTTTTTTTTTTCTTTTTGCCCACTGTCATGCACAAAACATACCTCAATGAGTTGCTGAATATGTGTGTGCGTGTGTGTGTGTGTGTGTAGAGTAGCGGGTGTTTGGGGACTGGAAAAGCAATTTCAACTTACTGATGGGGAGGGAAAATGCCTGAAAGGTTTTGCCCTGGTCTGATTGTTCACAGATGTGATAGGCAAACTCATTATTGATAATGTGGAAGAACTGGCAAGGTATTGGGCAAGAAAACACAATCATGAGTTTAGACTCCTTTTGAGGAGGTCTGGGTAATACTTCTTAAATGTCTGTGCTCTCTGCCCCTCGCTCATCATCTGAAAATCACCCTCACCTAGACCTTAACTATTTCCGTGGAGCTGCCTTCATGGTTTCTATTGCTTCCTTTACCCCTAAGTCTTTATAGCTAAAATCTCTTGTGAGCTCACTACCTGCTAGGCACCATGTTAAGTGATTTATGGAGATCCCTTTGCCAAGCCTTACTGCCCTAAGAGGTGGATGTGAATTACCATCTCCATTTTACGGAGGAGGATGTATGTATGGATTAAGAAACATGTCCGATGTCCCAGAACGAGAAAGAAGCAAAGGCAGTATTCAAACCCAGGAGTGTCTGACCCCAAAGACTGCACTTCTAAACATCAAACCAAACCGTCTCCACCAAGAGGCTGCTGGAGGTGCTTGCAGGCCGAGGAGGACTTTCCAAATGGTCTCCAGGTTCCAGCTGTGCAGCCGTGGCCTCCACGTCTATCAGGGGAGCCTGGTAGGTCCCTCTCTGCTTTCCAGACCAAATGTAGGGTGAACCTTAGTGAACTGGGGAGCCAAAGAGAAGATGAGTGTAACAAACACAGACTTTCCCTCCCTCCAAATGGTGAAGCTGGCTAAAGGCTGTGATGTTTACTAGTGGTGGAAACAAGCATCTGCTTTGCTGGAGTTTTACGACATACAAAACACGGTGTCTGTGGCCTACTTCTGAGGAAAGCAAGCGCCAGGCAGCAGGATGTGAGTGAATAAAATATAAAATCAGGTACAGAGCACATCCCAGCTGTTCTAACACCCTCTGCGGGTGCCATCACCAAGAAAAACCATCATGGGTCCGGGTTTTGCTCCTTCTTTGCTTCCCCTGAGTGGGTCGCTTTCATTAAGGCACTTTAGAAAATGCCAGAATTTTCTCAATAACAAGACATATGGAGGGAAATACAACTTTGACATTTTTAAAATCTCTGGCCTATGCAGATGGTGGGTCCATGTGAATACTTTTTTTTTTAAATTTTTTTATTGAAGTAGAGTTGATCTACAATGTTGTGTTAGTTTCTGGTGTACAGCATAGTGATTCAGTGATGCATATATATGTATATACATACATTCTTTTTCATTATAGGTTATTATAATTTATTATATATAGTTTCCTGTGCTCTACAATAGGACCTTTTTGTTGATCTATTTTATATATAATAGTTTGTATCTGCTAATCCCAAACTCTCAATTTATCCCTCTCCCCAACCCCCAACCCCGCCACTTTCCCCTTTGATAATTATAAGTTTGTTGTCTATGTCAGTGAGTCTCTTTCTGTTTTGTAAGTAAGTCTATTTGTGTCATTTTTTTTTTAGATTTCACATAAAACTGACATCATATGATATTTGTCTTTTCCTGTCTTATTTACTTCACTTAGTATAATAATCTCTAGATCCATCCATGTTGCTGTAAATGCATTATTTCATTCTTTTTTATGGCTGAGTAGTATTCCATTGTTTGTGTCACACACACATATGTATATATCTATATCACATCTCTCTCTCTCTCTCTCTCTCTCTCTATCTCTCTCTCTCTCTCTCTCTCTCTCTCTCTCTATCCAGTCTGTGTCATCCAGTCATCTGTCAAGATGAACACTTAGGCTGTTTCCATGTCTTGGCTATTGTAAATAATGCTGCTATGAACATTGGGGTGCATGTATCTTTTCAAATTAGATTTCCCTCCAGATGTATGCCCAGGAGTGGGATTGCTGGATCATATGGTAAGCCTATTTTTAGTTTTTTAAGGAATCTCCACATTGTTTTTACATTCACCAAACTATATTCCCACCAGCAGTGTGGGAGAGTTCTCTTTTTTCCACACCCTCTCCAGCATTTATCGTTTGTGGACTTTTTAAAAGATGACCATTCTGACCTATGTGAGGTGATACCTCATTGTAGTTTTGATTTGCTTTTTTCTGATAATTAGTGATTTTCAGCATCTTTTCATGTGCCTTTTGACTATCTGTATGTCTAGGATGTTTTTGGTTGCACAAAGCAGAAAAATTAACTCAAATGAACATATTCAATAAAGAAAATGTATAGTCTGAAATGTATATTAACTGTAAAGTCTGGTGTTAGTGTGCACTTCAGGCTCGGTTTGATCCAGTGTCTCAATGATGGAACCAATGTTAGTTTCTTTCCATTGTTCTTCTTTGTGTTCCAAGGGCTTAGCATCATTTTAAAGTCCCCTCGTGGTTTAAGATGCCTGCCAGCAGCAACTCAGACCAATGTCATCTTCTTGTTTACATCCCAGAGAGAGAGAGGAAATCTCCCTACCATCAAACTGAACTATCCTTTGCCTGACTGTGATCAACTTAGGCATGAATACGTCCATGAATCAACCATTGTTGCCATGTGAATTAGAAGAGATGGACTCCACCTGCTCCAGGGGTGGATCCAGGCTGCCTTAACCAATCAGTATAATTCCATCTCCCTTCCCATATTAACTGGTTCAGGATTCATCATGCAGCTGGTGCCTAAGCAGAGCTGGAGGTGGGCATCCTTGGCAATAGAGATTGTTTCATAATGGATGAGGACAGATCCAAAGGATGCTGGACAAGTAGCTAAACCTTCCATCTCAGGAGGCAGGATCCAAATACAGTCGTCTAGTCAGCACTATGTAATTTTTCTGTCATTGAGAGAGATGTTTATACATGAGAAAATTGGTTATGCTATTTTTAAACAAACCTAAATCCTGTGAGCATGCTGATTCTGCCCCTTCTTACTAAAATAGATTTGAATTTCTTCGCTCATGTTCCAGGTAGCATTGAGGCAGGTAATGTACTCCAGTAGAGTCACTGTTACCGGTGGAAAGATTTCAGGAGCAGCTCTAGATTTATCTTGTTTTTTCTTTAAATTTTATTACTAAATTGTCCTGTAAAATTACACATACACATCAAAAAACTACAAAAACTGTTCATGACACATTCACTGCATAAATGCCAAGTTATGTAAAGTAAATATTAATAAATTTCTTCTCCATCCCAACCACTCCAGAGATAATTGATGTTAACACTGTAATGTTTTCCACACTTTTTTCTTGTTTATAGACAAAGGATAAGTATACATGGATAGAGTCATTTCAGCTGTGTTTTTTTTATAAAAAGTGAGATTACATCATGCACATTACAAATGTCCTTTCTCCCTTAACAATACATCACTGATATAATTCCATACCAATAGCTTTACATATAACTTATTTTCAGTAGACCCAAATATGAATGCACTTCAAAATTTTCCAACCTATTATATTATTCTGTTCTATTATCGATGGACATACAAGTTATTTGCTTTTTTCTGGCTATGGAAAACAACGCTATTTCACTTTATTTAATCCAGCACAGTAAATAGGCTTTTTTTCACTCAACTAGACTATGGTGTTTTCTTTTTTTTTTTTTTAAAGCCATTGAATTGTGAGCTTAAAATGGGCAAATTGTATGGTATGTGAATTATATTTCAATAATACTGTTTGTTGTAAAATATGTATACATGTATTTTTTAATGAATTAATTCATTCTCAGAGCCTGATCCTGTGTTGGCACATAGTATCAACTAAGTAAATATTTGTTTAATTAATTCCCCTTTGTAACATGGATTTGGAACATTAACCAAAATCATGAGTAATTCATGAAACGGGACATTGCAAGGCATTTACCAATCTTCAAATCATAACACTGTTTTCAATAGTCAGGTTCTGACAGGAAATCAACTCGAACAGGGGCATTGAGGAGAGTTTAAGGAATGGACTAATTAAGAAGGTAAGGGCTGATTTAAGGGAAACCAATACGTGGAACAGGGAAGTAGCCCAGAGCTGGCAGGAGCCCTTATCCTCCCCCTACACCTGAAGGTGAGGGACTGGGAGTCACACTGGGATCCTGAGAAAGAGCTGCAGCTAAGGGGTGGGGGTGGGAGGCTGCCGGCCCCCAACGGTGAAGTGGCTTCCATAGAGGAAGCTGGCCCCCACCTACCCATGGCCTAAAAGGAGTAATTCTGGGAGGAGAAATGCCCCAACCTCATGCTTCTCCTGTCCTTCCATCTCCTGCTGTTACTTGCCACTGGCTGGAACTAACTGGAGAGAACGAAGACTGATTCTGTTGACAAAAGTCAACCTTTTTTGGCCCCCAAGCAGGATGGAAAAAGAGAATGGAGACTAGTCAGCAATTCCGATAGCATGTAATTCACCTCTGAGAGTTCAGGAACTGCGAATAAAAAGTGGAAACGGAACTTTCAGGTGTCCATTTATTCACGTGGATGAGAGTCATTTGCAAAGCTGTTTTCCAGCGTAGGCACCACTCCCTTAACTCTTTAATTTGACCATCACCACTGGCAATAAGAATGAATAAGAAGATGGTAAACTTCAGCACAGGGCCAGGTCTGCGTTCTGCAGTGACGAGTTCCCAGCTGATGGATCTGCTTCAGGCATTTCCATGTCGTTGGCGTCATTTACATCCAGGCGGGCTAGCAAACAAGTCACCCCAGAAAATGACTCCATCCCAGCTTGGTGGAACGAAGGATGAGTGACACTGCAAGATTCACTTATTTTCTCAGCAAAACATGTATTGAGCACCCGTTCTGTGACAGGACTTGTACCAGACACTGCGAAAAACACAAAGAATTAGACACAGCCCTCAAGGAGCGCTCCTGGAAGAGACGGGAAGGCAAGCAGATGATTGCAGTTCAGTGTGTGAACTGAGTGCTGGGGCCGTAAGAGGGCCTCAGAGCGTAGAGGCTGTAAGCTGTGTTTCAGGTCTTGGTTCCAATCACCTATTACCTCTGTGGCCTTAAGCAAGCTACTTAACTTTACACGTATAATAATAACTGTGGTGGATTACAGCTTCCAAAAATAGCCACAGCAGTAGCGCCCGTCTCACATTCTCAATGACCTTGTCTCCCCCTCCCTCATCAAGGGCGGAATTACGTTTTCTTCCCCCTTGAATCTGAGCACGTGCTGGGATCGCTTTAACCAACAGAATATGGTGGGAGTGACACTGCCAGCCCTAGACAGAGCCCAGGTTCGCTTCAGTCTGGCGGGTTTCCTGTCTCGCCTTTTGGCACTCGGGGATGCTCCTTCGGAAAACCCGGGCACTGTGCTGTGAGGAGCCCAAGTCACAGGGAGAGGCCACGCACAGGCACTTTGTATGTAACACCATTAAAAAAAAATGTTCCTGACGGTTTTTTTCTCCCATGTTAGCAAAGGTTCAAAATCCATATTCCTAAGAGCAATGGGGCCCTTTACCTGGACAGACATGCTTCAATCACTATAATTAAAAATGACGGGGGTGGGGAGTATAGCTTAGTGGTAGAGCCTGTGCTTGGTATGAGATCCTAGGTTCAATCCCCAGTTCCTACATTAACAGAAAAAATAAAAAATTAGATAAATAAAATCTTTAAAAAATAAACATAAATAAAATAGCTATGCCTATTTTTAAAAAATGATATTTTTCCCCCAAATCCCAGAAAAGGTAAAATTAATGGATTCAATTTTCTGTTTTAGTTTTTTTCTCTCAAGAAATTTTCCTAAGTGATGACTTCACTTATCTATACAGAAATCTAAAAGTCAGGTTCATATTTTGTCCAAAAGGATATAGTGCCTTATTTTCACTAAGGTATATTAGTGAATATATGGTATATTAATACTTGAGGTTCTAAAAAAAAATCACCATGACTTTAGGATAAACTATCACCTGCTGTGAGAGACTGAGTGCCTCTAGCATGAGGATTAAGTCGCTTTTCTTTTTGTAAATGCTGGGCTATTTTGCAGGACATGATATAGAAGACTGTTCCAACATGTGGGCAGGTTAATTTGCTTGAAGAAAGACCCCTGTGGAGGAGTTTGGGGAAGAACCCTTTGAAAAGCAAAGAAGCAGCCATGTTATCTGCAAATCTTAGATTTTCAAATACAGATGTCTCTTTAGTGATATGTTGAGAACAAAGTCTCAGTATATTGATTATATTTCTAACACAAATGGCTTTGAACCCAGTAAAAGATAACAGAACATGAGTTTGGGTCACGGTCATCAACTACAGAGCCTAGAATAAGTGTGGACCTCAGTTTACTTGTTTATAGAATGGGTATGTGATGGGTTTAGGATGATTACACAAGACAGCGTATACAAAGTACCAAGTGGAGGGCCTGCCAGAAGGTGGTCAAAACACATTAGTTTCTGTTCTGTGTACCCCTCCCCAGCTGCTGTGAGTATTCACTGTTAACAGCTCACGGCTGCCTGCTCCCGTCTCAGGCAAGGGAAGCCACCCGGCCCAGGAGGGTACACACCAGGAGTGCAAAAGACTGACCTTGGCTTTATGTGCAATCTCACTGATGTTCCAGAGGGACTTGGTGAGGCCAAGACTAGACTTTATCTTGATATTATT
Organism: Camelus ferus; assembly: GCF_009834535.1. Classification (NCBI taxonomy): domain Eukaryota; kingdom Metazoa; phylum Chordata; class Mammalia; order Artiodactyla; family Camelidae; genus Camelus; species Camelus ferus. The sequence goes on from NC_045720.1 coordinate 16,303,211, forward strand.
ATTTGTCTCCTTTCTTCTTTCCTTGTAGGTCCCTCCTGAAAAGTGCTCCTTCAATAAATCACATTTATTGGCCACACCAATCCCTGCTTCTAGAGAACCAGACGTGAGACACTTAACAAAGGTCCCAAGCTGAAATAATTCTCCTTAAAGTCTTCTGACAGTAATTCCTACTAAATGTCTTTTCTCTCTTGAGTCAGCTCAGAACTCCTCCATTCTGACAGGACCCTGGGGAACTTACCTGATTATCAGAGCTCTTCCATCCCAAGAAAGCCAGTCTCCTATTTGACCCGATTTCTGCAGGGTTGATACCCCAGTGTCCTTCTGTGGGTGCGGTCTTCCCTCTGTCCTTCTACAGTTTGTTAGGAGCCCGAGAAGAATGTGTGAGATTTCTTGATGTGGAATAGCCTGGTTTTGAAACTGATGAGCATCTAGAAGCAAAGATTTTCAGACTAAAACTAGTTGATAGATCTACATAGATTTTTCTTTCTTTTTCTCCCTTTGGTTTCTCATAAAGCAAATTCTCGAGGCTGGTAACATGAAGGGAAAAATAAAGACTTCTGTGAGAAAACTTTGGGTTTAAGAACTGTTCCATGTGGTTCGAAATATGTTTCAGACTTTCAGTAGGAAAAAGCGTGGACGTAATCAGAACAGTGTGATCTGGAAAAGGATTCTGTCAGCAGAAAACTCCAGGGAGGAGCTGAGGACTGTGAGACAGAACCTTAAGTGATTACATGTGAAGACTGTTCTCACCAGGAAGCTTCGGAGGAGAGAACAGGCTGAGTAAAGAGAGATGGCAGTGGGGGGGAGTGGCACAGGGTGTGAGGGGTGTGTAAAAGACTTGGACCAGTTGCTGTGAACGTTTAAAAAGGACATTGTCAGTTGATAGACACAAGGATTGTCAACAAGCAGGCAGCATCTAGTAGCGATCTGGTGGTAGGAATTTTAGGAAAGCCGAATTTATTCATTCTTTCACATTCAATTATATTGGTTGGGTCTTCTATGTACTGGGTACACAAAGATGAGTAAAACCCCTCAAGGAGGTTTCTACATTCAAAGACCAGCTATAAGAATGGATCCAGGCTTACTTACCTTCGCATAATGTCCTTAGTCTTCATCCATGTTGTTGCATATGGCAGGACTTCCTTCCTTTTTATGGTTGAGTAATATTCCATTTATGTATATGTACATTTTCTTTACCCATTCATCCATTGATAGACATTTCGGCTGTTTCCACTTATATGAGGCATCTAAAATAGTCCAACTCATAGAAGCAGAAAGGAGAAGGGGCTGGGGTTGGGGGAAATGATGAATTGTTGTTTAATGATGTCTAGTTCTAGCTATGCAAGATAAATCAGTTGTAGAGATCTGCGTACAACACTGTGCTTGTAGAAAACAGTACTGTACTGACACTTAAAAATGTGTTAAGAGGGCTTACCTCATGTTATGTTTTCTTACCACGATTTAAAAATAAAAATTAGAACCCAAGAGCATCTTGATCTTGAATGTTGACAAGAAGGATAAGTGAAAAGCTGAAAGAAGAGGGATTCCAGGCTTCTGGGAAGAGGCAGGGTTAAGAACTGGTGAAGTTAGGAGAAGGTTAAAATATGGAGAAAATGAAAAGAAGCTGAGGGCTGTAAACCACACCCAGCACAGAGCAGACAGGGATGCCAGTATAGGCAGTGAGGGGCAGAAAGGACAAATTCACAATGTGCTGCCCTGAACATGGATAATTCAAGTTTAGGAAGCCCTCTTTTTTTTTTTTTTAATGTTTTTTCTTTTTCTTTTCTTTTTTTTAAATTGAAGTACAGTCAATTACAATGTGTCAGTCTCTGGTGTACAGCACAATGTCCCAGTCATACATATACATACATATATTCATTTTCATATTTTTAGAAAGCCCTCTTTTTGAGAATATATATTTTCTCAAAGTTTTTCTCCCTCCATGGCATACATGCAGAATTCTGTACGTACTGATCAACTTCACCCCTCCCCTGCCCAGTGAGCATTACACTCTATCCTAGTCAATCTCACCCTTTTTTTTTCTCTTTTAAAGCATAATTAGGAAAATAAGAAAGGGAGACAGGGCTGGAAGCATGGGAGGAAGTGAAAAAGAATCATTCATCTTATAGTTGTTCCAAAAGGGATCTCTCTCTCTCTCTCTGCCATTTTGCCAGATTTTCTCCTCTTTCATGTGTGTCTCTCAGCTCTTTAATATGGAGGTTGTCTTAGCTTCACTGATATTTTTGGGTTCTACTCTCCACCTTAAAAATAAGTTCTGCCTTGGACCGGTTGACCAAGGAAAAAAAGACAAGGTGTAGTCCTCGTTTTGGAATCAAGTTTTCAGGCAGCTGTAGCTCAAGATTTAGGGAGCCTCCCCTTTGACAAATAAGAAGGGATGCTGGCTCGTTCGGGCCAGGGCTGGTCCAGGGAGCCACGTGCTCACCGGGGCTGCATGGCTGCTGATGTGGAACACCGTTGAAATAACATTTGCTCCCTTTCAGCTGTTACTCTGTTACTCTTAGGCATTTTCTTCTCTTCCAGAAAGCCACAGCCTTGAGCATTGCTTCAATAACACAGACCAGCTTGGCGATGGAAGGGGGCGCACTGCTGGCACAGGTTCAGGGTGAAACAGTAATAAAAGAGACTTCAGATCTTTGGAGAAACTGATCTTCAAACTTGGTCTGTTCTCCAAAGAGAAAGAAAAACGCCATCTCCTCGGAATGGGGGAAGTGAGAATATATTTTCCCTCTCCAGACTGTGTTCAGAAACTATGGGCCAACTTTTCATTCACCAAATAACCAATGTTACCAGAGCTGGGTGCCCAGAGCCGCAGCGGCAGGAATGCACTAGCTTGCCACCTCTCTTCTTTACCGTCCTCTAGAATGTCCCAGCTCCACCCTCTTTCCCCCTTCGCCAGCCTGTATAAAGGCGCAGACCCTACCATCTTGGTCACTTCATGGAGTGGTGATTGAAGTGATCAACATTTGTTAGTACCCACTGAACGCAGAGGGCTCCGTTGGGCTCACCATGGTAAGTCGGAGCAAACGAAGCAAACTATTAAGCCACACTAAGGATAGAAAAATAAACAAAATACCATCCCTGTTCTTAGGGAGCCCACAGTCTGTTGAGGGGTGGTTACAAAGTCAGATGCCTACACGGGGACCAGGCAGGTAAGGTCAGTGAGGGAGGAAGTTCACCTGAGGACTGCGGGAACTGGGAGAGCTATTTCTTTATAAAGGGGCATCCACATCTCAATTCCAGCAAGTTGCTGCTATTCACGAGGAGGAAACAGTATGACATGATGTTTCAAGAGATACTAGAAATCCAGAATTATTATTTTTTTTTATTATGGAAAAAATCTCCAGATTTTTAATGTTGTCAACTAAAGTGTCTTTTTAAAGCATTGTTTGGGTAAAAATAAGAGCTATATAGGGGTTGGGTACAGTCTGTGGGAAATCATTGTGCAACTTCCAAGGAGAGACAGATAAAGAGGAGAGTGATCATAAAGCAATTTGGTGGGTGTTATGACAGGGGAGGTCTGGCGGCTATGCGAGCAGAGGTAAGGCACTGGTCTAGATGAAGGAAGTCAAAATAGGCTTCCTGGAGGAGGTGACGTGTGTGGACTGTGTCTGCACAGTACTGGCTGGTTAGAGGGAGGTGCAGTGGATTATGAGTCCTTGGCTAATGAGTCTGCAGGTCCAGAGGTAGGGGGGTGCGTGAAGCAGGATTTGTTGGGGTAACTGGAAGTGATTCAGAGGGACCAAAGCACTGCACACCTGTTAGGGAGTCCTAAGGAATAAAGCTGAGAATGAAGCTGGTGCCAGATCACAAAGGGCTTTGAATATCCTGCTAGGTATTGTGCGTTCGATTCTGCAGCATAAAGTTGCTTTTGAGTAAATTTAAGCAGAGGATTAACATAATCAGATTTGAGGTTGAGAAAGTGCTGGTGGAAAAAGGACAGAAGCAGCGTAAGTGTTGTTTCTTAAGAGGCTCTTTCGGTGATTTGGGTGAGAGATAATGAGTGAATTATACCAGTGGCAACAGAAATAGAGATGAGAGATTTAAGCGGTATTTAGGAGGTCGCCTCAATGGGAATTGATGAGAAAGGGGAGGGAGAGAGGTGAGTCCAGAAAGGCTCCCAGGTTTCTGGCTTGGAGGACTGAGTGGATGGTGCCCACAAAGAAGAGAAATGGTACTGAAGGAGTAGGTTTTGTGCTTGAAGCGAAGGAGTTTAGTTTTGGACAGGTTGAGTTTGAACAGGCAGAGATGCTCACTGACAGTTTCATCCAGACAACTGGGTTTCCGGAGTGTGCTCCTCTCAGGTGATGCAGATTTAGGTTTCTTGGCTCCATCTGCTGTTAAAGGCAGGGGAGTGAGTGCACATGCTCACCCCGTGGATACAGGACTGAACCCTGGCGAACACCTCAGCTGAGGATGGTAGGTCTAAATGGGGGCACCTAAAAGAAGCAGCCTTAGAGGTAGCAGGAAAGCCAGGAGGAGTGATACTCTGCTAACCAGCTGCAGAGACCGGGGAGGAAGTGGTTTACAGAGCCAAATGCTGTGTGAAAGAGAAAGATACAGAGAGATCAATGAATATTTGTCTATCGGATTTAACATCAGGTTGGTCATAGTTGATCTTGGCAGTGGCAACTTTAGGGATGGTGGGGGAATAACGTCGCTGAAAATTGAGGAAAGTGAATGGAGGTGAAACAGCGGAATACCTTATAAAGTGGAATGGCTGTAAAGGGGAGGAGAGTTAAGGGTGATAATGAAAGGACTGTATTTGGTAAAGGGGCTGATTTTTTAACCTGAAGGAGGCTCAGAAATGCTCGTGTGTCGACACAAAAGAGCTGATACAAACAGGGGCTCAGCTGCTGAAGAGAAGGATGACTGGCACACGGTGGCACAAGGTGGGTGACCAGATGGTCCTGTACCATGTTTCCTCCACACTCCATTGTCCTCTTGGGCTTGGGTCATCTTGCTTTGTGCTTTTCTCCCAGCATATGTTTCTTGTCCTCTTTCGTTCTCAAGACATGTTTGCTGGCATCTTCAGACAGTTTCTCTGATTGTGGTGGTATCTAGGTGTGGCTTCCTAGGACCAGAGGCAAGCAGACACCACTCTTACAGTCCCACACACGGGACTTCTTATAAGCCAAGAACAAACAGGATCTACATAAAGGTAATTTTTTATACCCTTTAATGAAAGAATACTAAGAACTTTTTCCCCCAGAGACATAAAGTCAATAAATGCAGTTGGAGACCCAGTCCTAGGCTACTGATAACTTGGCAAGGGTAGCGGCAAATGTGCCCCTTGGCTGCTGTTATTACTGTAATTAAATTGCAAATTGAAATGTAAATTTCATGGCCCATTTTTCTAAGTGGGCGGGGTTCTCTAAGGGAAGAAGAGATCAGAGAAGCTCCTGATTTGGTCAGGGGATGGGAGCTGATTCACCAACCTCCATCATGATTTGTTTTTTAGTCTAACAAATATTTATTTGTTCAGATGTACAAAATCTGCACCTCTTTGGGAGTGATGGCAATGTTAGCTATCTAGATTGTGGTGGTGGTCTCTTTAGTGTATACATCTACCAAAATTCATGATTTTTTTAAGCTGGCATTCGCATACCTTAGGAGCTCCTTTTGGGTTGATTTTATGCTAAAAAGTTTCAACAGCTGCAAATGCCAAAACCCCCAGGGCTCCTCAAAACATGGCTGATTCAAAGTCTGGGGCAGAGAGAATGCCACATGAGCCTAGGACATCGTCTGCAAGGGAGCCAGGGAATGCTCAAACAAGGATGGAGGCTGGTCAAAGGGCCAAAGCAGCCGGTTTGAAGTGCCTCCTAATGGAAAAAGGGAACAATAGCAATAGTTAGTATTGTATACATTTGTCTAAATAGCTGGTAATGTATACATTTGAGTAAAATACAAAAACTAGATTCCTAATAGATAGAAATAGTACATGAATAAATTGAAAATTTGGTAAGGAATGGGATATTTATATAGTTACAAACCACTTTGCCCCTAGATATTTATTAATTTCAAAGGAAAAAGAGTTACTTAACAGTAGAAAGTACTGGAAGATACTATCTCAAGTAAGTGATACAGTGAACATGATGGGTAACGGGACACATTGAAATCATGTGCCCGTTGCTAAGATACAATGAAAAGATCGCAGCATCACATCTGTGATAACTCTAATCATGAGGATACACTACTAGGCAGGTCCAAATTGAGGGATAGTATACAGAATATTTTGCTTGTAATCTTCGAAAGAAATAAGGGTGAGAAAGCCAAGAAAAGAAGCAGACAAACTGTTAAGGCTGAAGAAATCTCAAGATACTTAATAACGAAATGCAGTATGTGATTCTTTTCAGTGTAGAGGGTATTACTGAGACAACTGATGGAAGTTAAACGAGGCTGGAAGGTAGGAATGTGCCTGTGCTAACGTCTAGATTTTGATGGTTGCTTTGTGACTTGTAGGAGAGGGCCTTGTCTGTAAGATATGCACATTTGGGAGGTTAGAGCATCATGCTTGCAACTGAATCTTAAATGGTTCATGAAAAAAAGTCCTTTGCACTGTATTTGCTACTTTTCTGTAAGTTTGTAATTATTCCAAAATATAATACATATATATAATTTTTAGAGCGATTTACAATTCATGGAAAAATTGAGGGGAGAGTTCTGAGATTTCCCATTTACCTCCCACCCCTACATATACAGTTTCCCCTGTTATCAGTATCCCTCACCATAGTGGTGCATTTGTTATCATAGATGAGCCTACATTGACAGACACATCCCAGTGTTCAGCCAAGGTTCACAGTTTGCATTATGGTTCACTCTTGGTGTTGTGCATTTAATGGATTTGGACAAATGTATAATGACATGTGTTCATCATTATGGTATTATATATTTTCCCTGCCCTAAAAATTCTCTCTGCTCTGCCTATTCACCCTTCTCCCCATTCCAACCCTTGACAACCACTAATCTTTTCACTGCCTTCATAGTTTTGCTGTTTCCAGAATGTCAGTCATACAGTTGTAATCACGTAGAATGTAGATTTTTCAGATTGGCTTCTTTCATATATATATAAAACACACACATATATATTTTTTTCCTCTGTGTCTTTTTATGGCTTGATAGCCCATTCTTTTTAGCTGAATAATATTCCATTGTCTGGATGTATCACAGTTTATCCATTCACCTACTGAAGGACATCTCGGTTGTTTCCAAGTTTTGACAATTATGAGTGAAACTGCTGTAAACATCCATGGGCAGGTTTTTGTGTGGCCATAAGTTTTCAGATTCTTTGGGTAAGACCCAGGAGCTTGACTGCTGGGTTGTATGGCAAGTATGTTTAATTTTGTAAGAAACTGCCACACTGTCTTCCAAAGTGGTTGTACCCTTTTGCATTCCCACCGGCAATGAATGGGAGTTCCCACTTCTCCACGTGCTTGCCAGTATTTAGTGTTGTCTGTGCTCGTGCTCTGGATATTGGCCACTTGAATGGGTGTGTAGTGATATCTCATTGTTGCTAAAATAATATATTTTTAAAAAGAACATTTCTCTGTGTCACTGTGAGAGATTCTTCAGGAAGTCTGCAGGATCTTCTAAGAATTGTCTATTTTAACAATTTCCTAGAAATGATGAATGCAAATGAGGGTGAGATACTTTGAGAAATGGTGGAATAAATAATGCAAACAAAAAGGGAAGCTGTCAATCAGAGGTAGATGGGCAGATCAAACTTATTTAAATCCAACCACTGTATTAGGAGGCATGAAAATCCTAGCCCTTTGCTTAAATTCCTCTCACTCCAAAGATCTCCAGGCACAGCTACTAACATAATGTGCGTTCACCTTATGACATGAATATGCTCATTTTTTTTCAGATGAGGAAACTAAATCCCAGATGGTTTAAGTAAACTTCCCAAGAATGCATTTTCCAGATTTCTGGTCCCTCTGACCCCTACATCCAGGCTCCTTTCTCCCTGTCAGAGTCATCTCTTCCTCATCCCTCTACTCCTATGATGATAATGACCTGAGAAAAAGGTTCAAAGTCAACTTTTTCTGTGTCTTTTCTCCATTTTCCTCTCAGCTAGATTTTTCTCTGTGAATGGCTTACTGGACTTGGCAGTTGTCTGGAGATCCTTGTCTGGGGCTGGAGGTGTGGGTGAATGGCGACACCAGGGTGTGCTTGGATTAACTCTTTGGATGTACTGCCCAGGTCAGTTTAAGAGGCTCTTTGGATAACACAGCAGTATTTGGCCTCGGTGCTTCCGAGCAAAGGAAGGAAATGGCATGAACTTCAAAGTGAACTCTTGCTCGGTGCGGGTGCCATGAGTACTGATCATTTATTAGTACTTTAATAGTTGTAAATTAATCTCAAACATACCTGGAGGCCAGAACTAGCCAGAGGTGTGGGAACAGGCTGCCTTCACCCTGGTTTCCTGGAAATTGAGAACTTTTCCCAGTTTTAGTGTTCAAAAGTTTAGGGTCAATCTGGAGGTGATGGTTATTTTCAAAGCTTTAAACAGACCTGAGCTTGTTCTTGGGTCTTCTCCTTGATCAGGTTAGTGTTATTTTATTTATGATGTCCCATGTGTTTTATAAATACTTCTTTTCATTCATTTTCCTACTCTACAATCTTTTTTTTATTTAGAGCAACTTAATTGAAGTGTAATTTACATACAATAAATATACCTTAAAAATGACGTTGGATGAGATTTTACAGACGTAAACACACATGTAACCATCACTTCAGTTAAGATACAGGACATTTCCACTAGCCCAGAAAGTGCCTGCAAATCCTTTCACAGGTCATTCTCTCCCTCTCCAGGGGCGCTCACTGATTACTTTTACTGTTCTCAGAGTGGTTATAAATAGAATTGTGCATTATGCACTCATGTCTAGTTTCTTTTACTTAGCATAATTTTTTTTGAGATCCAGCCACATTTATGCATCTGTTGGTAGCTCATTGTTATTCTTCTCCTATCTTTAATATAACTTCCTTAATTTTAACCTTACATGATTTATTAAGTTTTTTTTTATTTTGAAATAATTTCGACTTGCTGAAAATTGGCAAAAATATTACATCCAGCTTCTCTTTATGTTAACATATAGGAAATATATGTATTTCTTCTAATCCCTGTATACACAGATATCTATATTTATTTCTGTATCTATCAATCTGTATATGCATAAATATGGGTAGATATATAGATTCTAATATACACACACATTAGAGGAAACATGAGGTCACATTCATGTCTCTGACTCCACTCCAACAATATTACAGGGTTCCTTCTAACATCTCCTCTTTGTTAATTTGCAACTTCTTTCTCTGACAGTGGGAAACCTGGCTCTCATTATCTGCAGTTTATTTAATCAACTGTTCAGTCTTAGTACACACGTAAGGTAGTTTCAGAATAATTTTCCATATCCACGTGAAAAACAAATTTTCCAACTAAAGTACAGTGTTTGCACACAGTTTTTATCTTTAACCATACAGTATATAGTCAAAACATTTTTTCCTGCAGGTATGTCTTATGAGTTTTAAAAAGTGCATAGTCATGTGTCTACCACCACAGTAACATCAACTTACTAGTTACATCACCCTAGTAGTTCACTATGTTTTAGGAGTATTCCATTGGAAACATATACCATAATTTATTTATTCATTTGCTTATTGCTAGATATTAGGCTTGTTTCCAGGTTTGGCTCTTATAGATATGTCTGCAGTGAACAGACCTTTGATTATAAGCTCATAAATGGCTGATTTTAATTTGTGGGCATTCCCAAGATCTAAATTAAGAATGCTTTCCTCCAGGGAAGATTTCTGTAGCCTCTTGCTTGAAGGCTTCCAACTTGGGACCACCTGATCCATCTTCCATGGTCCTTGGTAAATGTAGATTCTAAGATTCATCTTCTCTACCCTCCTTCTGTTCCAAGCTAGTCTTCTGATTTACACTGAAGACATATTCATAAAGCAACCTCAGCTTTTGCTTTTACTTGCTTGTCCCTCAACCAGTTTGAGGTTATCCATCATTTCTCTTTTTAAAATATTTTTAGAGTGGGAAGGGATAAATTTGGGATTTGAGATTTACAAATATTAGCCACTATATATAAATGTAGATTTTAAAAAACGTTTCTCCTGTATAGCACAGGGAGCTATGTTTAATATCTTGCAACAACCTTTAGTGAAAAAGAATATGAAAATGAATATATGTATGTAGTCGAGTGACTGGGACATTGTGCTGTGCACCAGAAATTGACACAATGTAACTGATGGTGCTTCAATTTCAAAACAATTTTTTTAAAGGAGAGCTTGGGGATTTCCTTTTCTTTTTTCATTTAAAAAGCACACTTTTACAAGGGATTGATTGTTTTTTAGAAAATAGGCCATTAGTAGTGGAAATTCATGCCTTGTCCTTTTAAATGTCTTTGTAAATGCTCTACCTAAGTTGGCTTTCTCTTCCCTGAAGCCTAGCTAACTCTGGGGATTCAACCCAGTTGTTACCAAATTCCTTCTTCGCTGATTTATTTGCATATTTATTCTTCTGTTGTGTTACCTCTTCAAAATGTAAGAAGTTATTTATCTTTTTCACCTTAGGTCATAAATAGACTAACAGAAGTTGGGTACCACCTCTTACTTTTTCCATTCCTGTGTGTACACTGCAGTACAATGCCTGGCTCCTAATACAGGTCGGTTGAAAATCTTCTATCTTCCACATTTTCTGTCAAAACAGTTTGTGCATAGTTGGAGATTTGGAGATAATGTGTGTTTAATGGAGAATTTGCTGGCGGTAGAGGGAAAATGGGGAGTTGAGTTTTCTTAGCAAATACTCCAAATATGATTTTTTGTGGAAGGATTTCTGGGTGGTATGAAGAATGGAGAAAAGGGGTAGGAAGTTTGCATGCTAATTTTCTTTGAGAATTCATGCATAGCTAAACAAACGTGAGGCATAAATAGCTTTTTTGTTCTCAGAACTGGCTTTTGCCCTGAAGTAATGACTTCAAGCGGTACAAAGTATATGTAACCATGATGCCCTCTAGTGGCCATTTTCTGCCAGAGCAAAGAAGAGAACTGAGGTGGTAGGTAGATACGCTAGGTACTCAGATTTGCAGATACTGTATTTTTTAAGCTGTCCACACAGAAATCCAAAGAAAGTTTCCCTTTCTCCAGAAAACATTCCACTCATAAAAGAACATAATATTGGTTGAAGAAATAAAACCCATTCCCTTTAAAAAAATTTATAAATACTAAAATGTGATTTTTCCAACCAAAATATTGACATTTGCTGTATGACAGTCAGAAAAGTGACTTACACATAACCCTTGCCCCTAAAGAGCTTAGAATATTATGGGGATACAGACATAAAGTCAAAAACCGATTTCTCCCTGAGATACAATTAATAATATGGGTTTGAACAAAATCCAAAAGGAGAAGAGAAGATAAACCAAAGACAGTGTCAAGAGGAAGTGACCTTTGATTTATGCCTTGAAGGGTGGATATGTATGTGTTAGGTGTGGGAGCAGGAGAAGGGCATTCCAGGCAGATGAAGAACATGGTACAACAGCTTGGAAGGGCAAAGAACACAGCCTCCTTGGGTACTTTCTGGTAAGGGCTTGATCACAGGCTACCTGTGGGGCTTTGGCAGAAAAAAACTGAAAGGAGATGAGCACAGATAAGGCAGAGGCATGAGTGAACCCACACTCCTGGGCTCTCTGTGCCTGGAGCCGATTGACAGCTTAAACCCCACTCCCCACTGCAGGACCCTCGCATACCTGCATTTCTGCAAGATCAAAACATCTTCCTTTGATGTGTGTTTGCCCTAACAAAACTAACTGCCCCAGGAAATAGCCCATCTCACAATACCCCAGGCAGGCAGGTCTTAGGGCACATCCTGACCTTATCAGAGTGTAAATTCTATTATTCAGGGTAGCCACTGACAGATCTTACAACCAGTCAGGTACCTGTGATAAACAGATCATGCAGCCCCCCCCCCCCCCCCCCCGCCTTGTGTTCACAGCCCCTTCCGCCCAGTAAAAGACCCTGCACGCTCACACAGACACCTCTGGTCTGTGTAGTTCACTGTTGTCTATGACAATGTACCTAATAAATGCCTTTCCTATTTTCACCCTTTGTCTTCGGTAAATTCACCCACACACCGGGCCATTGTGTCCCCCAACATAATATAAGGAATTTGGGTTTGTGTGTTGGAAACGAGAGATCACAGATAGATTTTAACCTGGAGAGTGATTAGATTTTGTTTTAAATGCGAGCTCTCTGGTATTACTGGGGAGGAGAGACTGGAGGAGGCATTAACAGTGCAAGTCTATTGTAATACTCCAGGAGGTGCCTATCCAGAATGTTGCCGTGGAGATGGAGAGTGGGAGGAAAATTACAGAAAAACTTTGTGATGCCCTTGAACAGAATTGGTGACCAACTGAATGTAGGAGGTGGGAGGAATGGGAGGGTGAGAAATATTGTCTGTCTGCCTAGATAAAATACAATTAACCAATAAAAAATATATACAGGGGAGGAGCAGACTGGGGCAGGGGGTGATGAAGATAAAGATAGTGAGTTCATTGGAGAGTAAGTTCAATATGAAATGTCTATAACACGTGTTGAGAGATTTTACTAGACACTTGGAAATATGAGTCTGGAGAGAGAGAGAGAGAGAGAAAGAGAGACAGGAAGAGAGAAAGAGAGGTCTAGAGTGATGCTACTTATGGGAGAACATGGGGGATTTCTCTACCCTGTGAATGTTCTTGACTTACTGATTCTAATCACTGATGAATAGAAAAGGATGGAAATGACAGTGATAATTTCAGAGACTAGATTATAAAAAGCACTTGGATTCCTGCTTCTTTCTCTTGTGACTGAAATAAAATGCACAGCCTAAAAGCTGAGAGTCCTGTTTCCCTCGGTGGATTTCCTGAGGACGCAGCCCAGGAGGCAGCCTCTCAGGTTCCTCTAAGAGGCTGTTCCAAAGTGGCAAGGGAGGAGCCAGGATATATTGGAGTTTTTGCAACAAAGACCAGGTAGTCGGAATGTTAAAAGATTACTGTTAATTAAACAAAACCAGACATCTCAAGTTAAGGAAGTTAGTGCTTTTCTATGCGTGGGAAGGTGCAAAGGTCTGAGCTCATTGAAATCATTCCTGTGGTCTGCACCTAGCCATCTAGGGCCAGTCTCCTGTTCTTTCACACCCTGTGTTCCCTCAGGGTGCATGGATAGGGGTGGCTACAGAGGACGGGCTGCCTGCTTGTCCATATCCTGAGTTCCGTCCGCTCACTGGGGTGGTGGAGGGGTAAGGACTGATGACTTACTGGCCACAGAATTCTTGGCTTACTGATACGGTTGGCAATAGTTTTCATTCACACTCTTGGTTCACTTGTTCTGGGAGAAGCCAGTTGCCATGTTAGCAGGACACTGTAAAGAGATCCACATGGAAAAGAATTAATCCCCTGGCAATCGGGCAGCAGGGAACTGAGGCCTTTGGCCAACAGCCACCCAAGTGAGTTTGGAAGAGGATCTTTGGCTTCAGTCAAACTGTGAGACGACTGCAGCCCTGATCAACATCTTGGCTGCAAACTTGTGAACGACCCCAAGACAGAACCCCCAGCCAAACTGCCACTTAACTTCAGATCCACACATACTGTGCGATAATAAATACACATTGTGTTAAGCTGCTAGGTTTGGGGATAATGTGTTATGCTGCAATACATAACCAACACACAAGGCCACCTGCAGGTACAAGGTGGATGGCACCCCTGGCTGTAACTCTATTGCTAGGAAGAAGAGAATGGATCTCTGTAGATAACGAGTTAGCTTCTCCACCCTATGATAATTAATTTGGATTGTATTGAAAATACAGTGGGAAGCTGCTGCATGGACAGAGGAACGGACTATTCAATGGCTTTGTTATGAAGATAGAGCAGGGTTAGGGAGGAAATGGGCAGATTAATTAGAAAGCTTTTGAAGTCGGTCAGGCAAGAGCTGCTTGTGCTGGGAACCAGGGTGAAGGCGATTGGGAGACAGATGTGGGAACACTCAAACTGCATGGATGAGAGAGAGGAAGAAAGGATTAAAATTTCTCATCATTCTCAGAAAGTGTCTAGGCAAAGAGAGGAGGCCAAAGGATGAACCCAAACAAGACAAAGACCTTCTGGAGCAGTGTGCAAAATGAGGTGAGTGGGCAAGACACTGGCCCAGAGTCTTTCTCAAATCTACCCACTGACCTGTGTGATTTTGCTTTTGATCTGGTTGCTGAGTAGGGGTGCTGGGTGTGCTTGAAGCAACCAGCTGAAGCAGATGCGATGCAAGCTTGCATCCCCAAAGCCAGACCGAAGTCTGGGACCAAAGTGAGGATGAAAGCTGCTCTAGTTTGATCCAAGCTCCAACATTACATATATTATCTCATATAGTTCTCATTGCAACCTCATGGGAGAGGTCTGTTACAAGTCTCATTTCACAGAGAAGTAAACTGAGGCTTGGAGAGAATCAGGGACTTGAGCAAGATCACAAAGCTTACAAGCGGCAAAGTAGGATTTGAACTCGGGCATGTCTAAGTCCTCACTCTTAAACCCCTAAGCTCCATGGCTGTATAAAGCAGGTGCTCAATAAACATTGAATGAATGAATGAATGAATGAGTCGAGGGGTTACACTTCTGGCCCTTCTCCCCACCTCTGCTCAGAACCCGGCACCTCTGTGACACTTCCAACCTGGCCAGCTTTGGGAACTCGAGGAGACATCTCTCCTGGATGTTATGTTGGCCTTTTCTGGATGGGTGTTGACAGTGACAATGGAAAACCTATCTCAAGACAAATATAGACTTAGAAAAATGAACCAGACACAAAGAAGAGAATATAGAAGTTTTTGCATGATGTCAGTAGCTAACAGACCACGAGGACAGGTGAACTTTCACTTCATAGGATTCTCAAAATGCTTAGGGGAGGGATTTCAAGGGACAGTGCGGGATTCTGCAGGTGTCAAGGTGAAGAACAAAAGCTTTGCTTATAGATGTAAAGGTCACTGCATTTGTATCTGCAGACAAGAAGGAGCTGGTGACTACGTGTTACAGTAGTGCTGGATCTAGGGAGTAACTTGTGCAGAATTGATAAGGCATTGATCTGAATAAACCTGAGTAGACTTGAATGCAGAAGCTTAGAGTTGGAAAGACTCTTAGAGGTCATAGACTTTAGCCCTCTGGCTTAAATGTGAACACAACTCGGTAGAAATGGCAATTATTTCTCTCATACTGGCCTCAGAATGATACATTATATTCTACATTTACTTAAAATTTCAGCTTTGGCTTAGAATGAAAATGTTTTATGAACATTTTTCATGTATTTCTCTGACATTAACTAGAATTTGAGGTCAAAGATTCAGCCTATTGACAGTGGCCTAATATTTTGGAAGCATAATAATAATAATAAAATAATACTAGTTATAATAAGAATTTCATAATTTGATTATGAAGTAATCACATGTTGATGTTATTAAAACATCAAACACTGTTTCCAGTGAGGTCTTTTGAACGTGAAAGATCGCCTAATTCTGCTGCTTTATAATGGTAATAATAAATTGGGCAATCTTTTAAGTTAAAAAAAAAGCCTCACTCAATATAAAATCCAAATTCTATGCAGTGACTGCAGACCTGTTGTCATCTGCTCTTCTTGCTCTCTGACGTTCTCACCTCCTTTCCTTCCCCTTGTCCACGTGGCACACAGCATCCTTCTGATCTCTCCTGCCCCGTGCTGTTAACACTAGCTGCTTCCTCTGCTTGGATTACTCTCACTGTCCCTGCAAGTCACTCCTTCACCTTCTCACTGAAACTTTCCTTACCATCTTTTCTCCAATGGCAATTCCCTTCCTTCTTGTATTGTTTCTTAGGGCTGCTGTAAAAAGTACCACAAATTGTGTGGCTTAAAACAACAGAAGTTTACTTTATCACAGTTCTGGAGCCCAGGTGTCTGAAATCAAGTTGCCTTTAGGGCCATGCTCCCTCTGAAGCTCTGGGTAGAGTCCTTTCTTGCTTCTTCTCAGCTGTTTGTGACCAGCAACCCTTAGCATTCCTTGGTTTGCAGCTGCATCTTTCCAGTCTCTTCCTCTTACCTGGGGGCCTCCTGATGTGTTTCTGTCTTAAAAGGACACCAGTCATATTGGATGGGGGCCTGTCTTAGTGATTTTATCTTAACTCAGTTGTATGTACAAGGACCGTATTTCCAAATAAGATCACATTTACAAGTACTGAGGGTTAGGACTTCAACATAAATTTTTTTTGGGGGGGTGGGGCTTAATTTAACCTGTAACATTCCCTTGACTCAATATTTCCTGTATTGATTACCCCATTTGAAATTTTCACATAGCACTTACTGTTTGGCTCACAGGACATTTTATTTATATATTATATTACTAACTGTAAATGTAAGTGCCAAACGGCAGGGATTTTTAACTGTCTTGTACCTTGCGGTTACCCTGGTATTTAGAACAGTGCCTGGATCATAGTACACACACAATACACAGTTGTTGTGTGAACGTTATTGACTGAGTGTTGGTTTTATTTCTTTTGGCAGTGATTGTTTCTTGAAATCTCGAAATTTGGGGGAATGATGGGGCATTTGCCTGTGTAGATTGGAAGAGTGTATAGGTTCAATTTTCTTTTGCAGAGGTTGGCAAGCTATTGCCTGTGGGACACATCTGGTCTGCTGTTGCCTTTTGTAAATACAATTTTATTACGATGCAGATATGCTCATCTGTTTAGCTGTTGTCTAATGCTGCTTTCATGCTGTGATGGCAGAGCTGAGCAGTGGCAACAGAGACCAAATGGCCCACAGAGCTGAAAATATATGCTGTATGCTCCTTTACAGGGAAAGCAAATGTTCCAACCTCTGTTCTTCTGTGTTCCCCTAACTTTTAACTGTGGGGATTGTTGATCCTTAAAAGAGGATCAGATTTAAAAATTAATATCCATTCTCAAGTGAAAAGGAAATGAAGCAGGAGATGGTTTTTCAGCAGTTCAGTTAATTTAGACCACTGGGTGTCTCTCTTCCCTAAACTTTACAAGAAAACGTTGAATCAGACATCAGCCAACTGGGGCTGTGACACACCAGACAAATATTGACAGTTGCTAAGGCAACTGGGATAAAGTATTGGCCAAAGGATAATATAGGCGCCAATTGCGCGCGCCATGTTTCTCACATAGGGGAGGGACAGAGAAAATGAATGAAAAATACATTTCACTATCTCTCTTCCACTGTGGTTTGAGAACAGCTCTCAGCTGATGTTTATCTTGATTCCTCTTTCAGTTTCTCTGGAAATTAACACTTTGAGGACTTGAGGGTCCTGAGGTCAGCTAAAATATGCCACAGGCAGATATCTGGTTACTAATTCTTTTTTTCCAGTCATCCCTGAAGCTTACTATTCCAAACTGTGCTCTACTAGCCAACTGTTAGGCTACCTGTGTGTTTTGGCTTGCCTCTCTTGCCACAGAAGTGGTTTCTGCAACACCTCTTTTCAGAGATTTCTTATTAGCCAGCATTGGAGTAATTAGCTTGCAATTTTCCTTGCCTCTTGCAACACAGTATGAGAGAGTGTCTAATCTGTGGTTGAACTTGAGCTTTCTCCATTAATTAAACTTAAGCTTCTGCCATTATGCTAGTGCAAGTCTTCTTCACAGTGGCACTGTTTGCAGTGTAGGCTGGATAATTCCTTGTTGGGAGGGCTGTGTTTTGCATTGTAGGATATTTAGAAGCATCCCTGGCCTCTATCCATTAGATGCCAGTAGCAGCTCCCCAGTTGTTAAAAGATAAAAAATGTCCAGATATTACCCAACATCCTCTGGGGAGCAGAATCATCCCAGCTGAAAACACTGTGCTGGTAAATCCTAACCACCTCTTCCTCAGATTAGCCTTTACAGCATCCTCAAGTAGAGCTAGAGTTTCAAAACACCAGGGTGAGAAATGATGTCAATCTTAGCTCGCCCAAACTGCAAAGGAGAACCTGAGGTTTTCACAAAGTTAAGAAATTCAGGAAACAGCCTAAATGTCCATCAACAGATGACTCGATAAAGAAGATGTGGTATATTTATACAATGGAATACTATTCAGCCATAAAAACCGACAACATAACGCCGTTTGCAGCAGCATGGATGTCCCTGGAGAATGTCATTCTAAGTGAAGTAAGCCAGAAAGAGAAAGAAAAATACCATATGAGATTGCTCATATGCAGAATCTAAAAAAAAAAAAAAAAAAAAAAAAAAAGGAAAAACATAAATACAAAACAGAAACAGACACACAGACATAGAATACAAACTTGTGGTTGCCAAGGGGACAGTGGGTGGGAAGGGACAGACTGGGATTTCAAAATGTAGAACAGATAAACAAGATTATACTATATAGCACAGGGAAATATATACAAGATCTTATGGTAGCTCACAGAGAAAAAAATGTGACAATGAATATATATGTTCATGTGTAACTGAAAAATTGTGCTCTACACTGGAATTTGACACAACATTGTAAAATGACTATAACTCAATAAAAAAAAGTTTTAAAAAATAGAGAAAAAACAATAAAACACTTTTTTAAACATAAAAAAAAAAAAACCAAAGTTAAGAAATTCAGAAATTAAAACATTGATGAGAAGCCCAGAGTGGTCAGTCAATGGGACTGTTTTCATTCAGCGAGATACAAGCCAAGATCTCCCAGAGGACACTTTGAGGTCCCTTTCTTTGTGGAGTTTATAGAAGTCCTGCGGTTGTGGTCTCCTGGACAGTAAGCAGCCCTTCAGGATGGTCTCTGATCGTGCCCATGCTGTGCTCTTCCCAAAGCCTTTCCAGTGACTGAGCTTGGCTCTCTGGGTTCGGCGCAGCTGGGACTGATTACGGCATGGCATCTAGGAAACTTGTACATCTGACATTTGTCTTCTAGAAAACCATCAGCCTGTCTGCAGCTCCTGGGAACTGCCTGGTCTTTGATTCCCTCCTTGAAGGCTGAGTAATCCCATTTCCCCGCCGGACAGGAGGGGCTGGGTGAGGTCATTATGGCAATTCACAAGCAACATGCTGGGCTGTAGCTCCCAGAGGAGCTTGAAATATTGATTTTATGCATGTCATGCTAAAGACTGAACGGTTGTAGTCCTGCTTTATATATTATTTCTCGAAGATTTAAAACAAGATGGCTTTGCCACCAGCATAGCTGACATATTTTAATTAATCTTTATGAAAAGAGTTTGACATGTTTAAATGAGCTCATCCAAAGAGAATCAGTTATCCTTCTCTGATATTGAATATATTGGAGTGAAGCATGGTTTATGAAGAAGAGAAAGCACACTCTCATTTCTTCATTTTTCTTGGGTAGTTCTGTCCTCTGCGAAATGGGTTATGATCTAGAAAGTCCCCTAAGAGTGTGTTGTATGACATATTTTGCTATACCTTGCAATACAGAGAAATGGGTGAACGCCCAGTCTAGGATGATGGGGTGACGTCCATTCGATGCAGATTGTCTTCTCCAAGTTCTCTCATGGATATTGCTGCAGAGCTTTCTAGAGAAGACTGGAAGCCACGAAACCAGGGGGGTGCTCTACTATGCCTTTGGAAAAGTTAGGCAATTAAAGGCTTACGTCATTTGTGGGAAACATGACTGATGGTTCAAATGAAATTATTATAAGTTACTTCTTTTGAGTTTATAGGTTGCGTATTTTTTCTCTCAAGGGCCAGAACCATTAACTCCAATGTGAGAGTGCTGGCACTCTAGGGGATCATAACAAGTGAAATGGGCCGAAAAACCAGTACCTCAGTGGGCAGTTATGAGCACTGAATGAGATAAAGTGTGTAAGGATATTTGGAATGGAAATCAATCTAATTAGAACTGAAGCTATCCCTTTAGGATGGTGGAGCATAAATCAGACCTAAGACAGAGTTGAAGGCTCCTCTCTCAATAATTCTAGGGTTCTTGTTTCTACAAAGGGTGAGGTTAAAGTCATGCCGAAAGGAGACATACCATTTTTCATGATACCAGGATAGACCCTGTTTTTTGGTTTTGATTTATCTTGTTTGTTTTGTTTCTGAGGCAAAATCAGTCCTTGCCCTGAGGTGCTCCCCTTTGTAAGGTAAACTCATGAGGATGTCAGCTGAGCCCCTTGGTGGCAGAAGATAAAACTTGGAACACTCGCTTTTTGCCTTATTCATGGGACTCTGACCTAGCTCTGTCCTCAAAGTCACACAGGAACAAGTAGAGAAGAACCTCCATTAGTTGCAGGCTAATATCTCAGGCACTGAGTTTATAAAAGTTAAGTAGAGACTTTGTTGGGAGAAGGTGGAACTGTCTGAGAGACCAAACGGACATTGGAGTGGAGGATTTGAAAGAGGGTTGTTTAAAAAAAAAAAGATAAGAGAATGTTAAGGAAATATAGAGAATTCATTTGAAGCACCCTTATTTCAAGGATTTCTTTTGCTAGTGAGGCATGGAGGAATTCATAAGGTGGGTAAAGTTACTCCCTCCTCCAGTTACTCTGTAATGTTGTTCTGAGCCCTACCCTTCCTACCCCTTTGTGTGCTCCCGTGATGGTCCGGGATATTTGGCATGAGGAAGAAAGGTGAGGTGGTTCCCAGGGAAGAGAAAGTCTCAGTCTCCCACTCATCTTGTGGACTCTAGTGCTGATGCAATTGGAGGAAAGGATTTCCCCGCTCTTACCCTTCACCCCACTGCAGATGACCAAATGAAGCTGTTACAAGTATTGGGATGATGGCAGCAGGTCAGAGACCCAGAATCTAGTGGCAGAACAGTTCCTCCCAGGCTGGAGACAAAATACAGTTGGATTGGGTACCCTCCATAGGCTACAATGAATATCTTCTGTGATAGAAAAGGAGGATTTTGCAGTATTTCAGCTTTGTAAGTGCTCAGGAAATGTCAGATTAATTCATTCTCACATAATGAAATACCATGTCTTCATGGAATTAAATTTGGGGATGCCAAACATCAAAGTTGTGGGGCATTTTGCATATCACCTTCATGAGAATACCCTTACATACATTGGTTGCTTAGTAAATATTGTCTTGTTAAGTTGAATCAGAATAGAGAAGCATTTTGTCCACGGAATCCTTACCTTCTTATCACCATACGGGATACTGGTGGCAGGAGGGTATAGCTCAGTGGTAGAGCACGTGCTTAACATGCATGAGGTCCTGGGTTCAATCCCTAGTACCTCTATTAAAAATAACTAAATAAATAAACCTAATTACCTCCCGTCACCCCAAAAACAAAACAAAACTTATAACAGGTTGTAAACTTGTAACAGAAATTTGATACCATCTTCCTCAAAACACAGAAACATACCCAAACCCAAGGTAATTGTCTTGTCTGCCAGTGGTCATTTATTCTTTCAGCTAAATGATTCACATTGCTTGATCATTTTCGCCTATGATCCAATTTATAAAAATCTCTTCTCAGCTTGCAGACAGTTAGGGTACTTAAGCTTCATAGGAAAATGTCTACAAGATGACAAACATTGACTTTTCCTGCTTATTTCTCCCTCAGTCATGCAGAGGACTGAGACCTGTCTGCCAAATGGGCTTTCTCAAATATCCAGCATCAGGATGATGAAAAATTTGAATTCATATTCAAATGTCTTGAAACGTAGACAGCTAATTGTCCCTAATAGTAACTTATTTCAAATGGAGATTTAGAGTTTATAAACAACTTTTATACACATTTCCCCCCAAGAGTTGAAGAGTACTACCTTCCATAAGCCACTGTGGACTTATTCCTGAACAAAATTGGAGGTCTGGTGGCAAAGGAAGATCTCTAATATACAATGGTACTAGAGTTGTTTGTTATTCAGACCAGGGCAAAGGGAATGAATGGACAATGTCAATGAACATTGTGCCGGTTTTAAGTCTAACAGTTTGAGTGAACTATCCAGTTCCTAGACTTTTGATGCACAGCTTGGGAGGGAGGGGGCCGATCAAGCTGGCCAGGCTCACAAAGATGAAAGGGGCAAATTTAGACAGAGTGTGGCAGGAGACCATGCATCAAAAATCGGGCCAGGTTAAGGCGTTAAGGCTAGGAACAAGAATCAATAGAAACAATGCAAACTGAGGCACAGAACTAATAGGAGGGTTGCTGAGGACCAGGAAAGGAAGCATAGAGCAGTTGGTGTGGACAAGGTGTGAGGTCTGGACCAATCCCCGAGATAATAATTAACAAAACTCTCCAGACTTTTAGCATCCATTTTGCAAAGGTGTAACTTTTATTTAAAGGGTCAGGGCATGACAGTCATAAAGTGCCAGTTTTCATTTGTTTGTTCATCTGTTCATCAGTTAGTACCTTTATCTAACATCTCACCCCTCCATCTAATGATCCTGCCATTCTTCCATCCATTTATCCTTTTATTTTTATACATTTACTGAATACCCATTTTGTGCAGAATGATTGTTTAACATTTTGTGGAGGAGTGAAGGGAGTTGAATGCAATCCATAAGGTGTTACCTAGAACTTATAATGATTTCAGATTGAGCGTGAGTCTGCTCAGTGGACTCTACTATTGATAGATAAAGACTCTTTCTTAATTGTGCTTTTATAGAGATTTCTCCTGTGTTTTCTTTCCACTCTTCAAGTTTAGGGGTGATCCCAAAGATGGTTTACTATACTTGGTAAGGGGAAGTTCAATGGTTTCACCTAGGAAAGAAGCCATCAGTGGGCAGGCAGAGCAGATGTCACAACTTAATGTCATCCTGGCGGACCAATGGATTAAGAAATGCCTGCACTTTCCAAAAGCTTTTGAAGAAAAGAGGCAAGAAATTGGTAAGTCGGAGAGAGAGAAGAGAGGAAGTCAAACATGAAAGCTTGGAAACAAAGCAACACCCTTTAATACGACTTCAGTGGTTCCTCGTGAGCTGTGATGCATCAACCACCCTTTAAAACTGAATCATGCACCTAGATGGGGAATCTGAGATAGCCAAGAACATGTAAATAGGCTTTTATTCTGTAGAAGACACCAATCTTGAATAATTTAAAATTTGGCCAAATGCCTATGAAAGCTCTGGATAACCAATAAAAGCACATTTGCCTCGGGCTTACTGCCCACGTGAAACGTGCTACATGCACCTAGCTAGCCAGGGTGGGGGTAAGGGCTTGGCTGGTACTTTATTTTTCAGAGTGAGACTGTACAACTCAGGGAACACTCAAATCAAATACTGCCATTTTTTCCCCGCTCAGAAAACAACAAAGTACCTTCTCCGGACATTTTCAAAGCTATTCATCAAAGAAGAGAAGGACACAGGACTGAAAGAGGAGTAGAAAATTGGTGGGGAAAAACGTTTCGTCCAACTCATGAGATTTAAGGGTCTTGTAAACCCACAGTCCAATTATACAGGATTGAAGAGATGTGTCAATCAACACAAAGTGTTGGAGGACAAAGATGCCCGTGGAAAGGCAGGGCTATGTGTTTTTAAGGAAGGTCATATAAATAATTCTTGGACTTTACTTTTGTCCCGAGGTTGAGTGATCTATATTGCATTAACCATTCCTCCAAACGAATGACTTGTTTTTAATATATTGAATGGTCATCAACTAGTTAGTAACTTGGGTTATAAACAAGTTGTTTGAATGAAATGTCCCATTTCAAAGCACGGTCTGACCAATTCAATGACTCTGTCTATAAAGCTTGGGATTTATAGAGGCACCTTGGCATCTTATTTCAGCCCAACAATTCAAGCTGTCCTGTTAAAAAAGTGTCAAATTCTTTGGCAGGATATTGTTTTAATAGCTGGTTTCCTGTGTGATTTTTTAATATATTTACCAGATTGGGGGATGTTGTAGAGATGCAGTTTTAATTAATATCTTCATTGTGGATTTCATCACCACAGTGTCCAGAGAGAACAGAATAAATCCAAAGGCTCTGCTGGTTACTTTCTAACCCCAAAACAAAACAACCCCCCCCCACAAAAAAAATTGGAAGTGCTTGTGTTGCAATGAGTTCAGCCTTTAGAAGATTATTATAATAAAAGAGAAAAGGAGGAAGAGGCAGGCTCTTGGGAACTGATGGTAAGTCATGCTACAAGGAGTCTGGTCTCTACAGCCAGGCACCCCTGGGTTTGACTCCTTTCCAATCTCATCTGTAAAACAGGATAACAGTGCTCATTTTAGGGTTGTTGTGAGGGAGAATAAAGTTATTAAATATTTATGAGTGTGTCCTAGGTCAATTGAAAGAATTTTTTTGTATCTTTTTAATATGTAAATTAATAATACCTCTTACGATTTATGGCTCCTAAAATGAGATAGAATTTGGAATTATTATTATTACTGATAATCTGGCCAGGTGAAGGATGCAAGCAAATATGAGAGGCTTCAGTATAAACATCCTTCTGAAGCATCAGTTTTACTTGAAGATTCAGGTGGGAAAAACTGAATAAGATAG
This sequence comes from Camelus ferus, assembly GCF_009834535.1. Classification (NCBI taxonomy): domain Eukaryota; kingdom Metazoa; phylum Chordata; class Mammalia; order Artiodactyla; family Camelidae; genus Camelus; species Camelus ferus. The sequence goes on from NC_045720.1 coordinate 16,327,632, forward strand.
CCAAATAGACATTTTGAATATTGTTTTTATATTTAAACAAACATGGACCTATTAAAGAGAAGTCAAGATTTATCTGACTTTTTAAGGGAAAACTGTGGCAGTGGTATGATGCCACAGGGACTTCAGCTTGAAATGCTGGATTTCTGTTGTGGGCATTCATTATGCTGAGCTGTGTGGAGTCAGGTGAGGGAGATGTTTGAGAAGCTTGGTGTGAAGCACTGGCAAGAAAACCAAACGTGGTTCCTACCCTCATGCGGTCTAATGTGTGCAATGTGAGACAGACATGAAAATAAATAGCAGAGGTAGGGTGTTTTAGTGGCTAGGATAGAATTGTAATAAGGAGCCATTAGGCACAAAGGTAGGGGTGGTCAGTTCTGTTGGGGACTTACAGGTGCAATCGAGAGGATTTCTAAGAGAAGGTGGCTTTAGAGTATATTCTTCAATGAGGATATGGAGTTTGGAGAGATGACAAGGCACATTCAACAGGATCCTTGTCGTTTTTATCCTTTCTCATGGGCTCTGAGATGCTCTGTGAATTACTAGCAAAGAATCATTCTCACCACTGAACTTTCAGAGGAACTAGAACACACATTTACTGGGATCTCCTCTGCCAAGGTCCTCCAAGGATTTTGTGGGTGGCAGGACAAATCTGGGTCAGCTTGGAGCATACTGACCCTTATTTAACCCAGGCTAAGAACCTTGGAACCTCTTCCAGACTTCTGAATCTATGCTACAGAGCTGGCTTCTCATATTTTGCTAATAAAATATAAGTCCAAGCAACATCCTCTTCTTGGATTATAAAACATTTATTTCCAAGCTCCTTCCGGTGGAGCTGGTGGTCTGTTCATTCAGTGAAACTCTGCCATTTGAAAGGAACTGTATATTCTTTTGTAGAGCTTCCTGGGTTGAAATTCAGACCTTCATTTTCTTGTCCTAAAGAGAAAGATATGTACGCTTTAGGAAGAATTGTACAACATTGCCATCCTCACCCTTTGCACTTCCTGATTATCCTCGGAACAGCTGGCTTAATGTAACAGCAATTCACAGTCCTCAGCTGGATGGCTGCAGAGAATTCTTCATTATTCAGAGTTCAGCAGTGCCAGCAGTGTTATTGAAGTGGTAACTGAATTTGGTGAACCCTCTGTGGTCAAGACAGCAGAGCACTGCCTGCAAGAACCATGTGGTGTGGTTAAGATGAATGTATTTCCAACAAAAATGAATCTTCAAACTAAGCTTGAGAGCACATGGCCAAAAGGACACACTGTTTTGATGATTTGACTTGTGATGTTGAGCATTTTGGAGTGAAACCCGTTCAGAAGCAAGTCAGTGTGAACCTACAAGGAAGATGCTGGGAGAGAAATCTAACACTGTCCAGAAATCTCCATCAAAAGCTTTATTGATAATCCCATCAAGCACAGATATGCATACGGCAAATGATTTGTCGGCGTAAAGATGTCCTTGCTGCATTGTTGAGCTGGATCCTTGTGGGGTAAAGGAAAAATGCCCAAATAATTTTCAATGAAGTGTACTTTATCATTAAACAGCAATTAAGTGCTTTCAAACTTTCACATTCACAGAATGATCCCAATAATCTCACTACTTTGCAATGCTATTTCTAAAAGGGAACATTTATAGTTTGGGAAAATAGCACAAAAATGAAAACTGTTGGAATTGTTTTGGTTGCTGAAAATATACTTGGCCTCAGTCGCTGTGGCACTGTAGAAAGGAAAGGGCTTTGGCTCTGAGCTCAGGCAGACTCTGAGTTTGAATCCCAGCTCCTTCATTTACTGTGTCCTTAATAGGTCATTAACTTCTTTTAGTCTCTTTGTCTTTTCCTGTAAAAATGAGGTCAGTAATGTCTACCTCTGAACATGACATGCATGTTCTACTGGATACTTATATTAACAGCTGTCATTTGCAGGCCTACTAAGTGCCTGGCATGGTCAGTGCTTATGAACACGTATTATGTTACAAAAACATGTGGTCGATACTTAGGACAACCAGCTCATCCCAGTTTGCCTGGGACTATCCTGATCTTACCGCTGAAAGTCCTGAGTCCCAGGGACTATCTCAGCCCAGAACAAACTAGGGTGACAAATTCTCACTATTATGGTTTCATCTTAACAGGTGTGGAAGCTGAGACTCAGAGGGTGTCCAACTGTCTAATATATCAACAGCTGGGAAAGAAAAGCTCCAGAGTTCAAACCCAGGCTTGAACAACTCCCAGGCCTGCCTTCCTTCTGCAGCCCTAACCTTTGCTTTGTAAGTATTGCTTCCCTTGCTGTATTACTAGAACGTTCTGGATTTAGCAAATATTTGTAGATCAGATCACATCTTTTCAAGTGTCTGAGATTATAATTTCAGGAAGGCATGTGGATGTTGGGGGTGGGGCGGAATGATCTCCAAGTGAGAGTGATAAAGCAAATCATAGTGATAGTGATGCTGAAAATGATAGTTTAAAAGCCTAACATGTATTTCAAAGAACATTCTGGCTTTTGTCAATGCTTAGTTCATTGATTCATTCATTTATTCACCCCTCCATTAATTCATTCAGTGGGTATACAGTGAGGTACTACCAGGGCAGATACAAAGAAGACTCAAGATGCTCAGTGTAATAGGATTTAAAGCATCAGCTGTAAAACAGTGTGAGAACTAGGATGACAGAGGCAAGCCCTACATGTTCCAGCCCCTGCAGTGGCATCATCTCCTGCCTCCCCTCACAGATCTTTTTTTGTCCTTATATTGTTAAAATATTTAACTTATTTATTATTGTATTATTTAATTATCTTATTTTGGTGGGGGCGGTAATTAAGTTTATTTACTTTTAGAGGAGGTACTGGGGATTGAACCCAGGACCTTGTGCACGCTAAGCATGCGCTCTACCACTTGAGCTATACCCTCCCCCTTCTCAGATCTTTTTTAAATGAAGCTTCCAGCTTATTCCAGGCACTGGGCTTCTTGCTCTAGCTCTTATGTCTGCCTGGAAGGTCCTCTCTCCTAATCTTGGTGATTCAGATTTAAGATGAAATATTACCTCTTCAGAAAGAAGCTCCTTGACTACCTCCAGCTAAACTAGCCACCCAGAAATTCTCTATTATGTCACTCTATTTTAATGATCTTCTTAGGGTTTATTTATCACCATTTATTATTTATCTTCTTTGACTTTTTATTTACTGCTTTTTGCCTACTTTTGCCAATAGCGAGTAATTTCCAAGGAGAAAAGTAACTCGTTTATCTTATTGTTTGTTTTATTCATGGCTATGTTCTGGGGGCTTAAAACAATGCTAAGCACACAGAAGCAGTCAATAAATGTTTTTTGAATGAACAAAATGAATGAATTGATAAATATTTTGGATGCCAGAGGGGGCAGCCAACTCAGCATGAATGAGTAGACGTGTGAAAGGGAGTTATGCTCAAAGGGATACCTGAATTCAGACTGATTTTTTTTTTTTTTTTTTTTTGGTTCTGGTTATACAGCTAGTATGCTCTCAGTTTTAAAAAAGTAAGGAAATCCAAAAAAGGGAACAAAAAGTGAGACCAACTTGACATAATTACTAATAATATTTTGTTGTCCATTCACTCCTAGTTCTCTCTTCATTCGTACTCACTTGTGAACAAAAACAAATCACTCTTTTCATAGTTCTATGCCTTGTTTGGGGTAAATATTTTCTTACATTTTTCACTTTCAATATTGCTTTGTTCTTCATCATAATGGATGCCCCAGGACTAATCTAGCCAAATCTATATTGTTGGACCTTGGAGTGTTTCCATTTTGCCATTAGGAACGACATTGGGTTGAACAGCCTCGCAGACAGATAATCTTTGTACGGATCCATGTGATAGCTTAAAGTAAAAGCAAGAGGACTTTGATTTGAGTTCTAGACCCACCGTTTTCTTTTAACTGTTTACTTTGAAGTTTTTAAAAGTTCCCTCAACTGTAAAATGGGGAAGAGTGCCGATTTCATGGGACTATTATGCAAATTAAACAATTTAATTTCATAGAATTATGAAATCCGTTAGTTTCCTGTGACAATTTCCTTTGAAGAAGCCCCTAGAAGTCAAATTGGCCTTCCACTCTATCTTAAAAGACAGCTAGAAACTAGCTAATGAGATGGTTGGGAAGGAGGTGGCAGCTTGGATGAGTGAAGTTGGGAAAAAGAAAATTTTTTCTTTTTTTCATTATGAAAGAACTAGAGACCCACTGCACCAACCAGAAACTTTAAAACACTGACCCTCTCACTGCCCAGATGGCAGCCCTGCTTACTGTTGTCTCTGTATCACGACTGGAAATGTGCTTTTCTGGGCAGAGAGCAAGAGCAGGCTGATCAAGCTAATGCTGGCATACATGTACCCCAATGTTCATAGCAGTATTGTTTATAATAGCCAAGGTACAGAAGTATCCTAAGTGCCCATAAACAGATGAATGGATAAATAAGATGCAGTATAGGTGTGTGTATATATAAATACACAATGGAATATTACTCAGCCATTAAAAAGAATGAAATTCTGCCATTTGAAACAATGTGGATGGACCTAGAGGATATTATGCTAAGTGAAATAAATCAGAGAAAGACAAACACTATATTATCACATATAAGTGGAATCTAAAAACTAAAATAAATGAATGAATATAACAAAACAGAAACAGACTCATAGATACAGAGAACAAACTAGTGGTTACCAGTGGGGAGAGGGAAGTGGGGAGGGGCAAGGGGTAAGGGATTAAGAGGTACAAACTACTATGGGTAAAATAAGTATAAGATACAAGGATATACTGTATAGCACAGGAAATATAGCCAATATTTTATAATAACTTTAAATGGAGTATAATCTATAAAACTATTGAATCACTATGTTGTACACTTGAAACTAATATAATATTGTAAATCAACTATACTTCAATTAAAAAAAAATGCTGGCCATTTAAGCTTGGTAGTTGGGAGGATGGAGAGCACTTTAACTAGATAAAGAACCAGGGAGGTGAGTTTTGCTTGGTCCAATCACAAGTTCCATTTTTAATATATGGAGGTGTCTAGCAGGTTGTCCAGAGAAAAAAAGTCAGGCTCCAGATATTAGATTGAGTAAAAAGAGTGGAGAATATCTGAGACCTTGGCGATGAAGATCACTGAACTAAGTAAGAGCTGTCTTTTGTTTTCCTTCTGATACAAAGATGTAAGCTCATCTAAAAATATCCACTTTGCTGTTAATAGATGCTGTCGCTTGGTGTCTGATTTAATGAGCAAATTTTAATTTAACTTATCTTTATATTTTCAATAAGCAACTCAGAAGCCCAAAAGTAATAGAAGAGTCACACGTTTATAGGATCGTATTTATTTAGTAATATCTGACAAATAAGAGAAAGTAAAAAGAATATAAAAAAACTGTATAATTTATATTTATATAAATACTTTAAAGGAGAAAAGCTGAACACATATGGTGACATTAGAAGGATGTATACATTTATGTTTGCCGCCTATCTTAAAGCCTGACAAATTAGATACAGGTAGGTAGACACATATATCTTGCTCATGAGTTTGCATAATTAAGGATAAGTTTGGGGCATGTCTGCAATCATTCTGAACACCCACAGAGTTTGTGGTATCTTGCCACCGCAGTCGTATTGATTTCATTCTTCTTTTTCAAAATTCCACTACCAGCATATTTGAAAGTCATCAAAGGTTGTGATCAGGTGCTTTGGGCCTCAGTTTATAATCAGTAAGATGAGAAAAATCTCTTCTGACATGCGCTGCTTCTTCTGAATTAAGAAACTAATGAGCCCCACCCAGGCGCCTCCAGCATATATAAACATGGAGCCTAGTCATCTCTGTATTAGGGGGAGTTTTCTGTTTCTGATTAGGAAAGGAGTCAATTTGTCTGAAATGGAGCCAGTTTATGACACCAGGGCACTTAATGAACAATCATTCCATTACTGTAAATACAGCTTGTTTTCTACGTACACAGAAAACGAATCATCTCTGGATTTCAAGTTGAAGAGCTCTACGTTCCTTCGGATCTTGGAATTTGAAGTTCAGAGTTGAGCTACGCAAAAAAGAGTGCTCAACAGAGAACCCTTGGGTCAAACTTTAACCTATGGTGAGATACTTGTATGATAACACGCTCAGTATGACCTTGGACTTCACTGTGTCATTCATGACAGTGACCTTGTCTTGAAATTGCAACATGTGTATAACAACATGAGTGTAATGGGATACAATCTACACAGTAAAACATATATCTGATTTCTAATATTTACTTAAGTTTCATGTATAGTAAAACACCACAAAAAGGTAAGTTATCCCTAAGCACTATCCTGAGCTTACCCTGGTTCCAAGTTTACAGTTAATCATATCTTTCAATGAAAAACAGACAGATATAACTGACCTCACAGGACCACAGAAAATATATGAGACTCAGAGGTGGTTATTGATTCTTTGTAATTTTTCCTATATTCATTTGATGGTGGGTAGCTACAGTTTGCCTCTGTAGGTGTGTGTCTCAAGGGACATATTACATTTCCCCTCTGCTGGTGTTTGGCTTTAAGTCTTGGAGGAAAGACTCATTGTTATGAGGACAGTTGTTGTGACAGGTGCAGGTCCCAATGACCATCACTGGTTTCTTGATGATCTGCCCTGGGGAGCACTGGAACTCCATCTGGATGGTTTTGGTGTTGTGGGGGGTGCAGCACCGGCCATCGCTGCAGACCCCGCAGAACCTGGGCTTGTAGGTGTGCAGGCTCGTGCAGTTCTCGAACTGCAGGTGGATGGCTTTGAGTGACTTGGTTGTGCGGAGACACTTTTTCCCTTTCTGAGAAAGAAGAAAAGGAGTGAGGCGTGAAATGGCCACCGTTCCTCCGAGGGATCGTTTTTAGGCATCTGGAGTAACTTGCTACCCAATATCCATTGCTCTTTCTCCTTTGCTAATAGAACGTTAATTTTGTTTGAGCAATGTGGTCTGCTATAGATCTTTGCTTCCACAGACTTTCTGGGAGCTTGAGATGGCATTGTGACAAAGTTCTGGCCAATGATATGTAAACCAAAGGATTCTGGGAAATCGCCTGCCCTGCAGGCAGGTGCAGTTCTTAATTACATCCTGCATTCCTTTTGCTTCCTGCCTAGAATGTGGAAACCATGTCTAATTATGTCTAACCATCTTTTGACCATGTAGCATATGCATGAGGGTGGAAGCATACGCATGTTAAAGAAACCTGCTTTTTTCAAGCCGCCGTCAACAGGCTTTGGCATTGTTTTTAGCCAAATATATTCTTAGGTATTAAAAAAGAAAAAGGAAATCAATCTGGTATCACCGCAAGTCTATTTATGTTTCAAATAGTTTTTAAACGTTAACTCGTTTCACCTTACTAACAACAATCACTCATCCAAGGAGCAATCTTTCACATAAGTAACAACTTTTATAGATGAGTCTCCGAGGGCTGAAGTGCTCAGAAAACACCCAGTAACTGAATTTGTCTGACACAGAGCCCATTCCTTCTATGAGACTGTGCCCTCAGGAAAGACTGGGACAGTGGGATTGAAGGTCATTTTCCATGAAGGCGTGGTAAGTGGAGAGCTTACTCAACGTTCCATTAGTACAGTTGATGGAGAACCCCAAAATGGATCATTTGGTAAGACACTGATTGTATGTTAATTTCCCACCTAGATTTCTTCACCTAATTTGTCACGATTCTCCACTGCTTCTCACTTTCCTAGACACAAGCCCACAGCTTGTGGAGTGATGAGACTTGGAATCTCTAAATAAGTGGCTTGCAAGCTTTCAGGGGGCATCCAGAATCATCTAGAGAATTTACCAAAACACACACTTTTGGGTCTCACACCCAGAGTCTCTGATTCAGTAGGTTCCATGCCAGCCCCCATAATTTGCATTTCTAACAAATTCTTAGACCATGCTTCTAGTCTGGGGCCACACTTTGAGAAGCACTTAAGCATTTAAGCGTCTTTCAGTGATAAGGAAGTCATGATTATTATGCTAGTATTTCCCTAGATTACAAACAAATTTCTGGGACTTTTATGAAATATATATGTATTATAAATGAATGGCTTAAATATAATCTCTCCCAATATCAAACTGGGTGCACGTTAGAAGAAAAATAAACATTTGGGTAAAAGAAACAATAGAAAAAGCAAAAGTTTAGAGTCATGACATAGAAGAGCCTCATTTAATAAACTACTTACTGTGTCCTTGACAATATTTAAAGGCTTCTTGTTTCTTCCTTTTTAATATTTAATATTTAGCATATGTTTTTGCCAACATCCAGAAAAAGGTACAAAGTCTGCAACATCTCTCTCTGTGTATATATATAGATATATATGTATGTGTGTGTGTGTGTAAGAGAGAGAAGGAGAGAGAGACACAGAGACAGAGATAGAGAAACAGAGAGAGAGAGAAAGAAAGAGAGAAGGACAGAATCAGAGGGAAGTGTCTCTAGGTTTTCATTCTAACTTGGTGGGAGAAGCATAAAGTTAGAACAGATCTCAAAAAGTCACATAGCTAAGTAGTCATATAATTAATGCAACCACTGGAGACTCATTTTACCAACAAACACAAATGATGTTTAATATTAAGTAACTATATCTCATGTTAACAGAGTAATCTATGCCCAAACTTTGCAAATTCATTCTATTTAATCCTCACGACAACTCTGAGGTAGGTTCTGTTAATGTCCCCATTATATACGAGAGAAGAAATTGAGGCTTAAAGGTTAAGAAAATCACCCAAGATCCCACAGCTAGTTCATGTGGGAACCCAGATTTAAAGCCAGGCTGTCTGGCTCCAGAGTTGCACCCGTAAGCATGAGATGAAGATGTTGCCTCAGTGGAGAGAGATGCAAATTTTTCATCACTAGGTTTTATTTTGGCCCTATGTTTGTTCAAAGCTCAATATACTAGTTCAATTTGGGTACTGCATTTATCTGATCTAGGGCTCTGCTCACAAGGCCTGTGATGTCATCAAGAACCAATCAGAGCTTCTGATCTGCATACCTTATACTCAGCCTTAACACACTGAGTTGATACAATTCCAGCAAAAAAGGAAAGCAATGTGCTATTTTATTTGGCACGTTACCTTATGCTGGCAAATGTACTCGTCGCACTAGGCATTTTGAAATACTGAAGATCACTCCCAGACACCCATTTGTTTATTCATCAGTGGTTGTTTATCAAGCACACAGTATGTCCCAGGTAGGCTGTTGGGATGGGTAAGGCAGATGTGGTACCTACTCTGTTGCTTCAAACAGACTGACCGTAAAGGATGTAGAAAGCTGAGCTCAGAAATGGCCTCTCTAAAATCAACTATGCTTGAACAGCGAGTAGCCAATTTTTTTTTTCTTTGAGTAGCCAATTTTTTTCCAGGATGAAATGATATTTGCCAGACTTCTCAATCGGGACAGTGTTATAGTTGTCTGGCCCCTCCCTCATTACCTGCTGTGAGTTGCTTGGGGATATTTCAGTATATTAAAGAGACAAGAAAGTAAACCCCTTTACAAGAGCTGACCTCAACTAGCATCGCAGTGACTTTCTAAAGCCCAGGCCCCAACGAGACATGGCCAACTCCTCTGTGATGGGAGGCTTCCCCCAGGCTCGTACCTTATCTGTCGGTGGCTTGGGCTCTTGGTCACAGGGCCGCACCATGCAGAGCCGAGTCTGCTTCACCATCTCGCAGTGCAGATTCCTGTTGGTGACCCGGGTGGAAAAACCCATGCCGCAGCTCTTGGAACACGCGCTCCACTCTGTGGTCTGTTCAATGCAGTTGATACTGGAGTCGGAGACTGCCACTCCTAGAGTGGCTTCTGTCCTGTAGGCTACAGGATATATAAATAAAGACAGCACTGTTGAGTAAAACGTGGTGATGCGAAAGTGGTCCTTTCAACCATCCTTAGAACGAGGGTCTCATCCAGTTCGGTACCTACTAAATTCAGGTGCCCTCAGGGGACAGAACTGGATCTCTGTATTTATTTATAAACCCCATAACAGGTAGCTCGATGCCTGGCACATGGCTGGCCTCCAAGAAGTCTTTGTGGAATGACTGTCCAACTTGTTCTTAAGAAGCTTAGGAGAACTTGCTTTTCAGAAGCTTAGTGGTTTTAAGACTATAGCACAGAATAGCATCAACAACCATTCTGTAAACTGTAATGTTTTCAATATGCGATTCTGTACAGGAGAAGGGTCATGGGAAAATTTTAACTGGATGAGTAAGTAGAACCAACCAACTCAAAATCGTGCTGAAAGCAAGACTCTGCCTTAGGGAGGTGGGACTAGTTGTTTGGGTTCTAGGATATAGTCACTGAGACTTGATGACAAAAAGTTCTGTCTCAACACTTAACACGCATGGCTTGGGGCACATCTCCTCTCCTACCTGGCAGTTTTCCTATCTGTAAGTCAGAGCTGATCATTTCTGACCTCAGAAGACCTGTAAAGTTCTGCATACTGCCAGCATAAATAATCTGGGTGATTAATGGCTTCTAAAATAATCTCTACTGGACCTTGAGTCTTTGTTTTTCAAAAAAACAATTTCTTTTACAAGATAAAACAAAGGAAAAGCAAAACAAAGATCCTGAAGTGTCACTTGATCCTTCCTGCAGCACCTGGAAAGGTACCATTTCTCTGTGACACGTGTCCAGGGATAAGTGGCATTCTTCAGGGAGGCTGATCTTGGGAGTGCGTGCATTGTGTACAGAATCCAGAAAAGAGTGATTTTTTTTTCACTTTTATTTTTGCAATGTTAATAGGGGTCTTGTAGGATCGACTAAAATATAAATAGTAGCCGTGTAATAAGACAAAATCAGCCTTATGGCTGTTTGATCTCAGTGGGCAAGCTGGACTCCACAACTGACTGCCCAGAAACTGAAGCCGGTTCTCAGTGCAAATCCAAAAGAGCACACATGCCTCCTGCCTGCATTTATCGTGGGCTGTGATCATTTTCAGGTATCCTGAGTTTCTCACCTGGAAGGGTCTGGAGGTCTCCCAAGGTCCCTGTCTCATTTGAATCACAGATCCACTTTTCACAGCACTCCCCGGGCACTTTAACTTTTCTTGGAGCTGGGCAGTCAGGCTGGGGCAGTAGCAGATCCTCTTCACAGCGGGGCACACAGCCAACCTGCCCATCTTGGCAGGCGCACTGGTATTTGCAGCTTGGCTGGAAGGTCTCTCCACTTTGGTAGATGACTCCATCAAACACACAGTTGTCTCCTTCTACCGCTAGGATATTGGGGAAGCCAGGCAGACAGGGAAGGGGAGAGAGAAAAACAAGAACACGATGCATTGGTGAAGCTGTGTAAGATTCACTGCACAGTGTTCCAAGCCCCAGATCATCCTTTTCTAGTTGAGGGCATCTGGATGCTGGTTCATCTCCAGGAGAGAGATGTCCTCATGGAGGCCTCCCAGAGCAAGAAGAAACCCTCACGAGCACCCAGTCCTGCCACTCATTTTATGGATGTGGAAAGAGGGGCACAGCCATGAAGTGACACTCCCAAGGCCCCCAGCTGTTGTTCCCAACGATAAAGTCATTTTGCAAGAAACTTTGATTCTCCTACTCCAGTAGCTCAGAATTAGAAAGAAAAACAGTGCACCTCACAGTCTCCAAGTAGGTTAACTGGTCAAACTGGGAAGAGCATTAAGATTCCTTGGCATCCCAGCACAATAAATTATCACTAGTTTAGATGAGAAACTAAAAGACTATTCCAAGCCCTCTTATCCAGGGAGGCTGGGACAGCCTCCAACTAAATGGGGCACCACGTGGAAAACTGATCCCCAATTGATTACGTTTCACCAGCCTGGACTGGCCGGTTGCCTGCATTTTTATTTCCCTCACAACCCAGACAGGAGTGACAGAGTCGTCTCAGGAGAGTAGGGGATGCTTTGGCTCAAACAGGACAATTGCAGGTGTGAAAACAAACCTGGCCGGCCCCAGTCAAGGGAACTGTGACCGTGTGAGTAAGCTCAGACTTCCATTACCCCCAGGCAGCCCCTGGAAACGTCCAAAGGAAATGATTTCACTGGCCCTTAACTGTTCTGCTCCCCGTCTATCTAGCTTCTTCTCCAGGGACGCAAGTGATGAATGCTTCTCACCTCCGCGGGCAGGCTTCCCTTCTGGCTGCTGGCACTCCCCAGAGCCCACGAGTCCCCAGACCATGCCTGGCACACAGAGCACGATAAACGTAACACCCACTGCGTCGCTGTTAGTATTTGCGCATCACCCTTTAGGGGTGAAGAGGGTAAGGAAAAGAGCAGGCAGCTCCCTAGCCGAGGGACAAGAGGTCAAGCGGCGGAGGGGGCAGGATTACCCATGCAGATGCCAGTTTGGGCGCTGGGGTCCGCTCTGCGGTCGCAGAAGAGGCCGCGGCTCTCCTCGCAGGGCAGCATCACCGAGCAGCTCTCGCCGCGCTGGCGGGCGCACACCAGGCAGCAGGAGCAGTCGTCCAGCACCGCTCTCACCCCGGGGGCGCAGGCCGGCGGCTTCTTGGGGCACGGGGCCGGGCACGTGGAAGGGCAGCGCTGAGTCGCAGCCACCTGAGGGGGGAGGGAGCGGGACCAGAAGAAGAAACCTCTTAGCAGGGACCATCGAAGGCAGAGAGACACGGGATCCAGCTGGGGCCGCCCGGAAAGGCCGAGTAACCAGCGACACCTTACGGGTGCGCTACTCACCTGTCCCACGAGATGCAGGAGCAGGAAAGCCAGGCAGAGGCACTGCTTGGGCAGACCGAGACTCACGCTCTGCGCACTCTGCATGTTCAGGCTTTTTCCAGCCGCTTTCGCAAAATAAAAAAAAAAAAAGAGAGAGAGAGAGAGAGAGAGAGAGACTTTCCAGGAGGGAGATTGGCTCCGCTTGCCTGGCTCCAGGTCGGGCTGGCCTCTCCGCCAGCGCCACCGCGCAGGTTTTATAGCGCGCTCCTGGGACGCGCACAAGCCGGTTGGCTGCAGCTCAGGCGGGAGGCGGGGGATCGGCGGGGTGGGGAATGGAACGAACCCGGGGTTGCCATGGCAATTGGCCGCGGGTGCTGCTCTCCTTAGGGCGCGGCCCCGGGGCCTGCGTGTGCCTGTGTGTGGCGACTGGCTTTTCCCAGAGCGCCGGGAGGGGCTGGGTGGAGGCCCGAGGCCAGGACCCAGGGCTTGCTAAGCGCGTGGGAAGGAAACGCCCGTTTCCTCCTGGAAGCTGTTGCGTCTTCCCGCAGGACCGAGACACCGCCACTCCCCAGCCCCAGCACGCTTCTCCCCCCTGACCGTTCCAAGCCGGGTTGCAAACGTGGGGCTCCCCGAAAGGGGTGCCTGATGTTTGGGACCATCTGTGAGGGGGCTGGCGAGAGGCCCAGGGGTTTAGTCATAAAGGAAGCACATGCAAGTTTGTCACGGTTTAGGGCACTCTTTGAATGTGTTGAGAGTAGGGGGAGGAGAGGGGAGGGAGGAAAGAAGAAACCGAGGAGGGAGAAGGTAGTGGGGCGGGGGTGGGGGGCAGGAGGGCGGTGGCATAGAAAATGTAAGAAGTCTTCATGTCAGGATGGGGGATGCTATTGGCCAAATGGCAAAATTCTTTTGATTCTCATCATTCCAAGCCTTGCTGGTTCTTAAACCCCCAGTTCTGCAGGTTTGGTAGAAATACAAGTAAAACATAGTGAAATGCAAACATAAGAGCCTGAAGTAAATAAAAACTTTCTTCCTGGTAGAGAGAAACCTTGCAACACCTGTTGTGTCCTGTCTCGTGTAAAACAGCACAGAATGCAAGAGCCTTTGAGAGCTTATAAGCAGGTTCAGCTCAGACATTGTCAAAACCTCAGCGAATTAAGGGAGGCACTTGCTTTACTTAGGCGACATTCTCCCATTTGGCATCTACTTTCAAAAAATGGCTGCTGTGACACACTTCATCTCTCATGAGAAGGAGAGCAGTTTGACTGCTCCAAAGGTAACACTGCTTGATGGTTTTTTTTTTTTTTTTAATGTCTTCCCTGTATTTCAGCTTTGCTGCTGCCTCTGGGGTAGCTACCCCTCCTTCAAGGGTAGCTGTGTCAGAAAGACACTTTTCCAAAAAATTATCCAGGCCTGTGATGTAACTCTAGGTTTTAAGAGGAAACACATTTCCTCTACGTCATCCGTCTCCAGCATGAAGGAACTCAAAGGCAGCCTGTGTAAGGGGCCAGGTCTGCCCCTGCAACACCTCCCTCCCCAAGATGAAGTCATTCCAAGCCCCTATTAATTTTGCTTTCTTTGAAATAAAGCAGACTAAGCAGTAAAGCTAGCTGAGAGATTGAACGATTAATTCGTGGCACGTCTAGGACACTCAACACACTCTTCAGGCTGACGGGCTTCGTGGGCCCTCTGGCCTACGGGTTCTTCTCCCTGACTGCACCTCAGAATCAACCAGGATGTATTTTTGAAAAATATAGATTCTTGGCCCCCACCCTCAACGCATTTGGTCAGATTTTTCTGGGGAAGATTCTTGGTAGACAGCATATCGAGGCCCTTGGAAGTGGGACCTAGCTTTGGGAAACCTTGTTATGGAACTGCCAGGAGCACAACTATTGGGGAGGCAAGAATATTGGCCAAGTGTTCAGAGTGTGAGTTGATAAGACCAGGAGAAACCGGCAGCATTGAGGTTGGGCTGATTCTTCTTGGAAAGGTGGAGGATGAGAGGAGACATGTAACTAACTTCAAGACAAGGAAGAAAATGTCACGTTACGGCTAATGTGAGCAGCCACTCGGGTCTCTTGATTGTTGCAAGTGATAGAAACTAAACTGGAGCTAGTTTCAGAAAGAGGACTTTAATGGATGGATGCTGGGGTGTTTCACATAATAATGGTGTGGGAATGGTGCTACTACACCCCAGAGGCAAATAGGATCAGGGCCTCGGGCTCGCAGGGCTCCCCCTCTCTATCTTGTTGCTTCTCTGTGTATCAGCTTTTCAGTCTGTCCCACCACCGGCCAGCTTCTTCCATATAAGAGAGATGTCATCCTTAAGGTCTCCCTAACAGCTTACTTGACAACCTTGTCACCATGGAAGGAATGTCCAGTCTGTCATCTACTATAGATGCTCCTAGATAAGGATAGCCACATTGAAACAACTGGACAAAGAAAGTGAAGCCATCTGACGACAACCTTGTCAGGTCATGCTTTGCCACCTCTAGGACACGATCTTTCCACCATGGAAACCTTGTCATGAAACAATCAGGAGCCCAAGTTAACCAGGAGGCAAGAACCTGCCATGCTGGGACAGAGTTCATCCTCTCTGCAGGCCTGGCATCCCTTGCTTTTCTCCTGTTTCTCTCAATTCATTGAATAATAATAACGTGCCTATTTCTGTGTCTCCCTCTCCTGCCTGGGAGCCCTTGAGGACAGGAGCACATCATAGTCCCCAAAATACCCTCAGCACCTACTTCAGGGAGGGACAAGTGATCAGTTGTTCTTGGAACTTTTGAGACACTGCAGACCTCACTTGAAGTCTTGTCACTTGTCTCTGCTTTGCATAAGATGAGGTAAGAAAGAGCTGGAGGCTGTTTGTTCCTCTGCAGCAGGAGAGGCTAAGTTGGTCCCATCAGCCATCACCTGTCTGCCTCCGACAGGCACCTTCTTTCTCTTAGTCTTTCCCGGCACTAGGCGTCTAAGGGTGGCATACAGGCTGGTGATCGTCTCCTGTTTGAAATACGCCATGTGTCAGTTGGGGTCTCTGGGGACGTCAGGGGACACTGTCATAGAGACTCTCCATGAGTTGCTTGGTCTCTGCTGCCAACCGAGATGGTGACCTCACCGGGTTATAAGGTGGAAGTACTGACTGACTGACTTTCTTTTATTCTTTCTTTCTCTCCTTCCTTTCCCTTACTCCAGATGTGGCACCAGAGCCTCACTTCTCCCTTTCTGTGTCAGACAATTGATTTATATTCTTATTCCTTATCAGTGAATGCTACTACATTTAGAGAATACATTAGAGAACTTCCTATATGTTATAAAGGTAAACTTTTTACAAAGGTTTCCATTGTTGTCATTTTATCTTTTTCATTATTATGAAAGATGTAAAATATATTGGCACTGACTTCTATAGCAGGCAAGAGAAATATAAAGCACAGAACCCCACCTTAAACATGAAACCAGTAAAAAGCAGTGACGGTGATGTTATCACCTCCAGGACAACTCCATCTCTCTCCTTTCCCCAGTGAGTACCTTCTCTGTAAGCTCAGACGTTCACCATGTCTTCATTCAGCCACAGTTCAGCCAAGCCACACATACTTAGGTCTCATAATGTGCCTCATAAATCAGCCTCGCAGCTCCTTAATAATTTCGTTGCTCTTTTCTGAACTTCCTTCATCTGTCCCTTTCCTGGGGCCCAGGGAGTTGGTAGAACACAAGGTAATTCTGATTGTATGTTAGTCAGGCCAGCCCTACATGGTGTCCAGTTATATGGCTAATTTCAAACATACCCTCTTGCTTTTCTGACAGATCTCTTGACTTCTTGATTTTCCAGAAAAAAAAAAAAATGAGGGGCAGAGACGAAGCAGTGATGGGTGGTGAAACGTTAAATATTTAATGTTTAGTGTTATCCCCTTTGGAAACATCTTATTGCCCACATTTTAAAAATTTGGTTTTTAGTGCATTTCTTAAAAAAAAAATCTAGGAGGTTAAGTAAAAAAGCTTAATTTCAAGCTCAAAATTCTCTAGAAATGTGAGAAATAAGTTCATTTCTCCCACTGCTAAATGACCTCTTTCTAGAGAAATGGTCTTTTTGGGAATCAAATAATTATTTTAAAAGATTTTTGAACAGGAATGGAATCTATCAAGTTTATATACATACCACATTCCCAGCTCCCCGCCTCCCCCCGGCCCCGCCCTGAGGTGCCAGCAGCACCCTTCCATGCACCCAGCTGAGGAAAGTGGCCACAGCAATTCTTTGTATGTGTCTTGTCTTTGTATGTGGCTTGTGACAGCTGGGTGGGATGGAACCAGTTCTGCTTCATGGACTCACGTCCTTTAGATCAGGAATTAGTGTCAGAAACAAAGGCACGTACATAGGACTGGATAACAGATTAGCCTAGCCTCCCAAGAGTAGTCCGTACTGTTTCACGGTGGACCAAACACGTAAATGCTGGTGGCCAAGTGAACAAGGAAAAGCGAAGTAGTGTCATCTGAACAGGTAAAACTCTCAGTAACTTCAAATGATTGTCCCTGGAGAAAGGAAAATATTTAGATTCTTTTTTGGGTGAGTCGCTATTCCCAAATGCTATCTCAGGGTATGAAAAAAAAAATGTACACAGCCTTTCCCACCCAATCTCTGAAATCTTAGCAACAAAACTTTTAGGAGAGACATGACCACAGAGCTGTGTTGCGTTTGACAATGTGAATGCTCATAATATCCCATTCACTAGTTGATAATTATTTCATACTTCAAGGCATGAATCAAAGATGAATGAGATGTTCTGCCTTTTTAAGGATTTTTTAACCAAGAGGGAAAAATGAAGTAAAACATAACTACCACGGAGGGCAGAATGTGGTAATCCTGTACATAAACATAGGCAAAGTCACATAGCAGCATAAAGGAGGAGGCAATTAATGTCTTTGCAGTGACAACGTGGGTGTAGTGGAGGCTGGAGAGGGAGTGTTGGAAAAATTTTAATTCCATGTTCAGTGTTTGTCTTTTTACTAAACCATGTTGCTTTGAAGACTAAATGACATCAAGTTGGATAAAGCATGGATAAAATTTTGAATCCTGGATATATGATTCGAACAGAGACAGTGGAACAAAGGCATAAGGATGGGAAAATTCAGGACTTGTTCAGGAATCGATCTGAAACAGAGGAAGGTAATGGGAAATAAGTTTGGAAAAGTGGACCACAGCTGCCAACTCTTGGAAGAATACAAATGTCAAAAATGGTTTCTTTTTATCTATTATCTATCTATCTATCTATCTATCTATCTATCTATCTATCTATCTATCTATCATCTATCTATCTATCCATCCATCTATCTCTATCATTTATCTACCTATCAGCAAGGAACTGCATGGATGGGGCTATATGTAGGAACATTATTCTTTAAGAATTTACACTTGATTACAGGAGGAGATGACTGAATATCAATGCAGTTAAGACCTTTTTGTAGCAGTTCAAGGACAGATAATGAGGACTTGAACTAGCAGAGTGGCAACGGGAATGGAAAGAGGAGTTTGGAGGTAAGAAATAATCTGCCTGCAGTGGAGCTCTGGCTGTCTGTGGAAGGTCCGGATAGTGATGGTATATGTATGATACCAGGTTTTGAACCAAGATAACTAAGGAGCTTATGATAGCATTGTGGTGGGAGCCAGATAATTTCTGTGATGAAACACCTCTCCCAACAGACTACCTGGGTTCAGATCCTTACATCTTTGACTACCTAGCCAATCTGTGGCTCAGTGTCTTTCTCTGTCTGTAAGGTAGGAGTGATAATAATTGTTCTTTCTTTCTAGGATTATTGCTAGGCTACATAAGATGATATATGGAAAGCCCTGCAGCCCTTCTCAACAGGATTCTGTGAGAAAATTAAGCCCTAACACCCCAAGGCATCCATTTCAGTGAATTAACTTTTCTTTTCTGCATCTTGAATGGTGTTAGCATGTAACACAGAGTATGGGGGAACCATGGGCATCTCAGAAAGAAGTTGGGGGAGGCTTATTATAAGGTTTGGGTTTAAGTTAGTTGATTTTAAGAACAATTCAAGGAAACTGGGTTCTGTCCTGGACTGGGTGCTGATGGGAAGCAAAGGTAATTCTGTGATTGGTTATCTTAATAATCTTTATTGCGGAGGCAGAATGAACAAAGCCCAGACAGAATTGTTTTTGGAGAAGAAATAATAGCTTCTCATGTTAGCGGGGTTGGTGAAGATTGGTCATTTGAAGGTTGCACAGTGTCTTTATTTTTATTTCCATCACACATGATTAGAAACTAGTCATGGAGAGTTTTCATCAAATGCAGATACTCTGTGAAATTCACCGCAGAGGAAACTCACAACCTAGTCGGTAGCAACAGTTGTCAGTAGTCATGGCTGGTTTTGTTTTTGTTTTCAATTGTATCCTGTGAGTAGCTTTGATTTTTTTCTTTGAGATTAGTAGAAGGAGAATTACCAAAGCAATGGTTTGCATGATTTATGATTTTGGATACAAATTTCCAGTTTGCTTTCTGGGAGTGTATCAGTTTGCTCTTCTGCTAGTGGTGTATGGTAATGGGATAAATATTGGACGATTTCCAGAAAATCAGTACCTTGAGTGACTCGGGTGATTTGTTAGAGAGTGACCTAAACCTTCAGTGCTTTGAGTGGTTCCACCTACCTAGCTCTCTGTCATTTGGTTTTACTGCTGAATTGGCTGGTCACACAAGGAGGGGTCATTCATATTTCTCCCTTCCCACACCCCCTTCCCTTCTTCCCCCAGTAGCAGACCTCTTTTCCTCTTGTTGCTTGGGTTCAATCATTCCCACCAACATCGGGGCTCACTTTTTTTCTTGTCACCCATTCCTGGCCATTTTGTCCTCCTCATGTCACTGATTATGACTTGTGATAGTTCTTTCCTGTAAGTCATCTTTCCCCAGGTTAAATGGACAACAAGATGTCAGTAATCAAACTTCTTCTCTTTTCCATCGTCATTTAGGACTCTCCAATGTGGATCTGAACTTTCAAAAGAATCCCTTCTTGCTGCTGCCAGCCTGTGTGTGCCAGGTCATCTGTAACCAACTAGAACAGTGGCTCACAAATATTTTTGACCATGACACTCAGTAAGAAATACTGAAATGTTACATCATGAGCAAATATGCATAAATGCATGTTCATATTTATACATCTATATGTACCTGCCAGCCCCCACATTTATATAAATACATATCACACACATATAATTGTATGACTGAAACAGAAGTTTCACAAAGTAAGTATCTTTACCACATGCCTTGTGGTTGGATATTTGCTCTTCTCGTCTCTTTCATTAAAAAAAAATGCTTGTCATAACCCCCTAAATTAATGATTTAGCTTCTTAGTAATAGAGTGAGTGTCTCCATGATTAGTGGTTGGTGAGTGGTGACATGTAGTAAGTCCACTCCTGTCTTCCATTTTCTCCATCTTAGAATTTCTTACTTTTTCTTGTCCCAAGAAATTTCAACTTGTTTGGCACAACTCAGCCCTGAGTCCAAGTATTCATTGCTCACCTCCAGATGCCTAAGTGAAAGCATTAAATTCAGAATCTGTGATAAATTCAGCCATAGCCATAAATTCAGCTTGATCTAAGATGATATTTTCTTCCTCCTTGATTGAGTACCATCAGCATTTATTCTCGTAAATATGGTCCCATATTTTTGCCCAAAGCTTGGCAATTATTTTACTGATTGTAAATCAATACCTTACTCTTCTACATTTGACTTTTTCTGAGGAATGGGAGGTTAGAGCAGGAGGAGAAATGGACACCCTGGGCAAGGTTAGAATCTCAGGTCAGAGAGGAGGCCTGCCTTTATGTAAGAGAGAGAAAAAAAATCTTAATCAGACGAGGAAGGAGGAGTTCCTTCAGTTGCTAAGGTGGTTTTCAGAGGAGCCTGTAGCTCCTAAGCTCCTGGGTCTTCCCATTTCCAATTCCACTTACAGGCATCCAGCCCTTTCCTTTTCTCCAGGATACTGCCAAGCCTCCAATATTGATGCCACTGACAAAAAAATTGGACTTCATTTTGGTTATCTCAGTCTTGTAGCTAAAAATGGTGAGATTTAGCTCTATTAAGAGGTTGCCCCTTTTATCCTCTGTTACCCCTACAATGCTACACAAAGTGGGAACTTTGCACCCCCAGTGAATAGGAAGGTTCAATATTGAAACTGACAAATACCTTTTATCTATATACCGTGACAATTTTTCTAGTTTGCCATTTACCTTGAAATTTAATTTTGGTGATTTTTGGTGGACAGAATTTTTAAAACTTAAGTCAACAAATGCATAGATATTCCCTTTGTGGTTTTTCATTCAGGTAGTTATTTTAATTACTTAAAAAAATTTAAAACTTTCAACTGAAAATCTTATGGCTTTTCAAAGCTAATTTTTATGAAGTAAAATTGTACTTAGTCTGAAAATGTCAGCAAGTGCTTTCAGTAATATGCTTAAATATGTAGCTTAAAATGCTATTTCCTGCTTTTTCACATTTTCATATTATCCATTGACTTTCTTCTCTGGAAGATGAGGGTTTGGCTTTCTCACATCACAACCACACATATTCCTATGCTTTTCTCCCCCCATAGATTTTCTTTGCCCCCATTTTTCCAATTTTTATCACAATTTATGTTTAAATAAATACTGTTTATATTGTTTGGCTATGTCAACTGAGTTACAGTTGACAAGGTACTAAAACTACATTTCCTTTCTTATATAACTGTTAGTTTTTTCTGGTGTTGCTAACTGCTTCCTCTTTTATTTTTTTTTTAATACTCTTTAGTGATTAAGCTTCAAATTTTATGATCAAATTATAATATTCCTTAAAAAAAATGGCCAAAACTTCCCAGTCTCCTTTTCTTCCCTCTTGGCTACATCTTACCTGGGGCCTGCATCCTCTTACTCTAAATCGGAGGGTTACTTTGCTAATCTACCTATCGGTTGTACTGAGACCTCCCTGCATCTGGGAACTCCTTTTGCTGCATTGCTGTGTTAGATCTTCTATTTTGTTAACATCAGGCTTTACTTTTTCTTAGTTTATTCCCTTATTTTAGTTTACCCCTTATAGTTCTGCCTTTTCCAGACCATCTCTTCCAGTATGCATTTCTTATAAAGATGCACACAAAGTGTGTGATCACTCATATATTAAAATGTCCTTATTTTATTTTTTATTCTTGATTGGTAATTTCACTAGGCATATGAGGCTACATCTGTACTTTGAAGCCATTTCTCATTTGTCTTCCAGCTTCCAGTGTTGATCTTGAGAAATTTACTGACATTTTGATTCCTAACTTTCGTATGTGATATAGTTTACCTTCTTTCTCTGAAAGTTTTTTGAAAATTGTCTTTAACCTCAAGTTGCTAAAATTTCACCATGAATTTCTTGCTTACCTAACCTTATCTATCTATTATCTATCTATCTATCAATCTATCTATCTATCTGTCTATCATCTAACTACCTTGCTCCTTTTGATGTACCTTGGGCAATTGGTACACCTTCAATTTAGGAATTTTGGGGGTTATTATTTGATCGTTTCTTTCCCTCATCTTCTCTGTTCTCTTCTTCTGGAATCTTTTAAGCTAAGCATAAAATCTCCTAGACTAGTGATCCAATTTTAAAAATACTTTCCAGCCTATTTTTTCATCTCAGTATTTTTGTTCTACTTTCCAGAAAGTCTGTACCTTGACTTCATATACTAAATCTTTTATTAAATTTTTTAAAAGTCAGGTTTATTGAGGTATCATTTCTATAAAGTAAAAGTTGCCCTTTTTAGTGAATAGTTCCACACCTTTTGACAAAAGTTATGTAATCATTGCTGCAATCAAGATACAGAACAGTTTTAACACACTTAAAAAAGTCTTTCATGCTCCTTTATAGTCAGCCTCTGAAAACCAAACTCTGAACTCTTGAACTCTCATCTGTTTTTTGTCCCTATAGTCTTATTTTTTTCCAAAAAATCATAGAAACAGTTTCCTCTTCAGAATCTTCAGGTAGCTGCCTCTTGTATTTTGTACAAAACTTTTAGTCGCACTCAGTGGGGGAGATAGGCTGATTGACTTTCTCCATGTTGGCTGGTTTTTTTTTTTTTTGTTTTTTTTCCTTTCTTCATTTATTGAAATGATCATATAATTTTTCTTCTTTAATCTGTTGACATGGTGACTTATATTGACTGATTTTCAAATGTTGAATCAGCCTTGCATTTGGAGATACAGGTCATCTGGTCATGATATATTTTACTTTTTTGGATTCAATTTGCCTGTTTTTGTTGGGGATTTTCACAATTGTATTCATGAGAAATATTGGACTGTATTTTTCTTATTTCTAGTTTAATTATTTTTATGATTTTGGTATCAGGATAACCTGACCTCAGAAAATGGGTTGGGAAGAATTTGTTTGTGTCGAATTGTTATTATTTCTTCCGTAAATGTTCAGTAGCACTCACCAGTAACGCCATCTGGGGTTTGGAGTTTTCTTTGTGGGAAGATTTTGAACTACAAATTCAATTTTTAAAATTAGATGTGGGGATACTTGGGTTATTTATTTCTCCTTCAGTGAGCTTTGGTAGTTTGTTTCTTTCAAGGAACTTACCTATTTCATCTAAGTTGTTGAATTTGGGGACACGAAGTTGTTCATAAATTCTCTTACTATCCTTCTAACTTCTCCAGAATTTGTAGAACTGTCTCCTCTTTCATTTCTGTTATAGGTAAGTTGTTTCTGCCCTCTTTATTGATCACTCTAACTAGAAGTTTATCAATTTTATTGGTGTTTTCAAAAAGTAGTTTTTGGATTCACTGAGTTTCTCTCTCTCATTTTTTTTTTTTTTTTTCTGTTTTCAATTCTATTCATTTCTGTTCTTTATTCTTTCCAACTGCTTGCTTTGGGTTTAACTTGCTCTTCAATTTCTAGTATCTTAAGGTTTTTATCTGAGACCTTTCTTGTTTTCTAAAATAAGCATTTAATGCTATGTGTTCTCCTCTAAGCACTGGTTTCGATGAATCCCATACATTTTGATTGATTGTGTTTTTATTTTTATTCAATTCAAAATATCTTTAAAGTTTTTCTTTTGACTCCTACTTTGACCTATGAGTTATTGAGAAATATACTGTTTAATTTTGAAATGTTTGGGGTTTTTCCAGAGAGCTTTCTGTTATTTCTTTGTAGTTCAGTTCTGTTTTGGTCACAAAATTGGTAAGGTTTGAGTTTTATCCCTCAGAATATGAGCTATTTTGGTGAATGTTTTGTGTTCACTGGGAGAAAAAGAAGTGTTTACTTGTTTTAAAAATGGAAATAATTATTGAACTGCCTCAAGGGAGTTTTATGAGGATTAAATGAGGTAATACTTACAAGTGTTTAGGAGAGTCTGGCTTGTGGAAAGCACTCAAAAAAATAAAGTTAACTACTTTTATTGTTGTATTTGTTTTATTCTCCACCCAAGAACACAATATTATTTAATTTCTTTTTTTAATCCCTTTTGCAAGGTCAACATTTTCCTCATAAAAACCACTTTTGGCTTGTTAAATTTGTTTAAAGTATTTTGTTGTGGCTACTATTTTGACAATATTTCTAACACATTATTTGTTGCATATTTGACATGATTTTACTAAAATGTATCATTAGTTCTAATTTCTTTCATACATTTAAGTATATTGTAGTTTTAGTCAGATAATTAGACTAGCTGCAAATACTAATTAATTGTATCTGATATTTTTTGGACATTTCATTTGTCATTTCTCTTTCTTGTTTTATTGCATTGCTCCAAACTTCTAAAATAATGTTAATTATTGGGATAACAGCAGATGTCCTTGTCTCCTTCCTGACTTTCTTGGTAATTCCTCTAGCATTTTACCAATAAAGGTCCTGTTAGCTATCAGTTTGAAGAAAACTTTTAAAATCAATAATGTTTATTAAGTTTCACTGAATGCATTTTTGACATTTTATTATGCAGAGTTTTTATTAAATTATTTATATTGTATTTTATACGAATAAATTTCTTAATATGAAATCATCCTGGTGTTTTCAGAAAAGGCTGATTTGGTTATGGTGTAAATTGCTGGGTTAATTTGTTAGTTTTATTTATGATTTGTGTGTTTATATACATAAATAAAATGAGTTTATGGTTTTTTTCTTTTTAATCTTTGTTAGGATTTGATGTTAGTTTATAAAAATGAGTTAAAAACTCTCCTCCCTTGTATTGGAAAAGTTTATCTCTTTTTTCCTTTTTTTATTGAGGTATAGTTGATTTATAGTGTTACAGGTGTACAGCAAAGTGACTCAGTTACACACACATATATATATATTCTTTTTCAGATTCTTTTCCATTATAGGTTATTATAAGCTATTGAACGTAAGTCCCATGCTATAGCTATTTTATATGTAGTAGTGTGTATCTGTTAATCCCAAACTCCTAATTTATCCCTCCCACCATCCCCTTTCCCCACAGGTAACCGTAAGTTTGTTTTCTATGTCTGTGAGTCTGCTTCTGTTTTGTAAATAAGTTCCTTTGTATCATATTTGAGATGCCACATATAAATGGTATCATATGTTATTTGTTTTCCTTTGTCTGACTTACTTCACTTACTGTATGATAATCCCTAAGTCCATCCATGTTGCTGCAAATGGCATTATTTCACTCTCTTTTTAATGGCTGAATAATATTCCATTGTGTGTGTGTGTGTGTGTGTGTGTGTGTGTGTTTGTGTGTGTGTGTGTGTGTGTACATATATATATACACACACACCACATCTTTATCTAGTCATCTGTTGATGGTCACTTAGGTTGCTTCCATGTTGGAAGAGTTGATTTTGCCTGGGAATCATCTGTTTCTCCAAAGTTTGAAAGGGAACACTGTAATTTTTGTAAATGTTTTCTGGAATTCAAGAAAGTTTATTTTCCATGATTATAATATAGTACATATGTATATGTATTTAATCAACATTATTAAAATGATAATTAACATTGTACTTATATTATTAAACTCTTTCAGATCAATTATAAATTCATATCTATATATTTCTATATAACATATTTCCTACTGTATCCTTATGTAATTTTCCCTTTCTTTCTATTTTGTCTGATATAAATATTTCAACTCCCACTTAATTTTTCTTCTTGTTTTTCTGATGTATCTTTGATGATTCATTGAATTTTAAACTTCTGTTGTTTTTTTTCATTTTTTAAAACTGTAATATAAATGATTAACAATGAAATTTCCTGTGTTCTTTTGTATTTAAAATAGCACAGAGTAATGATATTAGAGTTAATTATTTTCAATGATTCAATATTTTAATAGGTGAGATTCATACATTTATGTTTATTGTCAAAACTGACAAGATTTTTTTCTTGTGTCTCTTATCTTGTTTTGTGTTCTATAATATTTGTGCTATCTTGCTTTATTCTTCTTTTTCTTGTTTCTCTTTGTTTGTTTGTTATAACCTCAGCTTTTTCCTCAAGTGATTTAGGGGGTAGATAACTCATTTTTATTAGTCATTATCTTGAAATGAAAATGCCTATTTTATATTAATTATGTAGCTAAAAAGTGAATATTATTTATTTTCCCCTAATGAGATTGGGAATATATCTTTTTTCTAGTTATAAGTTTTGTTTATTGACATTTTTATATTACACACTTTTATTATAAGAGTAAATTATGACATTTGCATTAAGCTATGATCATTACACATTGTCTTTGATGATATGTTTAACGTGACTTTTAACTCTTTTATGCCTTGATTTCCCTCTTTTTGCATTTTTCACTTCTATTGATGTCTTAGTTTTCCAGGAGGGATAAGTGAGTTGTCTACTTGCTAAGAAACTTTGCACATGACGATGTCCTTTACAGCTGAAGAGCAACTTGACTGGACACAGAATTCCTGCATAACAAAATTTTCAGTTTCGATAATAACTTATATTTAAGGTAGAGCTGTTGCAGGTGCTAACTGTAAATTGACCCGTGTCATTCTTCTGTGAGAGAACTCTTACCATTGTCCCTCTTCTGAAGAGGGTATAACTGAAGGACAGAAAGCTTAAGTAACTTGCTGAAGGTGAAACATCTGGTAAGTGGTGGAGTCAGGATTTGAACCCGAACAATTTTGTTTCAGAGTCTATACTCATAGCCACTACGCTGCCAGAGTTGACTAGAAGGTCATTTGTAGATTATTCTCTCTTAGATATTTAGAGACGTTAATTCATTGTCTCTTGGCTTTCAAAGCAGATACTACTGAGACAAGTCATATTTTTCTTCACTGGAAGGTAAATTATTTTTTCTTCAGTCGGCCTGGATGCAATATCAAACTATTGGTCTCTATGCTTTATATTTTTAAACAACTTTTCTGTCTGTTCAGACTTACTTCATCTCTGTAAACTTTTCTTCTACTCTTTCATTTATTTATTGTTTCTTCAGTATTGTCTCCTTATGAGATTCCTATGCATGTAAGTAGTGTATTGATCTGTACTTGATTCACGCCTTTATTTAACAAACATCTATCAATTTTTTTTTCTTACCATGTTCCAGATACTGTGAATACAGTGATGATGAAAACATGGCCACTAGCCTATTAATCTTACAGTCTAATTAGGGGGAGTCAGATTTTTAAAAAATAAAAACGATTATAATTGTGTTATTTAATGCAAGATCTGAAAGATGAGTAGACTTAGCCAGTTGGAAAAGTGAAAAGGTGTGTCAGGCAGAGGGAGTAGAATGATAAAGGCTCCAGGCAGGGCACACTTGGTGAGTTCTAGGGTCTGCTAATGGATGATGAACAATGGGAAAGCTATTGTAAAACGAGGCTGTCCGTATAGTTAGGAACTAGATAACGTGTGTCTGTTCAGTCTGTGTTAAGCTTTTGCTTTTTAACAAAGGGAAGCCATTAAAAGCTTAAAAAATGAAATGATCTACAAATGATCCAACTAGAAAGTTGACTGGATGGAACAAGAGAGCATGCAGGGAGACAGTCAGAAGGCCATTGGCAGTTGTCCAGCTAAGAGATGGTGATGGCTTGGACCAGAATCTGGCAGTGGAGATGGGGAGAAAGGAAAAAGTTTCAGAAACAGTTACAAAGTAAATTCTTTGTATTTGTGATTTTTAGTAGAAGTGGCAGAAAGCAACCCAAACTAGCATGACAAGCCTAACTATAAGATTACAGGGATGCCTCCAAGGAAATGAAGGCATATAGCTGAAATTTAGAAAGAGCCTCAAACCGAGAAGTGAAAAATCTTAGGAAACACATTCAGTAACTTGTTTTTCTTTCTCATCTCTGTTTCTAAATTTTCACCACCTTCTTCTCTGTCCATGCATACTGGCTCAATCTATCCCATGTACTTTGGGCAGAAAGTGGCCACAGCACCTCATTCACATTTCTGCATCTCCTCCATTCAGATGAAGGCATGCAAAACTGAATATTCAATTCTTTAGTTTCAATTCTAATTTCTCAAGATCATGAACCAGATTGGTCCAATTCGAGTCTTTTCAAGCGGACTCAAGGGGAAGTTTTATGGTAAAAGTAAGATTCTGAGGACCCACCACTTTAGATGGGGCAAGGGTTAGGCTTAGGAGTATATGTGAGAAAGTTCCTGTCTAATAATTTTTATTTTCTTGTAAAGAGGTAGATGAGGTTGATTGCTGAGAGGAAGGGAAGGTAGTAGAGTCAAAGATTTGAGGAGACTGCTAAGGTTTGAAATTACAATGGCCGAAAGAGAAACTGAGCTCTAGAAAGACTTGGTATGACCTGAATGGCTCTCCCATTGAGAGCCCAGCTGGGATTTTTAACCTTCAATTTATGGTGCTACTAATCTGCAAGTTGACAGAGGAACAGTGAGTTTAGGTGTTAGATGATACAATGATGGACTACGCATATTAAGGATGAGAGGGTATGTGAAGAGAGGAGACTTACGGGTAGAGGAAAAGTAGCAAGAACAGCATGTATAAAGGCCCTGAGGCAGGAGAGCTTTGGTGGGTTAAGGTGCCATGAGAAGTTTAGATTGAGCACACTGTTTGCAGGCTGGAGCCACAGTTGGCTTTTCTTCCTTACAACACAGTGTCTCCAGTGCTCACCCCAATAGTTACTTATAGTAAATGCTCAATAAATATTTGTTGAATGAATCTAGCCTTATCTGTGTTCTGTCTAGCAATTTCCCTCCAAATTTTCTGTCCTCTAGATGGCACCCTTCCATAGTTTACAGAAGTGATTCAGGCTTTCATCCTTTTCTTTTTTTTAATTGGAAAAATTACTTAAATATTCTGGGCTGCAATGTCCCCATCTGTAAAATATAGATATACTCCATAGGTAGTTATGAGGTTTCAATCGAACAAAACATGTAAAGCCCTCAGCTTTGACTTAGTAGTCAATCAATGCCTGTTACCCAATATAATTATTCATTTTATTGTTGTTATGGGTATTATTGCAACTTGTGAGATTATCTGTATTCCTGTTATTGTCCTTCCCAGAAATCTTTCAGTCTGTACTGGACATCTATAATTTGGAGGACTCCAAATACCCTTTTCCCATTTTAGTTGTATCCTGAGCTCTCCTTTGAGGTACCAGCCCTTATTAATTCTGAGCCCATGCATTTTGAGCGGGATGTCTACTCCTAGTTACAGAGTAGCAAGCCTGGAGGCTTATGTCAATACTTGTATTTCATCCCCCTGATCATCAGGAGTCCGCAAGTCCCGCGAGAGCTAATGAAATGTACAATAATTTGGGGCTTTTGTCTCTTCTCTATGGAAACTATTAGAGACCATCACTTTTCACCACAATAACAGGAGATGAGGTTGTGAAGTCTATATCTATAGAAACCAGTAATGCTATCAGGAGGGTTTCAAGGGGATACTGAGGATCAAGCAGGGCAGAATGGAGAAAGGCTTAAGAATAAAGTTCTGGGTGATATTTTTTGAGCCCCTGGACCTATCCTGCTTTAAATGATTTCTTATCTTTTGTATTATGTGAGCTAACACATTTCACTTTTTGGTTTAAACTAATTTAAGTTAGGATTTTGTTACTTGGATTATACAATCTTAGCTTATACACAATTTTCATTGAAAATGCAGTTTGTCCACCTTATGTTAAATATATACTGACAGAAATAGAATTAGTTTCACAATAATTTTACCTAGAAATCCCACCGGTGTAATAATCAGTGAATGCTATGTCATTAGGTAGGACTTATATTAAAATTTTTTCCAGTGTAAATCAAACTCTGGGATAAGATGGCCTTTTGGAAATTAGTGACACTTTTAACAATTATGCTGTGGTTCGCGTGGGCTATTACTGGGTAAATGATATTTCTAAATACAAATTAGTTTTTATTCTTTGGCTTGTTTCACTTTTTAATGTAAACCAAGAGCATTAGTGAAATCTATTATTATCCACTTATTATAAATCTGAGTTCAACTTTTGCTATTTAATATCTATTATTTAATTTCTACCTTTCTATTATATCCAAATTTTGAAAGATTATGGTTTTTATTATTCTCAGAGGGAACATTTGAAGTGGAAGGAATTTTGAAATCAGAATTGGGTTCCAATCTCATTTCTGCTACTTGCTTGCTCAGTGAACTTGGATTAGTCATTTAACTCTGAACCTTAATTTCTTTCCAAATTGGAGATGATTAGAAACTTCCAGAGAGAGAGCAATGTAGTGAGGAATACTGAGACAGAATATGTAAAACCTTAGTGCACATTCAGACATCTAAAGGCTTATAAAAAGTACTATTTTCCTTTTCTCAATGACTGCCTTTAGCTTTGTCTCCACATGTTTTCTTGAGAAGGCACACCTAGCAGGTATATTGTAAAATATTAAATGTTTTTCTCTGTGTACTAATTTCTAAACGCTCAGTGAGAGAAGGCTCTAATGGGTATTTACATTAGATCTTGTTCAAGGCTAGTTTGATGTCAGGTTTATGAATTACTTGAAGTAGCATATCTATGGGTGATGTTAGGGACACCCATATTCTTAGCACACTATCCATGTAGAATTATGGGGAGCTCAGAAAGCCATGGAACCCCTCGCCTATTGTAATACCCATACATCAGTTTTTTTCTGTATAGTCTTCCAGTTCCACTGGAAAATTTCAGCTTTGTGTTTTTTCATTTATTTTAAAACTTTACGTTATTTTGTGTTGCTAAGGAAAAAAAAAATCTGTGCAATCATGCTGCTAACGGTGACCATTAACAAGATCTGAGAGGGAAGTAGCTGCCCCTTTGTTTCATTCTTATTGTTGAAACATTCTCAACACTTGGATCCCAAGTCTGAAGAGTTTTGTTCTGCACAGTAGTTTTTGTATCAGTGTCTTGAGTGGTTTTCACGGGAAATAAATTTTGCTTTCCCCTGGATCTCAGCTCTAACTTTGACAACCAGAAATTATTTTAAAAATCTCCCAATTACCTACTCTGCCCAGTGGCCTGATGGTCATGACCTCTTCGTGCCAGGATCCCTCCTCTGTTCCCAGCTGGAGAGTGAGCTGGAGGAGCTAAGGAACCGTCTTAAACAGAGGGGTAAACATATCCAAGTTTGAATTTGTCTGAATGCTGATGTAATTACATGAATGACTTAGCTATCCTTTCTTATTATTTAACTGGAGTTCTGGAGGGAGAAATAAGCTCCTGCAAGTTAGTGAAGACAGAAATCAGAGAACAAGACACTACTGCCTGAGATGTGTCTTTATACGTAATGACAGGTACAATTTGCGAGTCAAGATGGCGTGATGGTTAGAAGCGTGGGCTCTGTGCTGCCTGCGTTGGAGCCCAGATCCACCACTTAGTGAGTGCGTGGTGTTGGGACGGGAGCCTTCCTACGTGTGTCTGTGAAATGGAGATAAAAACAGGACCTACCTCACAGATTCTTGGGCAGAGAGGTAAAGGTGAATGAAATAAATGCCATTAGAATAGGGTCCAGACTACTGGAAATGCTCAAAAAAATTAGGTTTGGTTATTATTATTGTGTTCCTGGGTATTTAATTTAACAATATATGAACATAATTTCATATCGATAAAGCAGTTCAAAATATGCTGACTAAATACAAGTAAACATAATTTTAGGATTCCAGCAAATTTAATCACATAGAAATCAGTGAGAAGATATTTTATATTAATTTACATTTATTGAAATGATGATTGTTGGGTTTCACGTAAATTTCTCCAGAAAGCTTTACTTCAGGAATTTCTTCCTTAAGCACAGAAGAAAGAGCGCTTTACAAACAGAGCCTCAAGGAGAAAAGGGACAAAGTCATTTTGACTTCCAAGCAGTGCGTCTATTATTCTCCTGTAAACTGAATCCCATACCCAGCTTGAACCATTCCAGTTCTCCCCTTAACTCCTTCCTTAACTGAAATTGTTGAAAGAATCATCTCCCCTTGAGGTTACAATTTATCATGGGCAGTTTTCTTCCAGACCCAAGCTAGTATCTCAGTGTTTCCCTTTTCACTGCTCCTCTGCAACTGTGCCTGTAGAAGGCATCGGAAAACCCAGGACAACTGACACCCAACAAGCCCGTTCTGTCGTTCCTGCTGGATGCTTCAAAGCATCCTGCAGTGCTTGCTTTTCCTTCCTCCTTGAAACTCTTCTCTTCCCTTGGCTTCCTTATTCCTATTTTTTCCCTACATCACTGCGCACTTCTTAATCTTCGCAGATTCTGCTTTTTGTAGCAATTTTGTCAATTACCATATTCCTTAGGATTTGTATCTCCAACATCTCACTGTTAGACTCTCCTTGGTTGACTTGATCCAAGCCGATAATTTCAGGAACCACCTAAATTCTCCCAATTTATATTTCTCAATTTATGTCTCTGTTGTTTGTATTTCTGTCTCTTAGATACCATGGTGCTCCATAAATATCTCAAGGTCACTGTGACCTCAGTGAACACTCAGTATTTGTCTCCCCACTCCAAAGCTGCTTTCAACTAATTCTTATTTAGATGAATGATTCTACCATCTTCATGCTCGTCTAAGTCAGAAACCTTGAAAGTACACTGGATTGTTTCCTGTACATTTTCCATTATTTCCCATTGGTGCCCAAGGTCAGTTGAATCTGACTTTTAAATTACTTAACCATATCCTTTTCTTTACATCAACAGTCCTACTTAGTTTTGCATTTTTTTTTTAAATTTTTTGCTTATGTTATTACAGCCCCTACATTGTAGGGCCAGAAAAGACCTTAAAGGCAGCTGAAAAGCACTGGAATCTCAGAGAAAGAAACCTACAGAAGTGGAACCTTTAATGTAAAGTGGGACTATGTTTCCTCTCTCCTGGTAAGTGGTACCCAAAGATGGCCATTCTCCCACTCTAGAAACCTCAAAAATGTCCCCGTTCTCCCATCCCAGAATGTTCACCTTGATTCCTTACTGCCCACAGCTTCATTCAAAGCTCACCATTCACTTTCTTGAGAGGTGTAGTTAATATTGGATCTTTCACAATCTACTGGACATTTATCATTTTTAAATAAATGTTGTTGATTCACATTTCAAAATTATAGACACTGTCACCTATGATCTGGACTATTCCAATAACTTTCTAACTTGACTTTCTATCACTAGCATTTTTTTTTTCCCAGTTCAAACTTCTCCTCCATGTCGCCAGCAGTTACCTACCTAAAAACTGAATTAAGTCTGTCAGTTCTTCCTTCTGCTGGCTTTCAGTGGTCCCAAGCACAAAGCTCAATAGCCTCTGCCTGTCATCCAGACCTTTTCCAAGCTGGTTGCATTTTCCCATCACAACTGCATTCCTTGCCACTTCCCTTTCTGCATCCTATGCCCCTGTTACTTCTTGTTACTCCTCAAATAAGCTAGTCCTTCCTTCATGTGTTGTTGCCTGTGATGGTTCCTTTACAAGGAAGCCCATCTCCCTTTTCCACCCAGCAGTTTTCTCCCATGCTCCCATTCACCCAGGCAGCTACCCTTTTCTCCAACATCCTCACAACCCTCATGACCCTGTCTGTTATACCTTTGGGTATTTTAATAACTCCTTCTTGTGAGCACCTGGAAGGCATGGATTTGGGTTTAGATGTCTCAGAATCCCCAGATCTTCTGATCCAGTGGGTACGTAGCTTCCTCTAGTCAAGAGTTATTAAGTGAAAAATCAAATGCTATGATGACTGTCTATTTTCAATTATGTGCATGTTTTAATATACAGATCTTTAAAGTAACAATCTCTAGACTTCTTAGCCCTGAAATATCATCATACTGAGAGAGGCAATAAGGTATACCATCAGAAGCACAGACTCTGATCTGGAGCTCCTGGGGTCTGAATCTTGGCTCTGACACTAGGAAGCTGTGTGACCTGAGGAAGCTACTTAACCCATCTGTGCCTCACTTTCAGTAGGTGTAAAATGGACCCTGTAACAGTATCTACCTCATGGGGTTGGCGTGAGTTAATCTATGTAAAGTGTTTAGAAAAATATCTGGCACGTGGTTAGTGCTCAGGTGGTTTTAGCTATTACAGAGTTACTGTCATTACACGGGCTCAGTCGTATATATCCGCCCCTCCCTTGAAAGCATGAGCTTCTAAGTGGTTGATACAGTGTTTTCTTGATCTTTATATTTCAAGTGACCAGAACAGTGCCTGGCGGAGAGCAAACACTGAAAGAGAAGAGCCTGGAAGACAACATCTCCTTGCCCCAGAGGTGAGGATGAACTTGCTCCCTGTCATGGGTATCCAAAATGCTTTCTTTTCCTGCTTCCATCAACCTCATATTTAACCCTGCTGGTTTTCATTTATTTTATAATTCAATCATAATGAATTTTAAAATCCATTCTAACTCCCCAGGATCTCTAGAGACTTGCCTCATCAGTCTGACATCACATTCATTTACATTTCTTATTTTTTCATTTCCTTGTATGAGGTCTAAGAATTGTTCCAGTAAAATGCTTTTAAGATTGCATTACACATACTGTGTGCTATTTATTCCTGGCTACATGTTCAAATTAACAAGCAAGAAATTATGCCCTGATCAACTATTACGAACTGTAATGCTGTATCTGTATAGTTGAAAAAAAAGTAATTGGGCCAGGACTATTCTCTTGTAACCACCTAAGCTAATGGTTTAAATGAAAAATATTTATACAAAAAACATAGCCAGTTCAAGTTCAGGGAGTTGTTAGAGGCCATCCAGCTTGGTCATTCTCCCAAGATGGTAAGTTCTTCAGTAGCCCCCACAATAAATAATGGTCTCTCTTTTGCCTGCATTGTTCCTGGAAGAACAAACACATTACCTCCAAAGTCATCTTCTTCTTTTGGTGCTCAGCTTCAACTGGTGGGAAATTATTTCTCATATTGAATATAACCCCAAAGTAACATAGGTTAAAACAGATCACCATCTTCCAGGATGGTCCTCAAATATTTGAGAACTGGTATTTTATTTCCTGATATGTTGTCAATCAACATGTTGTACTGATGAAGCTCGAGGATTTTGAGACCTAGAAGGCACATAAATATAATTTAATCCTATTATTTTGCAGATGAAGAAATTGAAAAGAAGAGATGTTGAATCACTTGCCCAGTGACACACATTTGTTCATTCAATCATTGTGTACTCAGCCACCAGCTTGATGAATGTACAGTTTGTAATTTATTATATATAATTTTATAACTGAGTATAAGACCATTTTATAATTTACTATAACAGATACATTTTGAACAAATTTATATTTTATTACATAAATAACACTGAAGACCTTGGTGAACTACAGCCAAGTCGTTCTCTTTCCTCCCTCCCTCTCTCCCCAGAGGCCACCACTAACCCTTATCTGTTACTTAACACTCAAGCGTATTGTATCAGTTAGTGTCCAAGCAGAGAAAGAGAACCACGCTGGGTGAGATGGAATAAAGGATTTACGATGGGGACGTGATTTTTCACGGTTGTAGGTGTTGTTGAGGAAGGGGAAGCCTATTTCCTCTGCATCTGGACCTGAAGTCATCGTAGGTTAGCAGGACTGGCCGCCAGGAACAAAGCTAGACCCGAAGTGGGGCAGAGTGACAAACGGGAACATAAATCAGTCCCTCTCTGCCAACCTTGGCAACACTGATGAAATAGGAGGCGGTGCCCTTTGCCATGGAGCTGCACACATGCCTGGCTTTGGACTCAGAGCAGCTGAAAAAGTTGCTGCAGGCCTGCTTGCTCCTCCAGGCCAGCAAGGCGACAGTCAGACACAACGTGTGGGGTCTGTCGTGGCTGCTGGTCGCTACAGAATCCATAATGCTGCATAGTTGTCTGGGGTGTGCAGGTAACCCCTGCAGGTCCTCCAAAGCTGGGGCTCATCGGCAGAGATGACCTACATCCTCACCCGGTTTTCTCCAACAAATTTCTCAGTTTTACATTTTCTGCACGACTACTGGCTTGGACTAAAGATGGTATCATGCCTGTTAATCTCAACCTCTGAAACATTTGCTCCTTTACTCACTTGCAAAGAGAAAGTGGAGGGTGAAAAATGAGGATCAATGTAGTGCCTACAGTGTGTCCTGAGGGTGAAATGAGATGATTACGCAATTTAGCGAGAGGCATACAGTAAGTGCTCAATGAATAGTTGTAACTATTAACATTATTATTGCACCTAAAAACTGTTGCTAATTTTGTGTGTCTGTAATTAAACTAGAGACTTCTTGAAATGGGATCTATGGCCATTCAGTCCTGTAGCCTCAGAAGCCTAGCTCAGAGCCTGACCTTTGAGATGGTGTTCAATACTTGGAGATTATATTGAAAATGAGTTTAGAAGACCCTTTCCTGGGAGCAGTTTCTAGTAGGAGGAGGGAGAACTTACGAAGATACTTAGCACATGAGAATGAAGGGAGTGCCACCACTGGGGGAAAATACTTAAATGTCAGTCATACTGTTTGCATGAATTTGGAGCTCAAGGTGTTCTTGGCTTTTTCTGTAAACAGTGTTGGTACAACTGGTTAACAATTTAGAAAAATTTGATTTGTCTCTCTGTGTAATATCATATGGTAAAATGAATTCCAGATAGATTAAACATTTAAGTGGAAAAATAAAGAAAGCCATCAAATTTGGGAGGAAGATTGGTAGAGATAAATATGTGACCTCGGATCAACATTTTCTAAGCATGTCAGCAAAGAAGGATTTAATAACAGTTTAATCTTATTAAAATAAGAAAGTTTTTTTCTATTTAAAAATCTTAATGAACTAAGGAGGAAAAGAACACATTGTCCTGATATTTGCAAAATATATGACTAAATATTAATATGCTTCACCTGTGAGAAATGCCAATAAACTAGAGTGAAAATATAGACAAATCAAGAGAAAAATGTACAAAGACCCTGAACAGCCATTTCACAAAAGAAGACAAGAAGCCAATAAGAATATGAAAAAAAAATAGTCACTCTTAATAGTTAAAAACTGTCAGTTAAAACAAAGAAATACAATTATTTACTTTTTAAGTCGGCAAATGCTCAAAAATAATAAATAATCAAATAACACTGACAAAAGTTGGGGAAAAGAGGCACTTCTGTGCACTGCCCAGATACATGGGCACCCTCTTTCTGGGAAGAATTATTCAGCATGCATCAAAAGCTTTAATATCTTACACATCATCCCAGGAACTTCAATTCAAGAAATTTATAATATTATATCCAAATCTTTAACTGTAAGAACTTTATCAAAGTGCTGTTTGTAAGTGGAATTGCAATTCTATTTCCCAAATGACTATGATGGCCTTGCTGACGTTTGCGTTTTATTTCTCTTGGGTGTTACATAGGTCGCTATGAACCATTATGGGATATTTGGTTGTATACATCAGTATCATGAGCTTAATGTGATTCAATGTGAGTCTTCCCTTGAGATCTATTTAGGTATGTAAAGGAGAACATGTTCCTTAGCCTACATATTTGAGAATTCTGATGCTGGACTATGACAAATTTTCCAGGGTAATAGATTCCACCCAGAGAGGCCTCTTGGAAGACAGCCAGACTCACCCAGATGATAGAGTCTTTTGCCTCTAGGCAGCAGGGATAAAATTTTCCTTTCCTGGAACATCTGAAATACATATTAATTTTCTGTTCTTGCCATAACACATCACCACAAATTTAGCAGCTTAAAACAACTCTCACTTATTAGCTCACATTTCTGTAGGTTAGAAACACAGGGGAGCTCAACTGAGTTTTCTGCTTAGGATCTTGTAAGACAGAAATCAGTATATCCATTGGGTTGGATTCTTATCTGGAGGCTCTGGGGGAAGGACCCCATTAATGCAGTCATCAGATCATTGGCAGAATCCAGTTCCTTGAAGCTGTAGGACTGAGGTGCTTGTTCTTTGCTAACTCTCTGCTGAGGTCACCCTGAGTTCCTCAAGGCTGCTCTCTGGTTCTTGCATGTGCCCTTCT
Organism: Camelus ferus; assembly: GCF_009834535.1. NCBI lineage: Eukaryota > Metazoa > Chordata > Mammalia > Artiodactyla > Camelidae > Camelus > Camelus ferus. Next base: position 16,365,590 of record NC_045720.1, read on the forward strand.
CCATCTTCAAAGCTGACAGCAGCACATCAAATATTTTTCCTGCTTTAGTCTTTTCATTTTCCCTTCTTCCACTAACCAGAGAGAAACTCTGTTTTTTTTAAAAAGACTCATGTGATTATATTGGGCCTGCTGGGATAATTTCCTTTTTGACTAACTCAAAGTCAACTGATTGGTAACCACATCTGAAAATCCCTTTTGCCACAGAATCATAGACATCATATCTTGTCATATGCATGGTCCTGAAAACTAGAGTGGAAAATCTTGGGGGGCCATTTGGAATCCTGCCCACTACAATATAGTCTTCCTCATATGAATTGCTTTATGATCTCTGAGTCTCTGCTGATTCAAAATTCAGATAAAATATAGAATGTAGAAATTAATCAAATTCTTACAATGCAGAATCATAGAGTCAGAACAGGTAGTACAATTGTGTGAGGCTGGGTAGATGGAGATTGTGGCAAATCTGAAAGTGCACTCCCCATTTTAGGGGAAGTGCTGAGATTCAACACTGGCGTTACCACCATGAAGGGATATGGTTTAGTTTTGCCAGCTGTTCACATTTCCAAATAGTGTTGGCTTTTTAAATACAAAAAATTGCTTGGTTTAAGCAATTTTTGGACTAGTCTATGCTTTTAAACACTTTGCAAGAAAATGCACCCAAATGGCCAAATCAAAATTATGGACCACCAGTTTTCAAGTTCTGCTTTGATCTCTCCCCCTCCCACTCCATCCTTTATATTTCTGAGAAACCCAAATACAAAGATATTAGATCACATATCCAAGGTCATAAAGCTAATTGGTAGCAAAGCTGGGACTAAAAGACAAGTGTATTGATTTTCAGTGAAGATTTTTGTCCTTAGATCTACCAGTTTTCTATTTCTGCTGTAACAAATTACCATCAACTGAGTGGTTTAGAACAACCACATTTATTCTCTTCAGTCCTGGAGGCCAGAAGTTTGAAAGGAGTCTAATGGGGTTAAAAATCAAGGTGTCACCTGGGCTTCTTGGTTTTAAAGGATCTGAGGAGAATCCATTCCTTGCATCTTCCAGCATCCAGAGGCTGCCAGATTTCGTTGGCTCGTGGCCACATCACTCCATCTCTGCTTCTGTTATCATATCATCTTCTACTGGCTTTGAACCTCTTGCCTTTTTCTTGTAAGGATCATAGTGATTATATTGGGCTTATGGGATAATTCCAAATCATCTCCCCACCTCAAGGTTTTTAAAAATACCTCCAAACTCCCTTTTGTTATATAAGATAACATGTTTGCAGCTTCTTGGGGTTGTGGCATAGACACCTTTGGGGTTCATTATTGAGCCTACCATGGTAGGTTAAAAATCATGGACTATTATCTAGATTTCTCACCCTCTTGTGCAATGGGTGAGAACGCCAAAACCCAGACCAGTCAAAACCCATACTAGACAGCAACTTGAAGTCAGTTTGCCTAGAATTTGAGTAGCTTGGGCCTGACCACGCCACCCCAGATTTTTCCATTTATTTTCTGTAACTTAAACAGAAGTCAATCTTTCAAGATGTTGGTTCTGAACGTTTAAAAACTTCTATTAAGTAACCATAAATATTAATTTTTTTGTCTCCTCCTTTCTCATCCCTCAGTTTTAATAGTGTGTTAAATATTATTTTATACCCAAAATAGTTTTCTTTTTTTCCCCCTAAGTATTAAATTTGAAGGTTGAAACAAAGGAAAGCACCTCATCAAGGAGTAATGAGTTTACCTTGCAGTCAGGGTGAAAAATTCTCTCCGATCCAGACTTGCAATAGTCTCCATCCTTCTTAATCGATTTTACACTTCTGCTTCACTTGCAGACACAGAAATACTTGATCCAAAACTGAAATGAGAAATCACAGTGGCTTGATGTTGAGTTTTTGAGTGAATCAGCACAAAGTTGTTCCGCAAATGTTTCCGTCACTTTTAAGAGGCAATGAAATTAAGTGGAAAAAAGCTCAGTCAAGTCATTTCATTTTGCCTCGTGTTTCCCATCTGCAAGTTGGGAAGAGCCCTAACCCCGCTTATCTTACCATGTAATTTTAAAATTTGAAATGGGCAGGCTAACGGGCTTTTTATAACATTAGGTTGCATTCATGTATTTGTTTTTCATGTGCTGAAGGTTGAGTTCAGGTTTACGGACACTCATCAAAGTTTTGTGGTCATGCTCTTTTCATTCTAAGCATTTGATCAATCTCTCACTCAACTCCCTGACTGTCTGACAAGTATCTATTCCTTCAACAAATATTTTAAAAAAGATGTCTGCCTTGTGCTCCAAAAGGGCAGACTAGAAATTCTCATGCAACATAATTATAAAATTTAGACAGGTGCATAAAACCTTAAATGTGGAACAACTGTAAGCTTAAATGCTGAAGAGTGGGCTTGGAAAAAGTAGTGTAAATGGATTGGCAGAAAGGAGATGGAAGAATGGAAAAGCCACAAGGAGTCTAAGACCTTCAGTGAATCATTTTGTATTGACTCCACCGTCTTTGATACAATAAGTAAAAACCAAACATAGGTAGCCATTCCAAATTATTTATATGATATTTATATTCAGACAGACAACAAAATTCAATATAAAATTAATTCAGTCCATTGAAGCCAAATTTTTCTAACAATACCCCTATCACACACATATAACTGAGTAGAAGTAAGGTGCCTCAGTGCCTAAAGCTCTAGATGGATGCCTGTGATGGTTCATTAGCAGTCTTGTAGGTGTAAATGTACTCCACTTCTCTCTCCAGGGGCTGGATAGGTTGATAGTCTGGACAGAACCAAGAACAAGAGATGTAGTTGCTTTGAGGTCCAGAGGTTCCAGCCCAGAGTTAACACTAAGCCTTCAAATGTTGGGAGAATATAAGGAGAGCATGAACCACTGCAGTGGGAGTGGGTGCCATTGAGTATGAGAGCTTAGGGTTCTTATCTTTGATCATGGAAAACTCAGTTTCTGTGATTAGTTGCCCTAAGGCTGTTGCTGTTCATTTCTTTCCTAAAAGAGCCTGCATGCAAGATAGCTAAACTCCTGTGTAGATCTAGACAGGATTAGTGTACATGTTGACTCTGATACCCGCACCCATCTAACTACCCCATTCTATCAATCTGTAAATTAAGCGACCCTCACCTGTTGGTTCAGAGAAGATGTTGCTGCCAGCAGTGGAATTTACTAGTCATACACTCTATGGAGGGCATTCTCGGCAGTTGGAAAAGTGGGATGGAAATCCTAGAGCTGAGATAAGTTCAATAGAACTGCCCCCTACAAAAAGCCGGCTCATTGGAAAAGAGCAAGAAATGAAGTTTGAGAGGGAAAAACTGAATGAGGCATTTAGATTTGATTCATTTATTCTGTCTCATCTAAACCTTTTTTTTTTTCCTAAGAGCAAGGGAGAATAAATTCATACCGAGAGGAGTGGGCTGCAGAGGGCTGGGATAGGAAAAACTCAGTGACTAACAGCTAAGACACAAACATATTTGAACTCTCTTATTGAATTCGATGTCATCTGGTTTCTGTACTGTTCATTTTTTAAAATCTCATTTTATTAGCATAACCATAATGTATCAAATTACTTAGCATCTATAGTAATTAATATCTCAGGAATATACATTAAAAAAAATTTTTTTGAAGCCGTCTTACTTAACAGGTAAACATACAGGCTCTGACCAGATGGATTTCCAGTTAAAATCTTAATATTAGCACTTTCTAGCTGTGTGGCATAAAGCAGATTATTTAACCTCATTTTATTCCTTATCTGTAAATTGAGATGATTATGTTAGTACCTTCCTCATAGGGGTGTTGGGAGGATTAAAGGAGAAGAGGCCCTTGAACAGAAAACCATTTTTCGCACCTAGTAAATGTCCATCAAATGTTAATTATGTTGCCATTAGTATTATATCAAGGTTTAGCATAACTTTTAGCTCTGTACTAGAGTGAAATAATGAAGGCAACTGGAAAGGATTAGAGACTGAAATATAAACTCCACCATACCAGGGCAAAAACAAGCTCCTTTTCCAAATCACCAACTGAGATGACAACTTCACCCGAAGTCTCAGTGGTGCCATGGAACACTGTGTCAACTGGCGCAAAGGAAGACCTGGTGTGGTTCCCCATCTCTCTGACTCCCGCTGGGAGACAGACCACCAACCTAAGGGATTCTGGATTTGATGAGAATTTCCACCCTGGAAAAGCATGCATCTACTCCAGCAGGACTTCAAGGGTTGGGATAAGAAGAGCAGGCACTAGCTTTTCAGCAAAGCTCCACTGGATAGAATTTGGCCATCGACCTCACAATTTAAAATAAGACTGTGAGGTCTTGGGCTCCATGCAAACATGGCTAGCTTCTTCAAAAACTCCCTAGTATCATAAGGAAGAAATCACCACGCCCTCACCTTCCCAACTTAGACCCTTCTTGCAATCCTCACAAAGCTCATGGCTGAATTAAGTCTTATAGGCTGCGGGTAATGAAAACACCATGATGCTCTCCAGACCCATTGACCGCCCTATCCATCATTCAAAACAGCCATGAAGTCCGTAAAAGGAAATTGTAGCCGTTATTACCTTGAACTTGCATATTTACTTGTCCAGCATTGCCAGGAGACCAAGTTTTCTGAGGGCAACAATTAATGCTTTATCCATTTCTAGGTCCCCAGTACCTAACACAATGCCTGTTTGGCATATGGCAATTACTGAATAAAAATTATTAAATATGTAAATAAATGAAAGAATGACTTAATTTTATGGCAGCTTGTCTAGAGAGTGGCCCCTGGCATAGATAAGAAGGATGATTATGTAATTTTAGTATCAATTTAAGCAGGGAGGAGAATACACTAGGGAAAAGAGTTCATTCTTCTTAGTTGTTGGAATATATGTCTGATTGCCCTCAGCAGTGAAAAAACAGATTTCAGGGGTCTGGAAAGTTTCTTAGGCATTTTCCAGAAATATTCAGAAATCGCAATTCCTGGGGAGAAAGGCTGATCTCAGTGGCACCAGGGGTGTGGACTGAGGCCGCCTTTTGGGTGATCAATCCCAGTGACGCATCAAGGATTTCCTTGCTCAAGGCATCAACTTAAGGAGGTTGAAGCAAGACAGTGAAAAGAAATGGAACATTCTTTTGAGTGATTTGGATTTTGAGAAGATTCTTTAAGATTAGAATCTTAGCATACTAAGATTCTAAGGATTCCTGAGATTTTTAAGAATCCTAAGATTCCTTAAGGAAGTCACATCATAGAGGAAGAAAATAAATGAAATATAAACGGAAGAGATGTGGGCAGATGAGATGAATTAATCTTATGGTGCAAAGTTTTATTTTATGTGTAGAAATACACAGAGGAGGTTAGAGTTGGCTAGAAACTTTGAGAAGATTTGATTTTGAATTCCTCATTCTGCAAATCAGGGGACTGTGCCCAGACTGCTTAAGCTAATTGTCCAGAGTGACACAGGGAGTTAGTGGCAGAGCCAGGATTGTCAAGTGGGATTCCCGGTTTCTAATCCCGGCTCTTTCCACTCTCTGAGCTGGCTGCCCAAGCCTGCTTCAGGAAGAGAAAGCCTCCTGGGGTTATTTGGAAGAGCGTTTGTCACCTGGCTGCTACACTCATGGGAGAGCCAGACCGCTAGATGGTGGAAAAAGAGGATGGAAATGCAAAATGCGAAGATGGAACTGAGATTTTATATGGAAAACATGAACCGGCTATGGTTTGCAATATTAAAAATAGGTTAAATTCAATTTAAATTCTATTGGAGACCAACTTAAGGGCTATAAACAAAATGTCTGGAAAAGTTTATGTGGCTATCTTTCTATCTCTCACTTTCTCTCTCTCTCTTTCTTTTTTTTTTTTTTTTTGGCTACATTAGGCAAATTAAAAAGACTGTACCCCACCCTCTAGGAACTTGTTTAAAGGTTGAAAACATTAACTTTAATGAAGAAAAAGGAATGAAATATAGAATAAAGATTGCTCCCCTGACCTCTTGGCCTTGCCCTCTGTAATGTAGAACAAACAGCCCTGGGCTGGAAATGAAAGAACTGGGCTCTCGTCCTTTTTAGGCAATGACTTAATTCACTTCACCAACAACACTTTGGGGTTCAGTGTATTTATCTGCCAAATGAAAGGATTTGATGAGATACAGTATCTCTAATAGTCTTTGTCAAATTTAACATTCTAAGACTTACTGTATTTTTTTTTAAAAAATGAATAGACATTAATTTATTAACCGCCCACAATGCATCAGGTATTGCACAAGACGTGCATACCAGGCTGAATGAGACAGGTGTGACCCTTGATCTCATGAAACTTACAGAGACAAGAAATAAATAAGAAACAATAAGTAGATAATTTATTAAGCTTTATTTAGGACAAGTAGGTTGTATAGCTAGTAATAGGAGATAAGCTGGGTTAGAAAGTAAATGTCAGGGGTGGAAGGCTCCTTTGGGTCTGGTCCACAAAATAATTACATCAAGTTCAAGTTGAACATTTAATTGCCATGGAAAGAATGTTCCTAGCAGAGAAACCTACATATGTAAAGGCCCTGAGGTCAGAAAGAGCTTGCTATGATTGAGGACCTGACAGAAGGTGACTGTGGCTGGGAGATGGTGATCAAGGGGACAAGAAGGCATGAAATGAGGACCAAGCAGATCTTGCAAGATCTTGCAGACTGTGGGAGGCACTTTGGATTTTATCCCAATGGCAATGGCAGGTCATAGGAGGACTTAAATCAGATGAGAGACATGACTTAATTCATGTATCAGAAAGATGACTTTCAATTCTGTGTAAAGAGACTGTAGGGGGCAGGGGTGCAGAAGGGAGATTGGGAGGAGATAACTGCAGGAATTTGGTTAAGCAAAGAGGTGGCTTGGATGAGAATTACACAGTGGAAATAAAAAAGAGGGAGTAGATATAAGACATATTTTAGAGGCTATGTTGACAGGACTTACTAATTATTAACATGTGGTAGGTGACAGGGAAAGAAAAATCAAGGTCAAAGATGATTTGAGTGTCTAAGTAGATGGTTTGACTGGGGCGAGCTGGAGAAAAAGGAAGATTCAGATGGGGATAGAAGTCAGTAGTTCTGTTTAACTTTGTCAACTTTGAGTTGCCTCTTAGACATGTACAAGGACATGCCAGGTAGATAAGTGGTTACATGAATCTGGATATCAGAGGAATGGTCTGGGCAGAAGACGCACGCTTTGCTGTAATGTCAGAGTATAGCTTATAGCTAAGGCTATGAGGATACCTAGAGAGAGAATGAAAATGGGAGAGAATGCCCAGGACTGTGACGTATGCAGAGGAGTCTGCTGCAAAGGCTGAGAAGAAACAACCAGTGAGGTAGAGGGACTGAAAGTCCCATAAGCAGGAAGACAATGTTTCAAGGAGGGAAGTGTCAGCTTTGTTGAAAATGACTGAGAAGCTGAATAAAATGAGGATGGGAAAGTGCCCTTAGGTTTGGAAACACAGAGATAACTGGTCACTTTTACAAGAGAAGATTTTTTTGGGGATAGTGGTGGGGTGACAACTATGTTAGAATAATAGGAAAACTAAGAGATGAAAACGTGGCATAAATGCATAGAAAAAGTTTTAAGAAGTTTTGCCGTCAAGATCCACAGAGAAATAATATAGTCACTAGAAAGACCTGAAGAATCAAGAGAAGATTCATTTTTTTAAAGATGTAAGACAGCAGAGAATATAAAATAGCTGCTTGTGAATAGTCTGCTAAGCAATGAGAGATCAGTCATGTAGAGCAGAGATTGGCAAACGATGGCCCATGGGCCAGATCTGGCCTGTTGCCTATTTTGATAGACTCTTGATGGTCCATGAGCTTAAAGTAATTTTTTCACTTGTAAACAGTTGAAAAAATTTTAAAAGGATTCTATTTAGTGACATGTGGAAATTATACAAAATTCAAACGTCATTGTCCATGAATGAACTTTCATTGGAAGACGCTACACCTGTTAGTTTGCGTACTGTCTGTTGCTGCTTTTGTGCTGAGAGGGTACAGTTCTGAGGTCACAACCTTGAAGGTATGGCCTCCCAGATCTAAAGTACTTATTCTCTGGGTCTTTAGAAAGAAAACTTTGTTGACCCCTGATGTAGAATTAAAACAAATTTACTTGGTGAGAAGACCTTGAGAAGGGAACGTGGCTGGGTCCCAGAAGATGAAGCCTCTCTAGGATCAGGGCACTTAATCGGTAGAGTCAGAAGAAAGATAATAAGCATGAGTGCAGATATACCAAGTGTCCTGAGTTTGGTGACTGTGGGACAATATCATCCTCTGATGCCTCTGCTTTCTCACTGACAAGGAGGTGACCTGATGCAGGCATGGAATGGAGTTACCCTGGAAGGTGGACGTAAGAATTCTTTTCCTCAAGAAGAAAGTATCACAGTGAAGCAGAGACCCAGGTGTAAAATTCATGACTTCCATGTTTCAAAAGTGAAGTACAATGGAATATCTTTAAACCTGAAACAATTCTTTGAGCCGGAGAAGGAAAGAGACTTTGAGTGGAAGCCGATTAGCTTGATGCCGAAGGTTATTGGAAGGGCTGGGACACGTCATCAGCCCCCAAGAAGGAGAAGGTAGATCTCTGCCCTCCATGTAATGTGGGTCATCTTCAAACAAAGGGGACTTTGCCTTGATTTTGCCCTTTGAACCCTGGGAACCAGCAGTCTTGCAGATATTTTTCCAAGTGATTATGACATGGAAACAGCAGAGAAGATGTGCCTGTAAGAGAAGTAGGGCAGAGAGAGATGGGGCAGTCCCACTGAGTTGTCTGTAGCTACAGAATACTGGGGTAGAAAACCCAGCTGTGACATGGGGTCGTGCAGTCCTAACAGCAGTGGATGAGAAACATGGAAGTACATGGAAGAGCTGGCTGGAAGACAGGGACCAGACATGAGTGACAGCAAAAGGGACAACAGACATACAAGGAAGTCTAAGGAAAACCTCGGAGAAAATCGGGCTTTGTGACATCCTCAGTGGATGCCAGCAGGGGCAGCTGGTACCCGAGAACCAGGTGTCTTACTCTTGATGCTAAGTTACTTTTGATTCTTGGGGGCCATCACAAAGTGGGGCAGGTGTGGAACCATACGGTGGTTGAGTTTATTTAGAACTGACTGAGAAAACCCTCAAGCAGCTGAATTGCCCTTGAAATTGCAAAATCCAGTCTGCTCTAGGTACCATAGGGGTTTTGGACAGAAACTAGGAAAAATACTTACATTTTTTGCATACTTGAGTTTTGTGGTTTGAAAATTTTAAAAATCTTAACAGGAGTTGAAAGAGAGAGGCGGGCAGTTTGAAATTGTCAGTTAATCTCTGTAGAAAGGGAAAAATATTTTCCCCATGGAAATGATTTCTTCTGGATACGCAAAGTTTACCTCTTTAATCATGATTATCATGTGTAAGGGCTTATTCTGTGTGGAGCATGATCTAAAACACTTCGTGGGTATTTCTCATTCAATTCTCACATTATTATACGAGGTATAAAGAATTATGATCATTTTATAGAGGAAAAACACACCTCAAAAAATCATTTAAATAATGTTAAATAACTTGCCAAATGTCACAGAGTAGAGTCCACTTGATTTCAAAGTCTTTCTTTCTAATCTCTCTTTCCAGTTTCCATTTCCCTGAGTCGAAGACGAATGGTAATAACTTCCATTTAGTTAAGACGATTTTTTGACAGGTACTGAGCTAATTGCTTTAAATATTTAACTTCCCTTACTCCTTACAAAGAGTTCATTTCTTACTATTATTTCCATTTCACAGATGAACAAACTGAAGCTCAGGGATGTTAAGTAGTTCATTCTAAATCACCTGACTAGTGACCACCAGAGCCAGGATTTAAACTTAAATCTGCCTCAAAAGTCCATGTTTTTAATTATACCGTCGCCCTTTACCGCTTGGACACCTGAGAGTCTATTGCTCTTAGGAAACCATTAAAAAAAAAAAAAAAAAAAAAAAAAACTGCAGGAGTGCTGAAGAATCCTTTTCTTTGTCTGTTAACTTAAAGGACATAGACTGGCCAGCAGCCCTTTTCGCGGACACTCAGCGAGCCTCCTCTGCAGCTGGGCGTGGCCATGCACAACGTGAGTGGAAGCGATTCCTGCCGTCCTCGGGCTGGGCGCATCAATCCTTCCGTGCTGCCCACCGTGCTCTTTCCCCTTGATCTGGCTGGATTCAGGTTTGGATCCGACCCTAGGATATGGTGGCGCCATGGATGGAAGCAGCTGGGGTCCCAGGGTAACAGTTTGGAGCAGAATCATCCCCAGAGAACTGATACTACTCAGGACTATTGGGGAGGGTGGAGGACGAGCTTTTATTGTATTGAACTATTATATTTTGGTCTATTTAATATTTGCTACAATATCTTAGCTTGTTCTAAGATGTACAGATGGAAAAAGACATAAGAGGGGGAAAAGGTAACCAGAGACGGTAGAGGAGCTATATGCAAATTGAATAAAAAGGAATTGGGGAGATTACAAAGGGCACTCAGCAACTATTTACATTTTGGAGAGAGAGCATTTTGGCTATAATGCGGTTTGGATGGGGGCAAGCCCAGAGCAACGTGGAAAGTAGGAATATCAATTAAGAAGCTATATGTGGAATCTGGGGGAAAAAAAAAAAGGACACAAATAAACTTATTTACAAAACAGAAACAGACTCACAGACATAGAAAGTAAACTTATGGTTACCAGGGGAGGTGGGGGAAGGGGAAGGAGGGATAAATAGGGAGTTTGGGATAAAATAGATACACAAGGTCCTACTGTATAGCACAGGAATCTATATTTAGTATCTTGTAGTAACCTATAATTAAAAAGAATATTAAAAAGAATATATACATAAAGAAGCTGGAAAAGTAGCAGCCTATGAAATAAATCATGGTGGGCTGACCAGGAATGGTAGAGGAGTGAACTGATTTAAGCTAATTTAAAATTGTAAAGTCAAAAGGACTTGTGGTTGGTGTTGTGTGGACTGAGGAAGGGGGAGGACGCAGGGATGGTGCCTGTGTTTCTGGCTGGACGACAGTGGTGCCGTCACAGATGTATGTAACACAGGAGAAGGGGCAGGTTGGTGGGGAGGAGTGGAGATGGTGAGTTTGCTGTGTGGCCAAAAGGAGCTTGGGGAGGGCTGGCACGCACAGATCTGAAGCTCAGGAGAGAAAAACAGCTTGGAGGTCTAGCTACAGAATCAATCAGTGTTTAATTGGTGGTTAATACCAAAGGAGTAGATGAGATTTTCCCATATTTTGCATAATGAATAAAATGTTGTAATTGTCCCCCTCCCCCCACCACACACATTCTTTCTATGGATTCACCAAAAACTAAAATGAAAGCATCTTCCTCTCTATCATTCCTTTCAGGAAAATTCAGCAGATCTGAGCTCTCCTTATTCCCAATGGTTAGTGAATTCTGTGCGTGTGTGTGTGCACGCGTGCACGCAAACCTGGGCTTGTGCATGCACAAAGTTTTCCATAGGATGAGGCTGTGTTGTCAGAGGGAGAATGGGGATGCAGGATGTTGTGTTCGGGTTTGAAACAGAGTCTGCTGAAAGCCAGGTCGGTAGATTTGTCAGACGACAAATGTGGACAAAGGGGAAAGGATTGGAAGGATTCTTGCTTATAATAATGCCATGAAGGTAGGAACATCATTGGTGGGGGGAGGGGACTGTGCTGGTGCCAGGAGAGATCAGGCACCAAGCTGCAAGCCCTTGGGAGCCTAGGTGGAGACTTCTGTGTCTGAAGGTGGCATGAAGGACAGGACCTTGCCAGCAAACCTACATATGTTTGGATGGATGACAGTCTTAGGAAAGAAGCAGTCACAGGAATTACGACTTTGGACTGAAGACCAAAGGCTTCATTCATCCTGTATTTCAAAGTCTGGATTCTGCTACGGACAAAGAGAGGGGTAGAGAACTTCCAAAAATGATACTGAAGCTTTTGCTAATCTTAGTGAGTGGCTACTCAAGTTGGATTTAATTTGACTTAGTGGGGGAAAATACAGTGATGATGTTTTTTCCACCTATGTTTTTGTTGGAACATATGTTACATATAGGGAAAAGATCTAGGCACCAAGAGATTCAGTAACATTTCCAACATCACACAGCCCTGCTTCTGTCTTCTAACCCCAGGTTCTTCTCACTAAGACAGGTTGAAGGACCCCTCCCTCTCCCCAGCTCTGCGCTGCTTTCTTATGAAAGTGAGTTACCTTTGACTTGAACAGGTGTGGTCCCTGGAAGTTTAAGGGAGTTAAGCACGAAGATGAATTTCCAGGGCCAGAAAAAATTCTCATGAGGATTCATATTGAATTAAACATGATTCCTTCCTCTAGGGTTGTATTTCTGATCCCCAATACTGCTGTTTGCCAGAATTAGCTTCCTCTCACTCTTGTTACCTATAATGCCTAGTCTATTTCAGCTCAACACCCAGGCTCTGTACCAATCTGAGTGACTCACGAAGCTGAAAGCAGGGCTGTGTCCAAAGGTGGCCTGGGTGACTTGCATTTCATGGGCTGCTGCATCAGATCCAAGCATGGTTCCCTGAGTTTCTGTGATGCTTTCGTCTGCCAGGGACTGATCGGAATGTGCAGTCACTCACAGTGGAGGGGAAACGTGTTTCTCATTCAGCAAGAATGTGGTTCCATCCACAGAGTTTACGGCACGGTTACATTTGAAGTTCAACCCTAGAACTTTGTGGCAGTAAAAATGGTCGTGATTTATAGGAAAATGTCATTCGGCTGTCTCCTCTATAAAAACCTTTTACAACTCTCATTGAATATAAATCAGAATGTATGCAGCCAACAAAGTGATGGTTTTGGCATAACGTTTCCAAGGCAAAAAGAAATGGACTAGAATTGTCTTGGCTTTTTACTGAAGACAGATATTACAGGAATTTATTGCTGATCCAAAATCAATATTCTTGTCTTTAAAAATAGGTATGAATAAACTTATGCTTTAGTGAAATTCCAAATTAATTAAAGCTGTCATTATAAAGTTTACCCACAGATACTGAGGGTGCTTACACTTTTGTAGTTTGAGACTGAGTTGAAAGTGTTTTTCTTTTAGTTTTTGTCTTGCTAAACCACATTCTTAGATACATAACTCAAGCGTGAAGCTGTGTTTCATTCTAATGGGAAGAAAAAGGGTGGGTCTCCAAAGGATTAATTTGCTAAATTCATCTTGGGGATACATAAGAGGCCTCACATTATCCTCTTCTGCAAGTGTCAAAAAGATGTTAAAAATGAAAGGTCAAACTATGAAAGTCTGTGTTTGAAAGGGCAGTCCGCATTTGCTCCTGTGTTTTTGCAGCACAGAGAGCTCAGAGCAGGGACCGCAGTAAAGAATTCAGGGATTGAGGAAAGCTGTGATCCTGTGAGGATCCGGAAAAAGCATCCAACAATGTGGCGGGGGAGAGGGAAGGGGTACAAGGTCTTCATGTGACCGCTTTTGGGGGTGGAAGGAGAATGTGGAGAATTTATCTGGAAGAATGGTACCATAAAAGACTATCAGAAGGTTCTGGAAAATTTTGGCTTCACTTTATAGCAACTACCATTACCCTCCCCTCGCCAACACCTGCCTTGGCCAGACCCCACCTGAAATACTCCTTTCTGAGTGACACACAGGGGAAAGGGGCAATCAGTAAAAGAAGTCAACAAAATATGTTATTTTAGGAACTATTGGAGGAATCAGAAAAGTTCCTTCTGGGCAAGGGAAGTGGTACCTGTTATGTGGAAGAGGAAATAATATACTTGTTGGGTAAAGTCTCAGTGGTTTAGTGTAACAGTACGAGGAAGTTCTTACATTCATTTACTGCATAAAATGTTTACTAAGTGCCACGTGGGAGGTAGAGTTTTAGGCACTAGAAATGCAGTGAGGACAGAGTTTGGGTTTCATGTAAAGAATACCATTCTTCCTCTTTCATAACCAGCATTATTAATTTGAAATAGAATTCTTGAAAATCATTTCATATGTGGTTTCACTGCTCCTTTCATTGGTCCCTGTCCTCTCTTAGCCTTTGTTCGTGTGGACACGTACTCTGTATGGCGGTTATAAGGGCCAGACCCAGTTCTGTAATTTACTGTCTGAATTTAACAAGAAACCAACGGCTTTCTAAGCGTATGAGGTATGAGCTTTTCAGGGATGGGCCGGGCTGACTTAACATCTGTGAGTTTCCTACCGTAAGGCCTTTTAAACAGAATCTAGATGATGACTTGGAAGAGAGACTGTGGAAGTTATCCTAGCACTTACGACAGAGGTGGGGCTTGTTTCGAGATGATATAAAAAGAAGCATAGTGTTGAGAAAAGAGGCGTAGTGACTCAGAGGCCTGGCGTCAGTGTGTATACAGAGGTTTAATATTAAAGCAGTATTAGAAGCAAGTTCACAGACCCTCATACTCCTGTCTTCTCCCACTACCTACGACGTTCTGCTAGTTCATGTATTATAATGTTTTTGAATAATAGTCTTTTCTGTTTTTCCTAGTTATTTTCTTAACATCACTATGGCTTTTTACCCCTAATATCCCTCTGATAAGGATGTATTTCTTATACAGAAAATTCAGTTACCTTGGGATCGTCCAAACGTACCACCAGACTTAAGGTATTAGGCAAGAATCTACAAGGAAGAGGTAAAGTTCCTGGGAAAGTTAGTGCTACGTTCTCTCTCTCTGTCCTTTCATTAAGTGAGTAATCATAAACAAAATTGAGCATAGAACCAGCAATATGTTATACTCAAAAGTCATATAAAATCTCTATTAAAATTTCTCTCCACATTGTGCTTGAGCCCTGTGACCTCTATGACATGGTTGAAGCCATGAGCCTAAAAATAATATTGTATACAACTAGCGAAACTCTACTACTTACATAATTATTGACCCTTTTACATTATCCCAGGAATACAAAGTGTTATGACGTAGGTCCCGGTACCCATAATATGATCAAATGGGACGTTTTATCAAATGAGTTATGTTAAAGTTTTCAGATGGGTGAAAAATGTATCTAAGGCAACACAGGGTCAAAGATATGAGAAAAAAATCATTTTGAATAACAAGGCATTGGCCACCCCCGTATGATTTGAGTTTGATGTAATATCATGGAAAGCTAAAGTCATCCTAGTTTGCTTTATTAAAGGACCCATTTGTGGAGAGGTCCCAGTGAATTTTGCTCTGTTAAGAACACACCTGGAGCATAGGTTTCCCTCCTGCACACCACACATTTATGAGCAACATTGGCCAACGGCATGTGCTCAGAAGTGGTTCCTCGTGTGACACACCATCTGGAAATGACTGAAAGAACTGAGTACATTTAGTATTACTTAGGTAGTGACATGAGGGTTGTCATCAAATAACTGAAGAACAGACAGGTGGGAGGGGAATACTCGCTATCCTGTTCCAGATTCCTGGACCAATCAAGGATCAGAAGTATAATTTAGGCTCAATATAAGGAAATATTTTCTAATGGTTCATATTATTCAAAAATAGAAAGAATTGCCTTCTGAAATATTGTTGTCATTGAATGTGTTCAAGAGGATGGATGACAATCCCACTGGGGCTATTGGAAAAAGAATTCTTTACATTGTTCAAGGAGCAAACCAGATATTTCTTTTTCCTTCAAATCTATTATTATTGTTATGAGAGGGGTTCTATAAGTAAGCTTGGTGGCCAGAACCTTGCAGTGTTCAGAGACCTATAAGAAGAGAATACTATAAGGCGATCTGGCAGAGGGAGTGATTTGGATGGCCTTTTGCAAAGGGGTTGTAGCTTATGCAATGAAGGTCCAGTGATGGGAAACAACACAGCACTTGACTAAACTCCAGATTTCCTAGACCGTGGCTCCCTAGCTCCTTATGTAAGGAGATTCTTTTAATTTCTTATGGCTCTTTGGGAGTAAAAGGATATTGGAGAACAGATGGAGATGTCAACAGGAATAGTAGGGGTGCAAGAAAGGAATTTTGCTGCCATTTTCCAATCCCAACCATGTGTCAGAAGCTACTGAAAGGGGTTGATGTCATTAACTTTCCAGGCATTTACTAATACATTGCTAATGGCTGAGGAAACTGATATCAAGATGTAGGATCTAGCTGATCAAATAGAATTCCAGTGTGTAATTTCCTTGACATTTATGTATTTACATAAATTTACTCCCTCTTCTATATCCATGGGATGAACAGTGACCTCCCTACAGTCACACGGATGTCTCTGCTTCCTATTTCTTGTGCTTTCTGAACTCTATGTCTTAGTCATCTCTCACCACCCTTTTCTGATGCAGTTGTGGAATAGCATCTCTTTTTCTTTTCGGATGCTTCTCATATAAGTGACGTGAGCGGAGTATGGAGTAGATTTTACTGGGAGATAAGGGATGCTTTCATAGAGACACGTAGCAAGTAAGGTGAACACTGCATTTAAGCAATCCCTTGTTATGAAAAATCTGGACAACTTGCCCCTGGCGATTTCTTGTGGACAGCATTTCTTGACAGGCTACAGACCCTGCAGTGCTGTCCAGCTCCCTCTCTTTGTTCCTCCCCTTCCATTGCTGTTGTTTATTCCAGATCTGAATTCTTGTGTTCTTCTTACGCAAAGCTGTTAAGCCTCTCTTCTCTCACTTTCAAACCATCACGTTCTCACTTTCCCTCGCTGAAGTGGCCAGTCATAGTGACTTTCTAACAAAGAAAATTCTTTTCCCAGGTATTCAAACTGTCAATTTTTAAAATAATTTTTTTCCACCAATTTCTCTTTTTGGTTGTCTGATGGGGTCTCTGATTGCTATATCATTGACTCTGGACTACTGATCACTGAGGGTAGAGAGTTAGGTGGAAGAAATGTGAGATTTGAAGGAAAAAATCCTGTTTTGAATACCTTCTTTGCCATTTAATAGCTGTGTGACCTTGGACAATAGACACAGCCTCTCTGAGCCCCTTTTGTCCTCATAAAATGAGGATGACTTCCACCTTAGAGAATAATTGTGAGGATTATTTGAGCACACATAGCATATCATCTAATTAAGTACTTGATATTTGCTAGTCTCTCAATAAATGTATATTTCTATATTTTGGTTTCCGTTTCTGTTCTTTTCATCTTTTTCTCAATATCTTCAGATCTATAGTTTGGAATCTTGAGGAATATTTGTGCTTTTGAACAAGTGGACATAGATGAAAAGACAAGTATGGTTTATAGACAAATTCTAGCTTTTTTTAAAAATACATTCTAAAACCCAAATTGTATGTTATTAGTGAACTCGAACAATGAGTTGGGGAACTAGTTTCCAACAAAGCAGGAAGCAGGATAACCACTGACAGAATTTGCTTGGGAGGACCCCAGAGCCTCTAAATGATGTGATTGTGTGGAGACATTCCATGCGCTGTTATTAGTATGTTTCCCTCACTGGTGGCAGCTGATGGAATGTTTTCTTTTCTTGGGGGGCAGAGCATATACTCTAAGGATGATGTCACGCAGGGTGAGGGTTTGGAATCTAAGCTGGACCCAGGCCGGTCTTTCAGCAGCTCTTTGGAAACTCTACTGAAAATCGATAATGGAAAAAGAATGCCATTTATAGCTAAATCTCAAAACTTCTGTCCGTTTCCCCTTTGGCAATTTTTATCTTTAATAGATCTTTTCTGTCTCCTACTCATAGAGTGGCTGGACATCAACATCGATTCAATTTGGATTTTCATGCAAATAAAACCCACTAACTTAATGGAATGGGAAAGAGCTGGCTTCAAGTTAAATCTTTGTTGAAAGGCACTTGAATTACATTTGAAATGGAAGTGAAACAAAGTTGAATTTTACAGCACTGGTTTATAAGGCACTGTCTTACACCATCTACAGGTTGACACAAATAAGGTGGAGAAGACCAAGTCAGCCAATCCCACCACATACACTTCCAGTATTTGATAACGTAGGTTGATTCCTGTTTTTAATGTATGTGTTTCTTTTTTATTTATTTATTTTTCCAATCAGATCTTTTTTCCCTCAAAATGCTAACCTAAGTTGGCATTTAAATATATCACAATGAGTTTAAGTATAGAACTGTGTTGGGATACAATATAAAATTCCCCAATCATGACTATCCTGTTTCATTGAATTTGTGGAGTTCCTTGCAGCTTTCAAATCTGTCTTCTAAAGTCTCATTTGCTTCAATTGTCAGTGTGAGATTCATAAAGTTACAATTCCTAAATTACAGCAGAAGATACTGTAACTCAGAGAAGTGAAGAGATTCACTTAATCCATCTATTGAAAAGCAACATAACTGCTTTCTTCTGGATCTAATTTCTTGGCTGACTGGATTGTGGTGGTAGTAAGAAGACATATACGGTTTTGGTGCTGGAGCGGAGATTTTAATCTATGGTGAGCTATGTTCTCTCACCAAGACTCCAGCCTCACTGTAATCTCCACGCTGTCATCAGACTTAACCCTAAAGATCGACATTTCAATTTCCTTTTGACAATGGGCCCCCTGCCGTCACGTTTTTATGTTGACTATTGGTGATGAAATTATGAAGAATTTATCTCATTTTATTTAGACTAGATCTTGCAATAGGTCTCATTTATGAAGGGGAGAGGGTACTTTCTCCCCATGAATGGCGACATGCAGAAAGTGAATGCCTACAGAGTTCCAATTCTTATGACTATACAAAACTGTCAAGGAACAATAATCACAGAATAGGACACACTCCCCAGGGCTAGCATGCTCATTTTACTTTAAAAAAAAAAAAATCTGTTGTTGTATTATTTAATTATTTTATTGGAGGGGGCAATTAGGTTCATTTATTTTTAGAGGACATACTGGGGATTGAACGCAGGACCTCATGCATGCCACGCATGAGCTCTACCACTGAGTTCTACCCTCCCTCCTGCTCATTCAACCTTTAATGAAGCAGCTGAATTCTCCTCTCTTTTCCCTTTTATCCTCATAGGAATACAGGAAGGAATGGAGTAGCTTGACTTTTGAAGGAGATTTTGAAGAGTAGGAGGATTCTCTGTATAACGGGCAGCTGCAGCAACAATACAGAACCCTCAGCGCCCAGGTCTCAAAGAGATGTTGTGCTTCGGGAGGGTTTGAATATGTAGACATTGCCAACTATCTAAGGTATGAATTGTCTGGCTGTATAAGAAACAATTTTAAAGTTAGTAATTTTCATATTCGTGGGCCTGCAGGTTGACTATAGTTCGCTGGTTCAGAGAGGTGCTAAGGAAACTCAGAGAAGAAAGTTAAGAATCCAAGGGCAGATCTACTCTCTGGGCTCAAGGATGATGGAGGTATTCGTAGAGGGCATAGCACATCTGGAGAGAAATTGTTATCTTTTCCAAACAGGATCTTGGACCTAATGGGTGTTGCTTGTCTCTCTTTGGACCCCAGAGTACTGATTCGAAACATCAGGGAAGTTTAGAATTGTATACATAACAATACTAAGGATTTTATAAAGACAGCGTACAAATTTGTTGACATGCTTAACCCTATACTCATTAAGAGAGCCGTACACTGTTTCACATGTATACACAATGAGCTATAAAGGACACATACAAAGTAACACATTTAGTCTCACATTCCTACTTAGAGGCTAAGGCACACACGGACCTGTAGGCGATCTCCTCCAGAGACATCAATTACGTTTATAATTCCAGCAAGGGAATGGTTTCTGTTCTGGTCTGCATTCTTAAGCTTTCATTTTGTTGTTGTTGTTTTTTGTTTTAATTTTAATTTTGATGGAGGTAGTAGGGATTGAACCCAGGACCCCACGCGTGCCAAGCGTAAGCTCTACCACTGAGCTGTATCCGCGCCCCATTGTGTTCTTTAACTTTCGTGTCCTGAGGCTTCTCTGGTGGATCCCACACCACTGGGAGGGGGTGATTTTTTTTGTTGGATGAATTCCGCTGATGTCGATATTCATTGTGTGCGATTTTATTTCAGTCCCAGGCTCGTTTCCTTTTATTCTGGAGCTTAGGGCAGCTGTGTGTTTAGTTTTGAGTGCCGTAAAAAAGAATCTTCAAATCACACCAACTTTTTATCCTTTTCCAGTATTTTCCTGTTTGTTTCTGTAGCAGCAGCGTACACTCTGTTTATTGCTTTTTTTTCTGGAAAATGTTGTACAGTGGATAAAATTTTCTACAAAAATTATAAAAACAAACAAACACAAAAACCTTCAGAGCTTTACAGAGCTGGAAAGAACCCTGAAGCATCATCTTACTGTTTAATCACCTCATTACCAAGGGTCCATGGTCTCTGAGTGTGCACACACACACACACACACACAACACACGTCATGAACTCATGGAACCTCCATGTTAGAAGGGACTCTAAACAGACTTGTGGTCCAGAAAGCCTCCCTCCGTAATAGATTTTGTTCATACCATTTCTAATCTTTCATAATATTTTATTCTAGCAGAAAGCACACAATAAGAAGAGAAACCTAACTAAGACCTGTGGCGGCCAATTTCACTCTTGCCAGTTCCAGTTGTTAAGGATATTTTGTTTTTATCATATTGAGCAGGATTTCATCTTCCCACCAACAACTCTCTGGGGTCTTAATTAAACCTTATTGGATTAAAGTCATCTGCAGAAACACAGGTTTTGTGACTATCTACCGCAAAACATTCTTGGGACAGAACATTTGTTTGCTCAGGGATGCCTTAATTTAAACTTACCTGGCTGTCTTCTTTGTGCTCTCCTTAAATACACTGAAAACATCCGTCAGCCTCCAGGGTAGAATATGGAGTCCCAAACAATGAACAGATCCTGAGGGTTATAGGAACATTGAGAATCGCTATGATTGGTGTTTGGGGACTCTTAGCCAAGGCTTGCAGCCTGGAGACAGATGATCTTGATTTCCCACCTTCTCTTTGATGTCCTTGTGGACGGATAATGTGCAATTAGCTCCCCCGAGCCTACTTTGTCTGAAGTTACTGGATTTGCAGGTGTTTGGCTTCATCCCATTAAAGGAAAATGATACAAATGGTCTCTCAAGGCTTACTCGGTGCAGAAGGATCTCATGTATTATAGAAAACCAGAATGTTAGAGAGAGAAGTAACTTTATAGATGATCTAGTCTCCCTCTAATTTTGTCTGCTTTTTTGTTTAAATTTTTTTCTTCCTTCTAGACCTCAGGTATAAAGCACTGAGTTAATCACACTTTCTAAGCAGTTCAACGTCATCATTAATTGCAATGCCCTACTGTTACTTTATTTCTTTTTAGTATTTTCTCCTTTACCGTCTCACCATTCCCAGCACGGGCACTCACTCTAATGTCCTTAAAGATGCATGGTTCTTTGAAAAACAAACATTATTTTATGTATATATATGTTTCAAGTTTACGTAAATACAAGATACTTTTATATCTTATGGTTCTTAGTCCTTTTTCTATCAGCATTTGTTTCCTATGATTGCCTTTTGGGTTGCTTCTGACAGCTACCCAGTAAACACTGAACACACCACTCTCTACATATCTTTCCATGCATAGATGCATAGCTCGGTTGTCATCAATTCCCTATTTCCATACCCATTTCTGAGATATGCCTTCTTAGAGGTGCCTCTTTATGGACCTAAGGATGATTCTCTCTGGGATATATATTAAGGAGGGGTTACTAGGGTTTACTAATATTTAATTTCGTTAAATACTTCAAATTGCTCTCCAGGTAACTGCATTAGCCTACCATTCCATCTGCAGGTGTGTTTCCTTCCAGCCATATTCATGTCAAAAGCGTTGTTACCATTGTTTTGTGTGGGTCTCAGCCTGACTAGAATGATGCTATAGAGCAGGAATGCCTGGAGACACTCACCCGGGCCCCGCACTGTGGCTGTCCCCATAGACATTTCCCCAACCAGAGCCAATGTTGTACAAAAATCGATCAAGACTTCATGAAGAACCATTTTGAACTCTATTAAATTATGTAAAAGAAAATTTACCACTTACAGGAACATATTATGATTATTAATGACACTAATTAGCATAATAAACATGCTACTTTTTTCCCAAATTAATTTATAAATTTAATGCTTTTCCAGTCAAAATTCCACACAAACTCATTCAAAAGCTTGGATGAAAATATAAAGATATATGAATCTAAAATGTTCAATTTTAAAATGAAGACTTATTTATTGCTTTTTTTATGCATCATTTATAACTGATATTATTATTTTTATTTTTATTATTTTACTTCTCTCTCTTCCCACTAGAATATAATGTCTATTAAGGGCAGGTATTTTTGTCCACTTTGCTTACTGCTATATCCTCAGTGCATATAGCTGTGTCTGGTATATAGGGGAAACCCTATAATTATTTGTCAAAAAGTAAGTGAGTAAGTGAATGAATACTATTTATGTTCTTGTCTTGTTCTAGATAAAAAAATAGAATTCATCTGACATTTGTCCAATAATAGGAGGTTCGTTGTAGGTTTTTGACAGTTAACCTTTGTCAAATTAAAGAAGTTAGATCTGATGTACCCAATATTATTTCTTAAGGTAAATAATAGAAAATAAATTCAGTTAAAGAAGTCTTTATGGCATACAAAAAGGATATTAATATCTAAATAAAAATGTGTAAAAATATTAGAATGAAATCCAAAAGAAATAACAACAGTGGCTATCTCTGGATTGTGGTATTATGATTTTATTATATTTACAATTTTTCTGTATAAAAATAATCATTGTTGGTCAAATAAAAAGAAAATAACCTCATGGCTAGGCAATTAAATTACTCGTGAGTTTCCAGGAACATTAAGTTCCATTTTATCCTATTTAATTCCATTTACCAATCATTTATTGAGCAAAACATTGTGCCAGACACTAGGAAAGATACAAAGATGAATAAAACACAAGTCATGTCCTTAAAAGAGTTTATAATCCGATATGCACCAGTAATGCAAGGGAGTAAAGTGCTGAGTGAGCACCAACTATGGAACTCCTGACCCTCTGGGTTCCAAATTGGAATGCTGGCATCACACTCGAGCCTTTGAAATTTCCATCCCAGGAGTACGCTTGACGTTATTCTCTCCTGGACCAGACCAGAGCTACTGTCCAGGAAGAAGACTTAAGGAGGAACCTTAAAAATGAGAAGACGCATGAAATTTTATTTCTGAAATGGAAGAAAGAGAAGAGGATAAGATAGGTTGGTTAGAAGGTGACTTGTTGTACAAAAATGGATCACAATTGATTGGATTGATTGATGGTGGAAGAGGTTAGAGTGATGACAGCAGAGGAGGGCATGGGTCTGTGATGTTGCCCATCCACTTCTAAAGGCATTCTGTCCATGGAGAGGAGAGTGAAGATGAGGATGAGGTGGGAGGGGTGGGGAAACTTTTAGGGCTGGGTTAGTTCAGCAATAGAACAGAAATTCTGCATTAAAAGGGGTTATATGGAAGGTCATTTGGCCTTTCTCTTGCCTACAATTACAACCACAAACTGTCCTCAAGATGGAAATAATCACAACCAAACTTAGAGTCTTCACTGTATGACTGGTACTGATCTAGGTGTTTTACCATAGTTTGAGCATGTCCATGATCACAATGACTCTTTGAAATAAGTACTGTTAGAATCTCCATCTTATAATGAAGGAGAGTGAGGTATCAAGAGGCTAAGTAACTTGCCCAGTGTCATAAGGTGGTAAGGAGGAGAGAAGTGATTAATCTCAAACAACCCAGCTTCTGAATCCACGCATTTAACTCCTGTGCTCTCCTGCCTCTCCTAAAGATGTCCAATTTATTTCAACATGACACAGAGTAAACATCTACAATTCCCTCAACAATAGACAAATTGTTTATTTTGCCTTGTCAAATTCTTTTTTCTTTTTCCTCAATGATACTCATACCATACTGAAAATTGTTGGAAAATTAGCATTTTCATCTGTAAGTATTGTTATTGTCTCCACTTAGGCATTTAATTATGGACAATGGGGGTGCATATAAATGCCAGATTGACAAGGGACTGTGCTCAAGTCTCTTTGCTGACTTAGCCTCATTGCCACATCCTTGTAAGTTGTCCATCACAGAAGAGAAGGTGGGAACTATAGTTCCTGCATTCCCTTCCTCTAATCAGTTCCTGGTTAGAGTTTTCCAGTGAAAGGCATTCATAGGAAATTTGGAAATAGAAAGAGAAAAAGAGGCCACGTTTCTCATGAGGCAGGTGTAGCCAAATGCACAGCAAGCATGGGGTTCATGGTGGTCCAATATAGTCATCTTACCAGCAAGTGGTCAGTCTCCTCAAGGAATAGTGCCGTATTGGGGATGCACCTTCAGGCTGTGTTGCTCAAGGTTAGAAACCCAGAGACATTGGTAAAGAGGGGTACAGGTACAGTCTTTATCTCTCTTACTGTAGCCACTCTATTCATGGAACCATTATGCCAGTACAGAGGTGGCTGATGCAAAATACTGGCCAAGGTCAACCAGCTGGGCCAATTTTTCTGCTTGGTTATTCAGTGTCTCTTCAATGGTGGATGCTTTCTCAAAGGGGTTAACATGTGACTCAAATATCTTTAGACATGGTGCTCACTCCCACAAATGCAGTCTTATGCTTCTGCACTGAAATCTTTGTCTCCAGTCTTCTAGTCCATTTTCCTTCAGTCTCCTGATCAGTTTGCAAGGCCACAAGCCACGGCCATTGATTCCGTACACATGCTCACAGCGGAAATCTCACTTATACATGGATTTCTGTTAAGCATGGCTAAACCAGTTGTCTAGTGTAAGATTCTACCCATTAGGAAGGTTTTTCCTCTCCACCATCTTTCAAGGTCATTTCTGAGTGTGATGGTAGTGCAGTGACCATTTAACTTCAGTTTATACTTCTACACTGAACTATTCACAGACTAAGTTCAGGCTGCTTCTTCTTCCTTCTAATGGTTTTGTAGACACCACCTTCCCCTAGGTCCCTTAGTGTGAGCTGATGGAGGGGCGTGCAACCATCATGGTGACGTGGGAGGGTCTGGGATGCTTGGTCATTACAGCTTACTGGTGTCCTCCGGTCTTGCTAGTGCTTAATCCTTGATGAACTTACCACTTTTTACCTTAGCATGGATTGGTGCTGGGCCTCTTTGATTTTATGACCTGATGATTCCAGTATAACTCATCTCTTGATCAGGAGTTCTGGCATAGTTACTTGCTGCCCCGTGGTCAAATATTCCATCTCTACCAGAACCTAGTAACTCCCTAGGAGCTGTCCTTAAAAGGCAAATTACTCTCCTTGGCATATGGCATATCCTTGCTGTTAAACCTCAGAAGACTGCTTGGGAATACTGCCAGTGGTCCTTGGCATAAACTGCACGCCACATCTTTTCCCACCACTGACACCGCCGGTAACGTAGGGACTGCTAGAATGTACGGCCCGAGGGATGTGGCTGCTTGTACCACGGTCTGGACCTGCTGCACAGCCCTTTCATGTTCTGGATCCCACTCAAAGCTGGCTCCTATTCATGTCAGCCAGTATGTAGGTGAGAGAATTATTCCTAGGTACAGAACCCAGAGAGGTTCCTTCTTTGTTGCAGGAGATGTGCATTGCAACATTTTGTCTTTTATTTCACAGAAGATATCCTGGAAAAGCTCTGACCACTGGTGTCCTTATTGGCAGCTAGGTAGTGAGGAATTCAGTCCTCAAGTCCAATTCTCAAACCATTCTGAGTACATATCATCTCTGGTAGCTCTGGTCCTTTCAAAAGCATATACTGAGATGAAGTCAGGAGAGTAAGAATTATGTCTGAAAGATAAAGGGGAAGGAAAAAAGATTAGGTAGGGGAAACTTTCAGACCTTGATTCAGATCTGACATCTGTGAGACGAAAGGGAATGGAAGCAGGATTGAGTAGGGAGAGCTGCATACAGAGCAGGAGAAAAGATTTCCCATGTCAAGGAGAATTGAGGACAGATCCTAGCAGCTTCTCAATGAATCATCGTTAGCTGAGGGCTATGCAGGAAGCCAGGATCCCACCTGGAAAGTTAAGATAGATCCAAATGCACTGAAGTTGAAGGCTGTCATCCAACTTCCCCCTTTGCAGATGAATGGCAAGGTTTTTCTTGAAATCTCAGTGGAGTAATTGTAAAGATCTAACACAAACATACAGGGGCTGGCCTTGAATAGAAGCATGGACTGTTAATAGTAACACGACGGAAGGCAAGGTTTACAGGTCCAGGTGCTATAGGTGTGTGTATATAGTTGTGGTGGTGAGAGTTTATGTACATTTTCTTCTGATGGCTTTAATTTTCTCAGTGAAGTAGAAAGCAAAGTCATCTGCTGCGATGAGGATGGGAGAGGAGGCAGAAGGGGATGAGGAAAGAGAAAGTAGGCGTGGTACCAAATGGAGAAGGACATTCCGAAGGAACTGGTGTATGTGTATGGGTTGTCCAAGCAAGTGGCTTTGTGTGGTTTAGAGCATAACTGGAGGTTAAGATGCTGCTGAAAGGTAGGTTGAGATCAGGTTACGAGTGGCCTTGAGTGGAAAGCTAACAATTTAGAATTTTTTTTTCATCAATTATGGGGAACTATTAGTGGTTTGAAAGAAGGGAACATTAATTAGAATAGTGTTTCTGTTGGAAACAAGTCTTTTGGTAGCAGAGAAAGCAAACTGCGGAGGGAAGTACAGGTATCCCTCACTATGTGAATGCTCACTATCCAAATGTTGACTATAACTACTTGTAAACTATTTAACCCTAACTTGTTACCTTAGTTGAAGTCCATGCTAACAAAGCTGCAGACATGGACTAGCAAAATGGTTTAGGTTGGAATCTGGACAAGAGGAGTCAGAGGGAATTGCTCCCACCTTGTCTCTGTTCTGACAAGATGGTGTCTCATGCTCCTGTTTTAAAGTCATTTTGTGTATCCTTGCTCTCATATGCCCGAAATTATTAAGTAAAAATGTTTTTAAAGAGAATCGGGGGGAAAAAACTATGAAGGAAGGAATTATCTAGAAAAGCTCATACCCTTAAAAGAAATGCTGGAGGTGTGCAGTATATTGAGAAAAGTGAATACATGAATATATAAAGCTTGGCCATGCACACATATCTACTGCTCATCTAAGAAAATAAATCTTGGGGAAGTGCTGTTGATGCTGGAAAGCACAATGGTATTACTTGAGTACGGCATAATATTTTTTAATAACTAGAGAAATACCTTATGTAATGGGTTGAGAGCCACACTCAGCATGGGATGTCATTCAGCACCATGCTGAGACAGCAGAAGGCACGAGAGGTCTCTAAAGATCTGAAGAAGGCAATGGAGAAAGGGAACGATTAGGCAGAGGAGTTGAGTTTCAAAGCAAATCAGGAATGGTCTGAGAAATCTGAGAAACTGTGAGATTTTATAATTTGAGGATTATTGGCAGACCCACTCCAAACACTTGCAGAGCCTGGGGTAAAGGAGGGTCCAGCCCACAGCCCACCCAAACATCGCACCCTGTGAGGGGTCTCGCCCACCTGAGGGTGGACAGCCCAGCCCATACTTCAAAGCTCCATCCGTTGACTTTCTCCTAAGCCTGGGCTCAGCAAAAAGCTATGCATGTGGCATCCTTGTGTAGGCTCAGTTTAGAGAAAAGCTTGTGCAGGCCCTGGAAGTGGGCTTGTGTCCATTTGGGTGGAGAAGTCCAGGGTCTTAGATACCCTGATTTTGATCTTAAAGGAGGGGCTGAGACACTAGATGGTCACAACTTCTTGATCTCTAGGACTGTTTGGTCTGTGAAGAGGGGTCTGGAAGAAGGAGGGCCAGAGGTAAGCCCAGGGTAGGTCTGCTGAGATCTAAGGGCAATACTGTTATGGGGGAAACAGTTTCTACTAACAGTGAAGGTACATCAATCTTTCTCAGTGAAATAGAGAAACCATTGATGAAAAAGAGGAAGAGCCACGAATAGCAGATGACAAGCCTGTAAAAGAAGCTGTAGATGATGCAGACACAATTATTGCTGTTGTTTGTGAATGTGATCCTGACCTGAACAGGAGCATCAGGTTTTATAAAGTGATGACGTGCACCATCTCCTACTAAGAGGAGCTGTGTACTTGCAACCTAAAAACTTCAAAATGGTTGCTGATGAGACTTACACCCCATGCTTTGTCTATGGTTTTAGATGGTCATCTATTTTTGAAGAAATGGATGCCAATAAGTGAAGTCTGTACATCTTAGACATTAACTTTTCCGCTAAATTTTTTTCCACCAGCTCATGGGAGCCAATCTTTGTCACCACCAAATGGCTCTGATGACTCCACCTCCCTCTTCTTAACACCAAACCTCGCTCAAGCAACTCTTTAATCAGTACTAAACAGTTTAAATTGTCTTTTTTTCTCCTAAAATTTGTTAAGCGTTATTTGCTTTCATTATGTACCCTAAGCCTATTACCATGTTGCACTGCTTATTTCTATTATAGTTCATATTTATTGAAGTATAAAAGGAAAACATAACTTGTATAAAATTCTTGTCATTTCATTGTGTACTGTAGATAAACACATCCCCTGTGCCCATTAAATGTTAGATAATTAGATCATTGGTGTTCTGTATGCTTTGTCTCACGTAGGAATTCTTGAAAGATTATTGGACAGATATTCGTAACAGTGCTTCTAAATCCAGCTGGGGAGAAAGGCCCACTTATTTTAAAAATTTCTAATCCCACGCAGACCAGTACTACAGAAAATATAGTAAAAAGAATACAGTATAAGCCTATCAGATAGGGTTAAATTGATTGAAGTCAGGGAGCAGTATTGAATGGTAACAGTTCCCACCATCCTCTCTATGCTGCAGAGAAAAGCTATCAGGTAGCTCTTCAGGGCTCCAGACCCTCAGGAAAAGGGAGCATTCTTCAAACCCACTGGAGGAAGGTGGTTAGGAGTTGAATGAGCAGATTTTACTTGAAAAATCCACTCTAGCATTCCAAAGGCATTCTAAATCTTGGGACACCTTATTCTACAATGTACAAGAATAATCTAGCATTTAAATTCTACTTAGTGTAATGCTATCCTTGGGTCCAGGTTTGAGTCAACCTACCCAGCAAAGTGATAAAGGCACTCCATGACCCGTGAAATGGTGCACTGACTCCGGACTCTACTCACCACGTCCATATCAATGAGTGATAGCAACATACTCCTTTCACTCTGATTCAACACCGTTAAGCTCATTCCCATACATATCCCCTTGGTCTGACAACTTCCAGTGTTAATGGAAACATGGAACAGCAGAAACTTCATACACTGCTGGGATGGCCTGCGTTATATGTCAACTTCTCTAGGTTATAGTCCCCAGTTATTCATTCAAACACTAATCTAGGTGTTGCTGTCAAGATACTTTGTAGGTGTGATTAACAGTTATAATCCGTTGACTCTAAGGAGGTTGTTGCAGATAATCTGGGTGTGCTTGATTCTATCCATTGAAAGTCCTTAAGAGTAGAACTGAAGTTTCCCTGGAAAAAGAAAAAATTCTGCCTGTCTCTTGCAGCTTTAGCTTGTGTCCAAGACTTCAGTTTTTTCCTTCCTGATGGTCTACCCTATGGATTTTGAATTTATCTAGCTAAGCCCTCATAATAGCATAAGCCGATTCCTTTCAACAAATCCCTTAATATTATATCTCCTACTGGTTTATGTCTCTTGTTGAGTTCTGACAGATACAGCATAGGATGCAAACTGATATAGAACGCCTTTGTAGGCAATCTGGGATATTTAGAAAGCTGAAAGTGTGCCTAGCCTAAATTCCAGTTTAGTGTAAGTGTTTAAACATTTAGTTTAAACATGTTTAGTTTAAAACTCTCTCATTTGTGCAAAGAAAATATATATTTAAGAATTTTTATTGCAATATTGTTTACAATGTGACTATTTGGAAACCTGTTGTCTGTCAGTTGGAAAACAAACAAACAAATAAAAATGAAGACAGAAAGTAACTAGTCAGAACTGTATTTAATATGAGTAAATGTAATATAAAAGGAGAAAGGTGGTGGTGTCAGGGGAGCAGATTTTAAATCTCCTTAAATTAAATCAAAATAAAACAAAGCAACTGCCAGAAAACCACAGAAAATATCTTCAGCCAAGTTAGATAACACAATATTCTCGTGGATTTCAAAATATAAGTGGGACCAAACTAGCAATACCCAAAATACCCCCATGTGATATAAAAAAGTGGGGTATAAAACAAAGAAAAAATAAAGAACATCTGAAGCCCCTTAAACTGAAGCTCCCAGAAATCACTAACAAGGACTCATCCCCAAAGGCAGGGTCTTCTTGGGAGACCCTGTTAGAAAAAAGTGGCTAAAACCGGGAAGAGGTTACATATTTCCGATTCATGGGGCAGTGAGGACCACAGAAAGGTCAGAAGATGCTGGGGCAGACTGGGCCTTATGAAGACCTGAAGTTAATCAGGATACACCTCCTTCCAGGGAAAAGACCTGAAATGAGTAGAAGCCCAGATTAAGCAGGAGAGAGTCGTCAGAGACATCATTCTCCGGACTGATCTCCCAGCTGCCTGGCAGCAGGTTGGTTATACTGGGCCACTCCCTTTAGAGAAGAGGCTGCTCCTTGTTTTTACTGGAAAAGTCACTCTGGAGTTGGATTTGCCTTTCCTGTACGTAATGCTTCTGCTAAAACTGCCATCATGGGCTGACAGAATACCTTATCCGCTGTCATATTATCCTACACACCTTCTCTCTCGTCACCGCTGTCCAGTATCCTCAAGGTTCTCTCCCAGACATGAGTTCTCATTGCTTGCTGGTTCATATTAGCCAAGTTCTGTAGCCTCTTTTGGTGAATAATCTCTTCCCCACCTTAGCAAGACAGCACTACCCCCAGCTATGCAATACTTGAGCTTAGCTATTGTCCTTGTGTCTGGTAGGGGAGGTGGAGGCAGGTCTTGAAATGCACGCACATTAGTTGAGGTCTTTGCACAGCCTTCAGGCAGAAAGGTTGCAGGGGGTTAGGGGAGCCAAGTGGCATCTTCTAGCAAAAGGGAATAGCCACAGAGGGTTCGAGGAATACTCTCCAGTGCATCTACTCTGTTGCCCTCTCCTAAGTCTTTGGGTCTGACTGCTGATCAGCCCTCTGACTTTGGTTAGGAGCTTGTGGAGGTTGCTAATTCAGGCATCTTTGAAGTTTTGTTTCTCTTAAATGCTGTTAAAGAGATCTTCTGACTTTCACACCATGCTTTAAGTTATTAATTGGCTGACTTGAGCCCATTATTTTGTTTTTTCTTCCAACTATGGTGTCCAAAGTCTGTTGCCAATCTGAGTATCAAAGTAAATAATACCTGCAATTGATGAAAGCATCAAATATGATACAATTCATGAGTTTATAACAATATATTTTAAAATCCCATTGGTCATCCTTGGAGGTTGCAGGAAAACAAACTTATTATTCTGAAAACTGGTAAAGGAAAAACATCAAGTATACATACACATATAAAAGATTTTCAGAAATTTCAGAAAATAGAGAAAATGTAATATGAAGGGCAAAAAAGTTGAAATATATGTATGGTATGATGTCTTTTGTATAATCTGCAAAGGTGATGTGTATTATAGATATCAACATATGTAGCAAAATTTATAAAGCATAGAATGATAAACAACATTTCAAGATAGTAATTATCTTAGGGAAAGGCTAGAAGAGAATGAGATCAGGAATTTTATACCGAAAACTTTATTGAATCTATAATGTATTTTTTGAAAAAATTAGAATAACTATCTGAAGTGAATATTGCAGAATATTAATATTTGACAAATTTGGGAGGTGGTTGGTACCCAGTGTTTCTTCGTTATTCTTGCATTATAAATATGCTTGAAAATTTTCATTATCTATATTTTAAAATGAAGAACAAAAAGCACCCTTTGTGACTTTCCTGATCCTAGTCTGAGTGCTTGGACAGCAGTGATATCATTCAATGTGACAGGAGGAAAGAGGAGAAGCTGATTTCTAAGCAAGGACAAGGGATTAAGCAGGGATATATCCATTCAGAGAAGCTTGAAGTGTATTTCCACCCCATGCAGAACAAGCTATTCTCATGTCTTTCTTTTCCTTTATCTTTATTTTTTAAAGAGTTTTCTAGACTGGCTAGGCACATCTTGAAAATGTATGGCCTTGACAGAGGATGTCTAGACTTTGATAAAGAGTGTAATGAAGTTTCCCTTGTTCCTTAAAGATCTGGTGGGGAAACGTGGACTAAATGGGAGGTCCAGTTAGTTATAGTTTGGCCCTGAATATGTTAATACTAAACAGGAATGATGTCTCTAACACTTAAAATGGATTTTGTGAGCGCTGTTACATTGCAAGTGGTAAGAAGGGGTTAATGAGTTAATCTTTGCAACAAAAGAATAGTGTCTAACATTTAGTGCACTCTGGGTGCTAGGCTGTGTCATAAACACTTTGTGTCCGTTATCACATTTTAATAATCACAACAGCCCTTTGAAATAAGTATTGTTACTATGCCAATTTCACAACTAAGGGAACTCAGACTCAGAAGGGATAAGTAACTTGACAAGGTCATTCAGTAACTCACACACTTACTTATGTGAAATTTCCCGGAGGCCATGGTAAGAGGCAATGTGGCAAGATAGTTATGCGTTTGGACTGCAAGAGTCAGGCCAGACCTGAGTTTGAGTTTGACTTTTCCATTCAATAATGCTGTGGCCTTGAGCAGTTATCTAATCTCTCTAATTCTCAATTTCCTCACTAGAAATGGCAATTATAAGAAGTGTCTAATTTTATAGGGTTTTTTTTGAAAAGAAATGAGATGACGAAGGTAAAGCCCGCCTTCTATGCACAAATATGGTTGAATGTTAGCTAGAAGATACTTCAGGATAATACGAAGGAATGACTAATATGAATGATAAGCTATTGGAAAGACGTTTTTGCCGGATACCCTTGGGGTTACATCATCCAGTTGGCTCTTATGAATAGACTGGATCTAGGTTAATCCACACTATAGATAATATGCATGTGGATCACTTTGGAATGAGCTCTTTTCTACAATAATGACAAAGCAGAGACTGAGTTCTTGGACTTCTTCCTCTTGTTCAGGGTCCAGGAGGCTACAGTCCAAGTTCTTTTCTACTTCGAGACAACAGGAAGAGTAGCCTTGCTGATGGATGAGGTTATCACATATTTTTAAGGTTTGGACAAGCAATTAACTCACAGTGGATGTCCTGTCAGTGCTGAGCAGGACACGGTGCAGCAGCCTCAAATGATAACTTGGTGATAAATGCTTCCTTCAGTCAAGCTTGCCAAGCTCACTTGGACCCAATAGGAACAGTTAGCGCAGAACCACAAGGAACAGCTCAAAACATTGAAAGGCTTTCAAACACAACTTTTCTTACTGTAAATGTAAAATAAGTTCTATTGCAGAAAATTGGGAAATAGAGATTTTTCCATAAGAATTATAAAAGTAAGGATATTTTCCAGCAACAGATGGTCCTAGTTACATGCATGCCCTCTTCTAGGTGTTCTTTGAAATGTGCAGTTTCATGAAAAAATATGGAATAATTTGAAAGACAATTTCACAGATATTTTTCATGGATGCTGTATATCTCAGACTTCCAGTTGAAAAAGCTTCTTTCTGTGTCATGCTATGAATTTAAGTCAACATGATGTACTTTTTTTTTTCTTTTTTGGTCTTAGAAAAGCAGGCTCAAATCTTTGGGTTCAGTAGTCGGCCAATTTAAACTTCGAAGAAAGGGTTTATGATGATCACCTTTCACCTGAGGTGTCATTCCAGGCGGTGGCCTTTCACACACCAGCATCAAATATGAGCCAAATGAAGCCCCTTCTCTCCCCTAAAAACCACAGCTCTTCGGAGGAATGGTTGCTCTGCTGTGATTTGTCCTTAGCTTCTTGCATTAAGGCAAGAAATCTCCAGGTGTGGAGTTCAAGATAGTACAAGTGTTCATTTTTGATAAGGTTTTAGGGGATTTTCTCAAAGTCTATGTATAAGAAAATTATATTTTCCAATAATTCTGATTTTGTAGCTGCTCAGAAAAAAATCTGGGAAGGCAGAAATTGTAATCTTCATCTTGCAGATAAAAGGTTTATTTTCCTATTTGGTAACTGGTTCTTTGGACTCTCTGAGGCCACCCCTTCATTTCTGAACGCATCAGAACAACTGTGAGATGTGTTCCAGCCACCTGTCAGGTGCCACAGGAGAACAGAGTGTTTTCAGATTTGGTGATGCCAGAGGCATGTGTTTTTTCAAACCCAAGAATATCTATTTTTCCCTCTAGCAAAAAAATTTTAAAAATCATGAGGCAAGTGAGTCAATGTGTAAACTACACAGGGAAATATAAAACTTCTCTTGTAGATTTTTTGGAAACAGAAAGAAAAAAATAATTTAATGTAGAAAATTCTCCTCCCTTTTCGAGGCTCTTTTAAAACCTGGCTTTACCTGGAAATAATTATTCTCAGATGGCAAATGTGACCCGCAGACTTTTGGGGTCCAAAGAGAAAGGGATTGTGATTGGGGGAAGTTCAGCTGCTGAGAAGGCTGTTTGTTAAGCCTCTGCCAAAGTATCAACAGAAGAGGATGAAGATGGAAGTGATTCCATTCAGAATCTCCCATGGGCTTTTAAAAAAAACATTATACTTGATCCCAGATCAGAATCTTTGGATTCTGTGTATATGGATATGTGTATATGGAGAGAAGAATCTCATGTAATATTGGGAACAAAATATGGTTAGACTTCTACAAACTGATGAGTTATATCAGAGCAAACCTTTCTCTGAGAAGAGCTGAATAAAGGAAAAAAAATTGAAGGTATCTGAAGCTTTTAAGGCAGCCAGGTTGTGTGGACCCCAGAACCAAGAGAGGAAGCAAGAGCAGAGAGCACACACTGGGCCCCTCTTTTGTTTCAAGGCATTTGTACATTTGACAGCAGCAGAAAGGTTGAAGAGCTGAGCAGAGATTTTGGCTAAACATACGGCTGGAAGGACAATGATTGGAATTTGGAGCCTTACAAGGCCACACCCTAGATATGAGGGTCAACTGGAAGCAGACCAGTCCTCAAAAGACAGAAACTCTGCTTCAAATGCATTCAGTCTCAAAATGGCAACCAAACAATACAAGATAAATGACAGAGTTGTTTCATCTCTCTGTCCTATCAGTAACTGGAAAGCAGTGACCTCGCTCTAATCCAAGGCCAGTCCCTCCTCCAGGATGCTCTGTTAGTCATCCCCTGACCGCATCCATCTCCGTCAGTTGTACTCACTCTCCTTCCTGCACCTGTAGTCACAGTACATGGCTTTTTCATATCAGTTTTCTTTCTTCCTTCGGCATGCTCCATGCCATAAATTCAGAGGGATATTTTTCTTGTCGTTGGATGTTACAAAAGTGCTTCTCTGAGCAGAATGGACTGGTATTTCAGCTTGACCCAGGGGCTTGCTCAATGTTTAGCATGGTGCTTGCCACATAGTGAAAAATCAATAACTGCCATTGAATAAAAGGATTCAAATCAATAGCTACAAACATTGAGAAGATACATTTCAGGCCAACATAAGGATTTAGGGAAGAATTTGTGTTATTTTAAGTTACAATTTGAGATGGTTGCCTTAGGAACATAGAGTGTTAATCTAGGTGAGAAAATTGGTGGGGTTTTTTTGCATACAAAAAAATCCTATAATACCATCTTATTAGGCAAATATAATCTCCCACCCCAAACTAGACTGTGTGGGAGAAGCTCAATAGTGAATTGCTCCCCATCACAAAGTAAGACAGAATTGAGCATTTCAGATGGCAGCCCTGGATGTTCTAGGTTGGAAGAAAGAGAGAGAGAGAGAGAGAGAGGGAAAAGGGTCTAATAGAATGGGTGAGAGAGACGGTGGTAGACCAGAGACCAAAGAGAAGAATGACCAGTGAGAAATTAAATCCCTGTGTTGAAGATGACCAAGTAGTTTCACAATTATGGTATCTAATAATTGCTCTCCTTCTGTGATCTCACCAATTTGCAATAAAAAGTTTCATAAACAGCTTTTAGTTGTTGGTACTTTGGGGAATAAAATATGGGCAAGGTCATCAGAACCGGGGGCACGATCATAGCTGACAAGGGGACACTGCCTCTGAAAATAAGATAAAGAACCTGAATGGCACATTCTATGTGAGCAGAAATGCAGAATGAGAGGGGTCTAGGAGACCACTGGGTCCACAGAGCATCCCCTGGAATATTGGAGGAAATCTAAACTTTCCAAGTATACAACAATATGGAGGCTTGAGTAATTTTGCTTTTGCATTAGAGAAAATTGATACACAGAAAGTTTTATATTAGAGACTTAGAGACAGTTGAATTGCACAAGTAAGAGTTTTTTTTAACAGTCTGAAGTGTCTTTAGATGAAAAAGCAATGAGTGTTTTGGCCCTACAGGTATGTAACATGATCTAGAAGACAGCTCTGGCAGGGATGTTCAGTAGGGAATTCATGCTTTTGATTTTTGGATATGTTCCATCCATGAAGCTCTGTGGTGCAATGATTCTAAGATTCAAAGGTTCAGTGTGACACAGTGTAACTTTTTAATCTTTTTTAGGTAGAATTCTT
Organism: Camelus ferus; assembly: GCF_009834535.1. Lineage (NCBI taxonomy): Eukaryota > Metazoa > Chordata > Mammalia > Artiodactyla > Camelidae > Camelus > Camelus ferus. The sequence goes on from NC_045720.1 coordinate 16,402,009, forward strand.
TATATAGATCAACTCTATAAACAGGTAATTTGTGGTGAATGGCTTAAAAAAAGAGAGAAACTCTGTCTTTCCATCTGGTTAAACAAGATGTGAGTTGCTATTTCATATATGGCCCCAGGTTGTGTTGTGCTCGTGCTGTGTCCACTCTTACTGAATTTCTCATTTATCCTCTGGAGACTTCAGTGGGTTTGGTTTCAACCTGCACGGAAGCCTGGGTGGCTGTTCTTCCCCAACCCAGCTACCAACTCCCTGAGAGCCTGTTACAAAAGAGATTTGGAGCATTCTATCAGTTCTGGCTGCCATTCAAAGCAAATCTGAACTAAAGCTCCAGATGGAGACACCTACATGAATCTACAGGAAGAATGACTAAAGAAAACAAGTAAACATCACCAGTATCTTATATGTTAGAAGCAGAATAGATGATGTCAGAATGCTAACAGAACGTCAGTCTCTTCACATGGATGGTTCTCTGCCAACCAGAACCCCTTTGGTTAATGCTCAAAGTTTACATTAGAGAGACTTATCAAAGAACCTTAGCAATATAAGCAAGATGGACACTTTCCCCTCCAGATTTAGGCCCTGCTATTTGTTTTTTTACTGGGAATTCAATAAAATTGGATTTTCCTTGTTACACTCTGATGTTGGTTGACTGACTATCTTAACGTTTCCAGGAGACACTCCCCCAGGCACAGATCACTGGCTTCTTCTCCTCTCTTGAGAGACAACCTCACTTCTTCCATGCTTTGAAACAAAACCTATATATTTATAACCTCAAAATTCACATCTTCAGCATCAACTTTTTCCTGATCTGCAGACACATATACCCAGCTCCCCACTGAACATTTATGCTTGTTTTCCCCACATTGTTTATGTCTAAAATTAAAGTCATGAGCTTCCTTCACAAACCCCCTCCTCTACTTGCTCTGTCTTCAGTGAAGTCTCTGTCGTTAAAGATTCCGTCGTGTACTCAGTTGTCCAAGCCAGAAGCCTGAGAACCATCTTTTACAATCCGCCTCTCTCAGGTTTCGCATCCAATCAATTACCAAGGCCAGATTGATTTCACCTTTCAGTATCTCCCAAATCTCTTCTCTTCTCCTTTTTTACGGCAGTTATCCAGATCTAAACTACTTTTATCTTTTGCCTGTCCTACTTCAATCACCAGAAATTAACACAACATTGTAAACTGATTATACGTCAATAAAAATATATTTAAAAATTCCCCAAATGCTCCTTTCATATTCCCTATTGCCCCAGTTGTGATCCAGTCTGCGCACATCCTGCCATTGTAGTCTCGAGCAATTACAAATATGAATGTGTTACATCCTGCTAAGATCCCTGACGTGACTTTCCATTGCTTCTCTGGACAGTTCTAATATGTTCCAAGTGGCCTGCAAGATTTTCCCCTCCTTGATCTCTTTAGCCTCGTGATTTCTCAGTTCCTGACACCCTGTTCTTTATGCATTAGCATTCTTTCAGCTTTTTTTTTGGCCTGAGACACCCTTGTAGATCAAACCGGCTACCCAGTCCAGACTAGGTTAGGTACTTTTATTGATCCACACAGCATTCTGCTCTTCTCCATTTAGGGACTCATTGCAATTTCAGTTAATTATATGATTTGCCTTTTCTGCCAGACTGAAAACTCCATGAAGTTTCAGAGTATCAGCTTCCACTGTATCTCCAGTGCTTGTACAGTACCTAGCACTGAATATGATTCAAGATTAATTGCTGAATTTTTAAATAAATAAGGGCCTAAAATTATAAGAATTTAAATTTTCTCATCAATTTGCTATTTCAGGCATGTGTCATGTACCCATTTAAATGCAAATTCCATTTAACTTCTCAGCGGGCGTAATGAATTCTATTTATAGCAAGCATTAGGAGAGTTTGAAAAATTCCATTTTTGGTGAAAAGAACTCAAACAAAAATATGAAGCTTCTTACCATGAGGCTAGAAGAAGGCTCTTGCTGTAAAGTATAAGTCATTTCACTGAGATTCACTGAAATAATAACATACTTTTCTTCAGAGTATGACACCAATTAATTAAAAGTAGAAAAAGTGAGGGAAATAGAAAAATTATCACTAGACAAATAACAGCAATAGTTTTGCAGGTAAGAACTTTTGATAAATGCTGAAATTAGTGTGCAAAAGTGTATAATGAAAAAGATATTTGTATGAAAAGATGCTCCCCTATATAGATCATCTGGAAAGTGCAAATTAAGACAACAATGAGAGATCACTACACACCTATTAGAATGCCCCAAATCTAGAACACTGGCCACATCAAATGCTGGTGAGGATGTGGAGTAACAGAAACCCTCTCATTCATGGCTGGTAGGAACACAAAGTAGTCTAGCCACTTTGGAAGACAGTCCTGTAGTTTCTTACAAAAAAAATCCCCACTCTTACCATACGATCCCATAATCACCCTCCTTGGTATTTACCCAAAGATGTTGAAAACTTATATCCACACAAAAACCTACATGCTGAGGTTTACAGTAGCTTTATTCATAATTGCCAAAACTTGAAAGAGGTCAAGCTGTCCTTTGCTAGGTGAATGGATAAATCAACTGTGGTCCATCAAGACAACGTAATATTATTCAGTACAAAGAAGAAATGAGCTATCAAGCCACAGAAAGACATGGAGGAACATTAAATGCATATTACTGTGTGAAAGAAGCCCATCTGAAAAGGCTACCTACAATATGATTCCAACGACAAGACATTCTGCAAATAAAAACTACGGAGACAGTAAAAAGATCAGTGGTTGCCTGGGGTTAGGTGGAGGGGATGACTAGGTGGAGCACAGTGGATTTTTAGGGCGGTGAAAATAGTCTGAATAATCCCATAATGTTAGATATATGTCAATATATATTTGTCCAACCCTTAGAATGTACCACACCAGAAGTGAGCCCTATGGGTTTTGGGTGCTTATGATGTGTCAGTGTAGGCTCACCGTAACAAATGTACCACTCTGGGGGGGGGGGGGGTGACGACAGCGGGGGAGACTATGCATGTGTGGGAGTAGGAGGTGTATGGGAAATCTCTGTACCTTCTCCTCAATTTTGCTGTGAATCTAAAACTGTTCTAAAAACAATTTTTTTTAAAGAAAAGGATTTTTGCATTATCCCACAGTCTTTTTTCATAATCTGTTCTTTAATTACAGTGGGCAAAAGAGTCATTTTATAGACCTGATGGACCCCTTGGTAACCAATTTATCAAAGTTCATATATCACCAGTAATTAGACATATCAGTATCATGTACCCTGATCTGATGCACCGAGAGAAATACAGCATCATTTCTGTGACATCCTTGCCCAAAACAAATACTCTCAGTCTCCTATGTCTAATATTAGGAAATATCAGACAAACTCAAATTGAAGGTGATTCTACACAATAAATGACCAGTACTCTTTGAAGGTGACAAGGTGATGAAAGAAAGACTCCAGAAAGTTCATAGATTAGAGACGGAGATGTGACAATGAAATTCAACACAGGATCCTAAATTGAATCCTGCAGCAGAAAAAGGATGCAGTGGGAAAACCAGGGAAATTTAAATAAAGTCTGTGGGTTAGTGAATAGTGTGGTATCAATGCTAATTTCCTGGCTTCAATAACTGTACTATTGTTATGTAAAGTGCTAACATTAGGGGAAGCTGGGTGAAAGCTATATAGGAACTTGCCCTACTATTTTTGCAACTATTCTGTAATCTAAAATTATTTCCAAATAAAAAGTTCAAAAAATACATTCTTAATAATTTTTTTAATGGAGGTACCGGGGACTGAACCCAGGATCTGGTTCATGCTAAGCACGAGCTCTACCACTGAGCCATACCCTCCCCTTAATCAATCTTTTAAATTAGACTGATGAAGAACTTTTTGCCTGATGCCTTTAATCCCCATAATCTCTTTCAGATTCTCTTCACAGAGTTTTCCCCTTTCCTAGCCTAGATTTTCCACCCAAATACACTCATTTTCTTTCTCTAACTTCCACCCAAGCTTCTTCCACAGATTTATAGCTACTCATTTTTCAATTACCCTCTGATTTATACTCTACAGAGAGGCCCTCCTGGTTTATATAACCAATTTCCAGCTGCACAGAGACACGAAACTTGTTATTGTCCTTACTCACGATGGACTCAAGTGCCTGTGGGTGAACTCACCAAAGCCTTAGATGGTTATTTGTCTATCTCTAGCCTTGTATGAGAGGTTTTTAAAAATAATAATGCCAAAATTTTAATCTCAAAAATTTAATCCCAGGAACAAAACAAGCCCAGGTTGGTATCCTGACCTTTTATATGGCAAATTTCAGCAAAGAATGCAAAGCATTTTATGACACTGAATTCTGGTAATTAGGCCTGGCAGGCTGGGCAAGGCTAGAAAGCTTATTTTTATGAAGGGATAAAATACTGAGCCCAGAACTTGAATGTTTCTTCCAACACTTACAACAAACTGGCAGCCAGTGTAGTCGGTCCTCTGACCTTCATTTTCCTGCCTTCGTTAAGAGTTTCAACCACCCTCCCCTTTTTGAGATTTCTTATCTGCAGGTTGATAGACCAGAGACTAATGATTCTGAGAAGTCAGCAGAGAGGTCTTTGCCCCCGCCTTGCCTCCCAGCAGCATTTGAATGAGATATGGAGGTAGGTTACAGATTAGCTGGTAACTTTGCTCCATACAGTTCAGTTCCTCTACTCAGAAAGTAGGCTTTCAATTCGTGTTTAAAGCTGTTTGTTCTTGTTCTCAAGGAGACAGGCTATTTTTCTCTTCTTTTCTCCGGTGAAGTGCACTATATCATAGGCACTACTTCAAAGGGAAGAGTTGGATCAGGCTATACCGAGAAATCCCTAGTAACCTGCCATAAATTTAAAACTTTTTAGTACAGTCAATACTTTTCAAATGCTAAAGATAGGAAATGTGGCAATTTAAAAAAATTCAGCAAGTGTATTCCCCAAGGAGAACCCTTGCCTCCCTCCCACTCCTAGCTGCTGGCTTATTCCCAGGAATCTTTCTTATCTTTAAAATGTTGACCTTAGGAGGGAGCCAATAGGACCTAGCTCCAGACTGAAGAGATGAAATATCCAGAGTGGGAACCCTAGGTCATGCATCTAAGTAGATCTCCCTTTGTTCGTTTTGTATCAATGGGGTACACTGAACTCTTCTAAGAAGACTACATTAGTGTCCCAAGGATTCAGAGACTAGAGATATTCCAACTAATAGCTCTAAGGCAAATTCCTTCTAAAGTTCAAAGGAAAGATTAATAATACTTCTTTCCACCAAAACAAAATGTAAAAGAATTAATGAAATCTATAGAACGGTTATGGCAGAGATGTAGTTTCTTAAATCCAGGTTAACTGGACTAGGGTTGCATAAGAATCACCCAGCAATCTTGCTAAAAGTACAGATTCTTTAGCCCCAATATTTGATTTCCCAAATCAGTGATGCCTAACCAGGCTAGGAAATCTTACTCTGAAGGATACAAAGATTGAATCATACTAGATTCCATACATTTGGAAATTACCGTTTATCTATTCATCCTTTCATTTATCCATCCACCTATCTGTCCATTCAATGCATGTGTATTAAATCTCCCTGTATAAACACCTGCCTGAGTGTGTACACATAGTATACCTGCATAAACACAGGACTAGAACCATGTGCTAGGTGTATAATTACAGTAATATATAATCACAGCCTAAAAGGGCACTCAATTCGAGAAGATGTACAAAAAACAGGCAATTATGGTGTAGTCTATGAAGTGTAATGCTAGGGGCATGCACACAGTGAAATGGAACTCATGAAAAACTGCTCTGAATCCAGCCTTGAGGAGTTTGGGGAAAATCACTCAGAGGAAGTAAATTCTGACCCGGATTTTAAAGGAGAGTAGGAATTCCATTATGCTGTTCACCAGAAACTGACACATTGTAACTGACTATACTCCAATTAAAAAAATAAAAATAAAATAAAAAATAAATATAGGACAGTAGGAATTAAGTGGGTGAAGAAAAATTGGTAAAGAGGGATTGAGATGATGAAAAAGTATGTGCCAAGACCCCAGAAGTGAACAGAACATGATGGAGAGAAGATTTCCAGCAGCATAAATACAGCAAGAGTACAAGAAAGCCATGAGGAGACCGGTGAAGGGTAAGGTTGGAGAGTTAAGAATAGGTCCTGAAAGGCTCCATAGTAGAGTGATCATGGGTGACTACTTACCTGGGGCAGTCTTGGTTCATTCCTGGTGTCCCAGATTCATTTTAATAGACTCTCCTTTCACTCTCAAAAACAATAAATTCTATGGGTGGATGATACATTGCATGACTGGCCCACTTATAGGCAATGCTAAGGGGTCTAGCCTTTTGGTCAGAGGAAAACATTGCCCTTAAAAGGGTTTCAGAAAGAGAATGAATTGATTTGGTTTCTGATTTGACAATCTCACCCTGGCTGCAGTATATAGGACTGGAGTCAGAAATATTGTTTGGTAGAAAGTTGTAGAAATCCTGGCAAGAGCTGATAGTGGGAGTGAGCAGAAAGGAAGAGATGCCTCAAATACTAAGACCCCGACTGGACTTACCACTTAACATGTGATCTTGAACAAGTTCACCCAGAATCCATCCAACGCGGCCCTCAGTGACTGATTTCTCCTTCGCTGCCAACCAAGCCCCTCATCTCCATAGCACACTTTCCATGTCCACCTCCCACAGTCAGTTCTCTACATTCCCAGATTAGGTGGCCTTAATCCTAGCCCCAATTTCCTGGTCCTGGACCGCCATTTGACATTTCCTTAATGCCCAGATACCAAGTGGATGTCTCTAAGAGTAGCCTAACTTACTGGAAGATATGCTTAAGATTTATAGTTGCTTGAAGGATGTCCACCAGACTCTAACCTAATGACATACACCTTGAAGGCTACAGGGTTAAGCCATGTGACCTATGGGCATGGTCGCTGTGCACTGAGGACTTCCTAAAACAGTTCAATCACCTGTCTTGATGTTTTGGGTTTAGAAAATATGGTGTCTGAAGAAAGACGGCCATTTTTGCTTCACCCTCCACCATAAATACCTTTTCCTTTTCTCTTCTCATTTTCTCCACCCCTTCCTCTTTCCTTCCTTCATTTCTTCAGTGTCTTTTCTTTTTTCTCACTTTTCCCTTCCTCTGCTGTATACACATTTGCCTCTAAGCTTACCTCTGGAGAACTTAACCTTTGTAGCTGGGCTTCAAGGTCTTTCAGAATCTGGTTCCTTCCCACCAAGGCAGACCTTTGTCCAAGTCAGTTCCTTTCCTGGAGAACAACGTGACTTCTCCTTGTCACTGTGTTTGTTCATGCTGAGACTCTACCCATCAGAGCTTTGTCTTCACTGACTCTGCTGAACTGAGTATCCATCTTCTCCATGAAGCGTTTTCATTTTCTACTCCAGCCTGGAGTCGCTGCCCTCCTTTTCCACTCCGTCCCAGTTCCTTTAACAGCAGTGATCTGACTCTCTTTCTACAGTATGCAGTTATGCTCTGTCCTGATATAAAACTTTTTTATGCATGCATGTCTGATCTTAACAACTAAGCTGACATCTCCTGGTTGGGAGATTTTTATCTTAACATGCTCTTATATCACTCATCAAATCTGGCATAAATTTCACACACAATAAGTTACAGATTTTTAATTATTTGAGAAATAGAAAAGCTCCTTATTGTCTCTTTCTTTTGGGCTTTTATTTTCACCTGGCTTGCAGATACCACTCCAGTCTCTGAGTAGCAGTCTTATGGTCTTGTCATCAGACTTCCTGACTTGGGACCTTGGGAGAGGTGAGTTTCTTGCATAGAGAATGGGGTTATGAGAAACCATTATGCCTTTCCTCCAAGTTGTCACAAAGTCAAACGAAGCAACGTATCATGGTTTATGCTGAACTTATTTTGTGAGTGCGCATAGAGGGAAGGTCTGTTAATATATTTGTAAGATAATTGACCTCACTGTGGACAAAAGCCAGCCTGATGTCTTTCTTTTTTCCATTGCCCCTGAGTCACTTTTCCTCTGGGAACCTGGTATTTGTTCTTAAACCCAGAGGTAACTTGTACAACTGGTTCATCTCTAAGTGAAAGTCCAGGGAGGATATCATAGAGCTCATTCTAGTAGCTTAGAATTCTAGATATTTGCTTCTTCCTAATCTGTAGAGGTAATTAAGCAGTACATGGTCATTAGTGGGACAATTCACTATCATGTGCTCATCTTTTTAGATTAGGCTGTGGGACCTGAATTCATGGTACCTGCTGTTTCTTAATGGAACTTAATGGAAGCTAAACAAGTCAAGAAAAGCCTTCTTCCTTCCACCCTATCTATGTTAGCTAATATTTAAGCACATTAACTGTCCCCATTTATAAAAAAAATCCTTTGGGTGAAAGGGAAAATTTGTTGAAAAAAGATGGAAAAGGAGCACATTTGTTCAGTTTCATCCTTCATTCCTTTACCTTGTTATTCATTCCACAAATATTTTCTTTTGTACATTAAGTGGCAGGCAAGGCTTTGGAGATGCAGAAGTGAACCAAAAAGGAAATTGTCTCTGTACAAAATTGTACTCTAAAAATAGGGACAATTTTTAAAAAGTAAATAAATAAGATAGGTGCAATTGCTACAACGGCTCTGTAGGAAGTGAACAGGATGATATGAGAGAGAATAATGGGGTGTGGGCCACGTGAGGTGGGATGAGCAGAGAAGGTCATTCTGGGAATAGCATATGGACCAATTTTCAAAGAGCCACAGAAAGAGTCTTTCAGGCAGAGGAAATGGCTAGTGCAAAGGCCCTGAGGTGCGAAAGAGCTTGACAAGTTCAAGATAGAGAAAAGGGGATAATCCATAGCTAAAGAGGAGTAAGAAAACAAGAGTGGCATGGAGTTAAGTTGGAGAAGCAGGTGGCCAAAATCAGGAATGAGAAAATGAATGAAAGGAGTGATGTCTCTTTTGTTCAATTACCTGTTGATATCTTTAAGCAAAGCCACGTCCCTTTCTCCTAAACCTGAAACTGCCGTGGAAAACTTTGGCTCACCTCATCTAAACAGTGGTGTATGAGCTGTCTTCTCTAATTCAGAGCTTCCTCTGTTGATTTTACTCAGGAAAACCTCCTGTTTGAGAGGCCACGGGAAGACACTTTCCATATGCAAATAAGATCATGATTCAATAAGATGGTCTAATTTAGCGTAGATAAACATATTAAATATTATCCATTCTCCCATGGGATTTCTTAGAAATCAAAATGTTTCCCTTTGGTTTATAAACGCATACGGATTTGAAGGCAAATGTAATCTGGAAGGCTCTGATTCACTGACATTTAGCTCATTACCATGGCATTCTTTTACAGTGGTTTGAAGTTTAAGAAACCTCCTGAGACTACTGATTAAAAAACAATTATTTAATTTTTAAAAACCCTTTTAGCTCTTCTTGTTCTTCCAAACAGGAAATTATGATTTTTATAAACATAAATAGACAGAAAAGCCTGATACTAAAGTTCGTTTTACATAAAATGCAACATAAAAAGTCATGGTGCTTGTGGACGTTTCAAATTAGGCAAACAGATTCATGCACACATCCGTGATTTAGTGAGAAAATTAGACTTCGGTGAAATGAGCAATGGTGTCTTTTACCTAGAATAGAAAATTACAGCATATTATCGAGATGCAAGAATTTCACTCTGAATATTTCCTCACTGCACCTCAGTTTAGTGAGTTATTGAATTTCAGAGATTCCAGAAATACCAGAACTTTAGAAAAATGATCAAATCATAAATGGGCAGTGTTTGAAGAGATTTTATAAAAGGTCATTATTAGTTAAGGCACTTTTGGGTTATGAGTGACAGATGAATCCCCCCAGACTAGGTGTAAACAAAAGAAAAAACGAATTGGTTTATGTGACTGAAAAAGTCAAGGGTAAAGGGAGTTTCAGCCATGGGAGAATTTAGAGACCAAAACAATGTTATCAGAATGCTGTGTCTTTCAACGTCTAAGCTTTGGTTTCCTCTCTTGGCTGCATTTGACAGCAAGGTGACCTTAACGAAGCCGTGTGCTCCTAGGTCCCATTGAAGTCCCGGGGGGGATTAAAGAGACACACACATGGCCCTTTCTCAGCAATTGCTTCAAAACTCCGCAGATCTTTGACTGGGCCAGGAGTTCTTTTCCAAGACAATCACTGTGCCTGATGGGTGTGATTCTCTGATTGGCCCGGCTCCAGTGATGTGTTGCCCATGGAACTAGGGATTGAGTGAATTTTGCTTAAGCCATAGGTGTAGGGATGAGGAGGTGACATTCCAGAGGACAACTGGATAGTAAGACAAATAATGCAACAAAGCCTAACAAAAATGTCCACCACAGAACCTCCCACGCCCTACTGCATCTCATGTTTGAATCCCTTGAATTGAGAAGGTGGAGTCACAGCCTGGATCAAAGTCCTAGCGTTTCCATAAATTACATGGGTGACGGGGCCAAGTCCTCTCGCTTCTCTGCACCTCAGTGTCCTGGATTTTAACAGGAAGGGATTGAACTTGATGCTGTCTCCGAGTTTTCTTCCAGCTCTGAAACGGTAATGATCCCAAGCTTGCCAAATGAGAATGGGAAGACTCTTCTGGCCTAAGATTTCATGGAAAAGAAAACGGAAGCAGGCCCAGGTGCAGGGCAGAGAAGGGAGCCAGCAGACCCTGGGCCACAGAGCGAAGGAAGCAAAGAGAATGCTCGGGGGAGCGGGGTCAACTCCGGGACAGGACATCTCTCTGCAAGCCGAGGGCACCCTCCAGTCTCCACCGAGTGCTCTGGGAGTGAGTGCACTGGAGCAGCGGTGATAGTTGCCATAGAGAGGGATAAATAGACTGTTGTTTGGTGCAATAACTTGGTTTCTGCCAGAAAGTTTCACACTCAAAATAAATATTATATATGGCTCCCATCAGCAGTGCCTAATCTGGAAAGGGAAAAAAAAATGTATATTTTCAGAGGTGTTTTAATAAAGTGCTATAATTCTAGATGTTCATAATTTCTCATATAAAATCCTTGAAGTCATATGTGTTTTGGCATCCATTTTTTTAATTTTTAAAAAACAAATACAGAACATGTACCATATATTCTATTACCAGCATACAGTGGGATCTAGTGTATCGGACTGTATGTATCTGTATCAATATTTTGGAGTTATGTGTGAAGAACTATGGCTCTGTGAGTACCAGAGCTGACTGAGGTCATGTTGGATAAGACAAAGAAAAGCGATGGAATCTAGACTATTAATGAGCAAATTGAATTGCTTTTCTTTATTAATGTCAAAGGACATGACACTTACATCCTTTTCTTTTTCCTCAGGGCTTGGTCTCTAGTAGGTGTTCAGTAACTATTAGATGAATACTTTCCATTTTTAGCTCATTGGCTGTGTCCTCACCATTGCCCCAACCTCTCTACCAAACGGCCCACATCAAGTTCCTGCCTTTACGACATTTGTCAGCCTGATCACTCTCCCTGGGTCAGTTTTTCACTGACTTTCGTCAAGCCACACTGTGTCTAAATCTCTTAGTTAGTCTTCCTTGATTTCTTTCTTGGGCTGTTTTTCTTCCACCCACCCTTACTACATGTTGGTGTTTCTCTTCCTTTTTTCTTCTGCCAATTTCTCAGTGGTGAGCCAATGGATCACGCACCTGAGACATCGCCTACTGCTTGGATGCTCACGTCTCCAGAGTGCTGTCTCTAGCTCATATGGTTCCTCTGGGATCAGAACCTGTAGCTGAGAAGGCATTTGCAGATTCAGATGTGCTAATGAGTTTCACCAGAAGCTCGGCCTCCCACACACGCAACTTGCTTTAGTGGAAGGTACCACCATCCACACAGGCACTCAGGACAGAATCCTGAGAGCTATTTTCTATTAAGCATACATAGTTCATCTCTTCCCTGTTTATTTCTTTTTCTCCATCATTTACTTTGCCACTGTCCTAACTCTGAACTTCATCTCTTGCCTGGATGACTCAGTGGTCTCTTAACTCGCTTCTGTTTCTAGGTACCACTTCCATCCATATCAGAGAAACCCTTCTCAAGCAAAAATCTGATCAAGCCATGATTCTGTTTCAAATCTTGTGGCTTCCCTCACTCTTAAGAGTAAGCCCAAACTTCTCCATACAAATAATTCTCCAGATGACCTAGCCTCTAATTTCTAGACTCACTTCTGGCTCCTCCATTGTCCCCCATCCTAGGGGAACTATTTGCAGTTCTCCCAACATGCTCGAGCCACTTGCTTTGTTCCCTTGCCCATGACATCCTCACTTTCTAAAACCGCTCATCCCCTCAAATGACCTAATTAATTTACATTTGTGATTCAGGCTCAGTTCAGACAACTGCTCCGCCAGGAAGTCGTTTGCATCATGCCCAGCTGGGGTCAGGGGCCTCCTCTGCTCACCTCCAGCACTCTGTTCATAATCCTATTACAGCATACTTCATAATGTCCATATTCTTTCATGGGATTGCTCACTTTCTGTGAGCAGAGGTCAAAGAATTCATAACCTACTACCTAGAAAAATACCTGACCCACAATACCCCTCAGTATATTTCCATTGAATGAAGGAATGAACGAATACACACACATGCATTCACACACACACACATGCATTCACACACTCACACACCCCGCATATTGAGGCTCCTATAAAACAAGCCATATGTTCTTTTACTTTCCTAAAATGTTAAATATTGGCCTAGGAAGTGATTTTGGATCTTTCATGACTCACACGACGAGTACGTAGTTCAGGGTAGGCGGGACAAGCAAGCCCGGATCTTGGAGGCCACGTGGCCCCTCAGCTGTACAAGCCCACCAGGTGCCTAGAATCACGGACCTTCTGGAATACGGGGAGAGCAGCAGAATTTTAGATATGAAGACATTTAGTTTGTTTTCCCCAATCAGAACTTCAGATTTATGGGTAAAAGCACACAATTTAATATTACAGGTTGATTTGGGGGGAAAAAAAGCAACTTCTAGATCAATATGAATTTATTTCCTTCATCTTCTTCTATGTTGGGATGTGAAGCCAGGATTATCTCAGCCTTTAAATCTTGAAAAAGTTCCTGGACCACCTCATACTCCATCATCAAAGAAATCCTTCCTCCCTTCCTCTTCCTACTCCTGCTACCCTGACCATCAGCCCCGCACGTCTGGACCACAGCATCAGCTTGCTGGCTCTCCTGTCGCTCCTCCTCCCATCTGTCTCCATGCGTTGCAGCTAGAATAATCCTTTCCAAGGGCTCCTTTGCGTGTCAGTGTTTCTCCAGTGTTTACAGGAGAACACATTAAACCTATAGCTGATTATCCAGGCCTGACCTGCGCTCTGACCTCATTTTCTCATTATCTCCCTATGAATGCCTGTGGCTCATGCGAAAGGGCCCTCCTTGAGTCTTCTGTTTCTTATCTGTCCTGCTTTAATAATGACAGTCCTTATCTCACAGGATTGTCATGAAGATTGAATGAAACAATACATGAAAAGCTCCCAGCACACTGCCCTGACATGTTATTGGCTCTTGATATTATTATGGCCCATGGTTAAAAAAATACACATTACCCCTTTCTGGCACTCCCAGGAGCAATTCCTTCTTAATTTTTAGTCATCCTTCGCTCATTAGGATTCCCTGAGAATAAAGAGTCAAAACTAATTCTAACCAACACCCAAATGCCAATCATTCACATTGAGAACCTGGATAGTTATAACTTAGTTCTTTGCAATAAATAATTCCAGCTCTTTTCAGATGATGAAACACACTTTAGAGTCCTCCGTCTGGAGTTTCACTGTGATTTCTAACAGTTAAACAGCCACTCAAAAGTGTTACTATTTTGAAGAGCAAAGAGTTTGCCTTTTTTGGGGGGTGGGGTGCTGTCAAAGCTGGAGTCTGAATCTGCTATGCTGTGTAGTATTAAGGTGGTCAAAAGACAGCACGCCAGCCACTGGGGCACTTGCTGAGAACATGAGTGGTACAGCTGTCGATGGTTGATGCATGCCCCCTTATTTAAATTGCCTGAAATCAGGCTGTAAAAACAAGGCTATGCTGAAGCAAGAGTACTGGACGTGGAATCTGAAAAATCTGTCTTCTGGGACCTATTTAGAGCTAGTGATGTGATCCATTAGTATCCGTTTATTTCTCAGTAGAATGTGAATAGTATCTATCTTCTTAGAAGACTGTCATAAATAACAAGTTACACATGTGAAAACGTCTTGCTTAAACTGATAGTTTGACTTCTGTCTGTGATTTACACATATAAAACAGCGTGATATGCAAAGCATGTAAAAAAGATTTTCATTATATTTGTGATATTTGCTGAAAGCGCTGTTTCTTTGAGATCAAATTAGGTTCCTTTCTAAGGGGTAAGTAACTATGACAGTCAGAGTCAACTGCAAGCGAGTACTGAGAAGGTTTCTTATTATTGTTTCTTATTACGGTTGGTGTTGGTATTCCTGAAGGGAAAGAAGGCATATAGAAGAAAGGGATTTTTATATAGAAGAGGAAATTTGAGAAATATGACTATTTGGGGGTGAATGAAAATAGAATTTGAAATTTTTCCCCTTAATATTGAAAACTGAGTTGTTTGATAAAAAGCAGATTTATTTGAGCTAGTGTCTGTAATACCAGAACAGCGCAAAAAGTCTCCACTGCCCCTTGGAGGGAAGTCCCGGGTCTGTACTGGGCTAGTCTGGTCAAATAACAGCGACAAAAAAGCAGTAGCACCAGCAACTCCTGCTTCAATTCTGACTCCTCAGTAAGCTCAGAGCATTGAGCATCGTCCAGACTGAAGAAAAAACTGACCCAGAAATTAAGAGACTGGCGCCCCAAATCTCACAACCAAGCCAAAATATGAAACAAGTTCTACCTGGCTCCCAACTCTGTGTTCCTTTCATGGTCCCACCCAGCCAAGCTGGTTGTGAAAATAACTGTGACTTTAAGCAAGAGGGCAAAGACCAAAAAAAAAGGTTATTACAAGAGGCAGCATTGTTTCTTTTTTACTTTGATTATTGCATGACACGTCTGATGGCCTTAAATGTGTGTTGTTATTAGTAATTCAATCACCGCTAAGGTTGTTAACTGAAGGCTGAGAGAGCGGTGCCCAACCTCAGCAGAAGGAATGGCCAAGTTCTGCAAACAGGGATCCCAGTCAATACGTTTCCAAATTGTATCTTTTTTTTAATTTCTTTTTTTTTTTCAACTGAAGTACGGTCAATGACAATGTGTCAATCTCTGGTGCACAGCACTATGTCCCAGTCATGCATATACATAAATATATTTGTATTCATATTTTTTCCATTAAAGGTTATTATAAGATATTGAACATAGTTCCCTGTGCTATACAGAAGAAAGTTTTTAAAAATTTAAATCTACTTTTATATATCGTATTTTGATTACCAGTGAAGGATATTGAAAGATGTTGAAAAGATGACTTTGGTGGGGCGTAGGTAATTAATTTATTTATCTATTTTTAGAGGAGGCACTGGGAATTGAACCCAGGACCTTGTGCGTGCTAGGCATGTGCTCTACCATTTGAACTAGACCGTCGGTCCCCAACCCCAAAGGATGACTTTAAATTTTAATTCAGTGAATGTGTCCAGGATATGAAAGAATGCCGACGCTTTTAGTGTCTCCCTGTCTCTCTGCCAAGTGGAAACAGGCATTATGATTACATTTATTGCTATCTATGTTTTTAACGATCAAGTTTTGGCTTCGTAACATAAAAGGAACCGTAACTCTCAGCTCTTACTTAGAACAGCATGTAACATACGGTCTTAAACTGTGGGTTTACACGTTACCCCGAGGCAAGGGACTTAAGAGTACATCGTGTTAAAATGGAAAATCTTTCTAAAGTTTCCCACCCTTGAGCAGCCGCCTCTCGTCTCTAAAATGTACTCAGAGTGCCCTCTGCTGGTTGGATGGGAGAACAGCTAGAAGAAAAGTGATGAACACTGGTTTTTAGCATTGGATGCTCTTTGATTAATCTGACTTTAATAGACATGGAAATTACCAAGTGATCAATACGGAAAAACAATGGGGCAGAAAAAGGATTCTCACTTGTGACTTTGCAGTGTAAATATCAAACTAAACTAAATTCTACAAAAAAGCTTCCCGATGTTGGACTGAAGTCTTGCTTTGGGGTCATTTGATCGATAGGGATGTCTCACAGCTATTGATTTTGAGTGACCAGAGCTCATCCGAGTTCTGGGTAGATTTGTCTCAGGTCCCCTAAACTGCAGGACAGGATGCAGTGGAGCCTGAGGACACCAGCTTTGCATTTGTTTTCATTCCTTCATGCACATCACAGCCTGGTGTCCTTTGCTTGAAGCCCAGCAGCAAAGGCAAAGGCTGGTATCAGACTGGGGTGCAGAAACAGAGGTGGCTGAAGATCCGTGGAAAGTGTTCTATGCTTCATTGTAAAACACTCTAGCATTTGTTCGGTTCAATCGACCGAATTCATGGCCGTGGTAAAACCTAAAAATTGTAAATTTACTCAGCTCCTTGTACTTGGTTAAAAATTGTAATCCCAAAAATGTTTTAGATACTTCCGGCCTCTAGGACCCTGTTGCTTGGGTCTGAAATGTGGCTGTGTTTCTAATGGCAGGACTTGCCACAAGTCTCCAGATTTCAGTGACCTCAGTTTCCACATCTGGAAAACGGTGAACATAAGGGTATGTCCTGGGTGGTTGGGAGGATTAGTACGATGCATCTAATACTCAGGTCAGCGACTAGTACATAGTGAATGGTCAACAAACATTAGCTGCTAGTGTTATTCTGCAGTCAAAAGAGGGGGAGATTTTGTTAAAAGCGTCATTCACAGGGGAGTCGTTAAAACCATTCCTTGACGTTAGAGTGTCTGATATTCAGAGAGTAAAATTACATGTCAAAACGTGTTATGGATACTGGGGATGATGGCATTTCTGTGACTGGGGGGGGGGGGGGAGGCAGAGAAAATGAGCAGAATCACCCTCCATCAGTCCTACCCGGAGCTCCTGGGGTTCAGGGTCCTCACTCCCTTATAGTCTGGATTATTCTAGCCTTCAGGAAGGCTTGGTCCAATGAGGGGGCTCTCCCTGGGCATTCGGGACCCTGGCAATCGATAGAGGAGGTACAAGTTGTTAGGGAGTTGGGAATGGGACAGGCAATCTGTAACCCTGTCTCTGCCGGCCCTGACTGGGCCACATTCACTGCAGGAATGAAAGCGCAGACACTCCAGCCCCCCAGCACCTAGTCTGGGATGCTGGTATCCAAGCTGAGTCCAGTCCTGGGACAAGCCTTTCACGATCTTGGACAATCCACTGCTGATGTGGGGGAACTGGCACATCCCAGGAATGGGTACCAGCTGTGGCAAAGCCCCCAAACAGAGAGAGAGCTCGAAAAGCCAAAGGGCTTCCCAATCAACTGTAATGTATCTGGTAAAAGTAACCTGGAAGCAAATGTGGCTTGACCTCATCGCTGCTGGGACCCCACCTGGACAGATAAAATGGCAACGTAAGGTCTGTGGAAAGCCTTAAAACTTGAACAAGAATTCAGATCTGCCCCCACTTGCCCCTATCATCCGTGGTCCTCAGCCTGCTCCAGCAGAGGGGGATACAGTCCTATTTGGGGTGGGCACCTCCCACGCCCTGGGTACAGGATGCAGGCCGAGGTCATCTTCAGGTAAGGACCACTGGAGGCAATCAGAGGCCTCATGTGGACTCACTCTTCACTGGTTCCCCAGAAATAAACCAAAGATGACAGTCCTGGTTGATACCAGATCTGAATGTACTCTGTTACATGGTCACCCTCAGAGACTTTCTGGCCCCTCAGCGCCATTGATGGTTACAGAAGGCAAGCAGTCATGGTCTGGAAGGTCCCTTTGACACTGCAAAGTGGATGTTCTCCATGAGAGTACGAGGTGCTCATCCCTCCAGTCCCAGGGAGCATATTGGCATTAATATCCTACGAGGTCAAGCTCTGAAAGCCTGTATCAGTGAATCCCCCTGCTGGGTTACAGTAATCACACCAGTGCTGGGGGCATTTGGCAGCTGGGAACCGGTAAATCTACTGCCCCCTCGGAGAGTGGTAAATGTCAAACAATAAACTGCCTGGGGCATAAGGAAACAGGAGACCCTCTCCAAGAACTACTGTGCATCTCCCCAGCAGGGCTAGCATTTGAGTTAGACGTGTCTGTGGTCGGTGACTCCGGAAGGTCTGGGTCGGGCAGCGTGGCAGAGACAACAGAAAGAGAGGCACCCCTAGGATTTGGGTCTCAGCTCTGGAAAGGGGCAGAAACCCCCAGGGAACGCCAGCTCCTACCAGTGTACACAGTGCTGCGCCACCTAGAGGCTCTCGGGAAGAAGCGGCAAATCCGGGTGAGAACTTCCCTTCCTACGTGGGGGGCGGGGGTGGTGACTATGTTCCATCCTCCCACCTCCGCCGTGGCTCGAACCCCCACGCGGACTAAATGGCAGCTATTTGCAGCCGGGGATCACCGGCCAGCCCACTGTCTCCAGAAATGCCGGGCCTGTGGGCCCTCCCGCCGCCTCGGCCCCTACTGCCGCTGCAGCCCCCGCAGGCTGGAGTCTGAGGGCGTGGCTAACGACGGTTAGCATCTTTTCATGAACTTTCTGCCTATTTGTGTGTCTTCTTTGGAGAAACGTCCATTCAAGTCCTTTGCCCATTTTAAAATTGGGTTGTTTGTCTTTTTGTTGTTGAAAGAGCTCTTTATATATTCCGGATACTAGACCCTTATTAGATACAGGATTTGCACGTGTTTTCCCTATTCTGTAAGTTGTCTTTTAACCTTCTTGACAGTGTCTTTTGATACACAAGAGTTTTGAATTTTGATGAAGTTCAATTTATCTATTGTTGCTGCACTTTGGGTGTCATATCTGCGAATTCATTGTTGAGTCTAGGGTCGTGAGGATTTACCCCTACGTTTTCTTATGAGTTGTATCTCATGCATCTTTTGTGGAAGGAAAAGTGTCTTGAGGTGAGAGTATTTACAGACTCATGAACAATGTTATTACTGAGTGCCTGAGCCACAAGCATGGAATTCTATTCAACACAGCATCTAACCAGGAAGATAGCCCTATGACTGTGGTCATTGATCATATCATATAATGCACCATCCAGAAGCAGCCGGCCTGACAGAGTGTTCAAATGGCCAGTTGAAGGCAATATTCTTCGAAGGTGGGGAGCCATCTTCCTAGGTGTCAGGTACACACTAAACCTGAGACTTCCGTAGGGCACTGTGCCCTCAAAAGAAGAACTCACAGGGCTGGGAAAAAAGAGATGAAAGCGAGAGAAGACTCATTTACCATCACTCCCCATGACTCACTGTAGAATTGTTGCTTCCTGTCCCTGCAGCTTTGGGTTCTTCATGGTTAACATTCTGATCTTCAAAGGAGGCTCATTGTTACCAGGGGACAGGAAAAGGGTTCTGTTGAACTACAAGTTGTGGCTTTTGCTGAGCATTTTGGACCATTTAGAAGTCGGCAGGCAAGAAGGATTTGCCATCTTGGTTGGGGTAATTGATCCTGGACAGGAAGGAGTGGGGTTGTTATTACAGCATAGAGACAAGGAAGGATAGAGCTCAGGTGAGCCACTTGGGCACCTTTTGGTACTTCCTTGCCCAGCTGTGATTGTGAATGGACATGTGCAGTGACCTTCACCTGAAAAATGTGTTGTTGCCAGGAATTCAGACCCTTCAGGGATGAGGGTTTGGTTCACAACACCAGATAGATGACTAAGACCTGGAGAGGAAGGTGATCGCTGCTGGAGGAATTCAGGATGAATGATCACAGGGAGATTATGAGTATCGGTTATGGCTCCAAGACCAGCTGCTGTGATGGGACTAGTAAGTTTAACTTCCTTGTTCTAATTTTTCCCTGAGGACAAGGTTCCATGGGAACCCTGAGAAGTGGCTCTCAGGACATGCATGGAGAAGCAGATTTATTTGGCACAAATCGCAGAAAATGGCAGTCGCCAAGGGAGCAGTTCAGAACTCCCAACAAAGAACCATCCGCAGGGAGTGCAGGTATCTGACAGCCTCCAGGTGCAGGTGCCTTTGCTGTTCCTTTAGCTTTTAAGCCAATGAGCTGAGGTCACAGCCTTTCTGGGCAGTTCACAGCCAATGACTGAGCATGATGTGGGTACAGGGCTCAGCTCTTGTAGCTCGTGTGGGACTCTGCTCAGGGGCAGTCCTGGTGCTGGAGCTCCCTGGTGAAGTGGCTGAGACTTTCTCAGAGCTAAAACACAGTCTGAAACTCTTCCTGCCTATCATCACTTACTTTTCCCTTTCCTCTTTATCCTTCACAGGCATTACTTCCAATAAATTGCTTGTACTTTTAACTCTGTCTTGAGTTCTTCTTTCTAAAGGACCCACTGCCACAGGTTTGTAAATATGATTCCCATCGATAGACGAGGATACAGGCTTCAAATAAACTGGCTCACCTCAAGTCCTACAGCTCATAGTGGAATACTTTTCCTATTTAAATGTTTATTTAGTTTCATGCTGAATAATATCCACGAAACCATGCCTTTGACGTGCAAATTACACTTTGCTAATGCACACTGAAAGTGTAACTATTAAAAAAAAAAGTCTGAGTCAACTCTTACTCATCTCACATTGGGAAAGAGTGTAATAGCACATACATGTGCAGAGAATTTACTTGTTCTATAAAAGTTTGGTTAAGAGTTAATTTTTGAGATTTAGACAACTTTTCCATTCTAAAGAAATGGTGTAGCTTTCATCTCACCAAAAAACTAAAGCAAAGGTGTTGATAAAAGTCAATGCCCTGTGGCTGCCAGACCCTAAAACAGACACTTCTTATCTAAATAAGACATTTGTCTTCTTTAACACATCCATCCAACCAGGAAAGGAGCTAAATCCAGTTTCCTGACCTCCAAATCAATGATCCATTCCTGTGGCCTCTAAAATGAGCATATGCAACCTTAAGAAATAATGAAGATGATTTATGACACAGAATGTCAAAATACTTTAATGATATTTTATGATTTAAAATTAAAATGCTTTACTGATACTTAAAATCAGTTTGCACTAGTTCAAACATTTCATCAATAGAGTATGTTATGTTCAAAAATTGAGACAACTGTTGAACTGCCTAGAAGTAAAAAATCTTTTATTCAATCACTGTTAAATATTTTATGTATTTATGTATATAAACAAATGAGTTTACTCAGATTTCAAACAATTTCCACACGGAAGTTTTAGTGTATTCACTAAGACGGAATAGTTAACAATCAGTAACATGCATAATTTCGTGAAAAGTCAATGCAGTCTGATGCATCAGAACGTCATTGCTTCAACTCAGCTGTACACTGACTCAGGACATCAGGCACACTCAGAATGATACATTAAGCTACATACAGGGAACGCAACAACATCCTTCATCTAGAATGCCTCTCATACATATCCAAGGATAAAGCTTGGAGCTGGGAGACATGAAAAATCAAAATGCCACATTATATATCTAGATACATCCATTTCCCATCTCTTGTTAGATTTACAATAGTAACTATCACAATTTCTGACCCAAACTACTGGCCATAGAAAACAAACTAATGGTTACCAAAGAGGAAGCAGGGGAGTAGGGGGAGGGATAAGTTGAAGTTTGAGATTAACAGATACAAACTATTTTACATACATATATATATAAAATAGATTAACAAGGTCCTACTGGGTAGCACAGGGAACGATATTCAATATCCTGTAATAAACCATAATGGAAAAGAAATCTGAAAAAGAATATATACACACACACATATATAACTGAACCACTTTGCTGTACACCAGAAACTAACACAACACTGTAAATTAGAATTACTACCATTAAAAAAGCTGCTAGCCATAGCCCTCCACTCCCGTCGTAATTATAGAAAAACGACAGTCCTTGACAAGTAGCTCTCAGTTCTGGTGATGCTTTCAGGATTATCTAGTCAGTCGCGTGTACGGTGACACCTTTCGCCATGAAAAAAGTCTGAGTAAAATGATGAGTTTATATGGAACGCCTAGTTTTTATATGTACAACTTCTCTGCTACGGAAGACTTATCATATGACATTTTTACAATGCACATATATTTAATTACCAGAGAGTCTGTAAGGTTTGGATTCACTCTGAACATAAGCAGAGCTGGGCGAAAAACACCTAGCCAGTTTACACCAGAAACGTTCAGGTGTCAACAACATCCGTGTTTACAGAGTGCATTGATTAGAACACAAGAATGAGGTACTGTCATTGGTATGCATTCATTCGTGAATTCAGTATGTAGTTACTGAGTACCTGCTGTTTGCTATGCTCTGTTCTGGGCACTGGGGATAAGAGCTGCAAACAAAGCAGATGATTCCTCTCTACAGGCTTTACGCTCTAGTGGAGAAGAGGACAAGCTAACTAAATAAATTAGATATATGCTCTGTATGCTGTTCTTAAAATATGTGCCATCCATGCCATGGAGAAAATGCAGGAAAGGAGAACAGGGAGTGCTGGTGTGAAATTCAGGTTTAAACTCGGTTCTCAGGGAGGGCCCCCCTGCAAAGGTGGCAGCTGAAAGGAGACACAAAGAGGGAGTGGAAGCAAGCCACATAAGTAGAGAGGAACCAGCACTGACCCATTGCGCAGGGCACTGCCTAATACATGCTCTCTCTAAAAATAAGAATTTTCAAAAAGTTAAAATATATATATATTTATATTCTAAAGATGATCACCTCCCCCCAAAACCCTGGACTCCTCCCACATGAATACATTAAGTTGCCACCCGAGACGCTGGCACACTTAGCAATAAACTTGAAGCGTGATGTTCAGGATAGAACCTTTGTGATGATGACTTAGAATTCTAGATTCCAACATACACAGAAGTGGAAATTCATACTCCGTGTGTAAAGGTCAAATGATGTATCTCAGACTGGAGAACCCTTCTGGTGTTAGTTTCAGGGCTGATCAGAGAGCCAAGCCAGTTCAGGAAAGGGCTGTCTTGACATAAGGCAACAGCAGACCGAAAACCCATAGTCCATAACCAGAATTAAGGTCCAGAGAAATATTCAGGCAGCCAAGCACTGGGGACCTGTGCACACCAGAGCTGCCTAACTGTTCCCTATCATGCAAGTTTGGCCTAAGTTCTTAAAGCTGACCTCATGACAAAAAAAGTTCCAAAAGATGACATCTATCATAAACAGTTTTATATTATTAAACATTCTTCTAAAAGAACTGAAGGTGGGGAAAAAAAAAAGAAAAGAAATGAAGGGGGGAAAGGGTCACATTTTTGGATATATAAAGTATGTAAAATGGGAGAACTGGGGGGGGCGGGTACACAATCATGAAAGGCCTGGACTTTGCAGCCAGACTGCTAGGGTTTAAATCCCAGCTTTCCCACTTGCAGGGTACATGATTCTGGGTGTTTCTTAAGGTCTGTGTTTTAGTTCCCTCATCTTTAAAATGTGACCATAATATCTACCCCACAGAGCTGTCACAAAGGAGATTAAATGAGCCAATATTTGAAAAAATGCTTAAAACACTGCTTGGCATATATTAAGCCTATATAAATGTTTTTAAAAAATAAAATAGAGTATAATTTAAACTTCTTTTATAATATTACTTCCAAAGACTTACCTCTTGGACCTCATCAAAGAAAAAAGATTTATTGGCATTTACTGAGAAACCATCTTTTACACAGAAATGTTTAAAACAGAGTTCTTTTATATATTATGAGTCTAGAAGCTCCAAATCTGTCAAGATTATATCAAACCTTTAACTGAATTTCCAAGTGAATTGCATTAAAAAAAACAGATGACCCCAAAAGATTATCAAATGAATACTTTATTAGAGTCATAACACTTATAAAATAAATTTCTTTTCATCACGGAGTTACCAGATTTTAAAACCAGCCAACACTTTCTCACTTTTATGGCTAAGGTATACCCAGAAATTCTCCAATGCCATCATTTTTGTTCAAGTGTTTTGTCAGTCAGCTCACAAATCTAGATCGCAATTCATCTACAATTCTAAGTATTCACAGTTAGATGAGTTTGGGGCTTGGTTCTTAATGATCTAGAAGCAATCCATTTACAAAAGTGCCACCAAAGCAGTTTCGTGAAATCATTTCATTTAAAGCCACGAAGCATAGACCTGTTACACCTCAGAAACAAAAATAAAATCTCACAACTAAATCTAGCAGACTGACTAACAATTCCAGCCAGGATGAACTACGTACCCCTATGGCACATTTATGACGTTGTAAAATACAATTCATAACACAGGTGTAAGTGTGTGGGGTGGAGCTAGAAAAACCAAGGAAGTTGGATATCATAGAAAAGCTACAACATCAGTGTCCCGTCCTAAGACTGGTTTCCTCCTGCCGCGTATTAAACACGTCTTCTCCACATATTAAACATGTCTTTTATCTTTATAATAACATCACAAACCACACCCTAATAAGATTCTTCTTTCTAGGGGATTAGTACATAAACATCATTTGTTCACTGAGCATTGATCATGCCACTCATTCAGGATTGTTCTATGCTGCATGAAATCTAACGGTCCAGTTTACACATGGCACTTGTAGGGGATGATTCAGCCAAAAAGCAAAGGGTTGAAAGTATAAAATAACCCAAAGCCCACTTTCCCCAGAGGTAGCCCTTTCGGGGCAAGAGATAAGTATCTTGTTTGTATAGTGTGGGGGGAGGTGGTGGGAACTAACTCTAACTGGTTCTCCTCTTCAAGCCATTTTGGCACCTTTTCACAACCAGGGTCTCGGGGCAGGGGGTTAAAATACTTTTCTGTGCTATTCAGCCAGAGACAGCTTTTGTGATGGCTGTTATTTTAAAACCGATTCCGTGTTATTTGTCACCAATGCAAAACAACATAGACTATTCTGGAAACATGTGAAGACCTACACCTTTAAGTTATATTTCATATACTCCATTCAAATTTAACTCAGGAAGTCATGTAAAAGGATTAGAAGGAAAAAGTGCACTCTTCAGAGAGCTCCTATTTGGTAAAGCCTCACATATCTACACACAAGTATTCGTATATTCATGCACAGGACAAGGAGCTGCATTCTGAAGCATAAATGAACCCGAAGCAAGACATCAGGCACTAGACACTGATTCCAGGAGTGGTTAGTGGTCTCTGGGGCTCTCGCTTTAAGAATGCCAGATGAGAATTCTGCTCAGTTGTTAGAAAACCCTTAGGGTTGATTAAGCATCTAGGGTTCACGTCATAAATTACTTTTTCCCGTACCCAAGATGCTGCTTGAATTAGCTTCAAAAGCTATATGACCTTTCCAGGGTAAGTGTTTGACCATTATCCCAAAGACAATGTGATTATTGCATAACGAGGCTAAATATTATGTGGCTTGTCTAATTGGCTTTATACCTTTCAGGATCAGTTCAATAAAATAGAGAACACATAGCTGAGGTTTTACACCAGAGGTCAGCAAACTATAGCCTGCAGCCCATGGGCCAAATCCAGCCTACTGCCTGTTTCTGTAAATAAAGCTTTATTGGAACACAGCTGTCCTCACCCATTTCTGTACTGTCTGTGGCTGTTTTCATGTAGTAACAGCAGAGCTGAGTAGTTGTGACGAAGACTGCCTGGCCCACAAAACCTAAAATATTTCCCATCTGGACCTTTAGATAAAAAGAGTGCTAATCTCTGTTTCACACTAAAACAGAGTTCAGTGGGAAGCCTACTCGAAATGAGTTTTTCTTAGGGAGTTTGAGTTACCTATTAACAATAAGGTTCAGGTGACTGAGCCACTAAACACAAGAGATACCCTTTTTTCCATGAACAATAGCTGTGTATTTGATGGAGGTAAAGGGAAATTTTCTTTAAAATAAGAAGAAAAAAAAAGAGAGAGAGAGAAAGAGAGAGATATAAAACTAAAGGCCGTTTCTCGGTTTAACATCATCATAAAAAAATTCCACCCATGAGATGAACCAAAACTTATACTTAGATCCTCTACATAGACTAAACAAATTACTTTTGGAACGTTGTCCCATCTGGACAAAATGGTATCCAAGTTGATCAGACATAAAAAGCACACAAATGAAACTAACACACAGAATTTTCAGTGTCTCAGGAGTGTTATGGTCGCCATCTTCGTAAAGCCAGACCCAAACTGCAACCATAACAAGCTGTCGTCACAAAGGCAAAAATCTAAGAAAAAAAGAGACAAAAATTCACATTAGATTTATAAGAAAACAGTTGTCCTAAGAAACAGCTGTCTGAAGACTGACCAACCTACCTAAAGATACTTCATCAGCTATTGAAAATGGTTTATATTCATCTCTTTTCTGATGATTTTATCTCCTCAGATCATTAACCCTTCTCTTAAACATTCTAGCCCCTAATAATTTTCTCATCTGTAGACCCATCTTTGGATTGAACATTTGTTCACATACTGGACTCACTTGTTAAGTATCAGTGAATCCCCTAACGTATTCAAAACCTTATGATGAGATGTCTGTTCAGACAGTGATTTCACAGCCAAGCAAAGTGCAACTCTCAGGACTTGACGATGTGTCAAGTCATTTCTGCGACAATGGAAAGTGACTCTAGAGTTGAACAGAGAAAACCCACAGAAATGTGTCATCAGGTTGGTGTGGGAGATAGTCCTCAAGTCTGCACTTAGCTCTGAATTACTGTTCTTTGTATTCAACAAGGGTTTCTTTAGCACTACCTGTGTGTACATCTGCAGATTTGGCACACACAGGCAAATGACAGGTACTGTCCTCAGTCTTTTGGGGTTTATAATCCATAGAAAACTACAAAAGCAATTAAATATTATGATGTAGTGCAGGGATCCTTTAGCAGGAAGCAATAGCTCTGAGAAGGAATACTGCATTCACCTACAGAACACTTTCACAGCGTAATTACCATTCTGCTATTTTCCCCACCCTTCTTCTGCTGGCTGTCTCTCTGATACATCTCTGATCTAGACACTGTTCGCTGAATGAGAAAGACCACTTTTGATACCTCTTATTAGTGCAGAGGAATTTTCCCCTCTCTCTAAGTCATGTTGAAATAAAAAGAAAAGTGAGGGACACAATATAATGGCACAAATGAATGGGTTGTACATTTAAGTGTCACTAAAACTCAGAAACTAAAGATTTACTTCTATTGGAGTGTTTGGATGAAAGGCAGAGCTTGAAGCACGTAACGCTTCACTAAGGCGGCTTCACTTACAGAGGAAGGGAAGAACAAATCTTCCTAACCATGGCTGAAGTTACAAGAGGTAAAAAGCACAAGTAATTCTTTTCACTTGTAGTAAGCTTGGTTGTGCAAGGCTAACCACTTCCACTGGCTGGCTATAATCTTACATGAATGTCAATCTCATCCTGGTTATTTTCATCATCCATAGCCCTAGGGGTAATAATAGTACTTTGCTCATAAGGTTATTGTACAGACAAATAGCCATTATATGTTTCAGGCTAATGGCTATTATTAAAGAAAAGTACTGTTGCCCGAGGAGTTTCTTGGCGACCTCAATGTGGGGGCAGGGAGTGCGGGGAAACTCATCAGACGCTTACTGTGGCTGCTACGTTTATGTTGTACTGGTTATCACTCAAGAGCGGCTGCACAGCCACGGTCGTATTACAATGCAGGTCGTGCAGGGACGTGGCTGCTGCTTCCAGTAAAAAGGCTCCAAAGTAGAAGACAAACACTGTAAAGTGGTAAGCAAAATCCTGGAAGAGGATGAGAAAGAGAGACATCCACAATTAAAAACAGTAAGCTTTTTTTTTTTTTTTCTGTTTCTTATTTGAAGTGAAGTTTAAGTTCAGGAAAATGAGAACATTTAATGAGACAGTCTTTAACTACATTTGCCATTTATTTTGGCTCCCTTAGTAACGCTGGGCTGTTAGAATCCCAATGAAAATCAACCGACCTGTTGTAATTGGCACAGTGGCAAACCTCCTGATACACTGAATTTTCTAATAAAACATATGATTTCGGTTTAGATTAAGGCTCCATAGACTTCCTGTCCTTAAAATCCAAGTAAAATAGCATTTAAACTACATCTTGTTAGAGTTATTATATAATAACTGTACTATCGTTGTATATTATGTAGTTATATAATAATATACACATTTTATAATTGAGTATTTTGTTTTTGAGCAATTATTATTTTCATCCATTAGACTGTCATCCCTTACACTGAAGGATACAGAAGACCTATGAAATCACTGAATCCAATACCATATCTCCCGTATGCTAAAGAACAGAACAAATAATGTATCATATACTTCTACAAAAAGTAGAGGGACTTTTCATACAAATCTCAATTGTTATTAAGTTATTTCATCTGTTGCTGGCACTAACATGACACACAGAGAATTCACATCATCTTACCTGAGTTAATATACCAACAACACACTGCTGTGTATTTTGCTAACAGCTCCTATACCAGGTACTTGACATTCATCGTTATTCACCCTTACAACTG
This sequence comes from Camelus ferus, assembly GCF_009834535.1. NCBI lineage: Eukaryota > Metazoa > Chordata > Mammalia > Artiodactyla > Camelidae > Camelus > Camelus ferus. Next base: position 16,430,437 of record NC_045720.1, read on the forward strand.
CCACCCATTACCTCCATTTTGCAAACAAGTGATTTCTTCTTTCTCTCTCTCTTTTTTTTTTTTAAAGTTAAGTGATTGTCTCAAAGCCACAAAAAGATGAACTTTTGAAGGGAGAACTCAAACCCACAGAGGTCTATCTGCTTCCAAAGTCCACGTTCCTTCCTCTCTCTCGAACTGTCTGTTATTGATACAGTAATTTACATAAAAAAAGAACACTGCATGGCCTTCATAAATGCCCATTCAGCAAGTAAAACTGTCCAGAGGAATTGTTATTATGCCTAGAATTAAGGGTGTGTGCACAAAGGTCTTCCACCAATTTTACTCATTGTTTTAGACAATGTGAGTTATTTATTCTAAGCCAGAGGTTCTCAAGGGCTGGCATGTATCAAAAGCACCTGGAAAGCTTGTTAATACACAGACTGCTCAGCCCCAACCCCAGCGTTTCTGACTGTATGTCTGGGTGGAGCCTGAGAATCTGCATTCCTAACAAGTTCCCAGGTGCTGCTGGTGCTGCCGGGCAGGGACCACACTTTGGAACCACCTGCCCAAAGCCCTTGGCACCTCCCCATTAGCAGATGACCCCATCCATTTCTGAGTCTCCTTCACATACTCCTGCTTTTCTGTCAGTCTTCCCAACACCCAGACAGCCCAGAATGTGGCTCACTCATCTTGACCTCTAGTAAACTCAGCTCAAGAATAGCTTGAATTTTTTTCTGCCACAAGTGGCTATCTCCCACATTATCTTGAGCCCATGTTTTGCTTCCCAGTTCAAGGTCAGACTTTCACTAACAAGTTTTTTTTTTTTTTTTTAAAGCTACTCTGTATATAGGGGGAATCCTGCTTTATACAATGGCAGCATGAAAAAGGGATAATAGCTACTTTGGGCTTTAGTTTTCTCATTTGTAAAAATGGGGACAACAATAATTTTCCATAAGGTCCAATAAGTGAATCAACGTGTGGACAGAAAACATAGCGCAGGATGTTAACAATGTTAAGTGATGTCCATACTTTGCAAATGATCACACATGTGCCAGCTACACTTTTGGGGGAATGAAGAGCATCATATTTAACTGGACATGACTCTTTTTTTTTTTTTTGTATCTTTTATTTTTCTAACATATATCTTTCCTTAATACTCCACCTCTCAAAAAAACAAAAACAAACATGGCATCTCTTGTTTAAAGTTAGGTGAAATGGTATTATTGCCTCTCCATACAAAAACAATAAAGAAAAACCATCTCAAAATCAGAATCTGCTTCTTTCCTCAAATTCAAAGAGGGCAAGTTTTTAGTACATGTTATTACATATTATATTTTTATTTCACCACTCACACCAAAGCTAGAAATCCTGGGGGGAGAGAGGGAAGTAAAAAGAAAAGACAAAAAAAAAAAGCTTGGGAAAAAATACTGAAGACATCAGACATGAATGTTAATTTAATCTCATGATCAATAAAACTAGAAGTTATACATATTGTAGTTAATATCCCACAACAAATACATCTAGAAAATAAATTCTTTATCAAAATGTACTCTTCCTTCCTTTCATGCATGACATACAGAAGACATTAAACTGTTATCGTGGGAGAAACGATGATTTTTTTGGGCAATTAATGTCTAACAATTCCAGAATGCAGCAATTAAGAATTGCTACCATCTGGTGACAACTCCATGATATTCATGGCTCAAAAATCATCCTGGCTGAGAGTGTGCAAGATATATTACAAAACCTATCAGAAGCAACCACGTGGTCAAAAAATGACTCAGTGTGTAGAAAATCACAAAAGAAGAGGCAAAAAATAAGGAGCCCTTTCTAAATACTACAGTAAGCATAAAGGAAATTCCTTGAAGGCAGGAGACGGCTCTTCGAAAGTATGTCCTCCATATGAGGAGACCATGCAGTAACAACCACTGGACTGTGTCCTGTGTTTTGCTATCACCATTTTTTCCCTCAGGAAAAGTGGACTGCTCCAGCCAGAAAACCATAAGATAAACTTTGCAGGTGACCTATAGAACACCCCAGTAGGACTTTCCAATTTCAATTGTCCTTTTCATGAAGTGGTTTACGTTAACCTTCCCCTCGCCCCCAAAGAAACCCCCAAATCTCTTACGTTTTCATGTCTGAACATCAGGTATGATGCTACAAGCTGGGAGGAAACACAAATTTAGAAAACCTAATAAATTAATAAGGTTTTCTCCTCAGTACCAAAGATAAGACTCAAGGTAAGCAAAAGGAAAAAGGATGATATGGACCTATGTCTAATGAACGCAGGAGTGACACTGGAAAAACATTTAAACATCGGTAAGGCATGCACATCAACCAATCAGAAAGAATGCCGAGCATGGCAGGATCCTGGAGACGCACTGCTATACATATTGACTCTTTAGGTACTGGGCTGTTAGGTGGTCCAGGAAGGTCCCAAAGAAAGAGCCAGGGTGATGGGGAGCACAGCTCTTAGGAAGAGGCAGGAGGCTGGGGACACGATTATGTATTAACGGGGACCAAAGCACCAGGAGGGCTGCACTACTGGTACATACTGGCCGGATACCATCTTCAAGCCTGGTACTAAGAGAATCTGGTGCACTTTACCAACATTAGGGATGGACTGATTCATTCACACTTTATTATGAGAAAGTCAGGCATTTAGCAAGAAGAGATTAAGTATCTATATATAACTTAAGCAGGGAATCTTTCATCTTCATCACTTCAACTATTAGAAATATTTTCTCACTGTTAATGAGAAATCAAGGCAAAAATGTAGAAACACATTGTATCAGCAACCTAAGAAATGGAAAGAGTTTCAAAGTTTCAAACTGCAAGCCTCAGCATGTTTAAGGTATTATGATGATTACTGATCCCTTTCTACAAATCAGGCACAAAGTTAAGCACGTTATAATACATGGACTCCATTATTCCTTAACAGCATCCAGTGAGGTTGGCATTACTATTACCCTTGGGCAGAGAAAGAAAGGAAAGGAGGGTCAATATTCTGCCCAAGGCTACATGGTTACCAAGCACACCTGACTATTCTCAAGGCCTGTGCACGGTTATAGCCACTGCACCGCACCTCCTCCCGAGCATCACACTGACCCATGCCATTTGCCCCGGGCTGATCGAATGGGCAGCCACACTCACTAGGTGTCACTGCCTATCACATTTGGGATGATGGTTCCTGATATGCTCTGTAAATCAGACAAGAACAAATATTTTCCTTGCGGCTGAATAGAATGCTACCACACTTGAAAGGAACATACATAAAGCCTGACTGAAAAAGGTCTGATTTAAGTTTCTAACCACCAACGTGTGAAGGAAACCTAATGACGGCTGTCCACCACAGACTGGCACACGTGCTCCACAGGCCTCTCTGAGACAGTCCCAGAGGAGGACTAACCACCAGCATGAAAGATGCTCCCTATATTATACAGGTAAAAGGGAAAGTAAGTTGACCCAATTTCATGGCGTCACAATTATAAAATCTGTGTTGATGGCAAATTCATTTCTTAAAACTTATCAGTTCTTGCTAATCTAACACAGGCATTGAAAATGAGTGCAGAATGTCCCCTTTTCTTTACTAAGTATTTAGAGAGCGAGAATATAGAGCTCCTTGTTTTCTGAAAAGCATAAAAACACTTAATATCTGAAGCAGGAATTGATGGAAAACTTCAGGATCTATGTCACAGCATCCATCTCCCAAAGGCATCTGTTCGATAGTTCAATAACTGTAATGCCATTCATTTGTCTTATGGAATAAAACAGTCTTTGTGGAAAGGTCGTCTGACTCGTGAAGGACGACGGAGAGGCTGCTCCGCTCCGTCCACACAGGGGCTGCCCGCCCTGGGCCCCGGCTGCCCGGCGAGGCCGGCCACGCGGCCGCGTACTGGCACCTGCGCGCGGACCTCTTCTCTCCCGCCGGCGGCAGCGGACAGAACAGGGGGTCGGGCATTTCGGCACAGAATGAGAGATTTCTGTTTCTCACATTTTCCTGAAAGAGACTTAAAAATCTCCTACCAGGAAGTTCCAGTTGGCATTGATCTGAGTCACCACGCCAGACAGGAACACGCCCAGGAAGAGGAGGGAACAGACGAAAGCTGTCACGGACACGAACATGACCCATCCTTGCAGGAGAGGTAGAGGGACGTTGGAGGAGGCGACCAAGATCCACACGAGCCCCCCGAACACCTGAAGGCAGAAAGAAAGACGGCCATAGGTTTGGGCAGCAGAACTGAACATGCCTGGATGAGCCCCACCGCCGCCTCTGCTCCTCCCCAGCCAGGCCCGGCCCGGGTTCCCGCCATCCCGCCGTCCCGTCTTCTCCGTCGTGACTCCGGCGCCTTCTCGCAGGGGTAAGCCAGTGCGGCCACTCTCGGTCCCCTCCTGGGCTGACTCCACACCCGCTTCTGCACCTGCCTTCCTGCTGGACTCTCGTCCTTAGTCCATGAGCAGGCCCTGCCTTCTTTCACTAGCTAAAAAGACTTCCCCCTGCCTCTCTAACTGCTGCCCTAAGGATTTTCCTTCTCAGCCAACCACCTGTACAAATTGAGCTCTGCTGGCTCTCCACTTCCTCTCATTGTCACTCTGCAATCCACCATACACTGCTCCTGCTCTCACCGCGTCACAGACAGGTTAGCAGCAAAGATCGGCCATAACTTGCTAAGTTGTCACGCTTCATGGCCATGTTTCTGTCCCCATCATGACCCACTTGCACAGGTGAGATTAGCACCTATATACAGAATAGCTGTAACTGTTGTGCGTGATAGCAGACAACAAAACCTTCCATCTTTTACTGATACTCCTATGTGCTGGGCGTGGGGCTAGGTGCTTCGGATCTAATTTTCAGTAAATACCTACCGTCAGGCACTGTGCTGGCTGCTAGGAATAAAATGGTGAACAGTGGTCTCGGCCGTCACAGAATTCAGTCTCTTATAGGAAAGAGAAAATTAAGCGAGTGACTGAAATGCTGCTTCACACATGTCACGACTGGGCAGATACTGGACACTGGAAGCCCACACAGTGAGTGCTCTAAATCCAGGTCTGAAAAGTCAGGAAATACTCCCTACAAGCAACAACCCAAGGGACAGGGCTAGGGGGAGTGGCGGAGGGCAAGAAGGCTGTTCCAGGGCAGAGGGGGCAGTCTTGAGATGATCTGAGGCGGTGGGGCCAACAGACAGCCTGGCAGAGCTGAAGAGCAGAGCTCGCGTGACAGGTGCCACATGGAGAAAGGTCAGAGGTCCGAGCAGAGACTGAGCTGAGGGTCCTGAAGGGCAGGTCAAGGAGATGAACATCACCCAAGGGCAATGAGAGGCCACAGATCACCCCGAGCAGGAACGAACCCGATCAGATTTATATTTAGAAGTTTCCTTCCAGCTAGCACATGACAATGGGCTGGAGGGGAGAGGATGGGAGGCTGGGGGACCACACAGGAGACTATTACAATAACAGAGCGCAAACTGGACTCCGGGCGCTGAGGACACAGAGAAGTGAGTGCATCAGAGAGATTTCCAAGTAGATGTGATAGCGGTTGGTGACTGATCAGATGTGGGACAAGACAGTGAAAAAGCAGATTAGGGAAATGGCTGGGGCAACCAGAAGAGAGTGGGAAAACACAGAAGTGGTCAGGGGGTGAAGACAGTTAGTTTTATGAATCTACCAACAGCCACATTCCTGGTCCTTTATAAACTGATCTCTCTTTTCCAGACTTGTCTCTTGCCACAAAGCCCCTCACATCTTACATTATATGGAAAAACATTAAGACTCCAAAGATCAAGCTCTTTCACACCTGAGTGGCCTGATACACACTGGCCCAGAATTTCATTCCCTCCCCATGTGTATCTGAGGAACTCCCACGGATAGATCATCCTGAATAGTAGTACACCGTCCAAAAGGTCCTTCCTGAGTTCCACCCCATGCTCAGGCCCCGCTCAGCCCTCTGAGCAAGCTTCCTACTGTGGATGCATTACACTGATGAGAAACATTGTTACTGAAAGCCCCTGCACACTGCCTTATACTCTCTGTATCCCTTCTCATTTATTCATCCACATAATCATTCTCTCCAAGCTCTCACTCAGGCACTGTGCTACACTGGGCAACACAAAAGCCTCGGTTACACACTTGTCCTGGAGACACCTCCAGGCAAGTGGGAATCAATCCCCTCCCCAGGTAATATCATAGAAGCAGGTACATCTGGCATGTAGAAGGCTCTCATATATTTGCTTAGTGAACAAATGAACTCTTAGTTCCCATATGAGAACAGTTGGAGCGCCAAATATTAAAAACCAATAATCAGATGCATCTTGCTTCTTAAGTATCTGGATAATATCCAAATTGCACAAGTCCCTAAAAGTTAAAAATACAAGTATTAATTTCAGTTTCTAAGAAAAAGCCCAGTCATAAATTCATTTGAAAAATATTTTAGAAAGCGTAATAAATTATCAGCTGACCAATAATAATGAAAATACCAGTCTAGTAAATTGATAACAGTGGTGGTATATCTCAAGTCTTAATTCCAAATCAAAAATTAACAATCAACTGAGAAAGCTGTATGAGTAAATCTAAATCATGAATATTAATGCATATTACAAAATTTAACCGCAACTTTATTAGTAGCTACAAAAGAATCGATGTTCCTGGTAAAAGATTCTCTACTCTTTCATACAGTTTAATACATACTTGAAGGTGATAAGATTATCTGTTTTTTTTCCTTTTTTTCTCAGCCTTTTCTTCTTGGTAGACTTTTCTTACTCTCTCACCACAAATAACCTTTGAATAATCTTAAAAGTTACTTTAAATACTGCTTAAGAAATATACATCATTATTAAATATCTGTTAATAATATTCAAGAATCATTCACTGAGGCTGTCGGGGCCAGTATGAACAACTGACCACTGTTTATTAGGGACAGGTAGACTCAGATGGAGAAGCGTAATTATATGACATAGAGATTGGGATAATTTGATGCCTCAGAAGAAGAGGCTATAAGATCCCTTGGAATTAAACATAACATGTAATAAACCTGGACTGGACTTCAAACTGGCCAGCCTCAAATCTGCTGCCAGGCACTGCAGAAGGACACCAAGGTGGGTGGGGGGAGTGGAGCAAGGTTCTGTTTCCAGGAGCTCTAAATAAGGGAGAAACAGACACCATCAAATCTGACTCAGGAGCAGATTGTGGTGAGCGCTATAAAAAGAGCTCAGCACAGTGTGCTCGGGGAGCCTGGGAGCGGGGAGAAGAAGTGGAAGGGGAGGATCTAGAAGGTGGGCAGGGGACGCAGACTTTGAAGCAGGCTTTCAAGGCAGACGACGGATATGACAGCCGATGCTAGTATGAAACGGGAGAGAGGAACTGTTCTTGTCTTATCAAAACTACAGCCCTTCCCAGACCTCAAAGGCTTGGAAAGGGAACTAAATGTGTGTACGGTAATAAGACAGATTCATCTCCCCATCTGTGGTGTATGTGTCGCTGGATATGGGGTAGGGGAGGCAGGAAGGTGTGTGAATGCTTCCCCTTTACATAAACACACACACACACACACTACATAATTAGATAAGAGATTCTGTGAAGTCCAGATACAAGCCCTGCTCACCACAGTAGCTTTGGAGATAGAGGACGGGCCAGGGAACAGAATTCAGCCCACTCTGGAGACCTGCCCTCCTCACTGCAGGACTGTCCCGTCGATGAATGGGTCCCAAGGGAGAAACAGTTACTTCTCCTTACTCCATGATAAGCTACCTTTTCTCCTGAGGTTTCCTATCTGGCTCCAACTTTAAAAATTGAGCTTTTAATAACATTACCAATGCTTAGCATACACCCTTCACCTAATTCTGGATGCGAGTAAGCTCAGAGTATTTACCAGACATGTTGTAATGACCCGCACCCCTGTTCAGTAGAAGTGACTGTGGAGGGAGCCTTGTTTTTAGAGGTGAAAAGCTGAGCACAAAAATAGTTAAAATCCGAGGGAGAACAGTTGATAAAGTTTTGTAGCAACTCCTCTGCAGAAGGTGGAATGCCTGCTCACCCGGGGTGTTTGCAACGCAGATCTGAACCCCCATTCTGACCCCTTGTCTGTCATGGCCTTCCACAGCTCTCTGGTGTCCTTAAAAGTCTGATGATTACACACAAAACTCCCAAATGCTCCACCTCTTGAAATTTTTTTCAGGAACTAAGACAAGGCTCACGACTTTGAGTTACAAGCTCTGACAAAAAGACAATCCGACTTGCAGGTAACGCAAAGGCACACATTTCTTCCAGGAGACTTCAGGCTTCCCCTGCGACTCAGGGACCCTCAGTAACGGAGCTCAAACACCGTTGTGCATGGCACACACCTCCAGGGCTCAAATATACCCTGAGTTGCAGTGATCACGTTGCTACCCATTCCTGAGCCCACGGGTCTCCTTGGTGGCTGACCGTCCACTCACCACTGCAGTCTGACTCCTGCAGGCCAGGAGGGTGTGACTTGGCTGAAGCCTTCCCATAAGAAAACCATGGGAGCAGTGGTCCACACAGCACACCAAACTGAACCGTCAGAGTTGGAGCTAAGGCATGTTTTCACTAGAAACTGTGGACTGGCCAAGACCCAGAACCCCGCGGGAAACCATGGCAGCCGGTAAGCAGGGCTGGCTGCACGCGTGGATCACAGACTCCTCCACCTGTCTCCTACTTGGATGGTCTTCCTGTGTCCCCAAAGAATCCCTTTTGTAAACACCCTTTTTCTTTTCAAATGTCACCTATTTCCTAATAGCCTGCTTTTAAATGTGCCCTCCGACATCATAGCAAGTAATTTCCAAGCCAATTTGACACCTCATCTTAGTATACTCTTACAATTCACCAAGTAAACAGGCCAGTTCCTACTCTGACCTGTTTTCAGCCAATGTTTGGAGTGAGAACAGGGAAAGCTGGAGATATAAAGGGCTGGTGAGATTGGCTTTAAGGAGAATAGTTCACTATTTAGAACTTTCTGTATATGATACAATCCTCTCTTTCCGGTTCTCCTACTATTTACATGTTGCGCGTTTCATCACTTTATATCAGTGAGGATGAACGAACCAGTAAGCCTAGAGGAAAAGAAGAGTCTCCCAGTCTGCCTTCTAGAGTTAGTTTGAGCAAAAGGTTGAAGCCAATCAGGATAACAGAAATATTAGCCAGCATTTATCAAGCCCTTGTGTTCCAGGCACTGTTCTAAGGGTTTTATTTGTACCAATTTAATCCTCACAAACACTGAGAGATAATTACTATTATTATTCCCATTCTACAGATAAGTTGACTGAGGTAGAGAGCCACTAATAACTTGCTCTAAGTTATACAGTTGATAAATGTTAGACTAGGGATTTGAACCTGGCAATTGACTTCCAGAGCTTAGGCCCTTAACAGGGTGCTACTTTGTCTTCATCAAAGTTTACAGTTAATTCTAGAATGGGGTTTCTATCATTTCGCCATGGATTGGCTTGGGGCGGAGATGGGGTTGATTCTCCAAAATTATATCAAATTGATATATAAATGCATATATTTTCTGAGGGCACAATCTACCATGTCCATCAGAATCACAAAGGGGTTTGTGGTTCTTCAAAAGTTCAGAATACCTTAACTTCTTGATAATCTCTCCTATTTTAATGGATGCTGACTTACTGGGCACCTGCAAATGAAAGAATATGCTTAAAGATTGTTTCATATGTTCAGACTATTTATCTCCTAGTGAATAGATTACCTACTTACAACTCCATTTTATATACAACTTGTATTCCAAAGGATGTTTTTAAGTGAGAACATACTTCAGTCAACAGATACAATAGGTGACTGATGTGTTTACAGGGTGGTCCATAAAACTGTAAGCTCATTTACAACGTGACTGCAGTCCAGTGGGTACAGCACTGGTGAACACTGCTGCCTGCCTCTCCAGGCTCACCATCCCCCCTGTGATGCTCCTTTCTCTCTCTCTGCATGCCAGCCTCTGTCCCTCATCCCCTGCACGGAGTCCATTACACTGGTCCATGCTTCTGCCTAGCATGCTGTCATCAGAATTTTTGCCAGATAACTAAACTCCAGTACCATGTCTTCCAGAAAGATGTTTCTGGCTAGGTGCTATCTCTTGGTGCTTCCATGGTTACTGGTTCATGTATCCTCTGTAGTGCTTACAACAACTGGCTTGAAATCATGGGTTCACATGCCTGTTTTGCCCACGGGATTATGAGGTCAGAGTTGGCAACACTGCCTTAAAATCTCTGTATGCTCAGAACCCAGGTCAGCATTCTGTACAGAAGATGCTCAATTGCCTTCTCCTTGAAATTAAACTCACCAGTGTGTGTGATCAGTGGCTCTAGAAGAAAATACTTCAGAAGTGCAGCTTGAGATGCTAGGGACACACGGCTGTCTGGAGCCTGGCTCATCCTTGGTACATGGTGGGTGTTCAAAAATAGGCATGAAGACTAGAGAAGCAGGAACACGTACTTCTCATTTTCCAAGTTATTACTGACAACACCCACCACCTAGTACAAGATCTTAGGAGACTAGAGTGGAAAGTTATGGGGAAGCTGGCACCTTTTGAAAGCTAGTTCACGACACCTTTGTCCATCTTCTTTTCAATTCTTCTTCCGTTGGGCCCCAAACTTGTTCACTCTACCTACTCGACCACAGTTGCCTCTGGAACCTGTGATCAGGGTAGTGCTCATCTTGTGCCTGCCCCCCCCCCACCCCCCCGGCTCTCCTCCATCAGTCCCATCTGCCTTCTCACCACGCTGATTTCCAGCCAAACGGCTCTGGACTAGCCCTGGTACATTTCTGAATTAGGGGCACATGCTGTCAAGGTGGTTTTTTTGTTTTTTGTTTTTTTGTTTTTTTGGTTTTTTTGGTTTGGTTTTAATCAGCAAAAGAAAACAAGACAAATTCTAGGACATAAGGAGAAATGACATGTACAGAAAAGGCCCATATACAAAATATACTGATGCAAATGAAGTTTTGCTGTTTAGATTTACATATGAAAGCTTTCAAAATATGTTTGAGGATGCTATAAAGAATTATACTTTTTCCTTGCCCATCTGACCCAAACTTCCACTTCAGCTTCTTCAATAGCGGATACTAACCCTAAAGTGGAAAGCACTTATTACAGGAAAGGAGTGTGTTCCGGCCCCTTTTTATTTTTATTCATAATGTCCCTTGATTCTTAAAATCCTCTTTTCATGTTTGTAGGTAACCAGTTGGGTTAAAAAAGTGCATGCATGCCAGTGCTTCATCAGCAAGGACTGTACAAGTCATCACCTCTTTTCTTTTTTTTCACCTCCCTCCTTCTGAAAGCTATTATACAAAAGTTAGGAATGTCATCTATGGTGACTATGAAAGGGCATGGCCCTTTTCATGTAAAACAGGACACAGGAAATTCAGGTCAAACTATAAACGCCTGGAGAAGCATCCCGGCATGTTAAGAGTTGGGCAGGACTTACGAGGGACACTCCAAAGCTGCCCTTCTCCACTCCAGTCAGTTTCTCTAGAATATTTTCACACACTGTTCCCTCTGACCTACAGAACAATCACACAGCGTCTGTTAAGCATTGCACGTGCGTGAGATTGGGTCCGCCAGCCTGGTTCCCGTCCCCGTCATCACACAGTCTTTCCTACTTGGTGGTATCAACACAGATATGCCCCGTCCACGGCTCCTGCCACCAGGTACAACATTTCTATCGGGCTCCACAAGACAAATCTCCTCTCCTTAACCTTTTCCTTTGGGGTTTGAGGTCAAGGTTTTCAGCAACTTGGTTTAAAGTTTTCCATATTTCAGTTCTTCATATCTCTTACGGGGCTGCCGGTCAGGGCAAACGACTGCTGAAAATAATCTTTGGCAGGGGTATCATTTTGGTTTTTTCCCCTTATGAAGTTTTAAAGACTCTTTGCACATGGATGGAGATTTTTAACCCAGGAGCTAAGGGAAAAAAAATCTTACTTATAGAATGAAAACCCCTTTAAAGCAGGGAAACATACCCAAGGACAGCCCTTGTTCACTACTACAGACACACAACACCCCTCTGTGACCAAAATCTATTTTCTGGGCAAGAAGAGAAAACTCTATACAGCTGAATGTTTACGTGTTAGTCCATCTACCGTCAAAGCTGTGGGTTGAAAATAACCTGAAATCCTTTCCATTGATTTATCTGCATGACTGCACATGTCTGCTCCACAGCCCCTCCCTCCCCATCATCCTTTCATCAACATTTTGTTTTTCTGGCATAATTCTTCCGTGTTACATCTTCTATTTAAGTTTGGTCTAAGGGCATTTCAGGCCATGTCAAGCTTACATACTCGGCCGACCTTCTAAAATCCTGTCTGGGTCTCGTCTTTTCTGCTTCTGCCCTTTGTCCTGCTTCTGGTCCTCATCACCCCTCAGCCAAACTCCTGAAAGCAGCCCTATAGCTGACCTCCCTGCCTCCCACCCCTCTGCTTTATAACCCGACTTCACTACTCCAAGACGTCTAAACCACCAGTCTGATCAAGTTTATCCTTGTCCCTCAGCAGTTCCCTATCTCAGACAGAATAAATGCTACGCCCCGGCCTATCATTTCTCAGCAAACACACCTCGAAGTCCTTTTTCCTCCTCTTGCCACCTTCCCATGAGTCATATAAAACACACACATACATAGGCCAATGACTGCCAGAACATTCATGCCCTGGTCTTTCTTGTCCCTGGCGTTTGCACGTGCCCTTGTTTCTACCTGGAATTCTCTTTCCCACGTTTCCTGTTTATTGAACCCCTACTCATCATTTCAAGCTAAACTCAAGTGTCATCAACCCCTTAGAGCTGCCTGTCCCGCCTCCCTAGTGGCCAGATGGACACTACCCTGTTTTTCAGTAATACTTTTCATAAGCTAATTTTATCACTTCAAAAGCAGCACTGTAATTCTTTCTTGGCTTTATACTTCACTGTACAGGAATTTATTTTAAGGGCAGGCGCTACATTAATTACCCTATTCCCAGGGCATAAAATAAGGCCTGATGCATAGCAAGTTCTTAACTATTTGCTGAATCAATGAAAATTACTGTGGCATCCAAAATACTGTAGTTAGAAGCATGTGAATGAGAGTCCTAGACTAACTCCCATAAAGAGAAATGTGAAGGAATATCTTGGGGAATGTAGACGGTTTCCTAAACCCTGAAACCATGAAACACACTGAATTCAATAATGACCTTGATTCTTTCCCATGTCTATTACTGTTAGTTCTGATCTTCTTGTGCATTATACATAACAAGCCCATTGAGGACGAGGACCTGAAATAGCTTGTTCAGCCCAATAGCACAGATGCTCCAATGTCATTTTCTTATAGACAGACCTGCCTGGAAAATGCTTCAGCTGTAGTTCACTTTCCATAGTTGCGTCTTTCTTCCCTGAATGGCAGTAACTTTTGTGCATATCCCCTCAACGAGGTTATAAACTCTTTCAGGTGAGGCAGGGTCTAAACATCTTTCTTCCCAGGTGGGTGTCTTGCACACAATAGCTATTCCATAAACACCTGATGAATGATTTAGAAAACATTAATTCAGGACATACTGAAAGATTCTGAAAGTGATAACTTTTGACGGTGATGTTTTCCATCTTACACTAAAAGGCTCCACTTTGCAAATCTAACTTAGTATTAAATTCTTCGTGGCCAGCACACCTTGGTAAGTATAGCTGAATGCAAAAACCAAAGGGCAGACAACTTAGGTATGTAGGAATCTCAAAAAACCACACCACGAGTGTGAAGTTGCAATAGTCTCTACCTAGGAAGCCAGTGCTATAAATCGGTTCATACCTGGTGCTTTGAGGCTGGCACTATTTGTACCTTTTGAATTGTCTCCCTAACAAATGTCCTACACTTGAGAGATTATGAACGTGGTACAGTAAGGAGAACTGAGATTTAAATCTTTGAGCAAAGCTGCTGATCAGTGTGAGAGAAGAACTCTTGAGATCGTGGCTTCATTAGCTTAGTCAACTATTGACAGCCCAGTCCATCTTCATCAGATGCAGTTTTAATGCGTTCAGTTTTAAATGGCAATAGGATATACACAAAGAAATCACAAAGACAAGTGGACCCAGGAGAAAGTCAAAATTAAGGAGTCTGGACATATTCAGAAACGCTGGCAGAGGCCAAAATAAGGGGTCCCCAGGAAGGAGATCACCTTGAGTTTAGAACTGCTTCTGGTGAATTCTCATGTTTATAGGGTGAGAAATTTCTGAAGAAGAACCATGGGAGACTGAATAATGTAAAGAGTTCAGAAAATTAGACGGCAATTAAGAAAGCAGGGACCAAACGTGCTTCAAAAGTGTTTGCTTCGCTCATGTCTCCGCATCTGCTCAGTGTGGACGTTCTGGGTAGAGACAAGGGTACAAGGTGGCCTCCGTCTCTGCTCTCTTAAAGCATATGATCCAACAGCTCTAAGTGGTGCAGAAGGATGAGGGCCTTCTCAGGGACAGGAGCTCTAGTTTGGCTCCTGTGTGGTTTCTTGCTTCTCTAAGGTCACTGGTTTCATTGGAATATTTTGGTCCTTTTATTTTGGGGGAGTGGGTTGGGGAAGAGGAAAGTTGCCACTCAATAGAGGTAATGGAGGCCTAAGATTTAAACCTGCCAGGAATTGTGGCCATAAAATGTGAAAAGTAAACTGAAATGGCTTTTGGAAATGATGCTGTTCTATCCAGATAAGGGTGCTAGGCGTGTTTGGGGGCTAAGAGGCCAGAAGAAATGCAAAGACAAGAGGAACGGACTGGATACATCTGTGAGACTGGGGTCTCCCCTAGAACGGGGAGTGGCAGAACTCCTAGAAGAGAGAGAGAGCTGACTTGTCCACAGAGCCCAGGAAGGCCTCCCTCGGTGGTTCCCAGTCACGACTGTACCTTAGAACCTCCTGGGATGCTTTAAAAAAAAACCTAACAAACTCTGGGTGCACCCCCAGAGATCCTGATTTAATTAGTCTGGGATCGAGGCAGTATTTTTAAAAGCTGCCCAAATAATTAAGTATAGCAAGAGTTGAGAAGTGACCCCTGGGATAGATAAATAGAGATATGGGGGTGGGAGGGAGGAAATAGAAAAAAATCACCTTCCACTTTTTCCCCTCAGATTTAGGTAGAGCTTCCAAAACTGTCACATGACCACAGGTGGTCCCTGAGATGGTATTTGACCTGATGGCACGTTGATAAGCCTTCTTCACATATAGATACATAGATGTATGTCACATATCTTCATATATACATACATACATAAATACATATGTATCTATTTGAATAAATATTAGAAAAGTATAACCAGCATATCAAATTTGAGAATTCATGTTTTTACTGCTTAGGAGAAGACTAAGGTAAGGTACTGAAGTTTAGAAACTGAATGCATTTAAGTGCACAATCTGTAAATCTTAGAACAGGTGGATATGGTAAAAACTTCTGACAGAGGTATGCAAACAATTGGAGTTTGAGGAATACGGAACTAAAGGCGCCCGGAACCCAGAAAACACTTCTTCCCAGCCTTTACTGCTCTCAACGTTTCTCCCTCTGTGAGCAGGGCACCCGCCCAAAAGGCCACCCTCTCCTTTCCTCACACAGATGCTTGTGCCTCATCCGAAGCATTCAGATGCTTCTGAGCTGGGCTCACACTCCAACCAGCCTCTTCTAGCCTCGCAGTCCTGATCCAATTACTGATGTCATAGCCTGTAAACTCACTTGTCTCCTTTCTCAGATTCAAATCTGAGCTAAACTTAACTTCGAGTGCCTTAGCATAATAGGGAAGAAAACCAACGCTCACAAGGCGTTCCAGCCCCACAAGCACAAATGTGAAACCGAAGCGACCCAAATCCAGGTTATGCAAACTCAAAGGAGGTGGGTGAGGGGAACAATACGACAATTCCAAGCCGAGCAAACAAAACCAGCCTGCAGGAAAGGCACTGACTCGCGAACGTTTCACTCTGTATTTGCCATTCTCAGGGCATGATGCAACCTCAGGTTGCCCAATTTATATTTGCATTTTCCCCAGCGAGCTTCAAAACCTTCCAACGCCATAAAACTCCTTTTTAAAAAGTTCAAGTCTGTATAGCCCCAAAAGGTTGCACGACAGGCCAGGTGACCCAGCGGTCACCTAGGCCCAAAAAGTGAGCGGAGGTTTGGAGTAGCAAAGGTAGACGGGGAAGGCAGAAGGCCATGCACCCAGGAACTTGACAGCTACGTGTGTACCTTTCCCCTAGCATTCTCACGCCCACTAGATTAGAAACTGCCAAGGGCACCGTTCGTGCTTCACCTTTTCCCTGTCCTGCCCCTGAGCCCTGCTCCTCTCCCCAATCCAAAGGGCGCTCATAACAGCAATGGGGGGAAAAAACACCGCCCAAGTCTTTAGCCGTCCTCCTCTTCTTCCTGGTACCTCCAGCCCCCGCTCTCCACATCCTGGCGGCCTCCCGGGCACCCAGGCGTCCCCTACACCTTGCACCACCCAACAAAATGGCAGGTAGCAACAGGCGAGGCCGAGAGCGCCGGCTCTGGCTCCAGCCCAGCGCGGGCCCTGGCCAAGCCGCCGGGGGTCTCTGACGGCACCCCCAAGTTCAAACACCCGTCTCTTCTCAAAGTCCCCAATCCTCGGCCCCGCGGGGCCGCCTGCTCGCTCTTCCGGGGCCATTTCTGTCGCGAGCGGAGGAGCAGGTGCCAGCGTAACAGGTGCCAGGGAGAGGGCCGCGGCGGCGGTCCCGCCGCCCGGGTTCCGGCTGCGCTGGGCATCGAGAGGACCCCGGGAAGGGCGACCAGAAGGCCACGTCGCGGGGGGGGGGCCAAAGAGCCGGGGGTCCGCGCTGTGGGAGACAGCCCGAGGGGCCAGGATGCTACCTGGGGCGCGACCTCGTCCAGGCGGCCCCACTTACAATCTCCAGGCAGACGAAGGCGCCCGAGTAGGTCCGCAGGATGTCGGGGCCGGCCGGCAGGGTGACTCGCTGCGACGGGAAGGACACGGCGGGATTCGGGGGCGGCGGGACTGGCCCTCCGCCGGCCGACATGCTGCCGCTGCCGCTGCCGCTGCTGCGTCTCCGCGCGCCGCCGCCGCCGCCGCCGCCGCCTCCCTCCGCCCGCCTCCGCCGCCCGGGTTCCCGCCGCCGCCGCCGCAGCCGCAGCCGCCGCTCGGGTCCACCGGGTCCGGGCGCGCGGCGCGGGAGGGGGGCGTGGCCGAGCTGCGCTCGGCTTGGCGGAGCCCCGCCCCGTCACGTGGGCCCAGGTGAGTGCGCCTCCACCCCGGCGCCAGCGCGGGTCACGTGCACAGGTGCCGCTGCCACCTGGTCGGGTCTTTCCTGCTCCGCTCACCTGACCCCCTTTACCTGTCAGCGCCCAGCGCTCCTGGAGCGTCTCGACGCCCGGGCCCTCCCTGCCCTGCTCTTTATTTGTTCCTTTGTTCCTTTTATCCCTCCTCTTACTTTTCACCTGTTCTCTTCCACCTGTCCACCCCCAACTGTCGCAGCTCCCCTACCCCACTTTCCTCAATTTAACTGCAAGACAGGTCTTGGAGCTGTGACTCAGAAAGTAGAATTAAGGTCATTAGTCACACCTAAAAAGTGGAGTGGATCAGCTTTAGATGAGACTCTCGTGGGATTTTTAAAACACCACTAAGGACAGTGTCGCGTGTTGGAGGCAGATGGCTCAGCTCCAACAACTATGGGCAGTGAATGCCGGGCAGGTAACCAGCTGCTTTGCGCGCCAGTGGCGTGCTCGTCTGTGAAACGGGGCTGAGGTTATCTACCCGGAGTGGGTGTGCGAATAACAAGATAGGACATGGAAGGAGTTTAGCACGTAATAAGCGCTCCCTAAATGGTAGCTGATATGATGACTGCTATTTTTCTAATTTTCACACACGCACACATCATGCACATGGTGTTACATAGGTTATATTTTCCACACAAAATTTCGCTTTTTGATTACACCTGTCTGAAACCTATAAATTGTTGTCTTTGAAACACTTAAAAAGATTCTTTTTTAGAAAAGGTGCTGTGTATGGTTTGGATTCCCTGCCCCCAATAAGTCCCATTTTATATTTATTTTTAATGTCAATATTTTATAAGTGAAAGAAGATGAGATTAATTTTCTCAAAGATCAGCTGAAGATAAATGAAACCACACACTCAGCTGAAGATAAATGAAACCACACACAGCAGCATACACATGTAGATCAGGTTGGAATAACTATTAGGTAACATCATCAGACATTCTCCAAATTGAACACTGATCTTGTCTGTCAGGTTTAGCCCTTGCATTGGTCAGCAGATTTTAGTCATTCTACCTCTTTATTATTTTAATAAGTGAAACTCAGAGGTGTGGTGGCAGCATCAGGGTAGAAACCACAAAACAGGGTGTGGGTGAAACCTTTTGAATATATCTCCTATCTTCTCCACCTCTTAAAGTCATCACTTCCTGACATTTTTTAATATTTATTTTTATTGAAGTATAGTCAGTTTACAATGTGTTAATTTCTAGTGTACAGCATAGTGATTCAGTTATACATGTCTGTATCTTCCTTTTCATATTATATTGAATATAATTCCCTGTGCTATACTGTAGGACCTTGTTTACCTATTTTATGTACAGTAGTTAGTATCTGCAAATCTCGAATTCCCGGTTTATCCCTTCCCACTCCCTTCTCCCCCAGGTAACCATAAGTTTGTTTTCTATGTCTGTGAGCCTGTTTCTGTTTTTCAAATAAGCTCATTTGTCTTTTTTTAGATTGCACATATAAGTGATATCATATGGCATTTTTCTTTCTCTTTCTGGCATACTTCACTAAAAATGACAATCTTCCGGTCCATCCATGTTGCTGCCCATGGCATTATTTTATTCTTTTTTTTGGCTGAGTAGTATTCCATTGTATAAATATACCACAACTTCTTTACCCAGGCATCTGGATAATGGACATTAGGTTGTTTCCATGTCTTGGCAGTAACTTCCTGCTATCTAATGTGTGGTATTTATTTAATAGGAAATTTTATTTGTTTGATCATTGAAAACTCTCTCTGTGCTCAGACCCCGATTGTCAGGGATAGTTCTCAATAACTACTTAACATTCAAATGGAAGAACTCATCGTGAAGTGTTCATTGTGAAGATGCTCAGCCACAGGAATGGACCCCCCCAAATTTCGGTGAATGTGCTTAAAATGACTGAAGTTTCCAGAAGTGTTAATAGTCAGAAGAGCCTCAGTTGTGCTTGTTTAAAAAATTGCCACCAAGGGGAGAGCTTTCCACTGTAGCCCTTCCAGCACCGTCCTTGCTGTACCATGTGTCCCCAACCAACCCTAACTGCACCTCTTTCCCTCTTCTGCATGCTTCTGCAATGACCAGCGGGATGAAAGGAACTCGTCATTGAGGCGTCTTCTATTACTGTAACATATTATTTGTTTGAAAGTGAATTCCTCCCTAGAATGGGTTTTCCCTCTTGTGGTCACTACCAAAACCTGTTTACTCTTGATAATACCAGTTTCCTTCTAATGAAGGCAACAGCTCTGGAGTCAAAGAAAGAAAAAAATCCCAACCCTGCCCCATATTTCTGTCTCCACACTATGGACCATGAGCTCTTCACAGTTTCACTTTTCTGCTCTTTCCCCATCCTGTTTCCATGGTTTCCTGACCTTCAGCTTGACTTTTACCTTGCTCACAGACTTCCTCCCACTTTTTAGAATGGCATCATTCATACTCATGACACTTTCGACAGTTTTGCCTTATGACCACTTGCTACCTACAGTGAGTTGATCACATCTGGACCCACCTCATTACTTGGAATTTCATCACTGCTATTCCCTTGAGTACTAACATCTCCTATCCATCTAACTCTTCTTCATTTCTCAGTCCATTGGCCTCCAGCCTTTCACTCCCTCCTAATTCTCTCACTGACTCCATTCTGCCTTTTCTGGCTTCCCCATCCAGCCTGTGCTCATGGCCAGGCATTTTACAGATGTTTGTATCAGTCCCAGATATTGCCTCACATTTTGGACTTTACTACAAATGTATCCACACTGTCTCATATTCTGCAGTGTGGGTTCAACCCACCACCTGCATCTGCTCTCTGATTCCACTCTCATACTGCCTAGGGGTGCTGAAAAATGTCATAATCAAGACCTTTATTTCCATTACTAATTCATGGTATCTAACCTAGACAGGGCCTTAGGGATTTGGAGGTGTCAATGTCTTCCACCACCCCTCCCCACTATTTCTCTCACTTATTATCCCATAGCTTCTTTCACTTTCCCCATCTTTGTGCTTGGCACAAGTAGACAATATGTTCGGTGTATGAAAGCAAATCTAAACCATGCCAACCTTCCCTACTTTATCTTACTTTACAAGGGATTTTAGGATATCTAACCAGTAAGACTTGCTTCACCAAAAACAAGACCATCAATCCAGTTATCCAAGATAAACATCTGGGTGTTTCCCTTGGTAGTCACATGTTTACCCAGTTATAATTCTGGCAGCTCGCTCTCCCATCTTATTCTCCAGGGTACACCCACTTCTCTCCATCCCCATGTTCTCACTCTAGCTCAGGATGCTTCCCTTCTCACAATGAGTACTCTAACAGTCTTGTTTCCCCTCTCTCATATTTTCTACACTGCTATTAGAATGATTTCTAAATACAAAATTGATTGCAGTCACACCTTTACTTAAAACTCCTCTAGAATTATCTACTGTTGTCAGGATCCATTTCAGTCACTCCATAATGCATTCAAGGTGTTTCTGGGGTGTAGCTTCTGATGAGCTTTCTGACCTCCACTAGTCCTGTGAATCCATCTACAGTTCCAATAACTCTCCTGCCTCCAAATTTTTATACATTATTTTCCCTCTAATGGAACATCCTTTTTTTCTTTTTTTAACCACTCCTCTAACCCATAGCTATTTTCTGGATAATTCCTTTAGGCCATAAGGGTAATTCATTTTTTCTTTTTTTTTTAAATTGAAGTATTGTCAACTTGCAATGTTGTGTTAATTTCTGGTGTACAGCATAGTGATTCAGATATATATATATGTGTGTGTGTGTGTGTGTGTGTGTGTGTGTGTGTGTGTGTGTATGTTCCTTTTCATTTTTTTCATGATAGGTTATTGCAGGGTATTTAGTATAGTTCCCTATGCTATACAGTAGGACTTTGTTATCTTTTTTACACGTAGTAGTTAGTATCTTCAAGTCCCCAAACTCCCAATTTATCCCTCCCATCCTTTTCTCCCAGTAACTGTTAGCTTGTTTTCTATGTCTGTGAATCTGCTTCTGTTTTGTAAATCAGTTCATTTGTGTCATTTTTTTAGATTCCATGTATAAGTGTATAAGTGACATATTTGTCTTTCTCTTTCTGACTTACTCACTTAATATGATAATCTCTGAGTCCATCCATGTTGCAGCAAATGGTATTATTTTAATTCTTTTTTATGGCTGAGTAGTATTCCAGTGTGTGTGTGTGTGTGTGTGTGTGTGTGTGTGTGTGTGTGTACACTACATCTTCTTTATCCACTCATCTATCAATGGACATTTAGGTTGCTTCCAAATCTTGGCTACTGTAAGTAGTGCACAGGGGTGGGATTGCAGGATCATTTGCTAAGTCTATTTTTAGTTTTTTAAGGAATCTCCATACTGTTTTCCATAGTGGTTGCACCAAATTACATTCCCACCAGCAGTGTAGGAGGGTTCCATAAGGGCGGTTTTTTATGGCAGCAGTTTTCTGGCTATTGAAGATTCTGTAGGGTCCACTGCCACCCAGTGTGTTTCCCCTACCTGATTGCTCATTCCACACAGAACACTCGCTTCACTAAATTGATATTGTATTTTCACTTGTCTCAGATCCCTTGTCATGTAACAGGATATTATACTGAAAAGTCCAGTGGAGGCACCAAGTAATGAGGCCCCCACTCCTCACTTCTATCAAGCATATGGAAAGCTCAGGAATGAAGATTTGACAAGAGAGTGATTTGGGCGAGTGGGGCTGGGACTCACACTTCACTCTCTCCCTCCTCCATCGTCTCTCCCACATTGCAGGAAATAGCTGACATTTATTCACATTACATAATAGGAGCTCAAGAAATACCAGCTGACCAAGTGAACCCTGCATCTCAATTTCTCAGCTTCATCACCATCATTCTTCTCCTGTCTTCCTGTTTTGTGAGGAGTGATTTTTTTCCTCTATCCAAAGTTGAGCCCCATCTCAGCTTTTCATTATCCCCACTTTGTACTTCCTTTAGGAAATTAACCCATTAATTTTTCCTTCTCTGTCTTCCATTTTCAATTTACACTTTATACTCGATCTATCTTCCTCTGTGAATATATGCAAGTTTCCTTTATCATCAAAAACAACACCACTTGACTTCCGCCCCAAATAGAATAACCAGGGACTGGATTTCCCTTCGTGGCTGAAACAGCTAAATCCCAGACAAAATATGTGAGACACTGGTTTTCAGATAGTGCATATCAGGCCATGCAAAGGACAGTGAGCCCATGGAGATGGGAAAGAAATGACATGAGCCCTCTGATTTTCTCAGCTCAGAGAGTTTTCAGAGCACAGGAGAAGGGAGACGCTTGTGAAGGGCAGCTATCTCCATGAGTTGAGGTGCTGAAGCTGGGAATTTGAGGGGGGCAAAGGGATCGAGAGTTCTCAGCATACGGAAGAGGAGAGTTGCATGCAGAGAAAGCTTAGGGTTCAGGAGAGGGTCCCTTAAATCTTCAGGTAAGTGCTTATCAGCACATGGAGGTAACTAATCTGAGTTGAGGGAAGAAGTGTTCCAAATGAGCAGAGGAACAATCCCAGGAATCAAGCAGGGACAGGAATAGTTCATGCTTCCACAATCCAGATTGTAAGATCACCTAATTAATGAGCACTGGATAGAGTACTCAGAAAAGTATTGTCTCAGTACTGGGACAAAGTCAGCCTGAGACAAAAGACTGTTCTGGTCCTGCCTCACAAGGCTTTTTAAAAAGCTTCAAAAGACTCAAACCATTTCCAGTTACCTCAACTGAATCACAGACCAATGCTCAAGAGTACTAAGGGATACAAAATGTCCAGTGCCCAATAAGATAAGGTTCATGATATCTGGCATCCAGTTAAAAATTACCAGGCATGCGAAAAGCAGGAAATATGAATCATATTGAAGATAATGATCAACCACTATAAACAGACCAAGAAATGATATCAGTAGAAAGAACATTAAGACAGTTATTATAAATGTATTCCATATTTTTAAAAAGAGAGTGAAATTCAGCATATCATGTCAAAAGGACTCAAATTGAACTTCCAAATATGGTAACTACAGTGTCTGAGATGAAAAATACTTTGCAGAGGATTAATAGTAGGCTAGACACAGAAGAAAAAAATCAAATATGACCTAGTAATAAAAACTAAGATGAAACACATAGAGGAAAAAAAAGACCAAAAGAATGTACAGCATAGTGAGCAGTGGAATATTCTCAAGTGTTTTAATATACTTATAATTAGAGCTTCAGAAAGGAGACAGAGATAGAAAAAACATTTTTGAAGAAACAATGGCTGAAACATTTCCAAGTCTTATCTAAATTATATGCACAGATCTAATAAATTCAATGAACCTCAGGAATTGGAAATATGAAGAAATACATAACAAAATACATCACGATTAGATTTCTTAAAAGCAATAATAAAGAGAAAAACCTTCAAAGTAACTGGCGTAAAAGACCAATGGCATGCACGTACATAGCAGCCCCCATTTCTGCATCACTCACCAAAATAGTACATTTGATACCAAGGATGAAACTACATTGGCACGTCACTGTTACCCAAAGTTCATAGTTTACATTACAGGTTCACTCTTGGTGGTGTACATTCCATGGGTTTGGACATGATGACATATATCCATCATTATAATATCATACAAAGGAGTTCCACTGCCCTGAAAATCCTCTCTGTTCTCCCTATTCAGTCCTCCTTCCTACCGCCTAGAAACCACTGATCATTTTATTGTCTCCAGTTTTCCAAAGTGCTATAAAGTTGGTTCAGATTGCTTCTTTCCCTTAATAATATGCAATTAATGTCCTCCAAGGCTTTTCATGGCTTGATAGCTCATTTCTTTTTAGCACTGAATAATACTCCATTGTCTGGATATACCACAGTTTATTCATTCACCTATTTAAGGACATCTTGGTTACTTTCGAATTTGGGCAATTATGAATAAAGCTGCTATAAACGTCCATGTGCAGGTTTTTTTGTGGATACAAGTTTTCAAGTCTTTGAGTAAATATCAGGGAGCATGACTGTTGGATTGTATGGTTAGAGTATACTTAGTTTGGTTAAAAAAACCACCAAAGTGGCAGTACCATCGTGAATGCCCACCAGCAATGGATGAGAGTTTCTCTTGCTCCACCTCCTCATCAGCATTTGTTTTTGCCAATGTTCCAGATTTTGGCCATTCTAATAGGTGTGTAATGGTATCTCGTTGTTTTAATTTGCATTTCCACAATGACATAGGATGTTGGGGCCTCTTTTCATATAGGTTATTTACCATCTGCATATTTTCTTTGGTGAGGCATCTGTTAAGGTATTTGGCCCAGTTTTTGATCGAATTTCGTGTTCTTTGTTGTTGAATTTTAAGTGTTCTTTGTATATTTTTGACATTTTCTTTATATATGGAATGTATGCAAGTAAATAACAGAGAGTCTTAACCTAATGTGGGAAGTTGGGGAAACCTTTAATGAGTAAGTGACTTACTCATAAACCTGAAAGATGAATAAAAAGCTGGGTGACTTAAGGGTGGAGGAGGAAAGGCTGTTATAAACAAAGGGAAGAGCATATGTGAAAGCCCTTATCAAGAAGGAGCTTGGTGTTCAGAAGCTGAATGAATCCATGGACTTTGAGATGAAGCCAAGGAGTTAGGTAAAGTTTTACTTTCTTTCCAGGGCCTTTTAGGTCATGCTTAAGTCTATAAACTTTATCCGAATGACTCTAAGGACAGTGCAAGTTTAGAGCACAGGAGTAAGCTTACGAAGCACAAGCTATAAGGAAATAACTCAGGGCTCTAGGTCAAGAAAAAATGACGCTCAAATGTTGAGACTATCCAACAATGAACGGGAAAGCTGTGTGGTGAGGGCATAAAATTAGAAACTTTGGAGTAAAGAGATTTGCTTATCTTGAACAAATCACTTAGCTTTCCTGAGGCTCATTCCTCATTCATAAAATGGGGTTATTTTCCTGTCTTTATCCACCTTTGAGGATACTATGAGGTGAAATGAAGTAGATGTGACTTCTAATTGTAGAATGTTCACAGATACGATGTTGTAACAAATATTTAGTGAGTGCTCAATTGTTTTGCTAAGCATGGTGGAGGGTATACAAGTTTGTTAAACTTCTGGGAAAATATTTTAGTTTTACGTTTCGCAGAATGTCATTTATTCTCGTGAGTCTCTGTCTGTATATTTTTAACTATACCTCTGTAGAGAGGCAGTATCATTCTGCAGATTGACTGATCACAGTATGTAACACATAGTAAGCCCCGGATAAATAATGAACATCATTAGTAGTAATGCATGCCTCATAGAAATTATTCCTGAAATATATATAATGTTCGTTCTTCATCTTGGTAATTATTTAAATTTATCCAATAGAAAATGGCTTTACAATCCATAAAGTAGAGAATTAGGTTGATGTTTACAAAGGCAAGAGAGAGCAGATGCCAATATTTTACAGGAAAAAAAAAAAAAAAGCCAAAACCCCAAACATCATGGATGACCAATTTTGCATTGAGCACCTCATCACACCAGAAGTGAGAAAGGAATCTTTCCCCAGGGAATTTGTACCATCAATGTTCTTCAAATCTTAGACATAATCAGATCTGACCTTACTAGAAAATTACCCAAGGACAGACATAGCCTATTAAGATAATTTTCCTCTAATTATCACACAGAAGAAGACATAGCCCTTCGAAATCAGCAGCCTGTGGTTTTTAAGGAGGCAAACAGATGCCTACAAAAATACATTCTTTGAAGGAAGAAAAATAATTGACAGAAAATTTAGTTTACTACTTATTACCCTGTGCTCATGACAGACATCAGTGATAAATCATCACTCTTACCCTCCGAGCAGCTGACACTTGAGGGAAAAAAAAATTTATTCTTGTCCTAGGTGTTCATAGAAGGGGTATTAATTTGCTAATAATTGTTCTGTTGGTAGGAGGATGAGATATTCTAAAAAGACTAGGAAATACGCAGCAGGAGACTTTTCTGCTTTTTAAAAATATTCTTTGAACTTTCCATCTAATAGAAACTAATTAATGTGTTGGTGAAATCATCTTTCACATTCCCAGAATCTCTTGGAGGATCCAGGCTATATGTCAATGAGAAACGAGAATAAACCAGTCTGAGAAAAATACCCTGCAGACTAGCCTCCAGGGAAAGGAGCAGGCCCTCTGCAAACTCCATGGCAGCTGGCTATGGCCCAGGTCTTAGGGTGAGCAATCCTAGGGCTCCAACCTCTGATGAAGGACTGTTGCTTTCCCAGCCATAAACCCTGATGTTGCAATTCTTACTGCCAGTTTGGTGTATCATATACCTGGAACTATAAGGGCTGAAGCCAGGGCAGAGGCTGTTTCCCACCACCCATGAATGCTAAACTGGCAGGATACAGCTGAAGCCAAGTTTCTGCCACATTACAGCAGGGAATCATTCCAGGGAGGAGACAGTACTTAAAGTTAAAAATGTGTTAAATGTATAAAAGCCAGTGCTAGTTATGCATCTTACAAGTTCACAGCTCAAGGTTTAGGGTCTTGTGTCTTATATCTGGCTTTGTTGCAATGAATGAGCAACTAGGAACCTATAAATCTGCTACTAATTTTATCTCCAATCATTTTTCTCAATGGTTTCTAGCCAACCTGTGTGTGTAGGGGTGTGTGTGTGTGTAACTTCTGCTCTAGTATTAAAGAATGTTAATCATACCTTCATGTAAATTTTTTTTTGGTGGAGGAGGGGGGAGGTAATTAGGATTTTTTTGTATTTTTTTTTTTAATGGAGGTACTGGGGATTGAACCCAGGACCCCGTGCATTTCCAGGCATGCGCTCTACCACTGAGCTATACCCTCCCCACCTTCATGTAAATTGTTTTAATCTGGTTTCTTTCCTTTTTAATGTGAGATCAAACATTGAAGGTTTAAGAGTTTTGAATAAAGAAAAAAGAGAAAATTTCAGAAAAACTGGCTTTTGTTTGAAGTGAAGATGTGAGGTGAATGTGGAAATCAGTGTCCCTGACCTTCACTGCTTTTTCCCTGTCCGTGCCTTGGAGCCACCTTATAAAACCTGCTAATCTACTTAGTTCAATCATTTTCCTGTGGTTTCAACCACCCATCCAATTCTTTAGACCTCTATGCTTTTATTTGCTTTTCTAAGTTATCATCACAGCTGCTCCTAGCCGGAATCTCGAGTTCTCTCTGCTTAGCTTCCGCACGATGACAACGTACTTAGACCACATCTGGTTTCTTCTGCAGATGCACCTATTATCATTTTCCTTTACTCCACACAGCAGCCAGAGCTCAAGTGCTCTGCACAAATTTGGGTACTTTGCAGTATGACGCAGTTCCCATAATGGCCTCTATTCAGTGGTGTGCTGGTAAATGTTTAACACCTACCCAGAGCAGAGGAGAACTCTGATTTATAGCACATGCTGATTTCCATGGTGCGGATGTTTCTGCTGTGGTCAGTTTCAAGCTACCAAGATGACAAAACTGAAAGTGGAGTTATAAAGAGGCACACAGCAGTAGACAGTCTATCCATCATACAGGTATAACAGGTGGAGATAACCTCAAGAACATAGATAACAAAAAATAGCAAAATAATTAGGAGTTGTTAAGCACGTGTTATCTGTATGTCTAGTATAATTTATCTGCTGTAACTTTGTATAATTTAAATTTTAATAGTAGCTGTGTGTAATTAGCAGCTGGCAAGTTTCTTACAAATTTGACAGGTGTGGTGAGCAGGTACAGGCTGGCCCCAGTACACTACTGCTTCTATCCCACCATTCAGGAAGAAGTGGGTTGTTCAGGGGCAGAGAATGAATTGTGATCAATTGTCTCCCAGACTGAAATTTTCTTGAAGCTATGTCTCATTACACTATTCATACTCCAATACTCACATGCACATCACTATATACTCGTAGGAATCAGAGGTGGACAGGGTCACTTGTCTTTGTTTTGTTTTGTGTTTTTATTTTTTTCCATAATATATCTTTATTTCAGCTTTTTAAAAATTATTATTTACTCATTTATTTTTTGTTGACATAGAGTCGGCTTATAATGTGTTAATTTCTGGTGTACAGCATAGTGATTCAGTTAAACATATATATTTTCCTTTTCATATTCTTTTTTATCATAGGTTATAACAAGATACTGAATATAATTCCCTGTGCTATACAGTAGGACCTTGTTGTTTATCTATTTTATATATAGTAGTTAGTGTCTGCAAATCCTAAACTCCCAATTTATCCCTCCACTCCTTTCCCCCCAGTAACCACAAATTTGTTTTCTATGTCTATGAATCTGTTTCTGTTTTGTAAATCAGTTCATTTGTGTCCTTTTTTTTTTTTTTAGATTTCTCATATAAGTGATATATGGTATTTTTCTTTTCTCTTTCTGGCTTACTTCACTTAGAATGAAGATCTCCAGGTCCACCGATGTTGCTGCACATGGCATTGTTTTATTCTTTTTATGGCTGAGTAGTATTTCATTGTGTGTGTGTGTGTGTGTGTGTGTGTGTGTGTGTGTGTGTACATATATATTATATATATGTATACACACAATCTTCTTTATCCAATCATATGTCAATGGAAATTTAGGTTGTCCTGGATTAAAACTCCCAGTCCTACTCTCTTCCAGTTGCTTTAAGCACTCCCCCCCCCCCGTCCACCAAGCCACCAGTAGTGGTGGGAATGAAGCAGGCAGGAAAGTGTGCTTTATGGGTCACTCCTAAGGCCCACCACAACTTGGAGATGTCTGGGCTTGGTTGATCTTTTGATTCCATGAATGGATTTTAGCCCTGATATTCTGAATGAAACTTTAGGATTTCACATTTTTTTTCTTTTTTTACAAATTTGTTTCTCCAAATTCATACTGAAATGTGTTAAAATGATTTTTCTATGACTTTCTTTTGTTTCTAAGTACTCTGTTCAACTAAGCATTTCCTCAAGGAATCAGGGAATATTCTATTAAAAGAGCCTAGGAGTGCTAGAATGCTGACTTTAAACCACAAGCACACGCCTACCCTCCTCGTGCAACTTCCCCTGCAGCCCTTATGTATATTGTCTTTAGCAATCCTTGGGGCTTTCCAAACTGGTTTATGGTCAGTATAATCATTAGAAAGCAGACTTCGTTTCAATTAAACATATTTCTTTACAATAATTAGTCTGCTGTGTACTCATTAAGTAGAATTTTCTATCATTTTCTTCTGAAACACCGAATTTGTTTCACAGCCTTAAACTGTCTCAGGGATCCTCCCACGCCAAGTACTTCTTAACCTCAATTCAAATGCACCCTCATTTGAACATTAATGAGCTCAGTCTTTTTCTTTTCTTTTTGGAGTCACCAGTATTACCCAAAGAAGCAGTTTCACCCACTCCTTTTTGTTTAAATGAAAATTTCCTTCTATCATTTTATAGAAACTGATTTTTCAACTGTTGTCACTGATGGATATCAAAATACCAAATGTATATAGTTGAGGATACATATGTGTGTATGTGTGTGTTCAATTACACACAGGTGGCATTTTGATATCCACCATTGAAAACATTTGAAAAATCAGTTTCTATGAAGTTTTGGAGCTACATTATACATATAAGCTAAATATCCAGATCTATATCTAATCAATTACATAGTTTGTATACCTATGGTTACATATGGTATATAACGTTTGTAATGCATGCTATATATGTCATATTATATATATTGTATTTTATATGTTAATATGCTGTATACTAGATATACATAATAACTATCTATATATAAACTATTTTGGAAATTATATAATACCTCTCTCTATAAATATTGTGCTATGGCAATAAATTATGGTAGTTAAGCCAACATTAAATCAGAACTGCCTGGGAGCTAGTTAGCAATGCGGAATCTCTGGTCATCTCAGGCTGACTGAGCCAGACTCTGCATTTAGCCAAGACCTATGTTTTGATTGTTCAGCATCACTTTTTCCCCTTCTGGTAACAGGCATTTACATTTCCTTTAATGAGCTGAACTCCCCCACTCTCACTACGTGTAGCTTAGGTGGGGATAGTACCATTCTTGCCTCCAAAAGTAAGACCGTAGCAGAGGCCTAGCCAGTTTTCATAGTCCATTCATAATCCAGATCGGTTCAGTGAGATTCAATCTCGTGGATACTATTGCAATGTTTAGAAAAGAGAAACTGTTTCCACCGGATTGTTATCTCTAAGGATTTTATGAACCCAGATATTCCAGGAGCCATCTTGTGGAGCTAGCTTGTTCTGAAAGCAAAACTAAACATAGAAGCTAACAGTCTATAATGATGAGAGAGACTGCATCATAATTTCCTCAGAGCTCCTGGGTCCAGTTTTCAGTTAAATAGGTCAATTCATTTCTTTCTCTTTGAGCAGGTTTGGTTGGACACATATATAACACAAGGCGAAGCCAAGGCTGGTGCCTAGCTGATTTGACCCGTGAAGATATAATGAGCCACTTATCGACTTGGACAGTTTACTACATACCCAGAGAGTAATCCGTCCCCAGGTCTCTGTTCTGTGCACCAAAAAGGATGACATCAAAACAAAAGGAGCCAGATGAATGAAACCCACGTTGTGAAATACACTGTTGCTGAGAAGCCAGTTCTAGATGGCAGCTAAGAAGTTTAATATCCTGCATCTCAGCTCTGAAGAGGGTGGAACAAAAATCCTACACTTCATCTGAAACCCAGGAGGCAAGGAGGGGAGATAGAAAGGCAAGTGGTAAATGGTTTCATAGCTGTTTCTTAGAGACCTTTTATCCCCTCGTGTTCCTGGGGAATCACAAATTCTTCTGCCAAGACTCAGAGAAGCTGTGGTTCAAGCCTTTACCTATACAGATGCCAGCTGGGTCTCCAGGGCATCATGATGGAACTGTTCCTTCATAAGTCCTGAGTGATACATCTTCTGCTGTGGACATTTGTCCTTATTTTTGTCAGCAGTACAGGAACCTCCTTCCTAAGTTTCAGGACTTCTTCCCATCTTGAGAAGGAGCCCACCTCCCATTACAAAAGCTTAAAGTGCTAGATGCTTTCCTGTCTCCCTTGCAGCTTGGATCGAGCACGTTACTTAGGATACACATGTGCTCACTTCCAACTTAGACACAGAAGTTAGTGTTGAAATGAAGCTGAGGCCACACTAATCGATCCCAATGAAAGTGATCATCTCTGTGGCATTAATACTGAACCCCTAGTGGCTGCAGTGGTAGCCTTCATTATCTGTGAAGCAAAGTGCAGTGGCCCAGCCCAGTGGAGGCAGCAGAATTATCTTCATCAGGGATTCAGAATGATTTTCAGTGGGGTTTTTTGGGTGCTCCAGCCTTTATTCTATCCAGGGCTCTCCTGGAGATTCAGTGAACTACTCAATAACCTTTAAGAAAACCATTTTATGTTTAAAATAGTCACGATGTGTTTCTCTCAGCTGCAGATAGGATCCCTAATTGGTACACCCTCTAACACAGCATTTCTATCACCTACATACCAACTACCACTTTCCACTCACCATCTATGTTATTCAGGCATTCATCCATAGGTTATCAACCATCTTTAAATGGGCTCCAATTCAAATTCTTCAAGACCTAAAGAAATGCAATTATATGAGGGTATATCAGGTTTCATGACAGAGCATGTGTTTGATTAAAAATGATACACATTCATCTGGAGACAATATGGAAAAATATTAGCTCAGGAAAAAAACATCCAAAATCCTATCAGCCAACACTTAGATTTTTTCCTTTTCAGTCACTTTTCTATGCTTATTTGTGATAATAGCATTTAAACAACTTCTTTCTTCTTTTATGAAATACAAACATTTTCCATAATATTAAAAAAAAACCTCACAGGAGGTTACTTCGCCTATTGTGGGTTTGTAGGCTGTTTTCAGGATTGCACTATTGTAAACACTTCATATTCTGGATATCTCTGCTCATAAAGTATTTTTTTATATGTTTCAGGTGGATTTCTTAGCGTATATTCCTAAATGTGATATTATTAATTAAAAGGACGTAAAACTGTCTTGAAATCAGAAATCAGATTGCTTCCCAAAGGGCTGTACACTCTCACCAGTCTTGGATGAGAGTGCCAGTTTCACTCTGTGTTAACTAGCATTACATAACTCCAGTTTTTAAAATTGCAAACTTGATAGTCAACATGGTATTTTAAATAGATGAATGGCCAAGGGTAAGAAGAGACAATTCATAAAATAAGGCCAAAAAGGTGTCATAAATGGATGAAAAATATTCAACCTGATTAGTAACAAGGATTAAAATTACGCTGATTTAAACTATGTTGAGGTAAAGGTTTTTAGAAACAGTTACATTTCATGGCTGCATCTGCCTAAGAGACAATGTGATACAGTTTTTAAGTGATTATTTAAGCTAAGGAAAGGATGTATTGAGGCCCACACCTATGGGTACCAGGTGCAGCAGACCCACACCTATCTGCTCTTCATTTTTCCTTCTTCTAGTGACCTTGTGAGGATTTGCCCCTTACTTGTTAATATCTCACTGAACACAGCACACCTGATGTAAGTGGGACAGGATTTTTACAGCAAGGGATTTATTCTCCCAGGTCACATTTATCTTTGCTGGAGAGTGGTGTGTCTCGCCCCAGGTGTCCTTGTCACTGACAGTAGTCCAGCAACTTTGTTGCTGTTGTTCGTTACTGTAAAATGTCTTCCCTCTTCTCTTCTTTGCATTTTGGCTGCATCACTCGGTTTTCTTCTTGATGCATGTTTGTTTGACTGCTTGTTTCTTAATGTGCGTGCATTCCCCCTTCTGTCCACTTAATCTTGCCATTTGTAGTCGCACTGTTGTCTGAACTTATCAAACTTCATATTTTACATTATGTATCTCCCTCCCTCTTTCTCTGGGGTACCGTAGACGCCTGTAGGTTTCTTTAGAGCAGAGGTCACACTCTAGCGCATCATGAGCCATAGCTGTCCCGTAGATGTGTTTGCCACAAAATATTTAAACCTTTAAAAGTAAATCACCAATGCTTAAATATTGTGAGATTTCATTTACAAGTTCAGATTTCAGCTTCCCCTTCAAAAAAAAAAAGGAAAACTCTTATGATCTGGGAACACTGAGCCCACATTTTTGCCTATTAGGAATGGGTTTGACCTAAGGAGTAACTGTGCCTTTCGGTGTGGCCCTGTGCCTTGTCACCAGAGGCTCACCCCATTTCGCTGTTTGTATCTCTTTAAAGAAAGGCAATATAGCCTTTGACAAGCTCCTGCTACTGCTTCTGCTGCTGATCCTCTGGCTTCAGTCTGAACACCAAGGGCCTAGAAATCTTACTTTCAACCAAGAAGTCTGATTTCACCAGCATAAGAGTGTTTCTTTTTTAAGTAAATGCATCCTGGTAAGCAGACCCATTCTGGAATTTCTAAATTGAGGCTCCTAATTACTGGATATGTTACCTACAAAAATGTGTATCTTAGGTGGAAACAATGTGGGAATTTCTTTTAATATCTAAATCCAAGAGCAAGTATGAGGCAAACATTAGAACTAAGTAATAAGGATAAAATGTCATTTGCTGAAATTTTTTATAGGCTGGACACTGCCTATTACTTTAAATCCTAACATTAATCCTAGGAGGTCAGTGTCATCATTTTTACTTTTCCATAGTTCTTACTTTAATCTCTTCAACAGCTCAGATTAAATTACTTGCTGGATGCCATCCAGCTAATAATTGGCAAAGTCTCTACTTAAATCCATATTTGTCCAGTTCTAATCCTAATACTATGGTGTTTATGTTTATTGTTTTATTTAATATCTTAAAATATTAAGGAAAAAAACAAACTTATTATGTATTGGATATAACAAATCTGAGTCAAACATGGGTTCTAAGTAGTGCTACCCGACGGGCACTGCCCTGCTGTGAGTTCACTACAACCTGTCCTAAACAAGAGCCTCTATACCAGGCTTCCACTGCCTGAGAGAGTCATGTATTAACACAGGTACTGTGTTATTTTCTTTCTATTAACTAGCAGGACAATAATTTTCATTTTACTTAGAGGGAGGAGGTTAAGCTTGGCAAATAAAGGAAGACTTTTTTGTAAGGATTGGCAAAAATCGGAGATTTATATACTGTGGCTAAAGCTGTATCACTTGTTTCAAAGTCAATGCATCATGGCTGGGACATTGAAGTGGCTCAGGGAGGGTTGCAAGGAGGAAAGATGGGTTGATACAGTGTGCATTGTGGCTCTGTCTGTCTGTCTGTCTCTCTGTCTGTCTTGTTTCAAACACAGGCCAGGGAACTCTGTTCTCTGCAGTAATTATTCTGTGGCCTGAAGCATGAGATTTATCATTAGTATCTTACCTTGGATCAGAAAACAAATTATTATTAGTTAAAAAGTTACCCATATTAAAAAAAAATAGAGAGAACCAGAACTATGTCCTGTATTTCTTGCCATTACACACTGACTTTTACAAGTTGGGTAACTGCCACTGAAAAGACTCTCTCCCTTTATAAAAAGTATTCAAACCCTGTTTTCTTTGAAGCTAAGACTCTTAAATCTGGTGATCTCCAGTGCGAATGGCCCTTGGTGAAGGATGTCCTAAACAGACGATCCCTTGAAGTTTTTTGTGAAAATGTGATCCTCATCCTCTCTCTCCCCTCCCCCCGTCTCTCTCCCTCATGAACTTAGCCACGTTCCAACCTGAAGGCAAAGGCGAGCCGAATGGCCGTCCAGAGCCCTCACAGCCTTGCGATTCTTTATATTCTTGGACCAAATCTACTCCTAAACCTGATTTTACTGTCTGTATTCGGTTTGTAAGAAATAATTGGGTCTAACTGGATCCTAAGTCTTTAATCAAAACAAAGCTTTAGTGTCTCATCATGAAGCTCTTTATGAATTAATTTGGAAAAATAAGGAAAAAATTTTTTTTTCAATAATCAATAGTAGGAACTGGAGGAAATGAGCAGTTTCTAAAGATCTCTTTTGATTATGGGTATGATCCAAAGGACTGGCGGGCCTTGGGCTGGAGACTGCGACAGGTGCTTGGCAACTGGGAGGAAACTGGGCTCTGCCTGGGGGGGTGCTGGGCAGATGGGGGTTTGAGGGGACAGAGTGGAGCTGGGACACTGGAGCACAAGTTGCTCAGAATTGGGCACAAAGCAAAGAGGAAACAGGGTGTAGGGTGAGCAATCAGGAACCAGGAGGCTACCGACACCCAAGGGCAAAGTCATATGAGAACTCCAAAGTCTGCACGGGCAGGTAGGCATAAGCTGAGAATGCCACAGGGAGGGAAAGCCGGGGAACCAGAACCTTGGCCAGCTGTGTGAGCACTGGCACCAGTAACTAAAGATCTTGATAAGAGGGGCCAAGCCCTGTTTATGATGTAGTTGAAAAGGCATGAGATGAAGGAATCTGACCTCAAATCCTTCCTGGACCACGCCCAGTGGCTCTGAACTTCTAGCCCAGTGCCCCAGCGCCTGGCACAGGGACAGGAGGAATGAATCACCACGAGGTCCAGTTTCCTACGTGCAGAACAGGGATTTTACCAGCCTCACAGGTAAATGCTATAAGGACAAAATGAACATACTGAAGGTATCAGGAAATATCTAACGTGACTTGAACAGGGGCTCCATAAATACCAGTTCCTCTTTCTTCTTTTCAGTAATGATCTTTCATGTTTATTTCCAGCCGAAGCAGGTGACAAGGAATGATGAGAACAGGTAAAGGCCAGTGGTTCACACAGCTTGAAAGGGAAGTGAGAGGCAGGAGCAAATGCCTAATACTGATCCAGGGCTGGGAATTCACTGGGAGACATGGTTGATTTAAATTGTTGGTTCTTTTGAGAAGCAACTTCTCGCTGGAAATTCTTGTTAGGACAGGATTGTGGGGCATTTTCT
Organism: Camelus ferus; assembly: GCF_009834535.1. NCBI lineage: Eukaryota > Metazoa > Chordata > Mammalia > Artiodactyla > Camelidae > Camelus > Camelus ferus. Next base: position 16,466,471 of record NC_045720.1, read on the forward strand.
ATTTGGAACTAAAATAACTTCCTGCTTTACACAATCCTGGTCGGTTTCTGTTTATGGTTCCTTGACTTTATTTTGGTTGTCAATGAAGTTTCTTTCAGGAGGAGATGACAGTCTGGCGGGAAGTGTTTACACTTGCAGTGGTAGCTATGAAGGGACAGCAGGATCTTCCTTAAGATGTGTCTGCAAAGTAGGTATACTGTTTTTACTTATACAGTGTGTTATTTCGGGTGGGGCTTCAAAGCAGGGGGGTTGATGAAGATAACTTTCCACTACAAAAGCAGTTCTAAAATTAATTTCTGATGATGTCATTCCCGTGGTTATAACACTCAGTGATCCAGCATTCCACCTCTATACACTAGTGCCCCAGGGGAAAAATCCCAGCTCCTTAATATGACAGACAAACCTCTGTGATCTGTCCCTGTCATGTTCTGGGGCCTCACTGGTCACTTCTCCATCCTTCACATGCTAGCTTGAAGCCAAACTGAACTATGTAAAGTTCCAACAATATTCTGTTGTCTCTGCATCATTATGGATGGTATTCATTCTGCTTGCAATATTGTTCTCTTTCTACCCTGCTTATGTTCAGATTCCTGCTTGTGCTTTGCCTCCTAGTTTGGAAGTCACTTCTTCCAGGAAGTCTTCCCTGAATCTCCTAAAACTAGATCAACTGTCCTTTTCACCATGTGCATCTATGGTGCCCAGTGCTTATTCCTATTGCAGCAAAAAATCACGCTGTGTAGTAATTACCTGCATACTAATCTTTCCCACAAAACTGTGGATGTTTAAGGGACAAGAACTGTCTGGTCAACCCTGTAGCATAAGCACCAGAAAGATAGTAGCTACTCAGTAAACATTTGTTAAATAAATGAAAGAATAACCTGATCTTTTTCTGTAATTTATTTTTTTAATTTTTTAACATTTTTTATTGAGTTATAGTCATTTTACATGTTGTGTCAAATTCCAGTGTAGAGCACAATTTTTCAGTTATACATGAACATGCATATATTCATTGTCACATTTTTTTTCCGCTGTGAGCTACCACAAGATCTTGTATATATTTCTCTGTGCTGTACAATATAATCTTATCTATTCTACATATGCCTGCCAGTATCTACAAATTTTGAACTCCCAGTCTGTCCCTTCCCACCCCCCTCCCCCCGGCAACTACAAGTTTGTATTCTATGTCTATGAGTCTGTTTCTGTTTTGTATTTATGTTCTTTTTCTTTTTTAGATTCTACATATGAGCGATCTCATATGGTATTTTTCTTTCTGTTTCTGGCTTACTTCACTTAGAATGACAAGTATAACCTGATCTTGAACAAAACAATTTCCCAATAACAACAAAAATTACCCCAAATAATTTTGGTGAGAATAAAGCACATACTGGAGCATCAGTAACTGTGATTAAAACTAATTTAAAGTTGTGCAGATGCCAAAGAAAGCCTTTTAAGGCCTGATGACGAATGTATCTACATATATAAATATATATATTTAGATATTGTCGCAGCTGTTGATGGATTGCTATTATTCAACCTCTTCCCCTAGAGCCATCAAATGTAGAAAGCGCTAGCTGTGAACATTGATACCTGAAGGTTGGGATTGTGAGTGGAGCTCAGTTAGAGGCATGCTTCTCTGGGCCTGAGTCCACATTCAGGAATTCCCTTGAATGAGTGCGTTTGGTAAACATTTATTGTGTAACTATTCTGTGCCCATCTCGAAACACAAGCGCCGGATCATTAATTCAGCAGACACACAGAGCGAATTTGGAGAGCTCCTATCATATACCAGGCACTGTTGAGTGCAGGGGATTCCATAGACAGCAACAGAGTCTGCCTTGAAGAATGCCCATGGCAACAAGTGTAGCGAAATGGTGACAACAAAATGAAGCCACAGACAGACAGAGCCTTGGTCAGCTTGGTGTGCAGCACTGGTGATTTTCATCGGCTCCTCCAAGCTCCCTTTCTCTCTTCTCTGCTTTGCTCGGCACCCAGGAGGCTGCTGTGATGGCTGCTCAATGGCCTGCCTTTCCCTCTGGCTTCATGCTGGGCTGGGAGGGCGCCAGTAGCAGGTTGAAGAAAGGAACACAGAGAGGTTAAGATGCTTATCCCCAGCCTCTTCCCTGGGCGGTTGCTGCTGGCTGGCTGAGCTGCTCTTGAACAAGTTTCCTATCAGGTGGCACTCTTGAAACAGCTTTTTAAATTCCAGTAACTGCTCCCTGGTTGAGCTTTTTTACGCCTTAGGGTTCAGTCAACTGTTAAGAGCCGTGGGATACTGTGGTATCTTTGTGGTTCCCCTCACCCTACCGACATCTTGTAAACAGTTCTTTCCTTTATCTGTTCTTAAACGTCTCCTGTACGCTGCTGACACCCACACTGGACAGCCTTAAATTATCAGGTGAAGTGGAGCCTCTGCTGACCGACAATGCTTCACTGTTGGGTTAAGCCTCTGAATTTTGGAGATTAATTTGCACCATAGCTGTGCTTAGTGCAGCCACCGACGTGGCTGAGGCAGTGTGTGAAGGTCTTAAATATCATCCTTATCTCTGGGATTAGATGAGACCATCCCAAGTGGGCTTGGAGGATAATCGGAATTTGACATACATGGTGGCTGAAGAAATAATTTGCAGCAAGATGCCCCTCTTCCAGAACCCTCTGGTGGGTTGGGCTCAGTTAGGCACTAGATATTGAGAAATTTCTTCTTTCAACTCCTCTCAGAGGGTTTCTGCCAGATACACCGAGGGGCCCTGGTCCTGATATACTCCCAAATTTGAATACAAAACTGTGTGGGAAACATTGCTTATCTTTCTGTTCTACTGTTTGCCTTCAGTGGAGAGTTGAATCTCACTAGAATATAAAGCAGTTTCATTCAAACAGAGGAGTTAAACTTTGGCCAGAAATTTGGCTTAAGTCACTTTAATCCACATGGATATTTACACAAATCCACAAACTATGAAAGTAAAATCATCAGGCTTTGAATTACCTTAGGCATGAGCTGTTATTTATTTTTCATTCCGTCTTCAGCAGAGCTCAGACCCTAACATAAAGACTCAATAAACATTTATTTCATGAATAAGCAAATCCATGACTGAAAGAATAGGAATACAAACAAAAGTAAATTGGAGTAGCTTTCTTTGAACTTCTGCACACTTTTATTTTTAAGTAAATGTACAAGAATGCATCCAGGCAAATGAGTGTTGTCCCTTAAAGTAATCACCTTGGGGTCGGGGTGACTAGTAGGCGAAGACATGTCAAGAATGCTACTGCTGCTTATAAAACCCTTTTAGAGTCAGCCACATATTTTCTAAGAGAGTGGCAAATCTTAATACTTTTGGGAAAGGATTTAATTTTTTGAAACTGGTAAAAGTTATACAGAGTAATCTTTCATAAGTAAGGCGAATGATCAAAGTAGGTAGTATATGTTTTTAATATGTCTATATGTATGTGCTCATAAATACACACACCACATATATATGCAAGCAAGGTGTGATTTACAAAGTAATGAGATAACTTTCTTCTTTTTCCTGATGACACTTAAATATGCTGGAAATCATCAGATTTCAAAGTATGGCAAGCCCACAAATATTCTGAGCAATGACTGCTTGAAAAACTGAACACCTAGTTTCCCAAGGTGATTACTCTGAAGAATAACAATCTTTGAATGTTTAGTTTCTACCCTGTTTGTTGAATAAGTGGTACTGTACAGGGTCTGATCATTGGTAAGCATCCAATACAAAGTAGTTGAATGAAATGAAAGTATCATTTCTTTATAATTATACTTCCGCTTTCCCTTCCTCCCTCCCTCTCTTCCTTCCTTCCTTCCTTCCTTCCTTCTTTCCCTCCTTCCTTCTCTCTCTGTGCATTTTGCACAACTCATGGCACCTTTTCATTATTGGTGTACGGAAGATCCTACTTTAAAAAATATTATGGTAACATTTCCCCATCATTTCTGACCTCCACTACTGTTTCCTTCCTGCCCTGTTTGGCACCCTTTCCACTGCATTGGCTTATGTTTACGATATATATGTGTCTATAAAAATGCATAGTGTTGTTTGGTGAGATACATTTTTTTCCTGCTTTTCACTCAACATTGTTTTTATCATATTTTCACTTTGCTGGATGTGTCTCCAGGGCATTGCTTTTAACTGTTGCACAACATACTGTTGCATCTGGTGATGGATACTCAGGTCACTTGCAACTCCCTGCTGCAATTAATATCTTTGCCATGTTCCCGTATGGAACTATGGCTGGCTTTTGTCTCTGGGGAGGGTACCAACAAAAGAGACTGCAAATTTAATTCCGCTATGTTGTCAGGGTCCTCTTCAGAGAAGCTATACTATAATGTACTTCAACAAATAGTGCCTAAGAGTTCCTGTTTCTTTTCTCCAGGTCTATAGCTTCATTTGGAATTAGCCAACTTTTTCGTCTTCACCAACCCAGTGGATAAAAAGTAGTTCCCATTATTGTTTTAAGTTGCATTACTCATACTGCTAGTGGACTGAAGTATCTCTTCAGATGCTTATGGTCCTTTTGGGGATCCTCTTCTGAACATGGCCTATTCCTACTTTTGCCTTTTCCCCCCTGCTTTGTTCCATGCCTGTCATCCTGTTGATTTTCCAGAGTTCCATATACATTCTAAGTTTTTAAAAAATGATCATCTGGATCCACGTTTATTCTTTTCTAAGTAATTCATATTCTGTGACCTTCCTTTCTTTTCTAGACCATTTGGCTTATTTGAGATGAATGAAGCCATTTAACAGTATATCAAAAGAGTTTTAAGGAATCAAGGCCATATTCTCATCTCTTTTAATATTTTTCCCCCATCAGGCTATTCTGTAGGGAACTTCTGCCATCAAAGCAGACTTCTTTCTGATCTATTCCTCGCTGACTTCTGTTTTCCGACTAAGAATCTCATCAAAGCTACTAATGAACTTAGGACTGGCTAGGAGATGAATCCTTCAGTCCTAAAGACTAAAGGTTAAGATGCCAAAGAAATCACAATATCTAAAGCAAAAGTGTTTTTTGTTTAGATTATTCTGCCTGTTCACATACATTTTTTTTCCTTAGCACCATACACTAGAAACTTTGCATTTTATTTCAAAATAAGGTTACATCTAAGAGAACTGGCAATGCAAAAAGAAATTTCTTCCAAGGGCACATTGTCCTTATCTGCTGGGTAGACTGAGAATGAAAGATTAACCTGATTGTGACCAAACACCTAGATCTTCCTTAGATGAGTAATGATGAGACAACCCCATGAAGAGTAAGCATCTGGGTAGCAGCAGCTCCTTACATCGATTTTTTAAAAACAACCAACAGATTGCTCTAAATTCAGTAACCTTGGTTGCACATAACGATGTTCATGAAGACACAGAAAATATGTGGACATAACAGTGGGTTTCTTAGACTGAAATTTCAGCCCGTTTTCACCTGGCTTCTGATTCTGTCTTTAGGTTTCATCTTTCACAACCTTCTTAGACATTCCCCATTGAACGGGACCTCTCACAATTCCCTGAATGTTTGGGGGCATTCTTACTTTTATGCTCTCGACCCTGTGACATCTTCTTCTGGCATCTCCCACCCCTCTTCCCCCTCTTCCTGCTGCAATCTTCCCTATTCTTTATTTTTTTTTCTTTATAGCTAATTCTTTCTTTTTTTTTTTTAGTTATAGTCAGCTTACAATGTTGTATCAATTTCCAGTGTAGAGCACAATTTTTCAGTTATACATGAACATATATATATATCCATTGTGACATTCTTTTTCACTGTGAGCTACCACAAGATCTTGTATATATTTCCCCGTGCTATACAGTATAATCTTGTTTATCTATTCTACATATGCCTGTCAGTATCTACAAATTTCGAACTCCCAGTCAGTCTCTTCCCATCTCCCTCCCCCTGGCAACCTCAAGTTTGTATTCTATGTCTATGAGTCTATTTCTGTTTTGTATTCATGTTCATTTGTCTCTTTCTTTCTTTTTTTGGAGTCCACATATGAGCAATCTCATGTGATATTTTTCTTTCTCTTTCTGGCTTACTTCACTTAGAATGACATTCTCCAGGGACATCCATGTTGCTGCAAATGGCATTATGCTGTTGTTTTTATGGCTGAATAGTATTCCATTGTATAAATATGACACATCTTCTTTTTTTTTAACATTTTTTATTGAGTTACAGTCATTTTACAATGTTGTGTCAAATTCCAGTGTAGAGCACAATTTTTCACTTATGCATGAACATACATATATTCATTGTCACGTTTTTTTTTCACTATGAGCTACCACAAGATCTTGTATACAGTTCCCTGTGCTATATAGTATAATCTTGTTTATCTATTCTGCATATGCCTGTCAGTATCTACAAATTTTGAAATCCCAGTCTGTCCCTTCCCACCCCCTGCCCCCTTGGCAACCACAAGTTTGTATTCTATGTCTCTGAGTCTGTTTCTATTTTGTATGTATTTTATTTTATTTTTTATTTTATTTTATTTTTTTAGATTCCACATGTAAGCAATCTCATATGATATTTTTCTTTCTCTTTCTGGCTTACTTCACTTAGAATGACATTCTCCAGGGACATCCATGTTGCTGCAAATGGCATTATGCTGTTGTTTTTATGGCTGAATAGTATTCCATTGTATAAATATACTACTTCCTCTTTATCCAGTCATGTGTTGATGGACATTTAGGCTATTTCCTTGTCTTGGCTATTGTAAATAGTGCTGCTATGAACATTGGGGTGCAGGTGTCTTTTTGAAGTAGGATTCCTTTTGGATATATGCCCAGGAGTGGGATTCCTGGGTCATATGGTAAGTCTATTCCTAGTCTTTTGAGGAATCTCCATACTGTTTTCCACAGTGGCTGTACCAAACTGCATTCCCACCAGCAGTGTAGGAGGTTTCCCTTTTCTCCACAGCCTCTCCAGCATTTGTCATTTGTGGACTTTTGAATGATGGCCATTCTGACTGATGTGAGGTGATACCTCATTGTAGTTTTGATTTGCATTGCTCTGATAATTAGTGATATTGAGCATTTTTTCATGTGCCTATTGAGCATTTGTATTTCTTCCTTAGAGAATTGCTTGTTTAGGTCTTCTGCCCATTTTTGGATTGGGTTGTCTTTTTTTTCTTATTAAGTCATATGAGCTGCTTATTTATTCTGGAGATCAAGACTTTTTGTCAGTTTCATCTTTTGCAAAACTTTTCTCCCAGACGTAGGTTGTTGTTTTGTTTTGCTTATGGTTTCCTTTGCTGTGCAGAAGCTTGTAAGTTTAATTAGGTCCCATTTGTTTATTCTTGCTTTTATTTCTATTGCTTGGGATAGACTGCCCTAGGAGAACATTTTTGAGATGTATGTCAGATAATGTTTTGCCTATGTTTTCTTCTAAGAGGTTTATTGTATCTTGTCTTATGTTTAAGTCTTTGATCCATTTTGAGTTTATCTTTGTGTATGGTGTAAGGGAGTGTTCTAGCTTCACTGATTTACATGCTGCTGTCCAGTTTTCCCAACACCATTTGTTGAAGAATCCTCCCTATTCTTGAAGGCTCAGAAAGCTGCCCAGGTACCACTTCCTTATGATGCCTTCTCCCCTCCATACCTAGATGTGACCTCCCTTTTCTGTTAAATCCCATGGCATTTAAAACATGACTCTCACATGCCAGTTTTTAAATGATCTATTTCCTGAAATTCTGCAGACTGGGGCTTTTGCCTTTGTTCACAGACTAGAGTTTAAACTCCATCAGGGCACAGCTTGGGTCTTGCTGATCTCAGTCTCCAACGATGCCTGGCATAGTGCTTTTCATAAAATAGATGTTCAAGTAATAATTTCTGAATATTAAATGAATGTCCAGGAGATCAACGAATGTTCAAAAATGCTGCACAGAGGATAAAGTAGAAATTGCTTCATATTACAATGGACCAAGGATGGGTGACGATAAAATCAATGAAGGCTGGGAAAGCCGGGACAGACCTTCTCAGTTCGCATCCTTGTTGTACCATTCAGAAGGCTGTCATCCTGGCCCAGATAGCTCAACCACTTTCATCGTTATTTCCTCATTTGTATAATAGTGATATTAATATCATCCACTAAAGTGGTCTCAGTTAGAATTGAAAAAGATAATTTAGTAATTTTAGCATAAAATCAAAGAATTTCTTCAAAGTCCATACCTTGACTGTGTGTTTGTTAGGTAAGTATTATTTTCATTAGGGTCTTCATGTGGGTTTAGATAATAATTAAAATGATATTGGTTGTAGATGGCATTTTGCCTAACTAAGTGAGAGTCAGAGATGGGAAATATATAATAAAAAAACATTGGAAGGTAAAATGAAAACTTAGTAAATGTAATTTGAGAAGTTCTTTTGTTAAAATAGAATGTACCCGAGTTCAAGAATAAAATTAGAAAATTGTTCTCGCATCAGAGCCATTTCTTCAAATGTTACTGTTAATTGAGCAGTATTTTTCCATCTGAGAGCTCGTTTAATAGCCAAATTGACTCTTTAGATTTGGTTGGACTTTGTTGAAATTCTAGCCTTGGAAATTAGGTAGGGAAAGACTTTAATTTCATCTCAGCTTTCCAGACCGTACCATTTTACACTGTTATCATAAATTAAACATATGCTTAAACAAACACGGAGTGCAGCGTCAAGAGCAAATTTTTTCCACCGGGTGTCAGTGCTCAGATCAGCGAGCACACTCCCAGATTTATCGCCTACATTGCCTGCATTTCTGCCAAATGTGTAAGAGAGGAAAGAAAAACGCTAAGACTTTAACTTAAATTTTAGCATAGGAGCATGGAGGAATGGGATACGTATTTGAGCTCCAGAGCCAGGCAGATGCACTCAAGTCCTGCCTTTATCAGTTATTTACTGTATGTACCTTTCAAGCTTTCAGATACTTCCATCTACAACATCGAAGTGATGTTAGCTACTTTATGAATCTGTTGTCTGAGTGGCCTGTGATCTATGCCAAGTACACACCATACTTGGTACTCACATCACAGAATTATCTTGATAGTTAATTGAAAGCTTTGAACTCAGAAATGCACCAAAGTACATCCACAGTTCCGTGAGTTTGAGGGAAGGGATGTATCTTTGCATGCCTGGTATCAAGCACAAGACCTATACATAGTGGTGAGTGTTAAATGTAATCAAGTGAAAAGGATTTAAGCTGTATTCTGTGGATATAGAGTGAAAGTTCTATCATCTTTCATGCTCTGTATGTATAGTCATCTCTTACCAAGTCTTATTTTGGATGCAATGACATTTGACAAGAACCAAAGATCCAGGAATCCTCCAAGAGCTGGCTAACACCTCCACAGATTCAAGAAGGCATTATGACAAAGGGATATTCTAGGAAAAAAATTATTGTTTACTTTTGAAAGGCTTTCCACCAAATCCCAATAGAGTCTTCTTAACATACAATGCTGTGAGAAAGACTTTAACATGAGTTATAGTCAGCAGGACAGCTGGTCTCCTTGGCCTCATTTCTCTAGGTCTACACCCTAATCTCAACTTTCCATCTTAATACTGTGATGATGAATAAAACAGATCCCAAAGAAAAGAAAGGAGAGCAATTATTTGTTTCTGTTTCTTATACTAATAATCCAGGAATATGGCCTGAGTTGTTCTTGGACTTGATCCCTGTAAAGCAACAAAACTTTTGTGGGGTAGATGTGTAAAGATAAACCCTGAACACCAAATTTACTTCCTCACAATTGTCATCGTGAATTCAGTCTGCACCAGCCCCTCTGCATTGTCCCTTTTCCAACTGAATATATACAGGACTTCAGGTCCTGCTTAGTCCTTACTAGTTTTATCATCTTGAAGCAGTTATATTTTTCCTGAGTATTAATTTGTTTATCTGGGAATAGAGATATCTCACTTCAGGTTTTTTTTGGGGGGCGGTGGGTAAGAAAATGAAAGAATATAGAAGACATTTTTGGAATTTAACCAGTACTCAAAGTGTTAATTCACCTATAAAACCTTTTCAGATTAATTCCCTTTCCTATCCATCAGTCAACTTGACCTTAAGAAAATTTTGATATAAACAAAAGCCAGGAGTTACTTTGTGGATGAGTAGGAATGTGGAATAAATGAAAACCAAAAGATCTCTAGATAATATGCCACCTGGAGATCTACCCTAATGAACAATCATTGCTTTGTCTGTCCAGTCAGTCTTTCTTTCTTCTAGAAAGTGTTTCTCCATCCTTATCCCCTCCTGGGAAATGATATTTCTCTCACTTTAGCCATCCGGTTGGAATGAGAGCTGCCACTCCCAGCCACACAGAAAGACCAGAGGTGAGTCAACAAATCGCGAGTGACATCACTCTCTACCTGACCTTAGCTGATCAGTCTGGGAATGAACCGTTCACCAGACAAACTAGAGGTCTTCGCCTGATTTTTGGATTTAGGCCAAGAGACAGCTGGAGTCAGTCATTTTTTGGTGATGCTAATTGAAGACTGAAGATGGAGTTGCTGCCAGATTCTGTTTCCTGATGGTGGGAAAACCTTTCCTAAGAAAATGAAGCCAATGTGTGAATAAATGATGTGTAGTACATTCTGGAGACATTGGAGTTTCTATTCCCAGTTGGTCCCTGGGCCATATTTGCTTTTTTTGTGGTTATAAGTCTTCCAATAAATTTTCCTTTTTTGACTCAACTAGTTTTTTTGTTGGCTTGCTGTTACTTTCAACTAGAAATAAATCTGCCTTAGGAAATTTTTTTAAAAAAATCAAGACAACAGGGCCCATAAGAGGTCTGAGAATGTGCCCAGACAGGAGATCCTGAGGTTGGGGCTGATTGAGGAGTAGCTGTTGCCCTTTCCTGGCTCTAAGAAGAACTAAATTGCAAGGGATTGTTTGGGGCAAAGGAGAAGATGGGAACTAAAAGACCATCCAGATGACTCTTCTGATCCTATGAGTCCAATCACAGAGAAACAACAAAAATAACAAACATAAACAACAAACAAAGAGAGTCAAAAGCCAGAGTCTGTGATGGGACATAAGCAAATGGAGATTTGAGATGGATAACGGAGAGGCAATATCTGTCATTCAAACACTGATGTTCAGGTACTGATACAGAGAGGCCAGTACTCGAATTAAAGGGTGACTGTGACTCCATCTGCAGAAGAAAGAGTTCTGCTGAATGGATGATATGGATGTAGACAGAATGTTATCTCACGTAAGACAACAATTTCTCTAAGAGAATATTCAGATGACAGAATTTTAATTCTTCATTGGTATTTTCTCTTGGTTCAGTATAGGTACCTCTACATCATAAGTGAAGTTCCTGAGTCAAGAAAAATCCCAGTGAAGTTATATTCCTGCTTGTAGAATATTAGGCATGTAAAAATTTATATTTACAACACCACCGTTTTCCTACACTGAAGGAATTCTTTAGTCTGCAAAAGACTTACCACAGCATTTCTTTAATCTAAAAAACAATCTCTTTTCAATATGGTTAAATATGAGTCAACTTGTAAGTAACATTTCAGGATACATCCCTTACATGAAGAAAGGCAAACCCATAAGCACAATAAATTCTCCAGTGTATTTACTCTTGTGAGGTTTTGCTTGCTGTAGATGATCTATGAGTTCAAAAGCTGGACAAGAACCAGTCTCCTTGCAAATGAATTATATGCACTTTACTATTTTAACAGTTCTCGGAGTCATACCTACAAGCAAAAGGAAAAAGTTGTAGCATCTTTAGATGGGTCTTTAGCACTTGAGATCCAAGGTCACAGATTCATTAATACTATGGCAAGGATTTTCTGTGAAAAATAATAATCACCATCTCTTAGGTGAGTGTCCTTTAGAACAGAAAGCATTTCATCATTTATATTCTTACAGGAGCCTTATTACAATTCTTTGAAGCGGGTATTATAGCCTTTGTAAGGATGATAAAATTGCAACTAGAACATTAAATGACTTGCCCAAGATTATTCATGGAAGCAGTACATGGAAGAGCCAGGATACACATCCACTCTTCTTTATTTTTAAATTAAAGTACAGTTGACTTACAATATTACGTTAGTTTCAGGTGTACAACGTAATGATTTGATGTTTAAATACATCAAAAAATGATACCGTGGTAAGTCTTGTAATCATTTGTCCCCATACAAAGTTATTACAGTATTATCGACCACATGCTTCATGCTGTATATTACATCTTGTGACTTATTAAGTTTATAACTAGAAGTTTGTACCTCTTGATCCCCTTTATCTATTTCACCCAACCCCCAGAACCCCTCCCCTCTGGCAACCACCAGTTTGTTTTCTCTGTCTTAGAGTCTGTTTTCACTTTGTTTTGTTTGTTCGTGTGTCTTGTTTCTTGTGACTGATTTGCTTTCCCGTACAACACAGCTGCTTCACAGCAAAATGCCTTAACTGTCCTTGAATGAGCGGTCTGAGATGGCTTATAAATGACAGTAACAACTTCCTCGTAAGGCAGTTTCCTGTTTTCCGAGCGTGACATTGCATAATTGGCCCAGGACTGGCCTTCTTGAAAATTGTTCAGAAATCAAAAGCCAAAATGCATTCAAGCAGTTTCTCAATTACCTGGCACCAAACTTTTCTTGGTTCTGATTCTGCTGTCAGATAACTGACAGACATGCCCCAGTTTCTAACTGGTAAATCAAATTAACTCCTACTATTTTTCTTTGTTAAACTGGTTTAGCAAAATATGCTTGTCCCACAACCAGCTGAAGTGTACTAAAGTGGAGTAGAATTTTTGGTTGTAATTTTGCATAAATAAGTTGAAGAGGAATGTTTAAAAATTCAATCTGTATTTAAATATTTGGATATTTTATTACATTGTAAAGAAGTTTTATTACATTTTAGAGGTTTATGTATTCACCATGAACATATATTTTTGCGAATCTGAGAAACATATAGTCATTATTTTTATAGCAATGCATTTGCTTTATGGAGCACATCCCCGGCTAAAAACTCATTAGAGGGAAAGAATAATCCCGTAGGATAGCTTTGTTTTAATTGGTGGATAGATGTGGGAAAGAACAAAATACTACACTCTTGGTAAAACTCAAAGGCTTTTCTGGATTGATCAAAAGTATTAAGGAAAGTTAAAGTGTGCTTATAATTTCAGGCAATAAAAAAATTGGGAAATAGAAAAATAGTTGATTAGCTACGTTGCTTAATAAACAATTAGAAAAAGTAGTTCTCCAGTTCCACCATATCATTTCTCCTCTCCGAATGGGAAGTTTTAATTATGTATTAAAACACTGTTTGTGCCAGGGAATGAATATCATTAGGCTTAACATTTTCTTATTACTGTTTTACATATACATTCACAAGTTAAAAAAAATAAAAGGAAGCACTTGGTCGCTTCACACTAGAGAATTTTGAGGCGGGCAGAGCATTAAGTAGCCATTATTCATCTTTGAAATTTGTGATAACTCAGTCGTATTAATACTGGTGACATTCAGAGAGTCCTTTAGTGGATATGTTCAATCTCCAGCTAACTTGGATCTGTGAGAAGATAAAGTTTTGTCTGACTAATCCTGCAATAGTAGCTTCCACCTTAAAATCATTATCTGGTAGGGTTTTCTGCTAAGTCCTTTTTCTTCAGTCCAAGTATGTATGCACAAGACACTTGATTTATTACTTCACTTAAATTTGTCATTTACAGGACAGATGTTACAGCAAGGATTTCATGCTTGGAAAAATCCTCTTGAAATAACTGCTTGTTTTGCTTAATTTACAGTGTTGCAATATGCAGTCCTTTTTTTTCAAATGTGTCGTATTAACACGGATACTTATTTACATATGGACTCCTTACAGTAGGAAAATCCAAGTCTTCCCCACATTGTGCCAGACACTCTATGTCACATAATTAAGTCAATAAAACATCATACCTGTGCATGCTTTAAGTATACGTATTTATAAAGATTTCTTCTCCGACATTTGGCCGATACTCGTGGCCGTTGGGAAAGTGTCTCTCAAGGGAAACCAATCAGTTTTGACACTTTATCCTGTCTTGGAATGAGAGATTTGTGGGTTGGATTCCAAATGTTATTGAAGTTGCCTAGCTACCACATCTCAGTAGAAGGAGAAACTGAAAATTTTGACAGCAATTGGCCATGAAGCAAATTACTGGAGCCTTTCCTGACAGCTGGGCGGTAGGGAGTTTTTCATTTTCACCTACTATATCTCCTTTAAATAAGACTGACTGTGGGCAGGTGCTAAGGTGAATAGTCCTCCATTGCTCCTGAATCACATCAAGTTTTGATGGCTTTCAGGTCTTTGTGAACTGGGAGAGGATTAAAAAGTCAGGGAACAAATATTTTTGAGCCCTGAATAAGCACCAGGATATGGTACAGGGGTACATAAGACCTGATCTGAGGGAGTGGGGATAGTGGGAAAAAAACTGTCCTGAGGAGGGGATCATTAGTCTGGAATGGGAAGAGAGTGTTGATACAGAAAAAAGCAGAAACACTGGCAGGCAGAAACAGCTGTGTGGGTGATGACTCAAGGTAAAGAGCTTGGTGTGTCCGACGGTCTCAAGAAAGCTTACGTGGGCTGAAAAGAAGACAACTGCATGAGAGGGGCCAGAAGTAAGTTTAGGCCAATTCTTACAAGGTCTTAGAAGAATATTAAGGTTCGGGGGCTTTATCCTAAAGACAATAGAAAGCCAATAAAGGGGCTTCACAGAGGAACTTCATGAATCATAATTATGATTTTCAAGAGATCCCTTTATTAAATCTATTTTTTCTGAGAATTTGGAGGATTACTTGAGGTTGTCTGCTGAGGGGAGTGTGGATAAGGAGAAATGAAATGTTCGAGAAGGGTAGAAAAAGAACTATTGTAAAGAGATGTGCACAATGACCACCATAATAGGGTAGTCCTTTTGATCCGCACTAAGGGTTCAGCTGAGAACGCTGAGCTCACGGTCCTAGTGATGCCCATTGGCTGGATAACGAGACCTTCCCCAGCAGGACTCATCACACTAGATGTAGTCACAAAAGAAATGGATAGCTGGATTCTTGGCTCTTGGCTGGTTACTTGTCATGGAGGAGAAATAAAGGGCAAAAGAGCAAGGGAGTTTAAGAGCGTAGCATGGCATACTATAAAATCAAAACGAATGGGAATAAAAGTAAAGAAAGAAGATAACACTAGGGAATGTGGAGTACTTGATTTATTTCCCATCAGAAAACGCACACACACACACACACACACACACACACTCCTTTATGTTATTTATTCTCCTTTCATGTTCGCTTTCAATATGTACTTCTGTGTGAAATGAAACATTGACATAATGTCCAAGTTCCTTTTATTTTTCTTATTTCACATCCTCCTATGGAAACATAATATTCTTTACGGCAGGGGATTTAAATATTTTATATGCATGTGCACTACTGTGGTCCATTATTATTTACCTAGAACATACCCGTCTGTGAGGTGCTAATGTGGTCTCATTAACTGTTAAAAAAAACCAGATTTTCCCTTTTGCCCTCCTCTCTTTTCAGGACCTTGAGCTCTCCCATTATTTCTGGGAGTCCCTGAGGGTGTTTAGGCACTTTGGCTGCAGGTGCCATCCATTAAGGACAAAAGCGCAGATACTACTATGCTACTTCCTGTTTCTTCAATAAAGTAATGTTACCTTTTCTCCTTAGTCCTATCTCCTTCAGACTTTATAGCCTTTGTTTCTGAATACTACAAGGACTCCCCTCCGGGTACCAGACTTACTGATGACACTGAAGGGGCGGCGACTCCAAGAGTAATGAAGCTTCATTGGATTCTCTATAGTCCACGATGGGAAAGTTCACTCTGTGTTCCATGCTGAGAAACTCTCCGCTCTAGAGATATACCAAGTTAACACTCTCTGCTTCCCCTGTGGCTCAATTCTTTTTTCCTCTTAGAATAACTTGTTTCCTAGCAGGCTGTTCCTTATTATACAAGTAAATTCCTGTTGGGGACATCTACCATTGTAGGCTTATGAATGAATTGGTCCCCATGCTAAAAATAACATGATGAAAAATCTAGGATTCCCCTACATATTCTCTCTTCCTATTTCCCCAGCAACAAGGAGAGTCAGCACTTGCCTTATATGTCCAGTCCTTTCCAACCAAATCTGCTGAAGATCCCCTTTAAGCAGACACCAATCACAAACCAATGCGATAGTGGCAGCCATGTTTATGTATTTCTTTCCAAATCTTTAGCCTTTTTTTTTTTTTTCCTGGCCATCATTCCTCTTGCTCTCTATGCTGAGTGATCTCTGGTTTTCACTGACTCTCCCTGATCCACGGCTTGATGCCCAGCAGCTCATCTGGATCTCTGGTGGAGCTGTCTTTATGTTCATTTGCCATCACTGTTTCTTTTTATGGTTAATTTATGGATATGATGGTAGGATTTAGGGAGGAAAGAAACTTTCTCCCTTATCTCTTTCTCCGCAATATTGTTCCCAAATTTCTTTTTTGAGACCATCCAGAAAGGATATGAAGAAGAGAGTGGAAAGTTGTGTGGGTGAGTGAGTGAAATCACTTTTGGTGTTTTGGGAAGTTTTAGCTTATGGTGATTCTACTAATGATTGCTCAAATCACCTGAAACCCACCGCGTGAACATGTGTGATATTTCAGCATGATACTTCTGCAGGAATATTTCTAATAACTATGATTTGTTCTAATAGAAAATGCATGATCTCTCTGGTTACTGAGCTTTGTGAGATGATATTAATTGCTCTATTGACTAGACAAGAGCAAGAATCCTGACCAATAATGACAGGGAGGGAAGCCGGAAGAAGTACGCATTTTTCCCCTCTGTTACTCTCAGAACGGTTTTTGTTAAGTATATTCAAAATTCCTACCTGAGTTTTGGAACCCAAGTTATGTAGTAATTTCAATTACTCATAGTCTAATGTGTATGAAGCATATTCAGTATTAAGCCCCCTTTGTAACAGAAGATTCCAGCTAGGAAATGTAGAAAGGCTGGTAAAATTAGAGGAATTAGAATTTTATAATTCCTAATTCAGCAGGAGAAGGACCTTCGGGGCTCGTGTTTGACCTGCCCCAGCCCCTCAGAGCCGGCAGTTCTCCCGGAGTCCCAGAGCCAGTCTGCAACTGAGCAGACTGATGCGGTTCAGTTACGTCACCACTCTCCAGCTGTGTGGCCACACAGGGAAGAAACAGAGCTAGAAGGTTTTAAGTTTCAATTTTCTTATCTGTAAAATGTTGCTATGAATAGTATTTCTCTCTCATAGGATGAAATGATATAAGACCTAAAGTGTTTAACCTTCATTAACCAAAAGTCACTAATTACCTACCTTGCAATCTAACATTCACTTCGTTACAGACATTGGTCTAGGTGCTAGAAATAGGAAGTAGACAAGACACCCAGCCTCTGGCTCCAGGGAGCTTACATTTTTGTGGTGGGAAGACCCCAACACAGTGCAGAGCAAATAAGCAAATGATTACAAGTCATAGTAAATGCCAGAAGGTAAGTCTCTCCCATTCTGGGCAGAGTGGTCAGGAAAGGCACTTCTGAGGAGGTGACATTTAGAGGGGGAATCTTTGGTGGGAGGGGGGATGTTTGTCTGAGGATCCCAAAGCCAGAAAGAGTTTTGTCTTCGTTGTGGAATCTGCTATAGACTGAATCTGTCCTTCCCCACGTTCCTGTGTTCAATCCTAACCCTCACTGTGACGGTATTAAGAGGTGGGGCCTTTGGAGGTGATCCGGTCATGAGGGTGGAGCCCTCGTGAATGGAATTGGACCCCAATAAAAGAGACTCCAGAGCGCTTGCCCACCCCTTCTGCCGTGTGAGGACAAGGTGAGAAGACAGCCGTATCTGGACAAGGAAGTGGGCTCTCACCAGACACAAAATCTGCTGGAGACTTGATCTTGGATTTCCCAGCCTCCAGAATTGTGAGAAACAAATTTCTGCCGTTCAGATGCCACCCAGTACATGGTGTTTTTGTGACAGCAGCCCAAATAGACCAAGACAGAATCTGCGGAGATAAAGCCAGCAGTGTGTCAATGAGCAGCAGAAAATGAGCCTGAAATGATAGGCAAAGCCAGATCATCCAGGTTAGACATCTGGATTCTGTTCCGAGTGAAACAGGAAACTATTGCAGGGCTTTGAAACGGGTAAGTTAAGTGATGCCAAGGTGTGTTTTAATAAAGCATACTTGTAATGTTGTATGGAGTTGGGGGGGGGGCGGGGTAAGAGTGCGAGTGCATGGCCAGGAGGCTGCTGAGTGATCCGGGTGAGAAACAATGGTGGTCTGGTCCAAGGCGGCTGAAGATGAAGGCGAAGATGGAGAGAAGGATTTGGACTCCACATATATTTATGACAGAATAAAGAGGACCTGGTGTCAGCTGGTGTGAGAGAATGGAGAGGAGAAAGTGGGAATCCTGATTACAGCCTAGGATTCTGGCTAATTCACTGGGCGGGGTTGTTACGCCATTTCCAGAGCTGAGGCGAGATTAGGAGGAGGAAGGGGGACTGATTTGGGAAACAACTAAATCAAGTCAGCAGTTCCTTTTAGGACATGTTAAATCTGAGATGTCTATGAAACGACCAAGCATATAGATACCCTCTACCCCAGCGTGGGAACAAATGAGTGTCACTTTTTATTTTTAATAATAACCTTAATATCTTCAGTGAATAAAATTGTTTTGCAAGGAGTGTTTCCTTAGCAATTCTTAATTGAGAACCTACGATAATCATAAGTGACAATTCAAAGATTCAGAGATTCTAGTTTTGGTTAATATAATTTCATCATGATTAAATTCAATGTACTAAATAACGTCAAACCTGTTAACTTTGGAAAACCATGATTTAAAAAAATACAAGTAGAAAAAAATTTGAACACGAAATATCTGCATGGCCAAATCGAAATGGAAACCTCAGTTCACTCAGTTAATAATATCAGTCCATAAACTTGTACAATTTTGAAGCCAAAGGATAGCTTCCGGGGCTTCATCTTAGTTATATGAAAGGAAAATATACCATTCTTGGATTCAGTTAGTGTGTTTGTTTTAGGTTCCAAATTACCTTAACAGTAACATTTTTGAAAAAGCTAATGGTATGTAATACCTTTCCCTCAGGTCCTGAAACATTTAATCTAAATCAGTTTAAAAAACAGATGTTTATTCACACTGTCTCTTAAAAATATAGATACAAGGCCCCAAAGTGAAATAACTCAAATTTATTGTTCCTTCAGCAATTATAAATTGCTTCTGTTCAGCTGATTATTCCCAGTACAATTAGGCCAGAATGTGATACTATGAGAGTGAAGTGATTGTTAGAGGGGATGTAACTGAGAGCTGGATGATCTGAACGTTTGCTTTTATTCATTGTTTAAATAATAGAAGGCATTGAATTTTCTTGTTGCTTTTTTGAATAAAGAGATAAATAACACTAAAGCATTCTATTTAACTCTATGTGTTGCCTTGTCAAAAGATCAGACTTTTGGTTTGAGCAATAATTAGGTCATATACTATTCCTAGCAGAGGGCTAGGCATACATGAGAAAACCATGAATGCTTTTAAAATTTGACTAACTTGAATGGGGTCATGCGTAAGTAGGGTGACCACCTGTCCCAGCTTGCTTGGGATGTAGAGGGTTTTCAGCATATAGGATTCCAATTTTAAAACTGAGACTTCCTCGGGCAAACCTGGGCAAGTTGTTCGCCCTTTAAGGAGTCTGTTTAATTATGGCCCTCAAGTGGGGGAAGTGTTGTCTTTACATATGTATATTTTTAGAACTTGTAATTCACCAGCAAAAAAAGTCATTAAGAATAATTAAAAATTGAATCTGTTGCTTTTGAGATTAAAAAATAGATCTTTAAAAATAGTGGATAGATTTTATTTGTTCTTTTTAGGCATGTTTCAAGCTGAGAATGTGTCTCACTTTCTTTATATGCTTGGCATTTCAGAATAATGCCTACAATAGGCACTTTGTACACATTGATTTAACAGGATGGTGATTTGTCAAGAAAATAAAAAAGGAGGGTGTTACCACATGTAAGAGCTGTTTTTCCTACCTCCAGGCCTCTAACTCTCAGATTTACATGAAAATGGAAAAATGACTACAATCTATTGTTTATAAAATTTATCTTGGGGGAAAAATATGAGAAGACTAACACAAAGTTTTATGAACCAGAAGGTAACTGCTTGGTAAGAAAATTAAATTCTTAATCAGAGTTAGTTTGCTGTGTTGCTATAATGAAGTCAAATTTTAAGTTCAGCTTTTCCCTTTATTCCCCCTTTTTAATGAATTAACCGTTCTTGAATGTAGTTTTCAAAGATTAACTGAAGCATTAGATACATAGGTCTTCATGAAACCCCAAATTAAAGAAATCATATGCTTTCTGTTCCTTTTCATTAAATGTTTTTAAAATAAATAAAGCTAATCAAACCAGTTAGTCTACATTCTTGGTAAAGCATTACCTGTTTCTTGACACAGGAAGTTAAAATACATAATACATGTAAAGAAGTCTTGGATCAAGGCCATGTACCTTACTGCTTACTGTTGGCATTTGAGATCAAAGATCAAAAACGCCCTCTTTCATCTCACTTGCATTCTTTTATCAGCCATGCTGTTGGTTCAGTGGAAATGCTAATTACACCTATGCACACAGGTAAAGTTATAGTGTAAATGGGAAAAGGAGCAGTGCAGAAATGTCTGCGGGTCACCCCTTCACGTCGATTAAGAGGGAGACTGGATGAAATCTGTCACACAGGAGAATTAGGTGCGGGATGCCAAGTGCCAGGTGTGGTGTTCGGTGCCAGTGGAAAGGGAAGCTTTTCGTGCTGTTTAATTTGTCAGAAGAGCAGTGGAATAAGAAGACAATTTTCTCACATGTCAATTGTATCCTAACTTTTACAAAATTGAACGCATTTCATAACGGCAGATATTCTCAGATTATTGGAAATCATGGTATCAATAACAAGTGCTTCTTTTTAAGGCAAAAATATAATTCCAAGTACTTTTTCATGCCCACCTCCCAGCATACATGCACATACACATCTTTTTTCCCTTTCATTTAAGAACTCTGCATTTAGAAAGGATGTCTGACTTAAGGTGTCTTGTATTTCGGAATCATAGTTAAAGTAACATGACTTTCTGGAGCAATTTGGAAAGAACTTAGAGAGGTTTTGATGTGCTATGTCTTCTCATAGGCTATTAGAATAAGCCAGTCCTGAAAATAATAAAAGAAAATGTTTGCTAATGCTGCTGTAACAAATTAAATTCAGTGGCATGAATAAAAAAAATAATAATAAATTTATTATCTTAGAGTTTTGAAAGTCAGAAGTGAAAACATGTTCATGAAATTTGTAAAAACACGATCAGAGGTTTTTTCCTAATAAGCCCAAACTGAAAAACCCCAAATGTCCAGCAGCAGGTGAGTGGACAAACAAACTGTGATGCTCCCTAGCAACGCAAACCACTGACACACGGTAAGTACATGGACGGCTCTCTAAAACATTCTGCTATCAAAAGCAGCAGGATGAATAAAGAATATATTCTGGGTGCTTCCATTTTAATAAAGTTCTAGAATAGGCAAAATGAATTCACGGCCATAGAAATCAAAAGAGGGGTTTTCCAGGGGTTGAAGGGATTGATTGGAAAAGAACATAAGGAAAGGGTGATGGAAACATTCCATATTTTGATGAGAGTGTCAGGTATGTGGGTATATCCATGGCCCCAAATTCACAGAACTGTTTTTTTAAAATATGTGAATTTTAGTGTATGCTAATTTTACCTTAATAAGTAAATAAAAATAACACAAAATAAATATATAGCATTATTCTAATTTTATTTTAAATAATATAAGCATACTTCATGTTTTCCATAGACAAGTTTCTGGAAGTAAATAAACCTATTAATAAGTGAAAATTGTCTTCAAGTGATAAAATCATTGATATTTTTATTTCTTTACACTTTTTATGGCTTCTACCACTCATATTTTATAGTAGATCACTTAATAAATAGAGCAATTACACAAATAGCAAGTTAATGGTTATCATATCTGTAATTTTTGATATCAGATTTTATACTTACTTAATTTTTGTGTTATTTATTGATAGTATGTGTAGTAAATTTATTTACATTATCTTTTTATATCTATAATACATTATATTTTAATTTTATTTATTTTGTTATATTTGTTTATATTTTATTTTATATTTATATGTTTATATTATTTTAATTATTCTTTTTATTGTATTTAGTTATTTATTATTTTTCAAATAATGTTTATTGGAATCCAAACATAATTTATTAGTATAAAAGTTGTTTAACAATTAAGCACAAATGTTGAAGAATGTCTTGAAGGAATCAAGCCTTGGTCTTGGGAAGCACAGCAGAGTTCTTTAAATTCTGCTTATTTCTAGGATTCCTCTCCTTGATTCTCTATCTTTTTTTCTACTCTATGAACACTTTTGAGTGACTTTAATCACGTTTAATAACCACCTCACCCCTCAAGCTAACAGTTCTCAATATCTTTTTCTATAGTGTTAATCTCTCTGGGTTTCACTCCATGTTTATCTGCCTTCTGGGTATCTCCAACTGAATGGCAGTTACCTCAACTTCAATATTTTCCTACTGGAAATAACGAACAAACTACTTCCTGAATCTTTATGCATTTGGGGGCACGCTTTCTCATCACCTGGCAGGAACCTCAGTATTCCCCTCTTTCCCCCTTTACCGCCGCAGTACACCTAATTCTAAGCTTTGGCCAATCATAAACAGCTCTTCTGTCTGCCTCTTCCTATCAGCCCCACCATCACACACAGCCACAGTCAGATCTCTTAGTAGCTCAAGTCTGGCCAAGGTCAATAGTAACCCGCCCACTTATTTCTCTGCTTCCACCTCAACTTTTACAGCAACTGCACTTGGACCAGTTGCTGGTATGTCCTTATCAAATGCAGCTTGGCTTCCAAAGAGGCTATAGAACAGTGGGAGAGAGAGTTACCCCACCTCCAGTCAGATGAAGCTCCACCAAAGCTCTAGTTTCCGGTGTACAGCAAAGTGACTCAGTCAGCTTGCATGTTCTTTTCCATTATAGGTTATTACAAGACACTGAATATAGTTCCCTGTGTTGTACAGTAGAACCTTGCTGTTTATCTGTTTTATATGTAGTAGTTTGTATCTGCTAATTCCAAACTCCTAATTTATCCCTCCCTCCTTTCACCTTGGGTAACCCTAAGTTTGCTTTCTAGGTCTAAGAGTCTGTTTCTGTTTTGTAAATTAGTTCATTTGAATCATATTTTAGATTCTATATATGTGATATCATATGATGTTTGTCTTTCTCTGTCTGACATACTTCACTTAGTATGATCATCTCTAGGTCCATCCACGTTGCTGCAAATGGCATTATTCCATTCTTTTTATGGCTGAGTAGTATTTCACTGTATATATGTGTGTGTGCGCGTGTGTGTGTATCACATCTTCTTTATTGTAAGCCTTTTTTAAGCATTTGCTATGTACAATTCTAGGCTAGAAATTGAGGAAAGACAAAAATGAACAAGACTTGTCCTTGGCTTCAAACATGTCATGACTGTTATCTAAAGGTCATTCTGTAAGTATCATAAATTATGTTGGTCATTGTTTGCTCAAAGGCACTAAATGTTCTTGGCTGAAACAGTTTGGTTCATGTGATTTGGAAGTACTATAGAATATAATGTGGGCCAAATATTTCTTGAAATAATTTTCAATCTTTACATTGAAATTCTTTTTTTAGTTGGAATTTCAGAATTTGAATTTTAGGACTGCCATCTGTCTGAAATTTCTGTGCCAAAGTCTTTGCCTTAATTTCTTTCTTACTCTTCAAGTATATAAATATAGCTATAATTTTCTATTATTAAATCATTAACTAACAACTCCTTTCCTTCTTTATACTAGGCACTTTATACCTTATTCTGTGTGTGTTTGTGTGTGTGTGTGTGTGTGTGTGTGTGCATATCACACATATGAGTATTACTTTAACATCAAACATGAGGCTACCTTTATATGTAGGGCACCGTGAGATGCACAAGAATGATTAAGAACAAATGAGTGAGTGCACACAAAAGAAAGGGGGTACAATTAGATTTGCTCAGAATCTGAAGTAGCTGGCAAATAGCGCAGCTTAGAATGGTTTTAAGTTTATACTTACTGTCTCTGGCTTAACACACGATTCCTTTTCTGTAGCAAGTGAGGGCACCAAAATGTAGTGACCAGCCACTGACATCACAAAGGCATTCAAGCAATAATAGAAAGAGATAAGTGGAACCTTTCTATCACTAAGTGATAATAGTCATAATAATAATAATTAAAATCTAGACACCAAAATTCTGAAAGCACAGACATCTGGCTTAATAAAAAGTCCAAACACCTTGTAAGTCATCCAGGCATTCTTATTTTATAATACAGCATCATAATTCATATTTATAATAACACCTCAATTATCAAAAATTTATTTTTTACATTTCATATGTTCTTTTGAAGAAGGAATGCAATCATAACATAAATATAGAAATACACTGATGTATAAAGTTTTTCTTCAAAAGAGTTAACATTTTTTAAGAGTTTGATTACCCACTAGGGCAAGTTCCTTCAATCTAGACATTCTTCTGTGAAATAATTTATTCCCCAATAATTGTGTAAATAAGACAGTCACTTACTTTTCTGAGGGTTTAATCCTATGCTTTTCTTTCTGGATCTCCTCCATTTAATTGCTTCCCTCTGATAATGAGATTTCCTCCCACAAATTCAATGCTCTATGTATCAAAAAACAGATTTATATACATAAAATCTACTGTCTGTTTCATCTATTTTAATCCTCTAAGCAATCACCAAGTTTGATCCCAATGTGGTTTTCAAGCCAGATTTGGTGGCTTATTGCTCATGGTTTATAAATTTCCTTTTTTCCTTCTTTTTTGTTTCCTTTCTGGTCATCCACATTTATTCCTCTTTTTTTTCCCTGTTAACCCCAATTTTTGTCCCTTACTGAAGCCCCAGTCTTTGTGGGCTGTCCACCAGGGTTCTCTGACCTTCCTAAGCCAAGAGGTATCTAAAGCCTCCAAGACTGAAGTCTAAATTAGCATAAATGATTCATACAGGAATGCAGGGAGAGTCCAGATTTTATACTGTGCACCAGAGAAAGAATTGGTAATAAAGTATTTTCATGTGCTAAATTAGATGATTATCTTTATGAGTGATTCCCACTCTCTCTTAGTGTAGATGGTTTCCTCCGTTCGAGAAGGAAAGATGTCTGTGACGGCTCCAGTTTCCATCGCCTTTATTGTTTGTAATCCCCAAGGAGGAGAGGTACATCATATCTCCCATCACCCATATATTAAACCTTGACAAAAAGTGATTGGCCTTGAGCTTGAGTCACATTCTAGAACTGATCACAAGAAGGAAGTTTATTTGCTTGCCTAGCCTGGAGCATGTTCCCACCTGAGGAAGGAGAGAGACAGACTAACATGTGTGCCAGCCCCATCAGAATCACATGGAAGACGAAATCTTGAGCAGATAACCGACACCCACTACAGGGAGTACTGCAGGGCACTATTTTAGTACAGACTTGGTTTTACTTATAATATTAAATGCACAAATTCTACATTAAAGTAGTGCTATCTTGGGTCAAATGTCCGTTGTTTAGACGTAACTTTGTAGTAAATGTCTTTCTTTTCTCAATGGTACATAGTATATAGTTTCCCAAATTGTAAATTGACTTTTTTTAAAAAAGTAAGTTTATTATTAGTGACTAACAATGACAAGTAATGACACACAAACAGGGAACATGAAAATCAAGATCACATAAGGGCAGAATCATGTTAATGGTAGCGCTATCTATCTTAAACCCATTAGAAAAGCCCCAGTAAGTACCAGTAATGAGTTTTAAAGCACCTAGGTCAGAAGCACCAAGCAAGCCGTCGCCACACAGGATTCATTCATCACTGATGTTGCCTGTGAAACCGGTCTGTTAAAGTGGACCAAGCATGCAGTGGGTGAGATGCTGACTTTTCAGACATGAGGACTGCACAGAAATCAACCAATGACAGCCTTTGACAAGAAACTGAAGACAGTTGATACCATAAGAAAAAGATTAGGATAAATGACTTGAAATATTCGAGCCAGACAAGTGTTTCTCCATTTAAGGTACCAGGAGAAATGATCAGATGCTCGGCATGGAACTTCCCTAGAAGCTCTCTTCTCTGCCTTTTAAATCTCATTGGCTGGTTTCACTGACGTGCTTCATCACCTGATAAATCACAGTCACCTGTTCCATTGATCACTGACTTCTTGCTGGTGACTATGTGTTGCCTATGCTGGAGAAAGTAAAGGGGAAAAAAAAAAGAGGAATAAATGTGGATGACCAGAAAGGAAACAAGAAAGAAGGAAGCATCTATGGTAGCTTTTAAAATTCTAATTTCTCATTTGTAAAAATGTAGATAATAACAAATTCTACTCCATAGGCACACAGTAGGCTTCTGCCATCAGAGGGAAAATCAATTATTTTTAAAATTATTTATTTATTTTAAAAGTATGTCTAGCTTTCCTGTTTAACTCAGTGTCTGGCACACATGAAACACTTATAAAGTTTTGGTAAACAAATAAATTGTTTTATGAATGAAAGATAAGATTTTCTGATACAGATTCACTTCCTGGTGAATTTGGCCTTCATAAACCAGAGAATTCCTCCACAGGCTTTATTAAGAACACTCCCTGAGTGAGTACCGAATGAGCCCCATCTGAAGAACTTTCACTAGGGTCTCCTCCCTTTGGTTTAACATGCAACCTACAATAAATCATGCAAAATTGAAATGAGTTAAAATAATGGAACACAGAACTGAGAGGGACACATTATTTCAGTCTTGGAGCCACTTGGGCTAGGATTTTAAAATAATCTATCGTCCTAGTCAAATAGACAATATAAACTGGCACATTTGCTAATGATCCCAGTGTGCTCTGTACTGACATTTCAACAATTTGCCAGGTAACACTTACATAACCTTCTACAGCACTTTCTGTGGGCCAGGCTTGTCTGAGTGTTTCATATAAACCTGTGACCCTCTGATGCAGTTACCATTTCATGGTCCCCATTTTACTGGGAGAAAGAAACTGAAGCACATGGAGGTTAAGTAACTTGCTTAATGTCCCATGACCAATACATGGTCAAGTCAGAATCGGTACACTTAACTGCTAGCTTGTAGTTGCAGATAGTGGAGAAAATGTTATGTGCTTATTACAGCATCCCCTCCTCCAGATCACACAGCAAGGCTACATGTCCTAGATTGCACTGCAGCTAGATAGGGCCCAGTGCCTGAGTCCTTGGCTGGAGGAGTGCAGGCAATAACGATGTGAACCTCCTTCCAGGCTTGGCTTTTACAGTCATTGTGCAGTCCTCCTCTCTTTCTCTTCTGTGGCAACCTAGGAAGCCAGGGGTTCCACATGGGACCATATGAGAGGGAAAAGGGCTGCCCAGCCTGTTTTCAATGGAGATATGAATGAGAAATAAACTTTAATTGCATTAAATCACTATGATTTGAGAGTACATTCACTTACGTATACCTTGGTGTAACCTGACTAATAAAGAAGTTGGTATGTTGAATCAGATTGCTTTAAAATAAGCTACAATACATGGCATTGGCTTCACTGTTAGGCATCAAGACAGTCCATGTCAGAGGAGAGGAGAGGATATATGAGAAATTAGCTTCCCATTTTAAATTGTGGAAGAGTAACTGGGAAAACTGTTGCCTCCAGTAACTCAGGAGACAGAATAGGTGCCTTTAACTTGTAGTTTTAAGAGAAATGGATGAATTAGATGAGAGCACTAGTGTCTATTGGCTATTATTGGTTTTAAAGAAAATAGAGTTCAGAGATTGGGATCTTGCTATGTCCAAAGATGCCAGACAGTGAAAGACGAGATGTTAGAAGACATTCAAGGAACAGGTCTAATAAAACTTCTCAGCTGAGTAAAGTATTCTGGGCAAAGATCATATGAAGACTGTAGATGTCCCATGCACAGTTCCACAGAGCCCAAAGAGATGGCCATTGACTTGAGAGAGGGGATTGGGGCACACACACAGAGCAAGGAAGCAGAGAAATACATCAGGTTTGAAAATTCTTCCTAGCAAAGAATGTTGTGTGTGGTTGCTGGCCCTTGGAACCTAAAGTGAGAAGATCAGAAGACTGCTAATTTTTGAAGGGATTGCACTGCGAAAGAAACCACACGCTGGCTTAAAAAAAAATCCTCCTACTGTATGAGACCAAAACCAATCTTTAGGTCCCCAACTTTTGAGGAAAAGAGTCAAGTTTCAGCACCTATTCTAACATCCACATCAGATATGGCCAAGGAGAACGATGAACAAGGAGGAGCTTCCCTGCGGATAGAACCAGGGGTGGCAAAGAACAGTGGTCCAATGCACTCCCCCTGGGAGTAAAACAAGAGGGGTAGGTCAGCAGAGGAAAAGAGCCCACGTGCATTCGTTCTTGCAGCCTGATCAACTTTAGATTCTTAAAGTGGCCTATGGCCCTGTCAAATTGCCAGATATAGTGTGTCCATTTAACAGCCATCTCCTGCTCAGAATCATAGGAAAGGCTTTTTCTCTTCAAAAATGCTAACTTGATTAAAAAAATAGATACTGAGATCACCAGGAACATGATAACAATCTGAAATACCTCATGGGTGTTGGCATGACTGCTGATTCCTCATTTGGGGACTTTTAGTAATTGTCAAAACACTCAGGGAAACTAACACTGCGAACAGTAGGATGGATTTCCAGCCGGCAGTTGTACCGCCAGGGTCCTACCCAAGGTGGGAGCCTGTGTGAGGCAGTAACGCAGCCCTGCCTGTTGGACTGAGGTATTCCGAGCAGTGTGCCAGGAAGTACAGGGCAAAGCAGAAAGCTCTGCCACCAGTTTTCCTGAAACACCGGGTGGGCACATCGTTTTCTATTAAAATAAACACACTGTATTGTAGATGAGATGGTGACATTTAGATGAGTTTTTGAGATGAGATAACAGAACTGCAGATACATTTATTTTTGCAGCACTGGCAAACTTCAGCTTCCCTGGGCTGAGTCACTTGGCAGGGACCAGCCTGCCTGCCTAAGTTAACCAAGGAACTGGGAGGTGAGAGAGAACAGAAGGAAAGAAGGGGTGTAGGAGGCACTTTACAGTTTAGCGGGGTGGATACTGGTGCCTCCTTTAGATATTCATGTCTAAAATCCCACTGGTCTTAAGTCACGGGGTAGAAGAACAGCAGTCAGGCTTAGGGCTTTTAAGGATGAGCGTTCCTTGGAAGTAATTGGGGCTTATTGTATGGTGTCTCCTGGGCAAAATGAAGGTGGAGCAACGGCACACCTACATCCTTTATCCCTTTTCATATCCTTCCCTTCTTCCCATTCATCCCTGCAGTTTAATTCAAATCAGCGTAATTCAAAGCACTATTACCTCATACAAAGATAGATGAATTTCTAGATAGAAGGATAGATGACAGATCAAAAAACAGAAAGAAAAACAGACACAGAGAAAGAGAGATTCCAAGAGTTAATGGAGTTTTACTCCTCCGCCATCTCCCCTGTTCTCCTGGCACAGTGGTGTGCGTAAGGCCCAGACCAAGCTCCTTGGGGACAACAGGACATGCGTCGCAGCCAGCAGGGCACAATGTATTTTCCCTGAAGTTGGTAAAGTGGACAAATGAGAATCTACATGAGGCTTACAAGTGACCATCACTCCATGGTGAGACGAGAGTCTGTAAGGAGACAAGGAGAACCCAGGGAAGGCAGAGCTCTGGATCCGGATGAGCCACAGTCCAGCTGCAGCCCTACGTTCCCTACTTTTCTCTCCTGCTTCTGTTAGTCTCTGTTGAGTTTCTCTTCCTTGCCATTAAAATAGTCTGGCCTGATGCAGTACAAAGGGAAAGCTACAAGCCCAGAAGTGGAGGTGCAGGGGGAACGGGGAAACACATTTCTAGAGGAACCATTACCTACACAATGACTTTTTCTTGATTGAGCTGATGGTGATGGACTATAAAATGCTGAGTGATGCCCTACGTGTTGAGTTTGGATTAGAATGAAAATAGACTCATGAGACTAGCTTACCGGTAACTTAAGAACTTAAACATGACTGTATATATACATATTCATTTTATAAGCATAGAGCCTCAAGAGGTTGAAATTTTTAGCCTACAACAACTGGATCTTTTACCCTCTGGTTTCTGGTTGGGATGGGCCACTGGGGAGCACCTGTGGGTGAACAGCGAGCAGCTGGAGAAGCTAGTTGGCTAAGGATCTCTTGGTTTCCCTCCCTGCCTGGCAGCAGGTTGCTTTCTTACCTCCAAGGCCATAGCTCCTGTCCTACACGGTAGCTCAGCTGTAGCTCTCTCCAGGTCTGGAAACCTGTCCCTCACATCGGCCCTACATGTTTCATCACCTCTTAGTGGTCTCCCTTAACTCTGCCTACAACCTTTGTGAAAAGTTTCCCTTTTCCAGTCTTCTCAATTACCTCATCTACACATGCATCTCTTTCTCATAAGGACCCTGATTAAAACACCCCCTAGTTCCTAAAATGCTGTTATGAACATGGTAGGACCAAGGGACACCAAGAGACCTAGAACTGTACCCCCAACTCGCCATTTATAGGGTAGTTATTGAGCAAACATGTCCTGGTTACTTATTATATCCTGGACACTTTCCTTGGCTGTCATGCTACAAAGATGAATGCGGTTTAATCGCTGATCTCAACAGAAAAGGTCCCGGCAGGAACGTGTAGGATTGTGCAGGGAGAGAACAGTGGAAGTAACCCCTGAGGGTCTGAGGAAGCTGAGATGTGTGAGCTGAGTTTCACTGGATGAGTGAGTTTGCTAAGCAGACAACAGGGGGAAATACACAAAGGCAACACACCCAAATCAGAGAGATGAAACAAGCTGTGGAAACGTCTGGTACACATGTGTAGATTTGGTGTACCTAGAAGGGGGTGGAAAAAGGAGGGGCTGCAAATGTGGGCAGAAGCCATATTACAAAGAGTGCAGATTCATTCATCAAGCATCTAAGTTTCACAGTATGTTATATCATTAATTTTTAGTTTTATTCCATAGGATTATAAGAGTAGGAGGCAGGATTCGAGGCAAGATTTTGGTGATGTATCACTGCAAAGGCTAGAACATTATTGTCATCAGGGAATAAGTGATATTTCATTCTTCAAATTAAATAAAAACAGCATATCCTGTTATATTAATCATAGTAATAAAAGAGGAAGATAGAGAGTCATTCTTCCAGGTCATATTTCTACAGCAGAGGGACCTGAATGCTTTTGGAATTGCAAACAGAGGACTCGACATCCTCACTACAGAGGACCCATGAGGCCATGCTTCCCTCCGCGGCACTCCCAGTGTCCTTCCAGAGGATCCCCGTGCTCTCCATCCTCCCGTCACACTCCACCCAGATCACGTCACACCAGCCCAGGGGACCCCGGTGATGTCATTTTTCCTTCTCTCAGTCAGAGCAGTTGCTTCTCAAGGTTCTTTTCAGAAACTTCATCATGTTTGACGTCAAGTGTTTTCCACCAGATCCCCCTGGAACACTCTATCTCTATTAAAGTCACTTCCTTTATGTGAGGCAGTAATTTTCCTTGCCTTCTGAGGGACAGAGAAAAGAGTAGTCGTCAGGATTCCTGAAATAGCTATTTGTTCCTTTTGAGGCATGGACGATGCGTTCCTGTTTCAAACCTCTTCACGACTGTGGAGGTGTTGTGAAACAGAAGTGTTTTTGTACAGTTCTTCCTCTTTTCCAGGCATCCATCAATACATGTGTGGTACACACAGATAACATGTCCAGAAAAGTTAAGCTGAGTTGTGAGAAGTCCTGTAGAACCTAAGCAGCAAATCCAGGGCAGAATCTATGGACTTTCCAAATATGCCCATTACCATACGGTGAGACAGAACAGTGCAGTGGTTTAACCGTGAAAACACCGCACTGAACGGTCTGCACTGAAATCCCAGCAGGGTGACTTTAGGAATGCTACTTAATCTCTGAGCCTCAATTTACTCACAGGTAAAATGGAGAGAGTAATAGTATGTGCCACATGGGGCTGGTCTGTGGACTAAATTGAAACCTCTCATAAAGTGCTTAACATAGCACTCAAATTATACTGGCTTTACTATTATTCTGACTGACAATGTCCAACCTCCATTCGTGATCGTATTTCTTCAACTCTCCTCTACAGGAAAGCTTCTTGAAAAGATTATCTATGTATATCCCATCTCTGCTTCTTTGCAGCACATTTGCCCATAAACCCAACTCTCCTGTTCTTCTGCCTCCCTCATACCATTGAGACTTCCTTTGCTAAGCTTCCTTATGAATTCATGCTGACAAAGCCAATAAATACTTTTTAATCATTTGTACTTGAAATCTCAGGGACATTCAATAAAGTTGATGCTCCCTTGTTGAAACTTTCCTGATTCTACTACTATTTTCTGCCCACTCTGTATCAATGTACCTTAAGAAACCCACCCCTATCCTTCTTCCCAGCTTTTAAATATTAGAATAACTCAGATCTCAGGCTCAGGATATTTGCTCTCCTCACTCAACATTCTTACACTAAGCAAACTCGCCCATTTCTGTACCTTCAAATCCCATCTCAATGGCCAGGACTGCTGTGAGACTTTATGGCCAGGACTGCCCATGGAAAGTCTCTAAAATAACATGAGTGGGAAATGTCTATATGTTATGACACAGACTCAAGTGAAAAATTATAAACTTGCTAGCACAGAATTTCAAGTTCTGGAACCTGGTCTTTAGCCATATAGGACATGGCTGGCTGAGTTGCAGGATTATTGTCTTATATGATAGCATAAGTCGTTACTGACAAGCTCTTTTGAAGAGAAGGAAGGTTGACTGCTTAGGACTTCTCAGCCATAGTGTATCATTCACTGCATGTGCGGTGCTGAGTATTACCACTGTTTGAGTGACTCTTAGTGAGAAACAGAAAGGAAACTTGCTCAGATGTATAATTTGATAGATATCACTCTTGGTAATTAATGATGTATGCATGAGTTTTATTTCTTCAGTCTTTGAGTTCACCCTGATTTCTCTGATCCAGGTCTAAGACGTTTAGCATAAGTAGATCGTAAAAATGAAAGGAAACAAGGATAACACAGCATTCTTCTCATGTCAGAGTGGGCTAATGCCAAACCTAGTCCCCGGTGGGAAAAGAATCAGACTCTCATTGGGCACATTCTATTAATGAGGAAAAAAGGGGCGGGGGGGAATATAGGCTGATGGATTCAAAAGAAGGCTGATTAGGACTAACTCTTCTTTATTGCCCTAGAAAAGTTGAGAGATCAAGGTTAGCAGAGGGGCAGGGTGGTAAGAAAGTGAACATGGAAGTACAAAGGAAAAACCTACATCTCCCTGGAGCACGTGGTAAATCAACAAGACGGTCCATGTTGCTGACCATGCAGGTGACGGGGCCACGGCCAGAAAGCGAAATGCCCACCAGGCATCCTTAAGGAGGAGGTAGTTGATTAAATATGAGATTTCTGAGGAAAGCCCTGGAAGAGCTGGGATGTAGAAAATGATCGAATATGATAAACTCTAAAAGGATTCATCCCCTGGGATTTCAAAATCCAGTGGGTGTCCCAGGTTCCTCTGCTGCTTGCCACTGAGTTGAGTGCTTTCCACATTATCCTTTACCACGACCAGCAGCTTCAGCCGAGGCCGTCCAGCAGGAGTATGATAAGTGTTGGAGAACCATTACAGTATATCTGTAAAAATAGTGTTCTTCTAGGACAAGTATTTCCAGAAGCTGGAATACCAGTTAGGGTGTCAGTTTGTCTGGTTTTGGTGAGTTGTAGTGGACTTCACTGAACTTGATGGAAAGGAGATTCTCTAGATCAAAGGCTTAATCAAAGATCCCTTATGGGTATTGAACACATAGACCTAAATGAGGGTGGGGTTGCCTCTGGTGATCTTTGCACAAAGTAAGGTAGAACTGCCTTTTACGCTTCATCATTGGGTGTCAATGCTAGAAGCCATGTTCAGAGTAAAGGAACGAAGGAACTATAATCCTGAGAACTATGTGATAACTATACTTCTGCAAAGGGGGAGGGTATATTCCAACAACTGTGGCTAGGAATTCCCAGGAATTAATGAGCCATCATGGTTACATTCAGTGCAAGGATGGTTCAGAATCCCAAGCATGCAAATTACTTAGTAGTAAGTGCAGACAATTTGACAGTAAAAATTTCCAGAGTAAGGAGTTTACATACCAGGATCCAGATATCATGTCATTTCTGCCCATATGGAACTAAGGGTGGGTTTGTGGTGATCAAAGGAACACATCCTTTTTTCATGTATAATTTCATCCTGCAAATGTTATCTCAATAATTCATAGAGGCATGAATCGGTGAGGCCTGGACATTAGTATACAATACATATTGAACTACTGAATTTTTGAAAATGTAAGAATGAGGAAAAATAACATAAAAATTTCAAAGGAGCCATGGTGTAATGCCCCATCTTGTCCTCAGATAGATTATCTGAGGAAAGAAGAGTTTAGCTATTTGGGTTTTTTTGCACTTTCAAAGACGGAGACACAAACACACATATTTACCAGCCTGCCCTATTTTTCTTATCAAATCTCTCTACCCAACAGTGTTTAGGGTTAAAAACTCAGAAACAATATTTTCAAGATTTTTTAAAAACTGCGCTTTTTGATATTTCATTCCAGTGTCTCAAAATGTATTTTGGATCTCCTTTTTCTCAAATGTGGAGAACAACATTTTGAGCTCTATTGGAAATAGCTTCCTGTGTTTGTTCACTCTATTCTTTAAGTCTTCAGGTCCTTTAGGGCAAAGATAACGCCCCGAGTCTGTGGAAAAGGGAACTGTGGTGCTTGTAAGTGCCAGTACAAAAACCAAAATCCTTCATCCTTCCTGGAGGTTGAGTCCCTGAAAAGAACCAAGGTCAGCAGAACCAAAGATAAGACGATAAGATCACACAAAACAGGGAATTCGGGGGAAATCTATTTTTAAACATATTATTGTTTTAAACATAAACCTTTCCAGAAAGCACGTAACAAAGCACATATGCTTCTCCCTGAGAAGCCTTCTCCAGAATCACCTGCTCCGAGTTGATTCAGGAAATATCCATGTGAAATTGTGACCTGCTAGGAAAAAGCCTATTACGTCGGCTCTGTTATGTCCCCTGTACTTCTTAGTAAAAATCTTCACCTAGATTTTATGGGATTTTATGGAACTTAAATTGAATGTGTTTTGCAATCATGTCTCCACTGCCCTCATTTGATCAAGGCTTAGGAAATGTTTCTGTGGCTGCCCTGGCTTTTCACATATCATGACAGAGCTTCTGAGTGCTCTTCCCGACTGACATTCCAACAACGTATCGAGGGGTGGATTGTAGACAGCCTACATCTCTACCACCTCCCCTTAAAACCCACCTGCCAGGTTTGATAAGACTTAACTCTTGATAGATTTGTCCATTTAAGGGTTCTAAAGTGAAAAACACATGTGCCAAAGTGTTACATTGCTTTAAAATTCTGTGGACACACATCGATCTGTATTATTTCCCAACTGCAGATGCCAGCATGGTGATTAATTCGAAGCTGCTGTACTCACATTTTAATAAATTATAAAATGTCCGACTCACTTCTCCTCCCTTCCTCCTACCTGTCTTTATTTTATTATGAAAGTGACCATTCGTGGCAAATCTGGGTTTCACTGAATGTCAGGTGTAGGTCACCAGAAAAAAATTAGGTGAAGGAGCATTTACCAGGTGTCAATGCTCATCCGTGCACAACCACCAAGATATCTTCTGTCTTGTGAGGAAGCGGTGTGGGTGAGTATACACACTGATATGAGAACTTTTTGTTCACATCAAAATTAGTCGGCCTACATGAATGTTTAAATGTGTTTGAAGAGATGTGTCAATGTTGCTCTTCAAGAAATGGTAATGTGGTACTTATACCAAAAAAATTCTCTTGTCCAACTTATTTCAGTCTATCTTTGAAGAGGTGTTATGTTGAAGAGGAAGCAGGAGTAAAAATGGAACAGGTTTATATAGTCCATCCCTGACAAAGGATTAACTCTTGGGCTTCAGTGTGGTGGGCCTGATGTTCAATGAGCCTGAGGAGAACTCTATCCATGAGGCTAGAAATCTGATCTGTCTTCTCCATTGTGTCTCTAGTCCTTAGCACATGTTAAATGCTCTGTAAATATAGGTGATGAATTAATATCCATCTGCACCAATTTTTCACCAAGCACCTGGACTCTGATTTGGACTTCATTCTCCTGCTGGCACTGGACATCTGCCCTGAACCCTCTCCATGAGGTTTTACCAAACCACCCACCTCTCAACGGCCTCCTTCCTTGGGGTTGAACCCTGTCCACCATATACCCTCTCCTAATAAGGAGACTATTTATGACTGAGATGCCCCACGTGACTTTGAATCTCATTTCTACTCTTTATCTGTGCCTCAAATGCCTCACCAACAAAATGTGAATTCACTGGGTGTGGGCCATACCATCCAAGTTTAGAGAAATTTCTAAAACTGGGCATCCACCTTAGTGACCAGGGCCACAGTGAGGACAGTTCTCCCTGCCTTGGTTTGTACTTTCATTAAGAGCCTGCCCCGGCTTGTTTCAGGGCCAGACCTCTCAGAGCTGTAAACAGTAGAAGGCAGAACAAGGACACAGATGGAAATCAGAGAGAAGAGCATTTTAGTTCATTGTAAGGAAAAACTTCTTAAAGGGGTTAGCAAATTACCCTAAACCTTCAAATACGGACTGTGTGACCATCTGTTAGGGGTGCAGTGAAACAGAGCCCTATATTCATAAAAATGTATGCATACAATATCTGTGGCAAATGGTTCTTTTCCTTTAAACTCCATTCAAAAGGTCATGACTTTTTCACCCTCAAATTTTCAGGAAGCAAGCTAGATGATGAGGGCTTTACAACCTCAAGGTCATACAGGTCTATGATTTCATTTTTAAGTTTAAAAAAGTAGTTACTTTTTATATGATAAACATAAGTTCAGATGAACTGCATCTTAAAAAAAGGTATACACGATTTTAGAATCAATAATATCCCGTTATGAACCTCAGCTCTAATTCCAATAGCAGCACAACTTTGGGCAGATTTATTCATTGCCCTGAAGATGAACATTTTATCTAGAAATGAGGGTGAAAAAATTCTGTGTATACACACACACAGGCACATGCACACATATAGCATCTATTTTTAACTTAGGTAATTTTTACATACGTTAAAATACGGTTTGTTTCTTTTCAACATGTAGCTGGTGGTGATGGCTGTTTAATTGTATCCATATAACGTGTGTGGCTGCTTCCCTGCTTCCTTCCTCATTATACAGGGATACATTATACCTCATTACCTCCTTTAATTGTCACCAAACTCTCTGAGGAGGAACTACAAAGATTGGGAAAACAAGGGCCTGGAAAATACTCCCCAGGGACCAGGAAACTGGCATACTTGGCACTGGAATTCAAGGCAGTCTTCACAGCAGATCTAGATTTTTTAATTTCAAAGCGAATACCCTCAATTCTCTGCTACAAGGCATGGAATCCCACCATGATATTCTTATCACAGGTAATACCTGCAAACACCCCACCTCAATTTGTTTATGATGCAGTGGGTTCTACTATTTAGTTAACCTTTCCTCTTTCACAGATGTCTGGATATGTAATCCAGAGAGCTAAAAATTAATTGGTTAATAATAATCAAAGCAGCTCATACTTGGGCAACGTACGTCTAAGTGGGACAGAACGCACTTTTATGGTTGAGCTGTCCAAAGCTCAGCACAGGATGTACAACTTTCTACTGTGTTTGGGTAATAACTCCTGGACACAAGCTATCTTTTTCTTGCCAGGTTATAGAGTGTGTTGCTTTGAAAAGGCAGCGTTCTGCAACCTGCGAATAAATTTTTAATGTTCTTTCCCCAGAAACTTTATGTTATCCTTGGGAAGTGCCCAGGTGTGTCCATGAAAATTTGAGTATAAATTTTACTTTTGAGAATGAAGTTGATTTTAAATGCGAATTACTTAAGGGAATTCTCTAGTGAATTCTTTTATGGGGAAAATAATTACTTGTTCATTTTTTATTTTGCGTAAATCTTGATGTGTAGACATTTCTGAGTTAAAAAAGAATCCAGTGAGTGCCATATTTGTCAGGCAAGTTTCTGAATCTCCAGTATCTCTGTTAATTAACCCTAATCGTTAACTTTGGAAAGTGGTTAAGAGAGATTACTTGAGCCCTTGTTACCACAAGGGAATCATGGATGAAATTTCACTCAGCGTAAGAGAAGTAAAGAGAGGCTGGAGAGAACCCTGGGATCGACAGTTCCACTCAGCAGGCTGGAGTCCTGCTTTTCCCTCAGATGAGTCAATTTTGGTAAATTGTTTAGCTTCCTTGGGCTTCAGTTTTCCCACTGGGAACATGGCAGTAAAAATGTCTGCCCTTCCTACTTCACAGAGTTTATCAGGATCACATGAAAAATGGTACGTGAAGGCATTTATTTTGTAAAGCACAAAGCAAGGTTCATAGCAAACCTAAGTGTGTGGTGTCTTCAAAATTTCTCCCAGGCAAGGTCGCAGGATGAATTCCTATTCTTTGAAACTCTGTCATCTTCTCTTGGAATCATTGGCAGCAGAGATGAGTCATTGAGAGAAACATTGTTATTATAAAAATCATGATAGAAATAAAAATAGCACTGACAGTCCACACAATTAGTATGCGTGCTGGGGGCGCTTGGGACAAATCAGAATATGGATCCCAACGTGAGCTGCCCACAGGCAATGTCTGCTGTCTGTTTCCTCTCTCCTCTTTTCTTATCGCTTTCTTTTCCTCCGAGTGTTTCTAGATTCTTGTTCCTCAAGCTCTTGGCTGGCATTCTACACAAGGATACTGGCTTTGATATGGCGTCTTCCTTGATAATTTTTATTAAGCCTCCCTGCCTTTAAAATATGCCACATTCTCGAAAGTCTGAACTAGTAACTACTTTATTAACCTGAGGAATGGCCAACATTGACCAAATTCCTGTTACTGAGCACAATTGGATGAGCTATAAATGAGAGACGTTGACTTTGATGTCACTGTACCCTAATGACATCCTTTAAAACCTTCCGAAGGGAGAAATGGAAAGGTCACAATCTTGGCTAGTGGACTGTTTGTATGACTTAGAATTGGGATTAAAACTGATTAGTTGCCAACATTTAAAAATGTAAAGATAAAAAGTTCCAGCTTTCTGACTTCTCTTAAATATCAGTACACAGAGCGACATTGGGTCCTCTATGGCAAAAGCAGCAGTGACTGAGAAGCGGCTGGTTCCTTTAGGAGCGCAAGCTGTGTTCAGTGTCCCAGGAACCCCACCTGTTCCACTTCATTTGCTTCTGTCGTCTGTAGGGACCCCATAGGGCCTGAGCTTGTGACCCTTGATAAACTCACAGAAACAACCTAATTAAGTCCTATCTCATAACCAGTTAGTCATGGTTGAAATCATGGACAGATGGTTTAAGGGGAACATATGTTGTTGATCTGTTCCTCCCACTTCATTAACTGTTTTGCCAGCATTTTAAGCAGTCTAATTATATGTCACAAACTATAACTGGAGCAGCAGCTTATAAGGGGCGAATCTAGGGTTTTGCTGAACTTTTAGTTTTAAATTTCAAATGGAAGCTGCCTTGAGGTTGGATCGGCACTTCAAAGTAAAACTTTCTCAGCTTCGTGAACGTGAGTCCTGGGCCTGTTCCAAACTCCACACCCGACACATTCCTGTGACGCCAGAGTACCTGACAGCATCGTGGCCGTGGGGTTTTTACAACATGCAGTTACGGAGAGCAAAGGGCCTCTCACAAAATGTCACCACGAGTGATACATTAGAGGCAGGGGAGGGTCCTAGAGACTTGGTGTTGCTTCTAGAGTTTTCTGAAGGCTTCACTAACACCTTCCCTCGTTTCCATGCCCAAGGAGAGGAAAGTTGCTATGGATAAATCTAAGATGAGGAAAAAAAGAAAAAAAAGGAGCCAAATTAATAGAAGGGGGCAATTTAGTAGGAGGATTATGAATAACATTGGGAACTAACCTTCTCTTTTTTCTTTTCAATTTCTAGAGTTCCCTTTTCCCCAGATCAAAGGGTTAACATCTGGGGGCCAGAGATTTAAGTTGAGGCCTTGTAAAGAGAAGTGGGGCCAAGGCTTGGTACACTTCAGTCAGTGCAGGCTGTCAATCAGAAGCACAGAAGTTGTGTGTATGATTCCATACGGTCTGGGACAGGTCACTAGGCTGAAGCACCTCACACAGAGGCTTAGAGTTGAAGTATTTCTATGTCTGTGCAAACAAGAGGTCCTTGCAAGTGTGGCTACGGCTGGTGACTGGTCAAAGAACTGGGGATCTTGGGTTCAAAGACAGATAAAAGCAGAAGGGTCTCTCATCTGTCTGGCTTGAGCAAGAACAGGTTAGCCTGGTCATCATCCACCAACTGTCCAGTTATCCTCTGGCCTGGATAGACATTGGTTTAGGACTCTAGGGAGAGGTGGCAGAGCAAAATACCAAAAGAACGTATCATCTGAGACAGACCACCTCCAGCATAACTTGTAATTCGAACTCTCGGGACCCAGAACCTGGTGAGTTATTGGCTCAGTAACACATGAAACATGAATGCAAATGTCCAAAATCATCATGGACGAGCATGGCGATGGAGATTCCCAACCTCAGTCTAGCAGTTCTCATTTGTCTTGAATCAGAATGAATGCATGTCAGTAGAAAGAAAAGGATGGATAAAAGTAACTGCGCTGGTAGCCACAGGGCAATGACAAATGTGTAGCAGGAGGGAAGTTACCTTTTCTTTTTCACAAACTCACAGACAAAGTACATGGTAAGATGGCACTCGGTGTCATTCCACCTGCCTGAGCTCAGCATTTCCACACAGTCCTCGTGACCGTAGGGGTCGCTGGGCTCACCCTCCTTCCAGTTGCTGTAGTTCTGCAGTGGCGTGTTGTCCGTGAACACGTACTGGCCCTCCCTCTCAAGGTCATTCACCCCGATGAACACCCGGAAGAAACCACTCTTGGAGACGTAGTCAGCGAGGAGCGTGTTGGCAGCTTCGTCCTTGGGCATGGCCAGCATCCCTCCCCGGATCCGGCAGTGGGTCAGGGATTCCCGGTAGTTCTTCTCCTCCTGCACGATGTAGTAGAATTTCTCTTCGGTTTCCCTAATCCCTGCTATGACTTGGCGGCGAGGGAAAGAAGAGTATGATGACTGATCTCAAAAAGGGAAAAGCTAAGTATGTTATATTGCTAGATTTCCATTCCTTTCTTCAACATCGAACAATTATTTTGCAAAGCTTTATCACGAGGTGGGCACTGGTTTATTATTTTCCTCCACTTCTCTAGCTTCAGATGGAGGACAAACTCCTATCGCTTGTCCTCCCTCATCCTTCCTCCTTTACTTCCCCCAGCAACATGAAGCAGAGAGCTACTCAGGGAAAGGTGTGTTATGTGAACTGTCACCCAGCTCATCGCAGACAATTTTTCCCATCCTCGTTTATGCTTCTGCCATAATTTCAGTTCAGTTCCATGAGCATGCCCTTCCCCCTTCCACTTCCATGCCTTCCATGCCTGGAAGTTCTCTTCACTGCTTTACCTGGCAGATTCCTACTCATCTTTTAGATCTCAGTGGAGGTGTTTCCTCCTCTAAGAGCCTTTCCGGTGCCCCAGGGCAGACACTGGCACTCTTGTGAGTTCTCTCCTGTGTTTCTGTTGCCCCTTTCACTTCATAGCACTTAACACATTCTAGTCTAATTGTTTGTGTCTCTTCTACTAACCTGTGAACCTTTTGGGGCCAATGACTATGTCTTGGTCACTCTGTAGCCTCAGTGCCTACAACAGTGCAGGAGGTCGTACAGGCTTATTGGACTCATACAGAAATAATACGGAAGTTTGTCCACTTTGGGCCAGATTCCTAGGTTGTGGACGTGTATGTCAACTGAGATTGTCTATACTTCACTCCAGGTACATGAAGTAGACAGAGCTACCGAGAAAGCTTCAGGACAGACTGGGGGACTCAGTCATCACAAGCTCATACTATACTATATATGTTTTGGGCTTTGGGTGAAACTGCATATATTTTTAGGGTAAATAAATTAAGATTTACAAATAAATCTATGACCATTTGAATGTTAAGAACTGTCACTCTCTGTTGAACCTCTGCGGTCTGGTTTATTCATTAGGATCCAAGTCATGTCAGAGGCAGCATCTTCTAAGCAGGTTATAACTAGAGTTATAATTAAGGGCTAGTGAATATCAAACATTTTCTATGCCTGTAGTATTTCAAGATGAGGATGGACACGAGATGGCATCTGTGTGCCTCCAGGAATGGACAGTAGATATGGCTGGGTTATAATAAATGAGAATACAACAAAATGAACCCAACAGTGACAGTAACTACAAGAGTTCCCTCCTTCATACTGTCTCAGAAGAGAGGACATAAGCCCCAACTTTCAGGGCTTTACTGCTAACTGGAATGAGGAAATGGACAAGAGATAACAGAAATGACTAATACAGAAAGCTGCATAATTTAAAGAAACACATAATGTTCCTATTGATTTGCACTGAGGGTAGAGGAGCCCGTGAAACCCATATTCAAACCCCTGCTCCACTGTTCACAGCTCTGTACCTACGGGCAGGGTACTCTCTCTAAGCTGCAGTCTAATCATAGTACCTGAATCACAA
Organism: Camelus ferus; assembly: GCF_009834535.1. Lineage (NCBI taxonomy): Eukaryota > Metazoa > Chordata > Mammalia > Artiodactyla > Camelidae > Camelus > Camelus ferus. The sequence goes on from NC_045720.1 coordinate 16,509,178, forward strand.
AAAGTATTATTATTCCAAGTACTCAAGAAAGTAGTCATTGGCAATATTGTTACTTCTGTCTTCTGAGATGCTAGCTGTTTGATTTTTGCTGTCCCTCTTTATTCCGAAGGCCTGGCTGGCCGAACTCTGCCCTTCCCTCCATTCCCCTCTCTCACTGAAGCACCTTTTTCTACCCACAGGCCAGGCACACACGCATGCCTACAGGAAGAGGACCTGAAGTGGCCTAGAGTCTGAGTAGGGTAATTAGCATTTCGAGAGACCTTTAAACCGGTGACACTATCTCAGGAGGCCTTTGCCCGGACCAAGTTACTTCCTGCTAATATATTGGAGCTGCAGTGTTGAAAGAGATAAATTCATGGATACATAGCACAAAGCAAGCAAGAGTAGACTTACCATTCTTGACAAATCTCATCGATGTCTTAAGGCGAGCCACACTGATGTCCAGCTGTCCAACAACTTTCCGGTATCTCCCACAATCACAGACGGTACCTTTTAAACGACAGAACTGTGAGTTCATGTTGAAGCACCTGCAGACCAGCTGAAAAGAGCAACTGGTCTCTTCCTGGTATTTCCTGTCTGTTTCCAGCCTGGCTGTGTCTCCCTGTGAATGGCTATGCTTTTCATCTTTTATTTAAGACAGGGTTTCCAATATACACTGCCTATAGGATTACAGAAAATGTCTTTTTAATTATTTTGAATGAGTTAAAACACAGCTCTAAGTGAGATTTTTTTTTTTTTTAAGGAACAGTAAATATGACAAAGCACTGCACACACGTTGTGAACCATTTGGCTTTTTTGTTGAACACAGAAAGTACCTCTCCAGTCTCAGACTAAAATCTTCACAGCTTTTTAAAAACATATTTCTAGCTAGTCTTCTTTTCTTACTGCATTGTTCACTGGCTCACACGACTCTCCCAAGACAGTAGAAACCTTTCATGATGAAATCAAACGTTAATTCTGATCATCCATTTGGAGTATAGCTTAATGTTTAAGTTTAAATCTTGTGAATAGACCCATCTTCCAATTTCAAGAGCCAGTTGTCGTGGATTAACTATGATCTTAATTTCTGCCATTAATTCCCCTTCAGTCATTTACCTTTGCAACTATCTACTGATAATACGACAGAGAAGGAATTCTAAGGAAAGCAATATAAAATTCAAATGATTCCCTTTTCCTGTTTAACAGCTGCTTCGTGTAAACATCTCCGTTTGCTTTTTTCTTTGGTGGTTGAAAAGCAAAAAGAATTCTATTAGCCAAAGGGAAATAAAAATATCTGTGGCTTTATTTATTCGTATCATGGTTAAATATAAGGAATTTAAAACAGTTCTTAGAATTAGTTTTCACTACACTTTTATGGTGGAAGTCATGGAAGCTCACCAAGAACAAGCTACTTTCTGTACATGTATCTTAACACTGGAAGTAAAGCTCTCTTTCATATCAGCAAGAAGCTCCCTGGCCATGAAGCATGTTCTGTAACCATGGGCTCTCCCTGGATCATGCCAGTATTTGGTTGAGATGCTGGTAGAATGTAAGGCCTGCTGGCCCTATTGCTGTGGACTTTGTGGATTTTCCACTTGTCTGGGAGAATGAAGCCTGCTTCCTGATGTGCTGGGTTTGCTGCCTCACAGTAAGCCTGATGGGGGTGGAGTGCACCGTTATCCCCGTCCCCAGGGTTGGAAAGTCACCAGCTGATTGAGAGGACATTTTGCGTCTTCCCTTTCCCCTAGCCCAAGAAAAATAAGCTGAATCACACTGAAAAGTCTATTGCTTTTCTATTAAATATATTTATGTTTGCAATGATTACATTTGGAATGATGCTAGCAATGAAAGAGGAAAAATGAGTGCATTATACCTGCTTTGCCTTTTCCTCCAGGTATCCCAGGTAAACCCTTTTCCCCTTTGTCACCTGAAGAAAAACAACAGCCACAAAAAGAAAAACTAAATAAAACAGTATTATTGATGAACAGAATATAATGCATAGAATAGGATGAAACAGAAGTATTTTAGACAGACATGTCCTACACACCTAAAATAAGAGGAAAAAATTTTAAATTACATTTGTAATATCTTCAATTAAATTTCCTTGGTTTTATAAAAATAATTTGATTTTGAGTTGGCTGCACAGGTACAACTAATCAAATAAGTCACAATTTAATTAGGTGGAATGCAGAATTCCAGTTGGAAGTATAAGAAACATTTAAATTTGTGTCACTTATCCTACTAACATGTTTTTATGATGTGAACTAGTGAGCAAGGCTAATACAATTCTTGCTTGCATGTTTTTAATTTTAAAAGTGCCATTGTTTGATATATCTACATCAGCATATATATAAATACACATAGTGTCTGTGTATTTACTATGCCCCTAAGTTCTTTCATGTGACTTGCCCCTTGGATTTTCAATAACATGCATTGTGCTTTTTCAATTTAATTCAACAAATATCTACTATTTACTTACTCTATGCAAGACAAAAGGCTTGGTACTTTGAAAAGATATAAAGAGAGACAAGATTAAACTTCTGGCTTGAAAGAGTTTATTGCTTTTTGGAAGAAATGTGATACATGCAAATATCCATAATATAAAGTCATGTCAAATATATTATCCTGAAATATCAGCCTTGATGTTTCCTTGCTGTTCTTCTTTGTATGTGACCATGTTTCTTACAGAGACATCCACAAAATAATTCTCAGAGAATCAGATTTATTAAAGCAGAGAGAAAAAAAATGTTGTTTTTTTCCCAACTTCAAAATAAGCCCTTGAAGCCCACATCAGACACAATAATTGAAAGCAAAAGCTTTTGATTTATAAGAGGAAATGTTTGGCTGAAGTTCCTGGGACTCAAAAGAGAAGACCCCGATAGAAGTAAAACAGAGTTTATGCTTCAGTGGTGATCTGGAAAAAGAATAAGAAAGGATTCAGGAGGGATGAACATAGGATGAAGGTCACCCAGGCTAGAGAAGAGGACAGAGCTTACTCCTGTAGGACTTTGGTGTGGCCTGGAATTGGGTATATGACCCAAGGGGACAATGTGAGGGGGAATGGAGTCAGCATTGAGGTTCTGCTTAACCCCTTCCTTTACCAGCGAAAGGGAAAAGGTGGGAGCCACCTTAAAACCGAAAAGGAGACCCATATTACCTGCCCTGTAGTTATTCTTTCATCACTGTCTGCTGACTGCTTTACATGAAGGGCCTCGTACCTATCGGCCATTGATCATCCAGAAAGGCATGGCTGCCAGGGCCCCAAGGATTTGCTGAGCCTTTCCAAATTGACCCATGTGGACACTTTTCTTTACAATGATGCCAGACATTTGGGAGCTCCCCCAGACAAAAGGAGGGGCCCTTGAAACCCTGAATGTAGTTTGAGTAAGCAGGAGGATGTCTCAGAACTTGCACTTGGATGAAATGAGACAATGGTGAAATCCAAGACAATGGAATGTGATAAATATTGTAAGAGAGGCAATGAACACACTCTGTCCATTGTAGGAAGGGGCGAGAAGAGATGGTGCTCCAGCTGGAAGAATGAAGGAGGTCACTCCTGAAGAGACAGCATTGGAGCCTGGCTATGAAAAGCTTCCGCAGGTGAAGATGGGAGAAGGTCAGGGACGATTTACAGTAGAGGCGAGGTTGGGAAAAAACCATAAAAATACACTGAGCACCCTGACAAGGAAGATTGATCTGGACACACCTAAGCTCTGTCCTGTGAACCCCTCATTTCCCTTATACGTAAATTGGAAAAGATAAGGCTGGATTTTGAGAATATATTGATTGAATAAAGGGAATATACATTTGCTGAGTGACAATCATTTGTCAAGTACTGTTTGGATACTTTATAGATATTATCATACTAAATCCAATGAACTAGACACTATCATTATCTTTATTCTACAAGTGAAGAAACTGAGGATCAGAGAGGCAAAGTGGATTACTCCAGGACATCCAGCAATTCAGAAGAGGTGCTGGTGTTGAAACCCAGCCATTTCTGACTCCCCAGTTCATGGTGCTTTCTGAATAACTTAACCAATGATTTAATGAAGAGAAGCAAAGACTTCAAAAAATGTTGTAAAAAATTGAAAGGAATACCAGTCCTGTCATCACCAAAAACAGTATGGACTTGAAAGATCATATGAATATGGCTTAGTGTTTTAATTTAAAAAATAGTTTATCTTCTTTGTATGTGAATCCCTTCCAATTCAACATGGAAAATTGATTCTAGGTCTACTATGATCCTGGTTCTGGTCTAAGCCCAATAATGAACATTAAAAAAGCATACACAGTGTATTTGCTTTAGAAAATGATAAGTTTTTAAGGAAAACTAAGTACACATCAGAGACCAAGGAGATGAGACACTAGGCACTATCATCCTCTAATGTAAAAGTGAAATAAAGCAGGTATCTGGTGGGCATTCAGAGAAGGAAAGATGGCTGTGGATCAGGGCAGGGAAGGCTTCACTGAAGCGGTAGCCTTTGACTAGATCTTACAAATGAGAGAAATAGATTCCTGAATTGATACATGGATTTTTTTTTCTAACAGGATGTAAGCACTGTGTCTATGTTCCAGTAATTTAACTTGAATTCCTTTTTTTAACAGCTAGGAAAGTCAAGTGAAAAACCATGGAAGTCTGAAAAAACAGAGCTTGAATCCTGATTGTGCCACTAAATGTGGACAAGTTACTTAATTTTTTAAGCATCCATTTCTTCACTTTTTTGGTGTGCATATTTTTGTTTTGTTTTGTTTTTTTCCATTTCTTCATTTATAAAGTGGAATAATGGTACCTAAAGTCATAAGATCATTAAGAAGGATAAATTAGATAATGTGTTATCATGGGATTCAGTCTGTGCTTGACCCCTAGAGGATGTTCTACCAATGTCAGCTTCTGCCCCTAAATCAGAGTTACAGTGAAGAGAGCCAAGTACTCAGCCAATTCATAGTGGATGTGAGCTCCTGGTGTCCCCTTGACCCAAAAGAATTCTGGTTTAAAGCCATACACAAAAACTTATTTTTGGTCCATAAATGGGAATACCTCTGTATTAACTGTTTTAAGGTTGAAGAATTAGAGGTTGCATTTAAACGAACAAACAAAACATCATAATACTTCCACTGTAAAAGGATTATTGACCTTAAGTAAAAGCATCTATTTTGCTATGAGATTGAATTTACCTATACTAAATCATTCTTTCTTATTCCTGAAATGAAATATTGACATCCAGAAAGCTACCTTATCCATTCAAGTGACAACATTAAGGTCAGCCCAGAAAGTTGAGATTAATCTGAGTCAGTGAAAAATTTAGAAGGGCCAATGACAAAATGAGAACAATAAATTTCAAAGTACAGATTAAAAATGAAATTAATCCAGGTGAGCCAGAACACTGAACCTCCATTTTTTTTTTTTTTTTTGAAATTCCAGGACTTGCTCATAAATTTCGATGGCATATCTCTGGAGCAGAAAAAAATATCTCAGCCAATGGTGAAAACTGATGTTAAGAGAAAGTGGTATTTATAGAAATAAAGAATAGAAAAGGGGGCCACATCATAGGAAATAAAATATTTTATCTCTTATTTTTTTCATCATTAATGCAACAAACGTTTAGAAAGTTTCCACAGTATAATAGACATTAGAAAAAAAATGATTAAAAAGTAGGGTCCTCACGTAAAGCTTATATTTATTTAAACAAATAGGCCTGATACACCTTTCATCCATATGTTTCCTCCAGAAATTCACAGCCTAGTGGGCGAAACAGACAAGCTAATAAACCATGAGAACAAGTAAAGTGATGGAGGTGTCTCTAGGTGCATAGGCACCTGAGCTTGACTAAGGAATTGGCCTGGAGAAGACAAGGTTAGTTAACCCTATCATTTCCAGACTGTTACTTCTCCAATATTTGAAAGTTCATCCGTTTTGAGGTTCAGAAAATCACACTAAAATCCTTGGCTCTGTCATCCACCCCTCTCCCTTCCAAAATTACCTCGTCTTATTCTAAGAAAGGATTAAGACTTGGTTCAAGATCATTAACTCCGGCTCTCCTGGCTGGAGTCTCATCTGGATTTGGCACATCTAAATCTAGGAAAGTGTAACACCTAGAATAACTCATTGAAAAATAAAGGTCTTGAATTTTGAATGTGTCCATGGCAGTGACTTAGCCTGCCCTTCCACTTCTGCTCATTGCTAGGGCAATACTTGAGATCTTAACCTTATATGACATGGTTGCATCCCAGACATTTTGAAGTCCAGCATCCCCTACTCTGGCCACACCTTTAACCATTTGTTAAATGAGTCTGATACAGCCAGGGGAAGATCCATGATGCATTTTGTCTGAAGCTTATACAATTTGAGGCGCCTTCTTTAAAAAAAATATAAAACCAAATAACAGATGGAGAAGTACTTATAAACATGAATACTTATTATAAGAAAAGAAATAAAACGAAATCATTAAATTTTAAAAGTAGTCAAGTACCACATTACAAAATTCACTAAAAATGATAATATTTTAATTAAAAATTGAATTTTGTGCCTCTCTAATTCTTTTTTTTTTCATATATTATGTGTTGCATATGTCTGGCTGCATTCATGAACATCCAATTGATCTAGCACTGTTTATTGATAGGTGCATCATTTTCCATTTCCAAAAATTGTCATCTTTGCATAAATCAAGTGAGCAGTTCGTATGTTCAAGTAAACTGTGTATCCAAGTAAAAAATGATCACTAGCAGTTCTCCCATATTTTTCATCGTGTTTAGTGCCATACTGTAAACCTTGAGTAACAAACACCATGTGGCCCATACAAGGTGCCACTAGTGATGCTGGCAGTGCTCCCAAGAGGCAGAGAAGAGCCAGGACACTGCAAGACAAATGTGAATTGCTTGATAGGTACTGTAGATTGAAGTCTGCAGCTGGGATTGCCCACCATTTCAAGATAAAAGAATCCAGTGAAGGACAGAAAAGGAAATTTGTGAAGCTGTTGCTACAGCTATCCCGGCAGGTAAGAAAACCTTGCAGTTTTTGAGGAATACCTTTTCGTCTTATACTGAAAATGCAGAATTTATGTGGGTGTAGGATTTGTATAAGAAAGGCACACCCATAGATCCTAAGATGATCTGAGAAAAAGTGAAGTCACCATATGACAAAGCAAAAGAAAAGTGAGGATTTAAAGCTGGAGGATTGAATGCCAGCAAAGGACGGTTTGAGAATTTTAGAGAGAGGTTTGGCTTTAAAAATCTCAATAACAAGAGAAGCAGCTTCTGCTGATGGAGAGTCAGCAGATGAGTTCCCAGACGCCATTAAAAAAAAACCATTGAGGAGAAAGAGTATCTGCCTGAGCAGGACTTTTTTTTTAAGTTTATTTATTTTTTGGTGAGGGGAGGTAATTAGGTTTATTTAGTATGTATGTATGTATGTATGTATGTATGTATGTATGTATGTATGTATGTATGTATTTATTTTTAGAGCAGGTGTTGGGGATTGAACCCAGGACCTCATGCACGCTAAGCATGTGCTCTACCACTTAAGCTATACCCTCCCCCCTTGAACAGGATTTTAATGCAGACAGAAGTGCCCTATTCTGGAAGAAAATTCCACAAAGGATGTTGATTAGTAAGGAAGAGAAGTGAGCACCAGGGTTTAAGGCAGGAAGGGGTGGACCAACTCTACCGTTTTGTGCAAATGCAGTCGGGCTTATGGTCAGGACTAACCTTACCTATAAAGCTGCTAAACTCCAAGCCGTGAGGGGAAAGGTAGACACCAGCCATCAGTGTTTTGGTTGTAGGGAAAGGAGGCCTGGACAGTGAGAGACCTTCTTCTGGGCTGGTTCCATCATGCTTGTCCCTGAAGTCAGGAAGTACCTTGCCAGAAAGGGACTGCCCTTTAAAGTTCTTTTGATATTGGACAAATGCCCCTGGCCACCCAGAACCCCATGAGTTCAACACCAAAGGCATCAAAGTGGTCTGCTTGCCCCTAAACACAGCATCTCTAATTAGGCCTCTAGATCGGGGGTCATACAGACCTTTAAGGCTCATTATACACGGTACTGTATGGAAAAGGTTGTCAGTGCTATGGAAGAGAAGCCGACAGAGAAAACACCATGAAAGCCTGGAAGGAGTACACCACTGAAGATGCCATCATTGCTATAGAAAAAGCCGTGAAAACCATCAAGCTGAAACAGTAAACTCCTGCCGGAGAAAACTGTCCAGATGTTGTACACGACTTCATAGGATTTATAACAGAGCCAATCAAGGAAATCAGGAAAGAGACTGAATATGGCAAAAAAAAAAAAAAAAAAAAAAAAAAGATGGGGCAGGGGGCGAAGGGTTTCAAGCTATGGATCCTGGAGAAATTAAAGAGCTAGTGGATATCACACCAGAGGAATTAACAGAAGATGATTTGATGGAGATGAGTGCTTTCGAATCAGTGCCAGACCATACAGAAGAAGACATGGAGGCGGCTACCTCTGTTTCATAATACTAAAGCAGGAATGTGCAGGGTCAGGATGTGACTGAAAACAAAACGATGTGCATATATACACTTCAAGTTCTCACCTTGCTAATAGATCCCAGACACGGAATGATTATTATTCCACTGAAAATAAAAAAGAATATTATACTGTTCTCTACTACCTTGAGTTTTACGAATAATGGTTTCCTCCAGCTGAGCATGCTTCACGGTCATGACACCCATTTTCCTTGTATAAAGGATTATGACTAGTAAATCCCAGGAGAGAGTTCTACACAGAGACTAACTGAACTTTATGTTTGAATCTGTCCCTGAATTTCAGTTTAACTTTGCTCAAGGTCTTTTTTTAAAAGTCACATTGCTTACGTATGGAAGAAACAGCCAGGAAATAAAGGAAGAGAAAACTTGTATTTTAAAAGAAGGAAAAGGGGTTATTTTCATGCTACAGAACATCTCAAAATAAATCAAGGGTAGGTTCGACTTGCTTTAAATTGCTACTGGAGAGCAGTAAAGTGTGGCTTACCCTTCTTGCCAATGGGCCCAGTCTTGCCAATGTTGCCCTGGTCTCCGATATCACCCAGATCTCCCTTAATTCCTGAAAAACAAAGCATATCATCTTTGTAATCCTAAGGTTTTGTCTTCCCTGTAATGATGTGCCTAACATACAATATTCACTTGAAGGAAATACCAAAAAGCGCATCCTTCTATCCGTGGTATGTAATATACATCCTAGGCTTTATTTGCTATTTTAATAGCATTAAATGGATGTATTAAAGTTAAAATGTGGGTGAGTGTGACAGTCCTGGGCCTGATGATATTAAAATGCTTACAGATGCACTATTTCCTAAAGAACTCTAGCAGAGGACGTTCCATCTAAAGGTCAGATAAGGGGCTGAGTGAAAGAATTCTTGCATTGTATTCTAATTGTGTTCCTCTTGAGATCCACTTTGGCTTCACTTTGGGATTCTATTTCCTCTCTATTTAAAAAAAAAAAATTTGCCTATATTAGCCATGTTTTAAAAGGGAAGGGACATACAATTGTAAAATCTAGTAATCAAAGGGACAGCAGAGATTGTACCACAAGTTTTTATACAAAAATATATATGTAATCAGGGATCGCTGAGTTCACAAATTTGTTACAAATTTTGGTTTTTAATCTATGATTATCTAAAAAATTTCACCAGTTATGAAGGTATATATTTGTGAGAATAATTTTGCAATTGATTGTTCATATTTAAAGAATAAGAAGAGTTTAAATCAGCGTTTCTCAAACTGAGGTCTCAAAGGCCTGTGGATCTTTTCTTCTCTTTAATTACTAAAGGTTTTAAAATCAGTGTTCTCAGGCCACCCCTTGTAGCAGTTGGCAGGGAATATTTCTAGTGCTTGGAAGACACATGCTTACACACTGTAATCCAGAAGCTATATTTTGGCGAGGCACAGTCTCGGCTTTGTGAGTAAAAACATTCCCTTTGAGTGATTCTCAATTTCTTTGCTCCCATTCCTCCCGTGTAAACTCCACCATTTGCCGAGAGAACTTGGAGAAAGGTGAGGAAATCAAGGATCAGACACCTCTTTTTGTTCTTTCTTATTTTCTGCCTCACCTTGAAGTCAGCCAGCCAGAGTTGCTTATCATGTTTTCAGAGGGGAGACACAGCGATGAACACAGCTGCGTTTCTAAAACTCACGGTTTCTCTGATATTCCCAGAGACTGCTGTTCCCTAGAGGTCCCAGGGTGTCCCACTCATACCAGCCCTAAGGATGCAGCTTGAGAACTGTGTCTGAGTCTTGCTGACAGGCAATCTCACAGGAACTCTCTGGTGGTGAGTAAATTCACAACTGAAATGCATTTCATGGATCTCGGGGACAGAGGCTGTAACGAAAGCTGCTAAGGTCCAGGGCAAGTCTGGTAGGGAGACAGAAGAGTATTTTGAAACTTACAATGTCACAGCCATATCTTGTTACCTACCTTTGGGCCCCATGCGTCCCACTTTGCCATGCTTTCCCTCCTCTCCTGGATCTCCTTTCTCACCGTCATCTCCTTTTGAAATGGAAAATGAATGAGTGGAGCAACTCAAATAGTAACATAAGCACAGACTCCCCAGGAGAAGCTGAACATGGCTGGAACCCACCCCTTAGCTTAATGCTTGCTTTAAAACTCTGATGTGAGTCTGTACCTAGGCCTATGTGGACGGACACTCAGGGAAAGAGAAGAAACTCCGAGTGTCTTTTCTCTTTCACTTTTCTCCACGTTGTTGGAGGAGGTCATCAAAAGGATGGGACCACCAGTTGACCAGCAAGCTAGACCCTGGCAATTAAAGGCTCCTCACCTCTTCCCCAGCCTTTGGAATGTGTGTTCCATCCACCGTTCCCAAACCTCAAGCTATTTCAAGGATGCACCCTTGAAAGAGTACGGTGTTGAGACCATCTGGACTGAGTGCATTACCAAACTCAGTTAAGGCATCTGCACCAACCTGTAAGATTCTGGTGGGCGGGTGCAGAGATCTCCTTGCCTTGATTGGAGGCGGGCACTCCAGACCCTTGTAAGTAAACTCCCCTTGCTTATGACACATGCCACCTACCAATCTGGAGTGGTCTGCTTCTTTCTTCAGTCTCCCCTTACCCTCTGCATATGGGGCCTGATTTCAGATTTCACTCAGGAAATTCCCCAAATTGCGAACCAACACACATCCAACTCTATATTTAAAGAAATATCCTTGCTGGTAAATCCCTGAGAAGTTTGTTTGAGCTGATAAATCTTTATCCTGGCCAGAGAATCCGGCAAATTCTGGAAGTGTGTGCATGTATATGCAACCGTATACAAGTATATCCATGCACAACGTGTAGAGATATATAATACAAACATAAATTTACATGATCTAAATATGTAAACTATATATATATATATATTCCTCTCTGACTGCATGCTTTGGAGCCCCAAAGTCATAGGCATAGACCTGGAAGAAAAGCCCAGAAGCTTTTTAGGGATGGGGAACAGCGGCAAAGCAGTTCTATGTGAGCAGCGAATATTTTAGTCATAGGTGGGTTGACCTCCAGCAACTCGCCCAGTCAAGATGGACTGAATGAGTGGTTTGATGGAAGGTATCCTGGACTGTGAATCAGGAATCCTGGATTTTATGGTCGTGTCAATCACTGATGGGGTAAGCAAATTTCCATAAGTTAGCGATTGAGCTTACTGGCTTTGGAGTCAGATAGCTCTGGACCTTCCCCACTCCACCGTTCAGTATCTGGAGAAAGCTGGATATGTGACTTCCCTTTCTGAGTCTCATTCTCCTCTCCTGTAAATTGAACTAGTAACACCTACTAAAGAAGGCTCTTAACAAGTTTAAATATGATTAACAGGCATCAAAGACCTGGAACGTAATCAGTGCTTGGCCACCGTGGCTGCTGTTCTCTCATTGATACTGCGGTTTCCTCATCCTTAACGTGGAGATGATCCCCGCCCTCCCGAGCTCTCCCAGCTGTATTAGGATCAACAAGGTAAGTATGCGAACGTGCTTTGAAAACAAAGAGCACAACACACAGTATTATTAAGACCAGCTACCCGCGTTATCACCGCCGCAGTCTCAGGACGTGAAGGAGTCCTGTTCGGTACTGGTGGAAAGTGGTAGGTAACAGTGGTCTTCTAAAGACAAACATGCAATTCCTGGGATTAGTTTAGTTTGGGAGACAGAATGCTGACATGTTCATTCATTTATCCAGAAAAAGCACAACCAGCCATTCTCTATTTTTTATTTTTTAAGAGCAGAATGTTAATGTTGTAAATGCAAGCACAGCAAAGTATGGAACAGCTGGATTTCCAGGTTGTGACATTAGTCAAGCAGTGAAACCCTTCACATGTGAAGCTTCAGAATCTCCCTCTGGGGATGGCTTTCAAAACAAAACAGTGTGCCGATGATTTGTGTGATCTGACTAGTGGGGTAAAGTGGATGAACTAGGTGGCATTTCTGCAGCTAGAGTGATCAGTGACTGTTTATTGAGCAGTTGTAACGTGTACCAGCACTGAGCTAACGTCATCACTATAGCAACTCTAAAGAGGAGGAAACTTACTGCTCCATTTTATGGATGGAAAAACTGAGACTCTCCGAGGTTAAGTTGCTATCCTATTGTCATAGAGCTTGTGAGTAGTCTAACTAGGACTCAACAATATGTATGTCTCTGCGCCTCCAGATCCCTACCAGCAAACAACTGTCCCCTCCAGTCTAGGATTCTGTGACTCTCAGCAGATTGTGGATTTTCTAGAATGTGGCGCTGTGCCAGATTTTTGTGGGAGAAAAGGGAAGATGCAGGGGGAAAATGAGTTTTTGTTCCTTTTTGAACAAGAAAGACAGTGGGGAAGAAAAAAAAAATCAGCTCAATATCTCAGTGACTTAATTCCTAGGGAATATATCCTTGAGGTCATTGGGATAACTGAGACCTGGCTTTGCCACCCATGAGCTGAGGGGCCTTGGGAAGTCCTTGACCTTGGGCCTTCGTTTCACTCATTTGTAGAATGAATGAAATTAATACTTTGTTCAGAGAATTCTGGAAAAGGTAAAATTAAAAAAGTATTCCCCATGGTGGGGGGGGGGGGTAGAGCTCAGTGGTAGAGTGCATGCCTACGACACACGAGGCCCTGGGTTCAATCCCCAGGGCCTCCATCAAAAACAAAATAATAATAAAATAGATAAATAAAAAAATCACCTCCCTCAACAAAAAATGAATAAATAAAAGATAACATGTTTTTTTAAAAAGAAAGAAAGAAGAAAAGTATTTCCTTCAGGATGCTCTCTGATACTCTCAGGCTGGGCTAAATTCTCCCACTAATTACCTTCATGGTTTAAAATACCACTTTCTTCTGAGTGAGTCTCCTTATCTGGGCCATCCCTTATGCTCATCTGTGACCTGAGGGATAACTGGGGTCATCAGGGATTTATTCTCCCATCCCTGGAACTGAGCAAAGTGTTTGGCTCTGGTGTTTAATATATATGGTTGAACTGTGTATATTTTATGAGCCATTAAATATTTTACAAATATAATGATAGTGTTTATTGAATACTAAGTGCCAAAAGGGTTCCTAGTACCTGACATGCATCTTACCATTCCAGCCCCACAACAACCTTTGAGATGGATACCATTCTTAACTCCATTTAACAGACGAGAACATGGGGTCTGCTAGAGGTTAAATAATTTCCCAAGGTCACATAGCTTGTAAGTAATAAAGCCAGAATTCAAGCCAGGGAAAATGCCTCCACAGCCCACATTCTCCACAAGGTGTGTGACGGGAAACAAATTTCTGTTTGGGCATTTCTGGGTTTTGGGATTGCTATTCTGCATGATGGGACCAAAGACGCATGTCGTGCTCACCAAAAGGCAAGAGCAAATGCAGGCACTTGATCTGAAGCACTTAGGGAATCATAAATCCACACTAATGGGAGTTACTGGTGCCATGATTATTTCTTCTCTCTCCCTTCTCATGAGCTTTCCCATTCATTTTCAAGCAAATATCCAACTGGAAGCAGCCAGATGAGTGACTTAGTCATCTGCTGCTCCCTGGTGACTCCTGATGGAGACCTGGGAGGGCGAAAATAGGATTATTATTCTTCTGATGTGTGTGTCTGAGTCCCAGCCTGGTGGTGAGAGGGCTGCTGGCAGAGATGAAGTAAACAACTTGTACCCTTGCCTTCAGCTTGGGTCCCAGTTTCATTTGATCTTTGGGACTTGCTTTAATGAGAACAGAAGAGAGGCATAAAAGCAAGCTTTGGAAAGGACCCCCGTATGGCTTACAGTTGTCTGCTTTTATCCTCTTGGCAATCTTTCATTGGATTAGTAGGCCAATTTAGACTTACTTTCCTACTTTTAAAAACAGCCACTTACATTTCAAAGTTAAATGAAAAGCTATCGACTGTAATGAACTAATTTCAATTTTACAAAAATGATTTGTTTCAGACCCCCCCAGGCCACCAGCTTGCTGTGATAATCTCTCCAGCAGAACTCCAGCAGAACTCCAGCAGAGCACACAGTTGACCAATTTTTCTTAGGTACGACTTTTTTTTTTTTTTTCCCCCAACAAGCAAAAATCTTTTAAAATTAAATTCTAGTTTGAAATGAAATAGCTGAGCCCAGGTCATTACCCCCTGCTCAAAGGAAGTAATTATTAAAAGTCAGTGAATTGGTTTTGGAAATGCTGGAGAAAATTCAACTAGAAGCCATACTTTTCCCACTGTCAAAATAATCTTATGGACTGGGGAAGGTGTTCATATCCCTTCTCCTGGCCGGCTTTGGAGTTGAGTGGGACAGGTGGTATGGTGTGCTTTATCAATGAGGCCAGACCCCTGCCTAAAAATGTACCCCCCAGCCCTAGTCACACCTTCTTTCTGATTGCATCTTCATTATTGGACATTTTAATAGTCATATCAATTATTTCCCAAACCTCTCCTCTATACGAGATACACTAGCAAGGTCATAAACTGGACCACCGCCCAGTACTTTTCCTTCCCCAATCACATTCCGATTATTTCACTGGAACATATGAGCCTTCCTGGGACCTGCTATTGTTTGCCTTTTCTCTGTTCACCCTGTTTAATGGCCCTTCTGTGCCTTCATCTGCCTCCCCATACGATCCCCGTTCCTCGGTCACATCCACACAGCTCTCCCTCAGGCAAAATGAGTGCCCTGCACTGCTGAAAAGAGCTCTGGAGCAAGTCATATCATTTCTTTGAGTCTCAGTTCCATCCATAACATGGAGGGGAAAATCCTTACTTCATAGGATTGTCGTGGACTAAAGGAGACCAGGCCTGAGAAGTGTTCAGCACCCTTTTTGGTGCTTTGTAGTCATCTATTCTTGTTTTAATGAGAGTAGAAGGGAGGTGTAGAAAGGGTCATGATGATGGCCATTATCCTCATCATCACCACCAGAAAGGTTATCTCTTTTGAACCTTCCTTTGTATTCACTACAATCCTTAGCCTATCATCATCACTTACTTTCTTACTTGACTATGCATTTTTTACTCTTTGCTACAAAAGTTTTCACACAATTAAAGATAGATAAGTAAATATTCACTCATTACTGAGTTTTAACAATTAACAAGTTGTCATTGCTTCATCTACTTACTTTTAACTGATTTTTTAAAAAAGTAAATTATAGACATCGTAACATATATTTCTCAAATACTTTAGCAAGTTTCTCTAAAAGGTAAGCGCATTCTCCTATGTAAATAAAATATCATTATATCAATCTTACTTTTTAATGGGCTGCAGGGATTTGCTTACAGTCAAATTTGCTAAAACCCTTCATAGGGTTTTTTGATCTCTTTTATCTTGAGACCATACTGCTGTGTTGTACATAATCTAACAAAAAAAAAGAGGTGATTACTTAGAAAGAAAAGAATTCAGAGGAGTAAACTGAGGTTCTTTGAAGACAATTCACTGGCAAGTAATTTCATTTTACCTTCTGAAAGGACTACTAATAGATCAAGAAACTGTCCATGACCGGAGTGATGGGAAGAAGACAAATTTCCATTGGTCATGCACAGAAGACAGCAGTTCCTGGGAAGCTGGGGTAATATACTGATGAAGCCCACAGGCTCCACTCTTACATATCCTGCGTTCGAGTCCTAATTATATCACATTCCAGCTTTGGGAACTTCGGTGGAATATTTAACCTTTCAGAGTCTCTGTTTTATCTGTAATTGGAAATAACTAGAGCACCTCCAGATTTAGCCCCCCACGAGGAGGGCTGTTTCCTTACTCTGAGACACATGGTACTCTGAATCATTGTAATAGCTTTGAGATGAAAATTGCAAGCAAAGGGGGAAAAACAATAATACGGTTTCTCCCTTCCTTACTCCTTGTCAGATACACTGCCAAGCTGTGTGCCTAGTCTTACTTGCACAGCTCCTGCCCATTGCCTGAGGGCGGGACTCTTTTAACTGTCTAAATGGTCTGATCCCCTAGAACTGGCACCGATCACTTGGTTAATAGGTGCCAACAGAGAAGTATCTTTAATTTAAAACCAGGCATGGCTTACCGGTCCCCCAAAAGGTAGCATTGGGTGAACAGTGTAGAGAGGTGACAGACCCATGGTGACATTTCATCACAGCACTCTTTCTTTGTTTGAGACCCTGAGGGGCAATTTTCTTCATCCTTCATTTAATGAAAGCATGAAAATTGAGCAAGCATGATTTCTAAATGAAAAATGGTTTGTAAACATTACGCTTGTCATCTTCATGGCCTTAAGGCAGCGTTTCTGTGGACAGAGAAAACCCAGACCTTGGTCAACCTTGCTTAAGAATAATAAACAAGAGTATATTTCTCCATGATTAGTTAAAGCATGGCAGTAGGGCAGAGGTCCTCTGAGAGATTTTCCTGAGATTCTTCCCTAACACTCCCTCACCTAGATACGACGAATGTGCAAGCAAGAAGACCGTTCTTGCAAAGCAATCAAGAGCTTTCCTAACATGTTGAAAGCATTCGTAAAATACTGTTTATTCCTGTCCTGCAGTAGGGGCGTGGTTACGGAAAAACCACGTTCATCTTAGTCCACAGGAAACTGCATGCCTTTAAGGGGAAAAGAGGTCCCAGGGAGAATTTTATACAGAAGACAGCAGCTCTCAAACCAGGTGAAATTTACCAAGGGATTCAGCCTTCAGAACCATAGGTCTATTCAAGCTGAATGACCGACAGGATCCTCATTCAAGTTTCCTCCAGAAGCGTGGTGCAATGGATAGAAGGGGAGTTTTATAGTCTGTTACGAGCTGAATTGTTATCTTCCCCCCAAAATCCGTATGGTGAAGCCCTACCCCCAGTACCTCAGAATGCGACTGTATTTGGAGATAAGGCCTTTAGAAA
Organism: Camelus ferus; assembly: GCF_009834535.1. Classification (NCBI taxonomy): domain Eukaryota; kingdom Metazoa; phylum Chordata; class Mammalia; order Artiodactyla; family Camelidae; genus Camelus; species Camelus ferus. Next base: position 16,526,468 of record NC_045720.1, read on the forward strand.
GGTGGTTAGGTTAAATTGTGGCCTTTAGAATGGTCTTAATCCAATGTGACTGGTGCCCTTAGAAGAAGAGAAAATTTGGAAACACACAAAGGGAGATGAGGGATGCGGGCACACATCCCTGAAAAGGCCACGTAAGGACACAGCGAGAAGACAGCCATCAGCAAGCCCAGGACAGAGGTCTTGGCTAAGAGAGACCAAATCTGCCAACTCTTTGTCCCTGGACTTCCAGTCTCCAGAACTGTAAGACGATGCACTTCTGTTGTTTAAGCCACCTAGTTTGTAGTATTTTGTTATGGCAGCCTCAACTAAATGATAGTCACAGAGACCTAGGCTCAAACCCTTAATCTCTACCTGACAGCTCTTTAATCTTATACTAAATAATTACCCTCTCTGCTTCAATTTCCTACCCTGGAAAATTGAGATAGTTATACTGTTCTCATGGAGTTACTTGAATATTAAATGATATTAAGGATGGCAAAGTGTATGGAGGAGCCCCGTGCACTGAGTGTAGCACTCATTAATCCACTAAACATGACTGAGTGTATAGTGGGCATCTGTTACTTTCACCCACCTGGTGTCCCCTCCCTGAGCTTCTGGTGACAGCCCCACGACTCTTCATAGGAAACAACACTTGCTTATTCTCAGTCCCCGTGGTTTGAACATTCTGCACAGTAACGGGGTCAGCAATGGACATGTGGTCCAGTAAGAGCCAGTAAATCTCACCTTGTAGATGTCTCCTCCATAACTCAAGCAGTTATAAATTTCAGAAATTGAAGATTTGCTCTTTCTGCAGGGGTTGCACAGAGGACAGACTATTGTTGAAGTATTTGAATCTATTTTATCATCACGAAGGAAGAAGCTTCTTTAAAATGAAGTCATTATAGAGGAAAACAGAACCAAGGTGTGTTTGATTTTGAACACATCACTTGAGCCTGGATATGGCTCAGCCTGAATCCCTCCCTGTTACATGAGTCTATAAATTCCCCTTCTTTCTGTTTGTTTGATTAGCCAGTTTACGTTTGGTTTGTTTTTGGATTCTTACTCTTGCAAACACAAGTTTCCGCACTAATATAACCACTAGACACTGATCAGGAGAAGGAGGGTCTTCCTACTAGGAGATCAAGACTTCAGAAGGGAAGGGGCACGTAAACATGTGATTACTGTAATAAATGGTGAAAGAGTAGCAGTTATGGGAGCACAAGGGGGAAAACATCTAACTCTACCCACACCTGAAACTCTCCCCTAGTCCTTCTCAGGAAGAAGTAAATGGGATCACTTGCCTTGGGCTCCAACAGAATAAACTTATATCTCAAGGTAAGTGCAAAGGAAAATAAGCTAAAATACAGATTTGTCATTATATCAGGGCGGGCCAGTGCTAAAATGTTCTCATCAATAAAATTCATGTGGATTTTTATCCTCTGTCCCACTCCATGCACCTAATAGGTCCAGCTCTTGCGCTACCTCCTCTACCCAAGAGTCTTCTCCACACAGACTTTCCTGCCCCCATCTCCCTCTTTAGCAGTCAGGATTAATCTCATTCTCTGAAGCGAAGTCCCATGGTACTTCATAGCATCCACCACATTGCGTCACAGGGGATGCGACAGGTCAGGGAAGCTATCCTATTTTCATTGTGTTCCTAGTCTTTGGCACAGGGTCTCAGATGTGGTAGTTACTTTCTCAACAAAGGCTTCAAAATAAAAGGAATAACATCCTTAAAGACAAGATGGATCAATGTGAGCTTAATGAAAATACGGTCAAATTAATTAGGAATTGATTGAAATGTCAGTCTCAGTAATGGCTGATTAATGAATTGACTTCAGCCTGCTGGGATGTCTGCGGTGATGGCTTATAAATGAGTAAGGCAACCCGGACTAACACAGACAGTCCCCAGTTCACGATGGGTTGACTTCACAATTTTTTGACGATGGTGCAAAAGTGATACACATTCAGCAGAAACTGTACTTCCAGTTTTGAATTTCGGTCTTTTGGTAGGCTAGACATATGCAGTACGTTACTCCCTCTAGATGCTGGGCAGCAACAGCGAGCTCCCAGTCAGCCACGCGATTGCGCACTGACAACCATTCTGTAGCCAAACAACAACTCTGTTCACTTTCAGTACAATATTCAATAAGTTACTTGAGCTATTCAACACTTTATTATTATTTTTTCTTAATGGAAGTACTGGGTGATTCAACCTAGGACCTCGTGCACACTGAGCACACACTCTACCACTGAGCTATCCCCTCCCCACTATTTTTAAGAAGATGGTTTTGCCCAACTGTAGGCTAACGTAAGTGTTGGTGTATTAAATGCATTTTCAACTTACGAAGGGTTTATCAGGATGCAACCCCCTTGGGAGTCAAGTAAGATCTGCCCACAAGTCTCTGTCTCTGCTTTTCCCTCCACCCCATATTTTAGATTCCTCTCCTAATTTGCCCATCTCCCAGTGTCACTGTCAGGCTCCAGTCTCCCAGGCTCAATACCCTAAGTGGTTTGGACTCTTCTTCCCTCCTAATTCCCATCTTGATTCTTATTTTTTCCTCACGTCCATCCTTTGGTTTTCCTTCAATCTCTACTGCCATTATTTGACCTCTTCCCGTCCTCACAGACTAGCCCCTGGTCCTCGTATTTGATCCCTACACGGGCTTCAGGGTGTTTTATTCCCTGGTGACTTCAGCTGCCTCGAGTAGCGTCTTCAGTAAAGAGCTACTGAAATAACTGGTTTCTTTTGATCTGAACTTCACTTTTTCAAACCATCTTGCAAACTAATCTTTATAAAATCACATTCTCATTACAAAACTGCCCCATTCAAAACATTTCAGCTCTGTGTTTATAGGCCAAGTCCAAACTAATTAGTCCAGCGTTTGGACTTCCACAGTCTGGCATCAGTGGAACTTTCTGGCATTCTTTTCTGACATTGACCTGCATAACCATCTATTCCTGCCCAAATGGTTTATTCACTGTTTATTAAAATGTCTTTCAATTCATGCCTCCATTGAAACGCATGTGGTTTTCTCTCTGTCTGAAATTCATCTCCTCAGAAAAAAAGTTATAAAATAAAAGACATAAATGACCATAGGAGAAATTAGAAGTGTTTATATAATAAAAGATGACATATAAATATACGAAGTTTATCAACAAATACACAATAGACAAGGAAAAAAAATCATACACTAAGACCTAAAAAAAATTAATATCTTTAACATACAAAAAGCTTTTGCAAATTGCTTTGCAAAAAAAAAAAAACAAAAACACATGAAGTCAAAAGATAATCTAAAAATATAAACAATAAATGATAGATGAAAATGCCCAGATTCACTGTTAGTCAGAAAAACATATATATGTGTAAATGTCTGTATCATATTTTGCCATCAGGTTTAGTAATAATTTAAAAAGGTTAATTGCATCTGAAGCTGCCAAAGATACAGAAAGCACTCAGTCATTGCTTTTGGCAACATAAATTGCCACAACATGTCTAGAAGATAATCTGTCAATAATGATTAAAATAAAAAAATCCATACACTCTATTTTACCTTAGAGAGCCTATTTTATGGGAATAACTCTAAGAATAAATGTATACACTATAATGTCTCCTTGTAGTGTCAAAATCAAAAACCATAAACAATCTGAAAGTTTATCATCAGTGAGACTGATGAAATTATGAGAAATATTATGCAGCTACTAAAACTGATGAGTTAGAGACTGATCTCTGAAGAAGGAGTGAGCTCTGTGTTATATTATGTAAAGAATGTCTCTTGGAGAATTATTTGCATATGATCCCATTTAGAAGAAGCAACAAAGAAACTGAGCAAATATAGAGAAAAGTGTTCATACCAAGTTATTAGTGATGGTTACATGAGAGAATTGGATCCGGAAATGGAAGAATCACAGTGAAAAGAAAGATCATTAGCTTTCTCACTGTACATCTTTATTTTATGCACATTTATGCATATTATGAGTTACAACAAACCTGAATTACTCATGCACTTTAAAAAATAAATCGTAATTAATACAAAGGAACCATGGCCCTTTCTCTTTTTATAAATCCTGCCCATGAGTCTTGTCTCAAATTAAATTCTTAATTGTCTGTATTTATTGACAGAATTATTTCCTTGGTAATTCACCATCTGGTTCCTTGTTACTACTTTCTAATTGCTGCCTTGAAGTATTAGTTAAAAATGCATTGTTATTTAACTTTAGAGTGTAAGTTCCTTGTGATAAGAGCAGACATTCCACACTTTGTTCTCAAGAGCTGCTCAAGACTTCACCATTTGCTTGCTCATTCATTCCTCGAATAAATATTTACTGAGTTTCTACCAGCTACCAAGTCCTGTGTTGGATCCTAGGGATACACCACTATCTCAGACAGGACATGATCTAAGCCTGAAAGTCCGGGAGGCACCAGTCAAGGTCTTGTAAATGTCATGAGTGTTACAAAGGGAAATTACTGCGTGTTCTGTTGGAGTCAAACAAGCTGAGCCTTTGGAAAGATCAGTGATGGAAGGGAAAGAAGACAGGGCTTTGACTCACCTAGACTGCTCTCTTCTCAGAGGACAAGATAACATATCAAATAAGGAAATAAATGGAGGTGCTTTTTCAACATTAATATGCTAAACAAATGCAAAGAAGTACAATATGTAAAGAGATGCATATACTGTGACTAACATCTGATAATAATACCATGGGAGGGGTCATTAGGTCTATTTATTTATTATTAGTTTTCTTTTTTAATGGAAGTACTGGGGATTGAACCCAGGACCTCGTGCATGCTAAGCATGTGCTCTATCATTTGAGCCATACCCTCCCCCACAATAATACCACGTTATAATGATAACATCTAATGCTTACTATGGCCCAAGCCAGGTTGTTGATACACATGGCTATGATGTCAAAACAACCCCTTTATCGTGTCCCATCAATTCCAGGGGCTCATAAAACTCATTCCCCCTTCACCTCATTCCTGTGCAACCTTGCAAAGAAAAGTGAGAATTTCAAGAATCCTACAATCTTTCCTACCTGAATTACAAAGCACCTACTCTTTGTTTTTAGGCCTATTTGGATTAAAAAGAATTCCTGTTTGGAACCTGCAAGTCTTCTGCAGTCACCACATGTCTGAATAACAGGGAGGAAATCAACAACAACTCACATTGCACTTGATGAAAAAGACCCCATTAAACTTAGGGGGCAGGTTTTCTCTTATCTGAACATATCATTCGTTATTAAAATGCGTTCACAGCCAAGTCAGTAGCAACAAATGCAAGGCGGGGAAGCCCCATCTATCTGGACTGAGTGGCGCAGTGCAGGGGTTAAGCACAGGGCATCTGGGATCTGAGTGCTTGGTTCAAGTCCTGGCTCCCTCACTCCCTAGCTGTGAGCCCTTGGCAACACACTTCAATTCTTTCAGCCTCAGTTTCCTCATTAGTCAATCAGAATAGTGGAATATCTTCCCCCCAGTGCTGTTGAGAGGAGTAAATGTGATAATATATATAAAGGGCAAACGGTACCCGGAAGGCAGTGGGTGCTCGAGAAATATTACATGATGACAGTAACATCCAACAGAAATTCTAGCCACTAGAAATGAGAGGGATGCAAAGAGGCCAAGGGGAAGCAATGCCTCTTGTAGCTCACACCTTGGCTGTATGGATTTGACACATCCTGGCTGAGATGTACTTCTGCACAGAGATTTGTGCTCTGGCTCTGAAATGTTGACCACACTCTACTGATGTAACATACAATGTTCTGTCAAAAATTCCTTTCAGTACAAAGTGGACCAGAGACAAATTTAAAGAAAAAGAGTAGTATTGTTATTAAATGTTAGTCATAACCATGCTTTTATATAAATGAACATCCTGATCCTTGGATATCCCAACTATCTAAGAGAAAGGCAGCTCTCTTGGATGGCAATCACTAAATAAGATGAAATATAAAAACAAACGGTCATGTGATTGGCTTTCATAGAGAAGAAATGCCTAAAAAATATTTATGATCTCTATTTTAAAGTGCCTTCTGGACTCTTCCATCTGGATGTCAACAGGTGGCTCAAACACAGTTTGGAACTTACTATAATCTGCCAATTTTGCTTCTGAAATATGTCTCTAATACACCCCCTTCTCACTCTCCCAGCAGCCCTAATTTAGGTATTGTTTTTAATTCATGTCCCACCAGAAGCTTCTCACATCCTTCAATCTAACGTCAACCTTTCCAAGAAACTTATCTGCCTGAAAAACAAGCTTAATCATATCATCCTCCTACTCAAAAACTTCCATTGGCTCCTCTGGCATAAATTATCATTTGGCTGATCAGACTTGATAAACATCACAACTTCTACAAAATAGCACTGAAAACTGAGAAAAAGAAAGAAAGAGAGAGAAAAAGAAGAAAAAAGAAAACCCAAGGTACAATGAAACAAAGCGTAATGGCTTTCCGTTAGGTAGTTAGGTAAGCTGGGGCACCGGGCAGGCAGGTGGAGGAGACGGAGGATGGTCCGGAAGATGGCGTTATGCCCGCCTCCAGCTTAAAGGGGCTTTACTTCTTCTAAACGAGTGCCAGCAAAAACAAAACAAAACAAAAACGCTGGTTAAAACCCGACAGCCACGACCGCGTGGTAGCAGAAAGGACTTAACTGGACACGACCAATTTTCATTGCATTATAATTAACACTGCGGTTTAGGTATCCCACCCCACCCCCGCCGCCAGTGAGTTTTTCCTTTGTACACCATTGGCAAGGACATGTGCAAAGGGGCCAAACATGACTAAGTACTCCAGGGACAAGAGCCGTCAATCAATCAAGGGACCACCTCTAGGCAAGGGTATGAGAGAAAGGGGAGACAGAAACCGCCTTTTTCTCCCTTGCATCAGCCAGCCTCCCATTCTTGGGAGTGCACTTACCCTTTCTTTTAAATAAATCTTTGAAATCTTTCGCTATACAATGCACCATCTCCCGACTGCAAACTTGTCTTTCAGGTAGGACAAGAACCAGGGTCTTTACCTTTTGGGGTGACATCTTTATTACATGGAAGCCTTTAGGGCTAGAATAGGGAAAATAATTCTGTATTCTACCTTATTAGATGAGCAATCCTACTTACCTAAAAGGAGGTAGAATAATATTTAGTTCCTCCTCCATTGGACACCCCTGCTCCAAAACTAGGTCTCTACTGATGAGAAAATTGAGTCAACAGCTTGGTCACACTCATGATGCTTTTTCACAGGGCAAAGGACTGTGCCCTAACCTCCCACCTCCACCCACATTTCTAATTCCAAAGAGTAAGACAGGAAGAGGAGAGCAGGCAGTGGGCTGATGCATTCTGGTAGACCCAGAGCCCAGGAATAAAAACTTCTTAGGCAGATGCAGGAACACCTGTGCAGCCATGGATGCTGGACATTTTAGTTTTGCACATGCTCGTTTGTTCGGAGCTAAAATGTGAGTCAGGAACAGGGAATAGAAAAAAGTTCCATGTGAGTATGGTTGGGTGACATTAGAATAATACCAACAAGGTATGGCTTCCCTTGATCATCAGGAGACAAAAAATTCATCAAAAATTGCCCATTTTAATAAAAATATAATGTCACCTTAGGAGTACTGTAATCTAGGAAAGCATCCCTTGCCTTTGTAAACTCTATATGAGCTTTATTTCAGTATATTGGGTCCGCATCTATGGTCTAGTACTGGCTTCGCCCCAAGATCACTGGTGGCCTCGTCCAGCCTCGCGCTTCAATGCTAGACCGACACTGACAAATCTATACCAGAGACTCTGTGGTAGATTAACGTCTCCCAGTCTCTTTGGGGATTTTCATTTCGGTCCAGAGCATCTTGTCACTCTTGCTGCCTCGCTCCATCTCCCAACTCCCCAGTGGACATATGGGCCTCTTCCTTTCGGTCGTGCTGTCATTTGGCCACTCAGCATGTGGGCTGATGAGAGAGATGACTTTGTCATAGCTGTTGGCTCTGCATGTCAAAATCTTTTTTGAGATATTTGTTCATCTCAGGCCAGGCAGGACAACACCATGTAAGCTACTTTTGACTGCAACCAATATTGTAATGCTTTGCACATACACACATCCCAGGGTGATATGTCAAATAAATGACCTTCAGAAGGGGGTCACATGCGAGAACACTGTGTTTAGTTTCCTTCTCTTTTAATCGGGGTAATGATTCCTATAGTGTCAGTGGAGCTAAAGCAAAATACTGGATGAACCCTTGGTAAACTCTGCAGGCTCATATTCATATCATTTACTTCACAGATACAAGGATTGTCAAGAGACCTGAAATGATGCTTCCAGAGTTTTCAAATCAAGAACAATCATGATAAACAATTTGGAAACAATTAAATTATTTAGATGGTACTTTGCTTGAGTCTCTGAGTGTCAAATTTTAACTGCATATATTTATAATTTATTTTTACTAAAAGAGCAGAGAAAGCTATAAAATAAAATTTAAAGAATTTTGGGGAATTATAGTCCCAGCACAAAAACCCGACAGACCGGTTCATGATTAGAATATCCTGAATAGATGTGGAGAGGCCAATGTAAATAAAGTCATTTCTGACAGAATTAGAAAGTTTCCAGAAGTAGAATTTCATAAATGCAAATAAAAAAAGAGATCTCAGTTGTGTCTGGCCTTCACATACGGCCAGTGACCGAAGACCAACAAAACTGCCTGCCTGGGGCACAGACAGTAGCTAAATGAAAATATTTCTTAAAGAAAAAAAGAAAAAACAGGAAAATTGTTCTTATTTTCCCTTGGGTTTTGCTAATCTATGGTTTTCTAATATTGAAAGAGCCCTTGACAATGGGTAAAAGATGGTGCTAAGTGCTTTCTATGGCTTAACTCATGTCTCCTCATCACAAGCCTATGAAGCAAGCAGTCACACCATTATGAACCCACATTATGGATGAAAAGACTGAGTCTTGGTTGTGTGTTTTAATTTCTTTAATCCTATTGCATCCCCAGGGGTATTTACACTATGATTAATCCTATCTAGTTGATAAGAAGCACCAGGCTCAGTTGGGGAACTACAGAAAGAAGGGATGTTAGTGAAGAGAAAGGGCGGTCTCAAGTTTGTGAGCGTCTGATGAATAAAAGTTGACTTTGCAGTTTAGGGATGTGGGGAAAGAGGAGGTTTATGGTGACTAGGAGTAGCAATGGAAGCTAATAAAAAAAAAAAGATGATAGCTGAGCTATATGCTAAACATGTTTTGAGATAGGCAATACTATTATCTCCACTTCAAAAGTGAGGACAAGGAGGCTTAAGATCACATAGACAGGTAAGTGTCAGAGCTTAAATTCACAGTTACGTATTTTGTCTCCAAAGCTCACGATCTTTACCAACAGGCAAGTACCTATCACTCCAGTCCCTAGTAACGACTGATATATAGCCAAAGCATTATGTAAGAGAGCTGGGGGTGGGAGGGGGAAATGGCATGGGTAAAGGAAACAACTATTAAATGAAACAAACTAATTTGTTTTTGTTATTATCATTCAGTACCGCCTGGCTCATCTTTGCCCACATTTTGATTGACTGGAGTTTTACTCTTCCCCTCCTGACCTGACCTTGAAATGTTTTCTTGGCATCTATTCAAAGAGAAAAGGAGAGGAAACAATGGTTCAGAACACCCACACACCGGAATATAAAGTTGAAAAACCTAGCCACTTAAAATTTTGGTCAGTCCTTAAGAATAACATGCATATTAAAACTCTTTTAATGAAAGAATCCAGTGAGTTAATACAATTAATATAAAGGTTTGGGGAAAATGCCTACTTGCTTAACCTCTCTGATAAAGTCACCAGAAAGAAATCAGGAGCTTAATTTAGATCAAGGTGACCGCGCTAAAACAATTCTGTACCATGTTTAGACATTGACCTCCTTTTCTAATGTTAATTTATAAAAACGAAGAAAGGATCATTTCACACCTAATGAGAATGGTAAAACGTGAGGACAATGCCGTAACGTGGAGGGAGGGAACAATGACTGGCTTGGAAATCCGGAGGATGAGGTCTAGTTTTAGCCCTGTCACCAATTAGCAGCTGTGTGACCTAGAACAAGTGATTTCACCTCTCTGGGCTTGGGTTTTCACAAACGCAAAAATTAACGTTTCAAAAAGGTAAAAATAGAACTCAGTTATCTCTGACAGTTATTTTTCCAGGTAGTGACACTTCAGATTTGAGTGTGAAAGGAATCCAGATGTTGTCGGGCCGATGTGGCCGTCTGTTTGGAGGCTGAGAACATTCTTGGGAAGTAACGCCCATGTGACAATTGCTGGGCCCCAGAGCCATGTTCGGTAAAATTCTGAGTGGCCAGAGAGACGTCCATTTACTAGAGGTAAGGGGTTTTCTGAGAAAGAAATTATCCCAGAAGATAAAGGATTATGTCATGGCAAAACCATGTGTACCTCCCAGTGTCTGGCACTCAGATGTGTGCCCTGGTTTACTCAAGCATGAGTTCCACAGGGAACAAAAGTTTTTTTTTCTTAACTTTTTTTTGGGGGGTGGGGGAGGTAATTAGGTTTATTTATTTATTTTTCTAACAGAAAAACCGGGTTTGAACCCAGGACCTCACAAATGCTAGGCATGCACTCTACCACTGAGCTATACCTTCCCCCTCCAAAAGGAGTTTTAAGCAAAACTTTAAGTTACTATTTCATCTTTCCCTGTAAAACCCTGTGGTGCAGAAATACAGCCTTTCCAGCTGATTCGATGGTTTAGCACTCTGATTGGAGCATGGGGTCCAACTAGAATTGAATTGAGTTCCAACCTGACACTGTCCAGCTGTGTGGCCTTAGGCTAGTAACTTAATAGTTCTGAGCCTCAGTTTCTTCGTCTGTCAGATGAGAATTAGCACGTTTTCTTTCTCAAAGTCTACTGAGATAGTTCAATTTAAAAATGGCGGTACAGCACTCAGGCAGTGCCCGGCCAATGGCATGCATCCAGCGTGTGTTAGTATTACTGCTCCCAGCACCGCGACTCAGGTTGTCATTACAGTCATGCTGAAGGGGAGAAAGCCCTTCTCCGCCCCATGAGTTCATCACAGGCCACTTGCGCTAAGGAGTCACGACGGTTACTTGTCGGAGTTGCACTGCCCTCAGAAGCAAAGGAAAGCCTTTCCTACTGAGTGAAGTGTCACCAAGTTAGCAGCCAGGCCAGGCAGAGACGGGGCACCCGGGAAGCAGGGGCACAGCTGTGCTCACGGAGCACCAAGGCCAGGGGTGACAGAGCTCTTTGGCCACCGAAGAAGTGATGAAATGACAGAGGCTTCCAAGGGCAGCTGTTTTCTTGGAAGCATTGCAACACTTTGGGGGAATGGTGGGACATCCTTGGGAAGGATTTTCAAGGAACTGTCTGGGGATCTTGGAAAATTTGGGATCATTTCTTTAATCAAAAAGAATTCTTGAGCAATCGCGATGTGTCAGGAACTCTTCTAGGCAGTAGGGAAACACACTCAGCTCGATGAATGGGGGCGCAACTTTCATGAACCTTGCATCCCAGGACTGAGTGTAAATATATAAACACTGAAGGGATTTTCCTTTAGTAATGTCTGTGAAAATAATACAATGTTTTGGGAACTATGGCAGAGAATGAAGGGGTAGTCAGGCAGGGCCCCACTGTGCGAATGGCATTTGAGCTAAACCCAGAATCGGAAGAAGGAACTCTCCCTGGGAAGATCTGGGGCAAGGCTGGGCTGGACAGAGGGAACGTCAAGTGCAGAGATCCTGGGTCAGGAATGGGAGACAGAGCAGGGGTGCCTGAAGCAAACTACAAGTGGATAAGCAGGTTAACACGGGAGAAATTGGGAGAAGCCAAATGGATCACAAAGGACCTTTGAGGCCACATACACAGACACACACACAAATGCCACTGAAAGAAAAAAAACAAACGCTTAAACTAAAAAGCTGGAGGAAGCCCAACTAAGTAATGGGGTGAAAGATCGTTAATTTGCAAACAGACAAATACAATGATGGAGTTAATTATCCAAGAGGAAGCACGTCCTCACTTTCAACACATATTAGGGTCCAGTACAAGGCTGGGCTGTGAGGATGCACGAACTCCATGTTCTGAGACACTGTCCTATTCCTATTTTATCAAAAATGGGTCAGTGGGCTGTATTTCCAAACATGACTCTAATAGAAACCGGTAGATACCATGGGACAACAGTGGACCTGGAGCCAGGAGGCCAGGAGTAAAGTTCAAATTGCAGGTCTGGGCTCCATCTACGTGGAAGAACTTGGGAACTGCACTTGGCCTCACTAAGACTGTTTCCTCATCTTTAAGTTTAAAGTAATTGCTACCACGTAAGGCGGTTGTGAAAATTAAACAAGATCACGTATTTGGAAGTTCCTGGGAATTGTGACACATCACCCAAATATTTCTTACTGATTTTTCAATTCTTTTTTTTAAGCTGGATTCTTTTAGTAGAGCCTGTATTTTTTGTTTGTTTAGTTTTTTTTAAACATTTTTATTGATTTATAATCATTTTACAATGTTGTGTCAAATTCCAGTGTTCAGCACAATTTTTCAGTTATACATGAACATATATATAATTCTTTTTAACATGTCTTCTTGACATTTCTTGTCATTGCTGTTTTCAAGTAAAACCACTAGAGGTCAGAATTTCACGTAAATTGTTTAACTAAACCGCCAACATGGGAGAAAAAAAAATTTTGCTCCTAACCGGCACAAAATAATAAATTTAAGGCATAGAAAGAAATATAAAAATGGCTTTCAACAAAGATTGATAACTAGAGCCATGCTCATTCTCAAAAGTGTTACTCAATAGACTTCAACAAATAGGAAGAAGGATGGACAGAATTTAAGTGTCTATGATGTCTACACGGCTTAAAGTTCACATTGATTATCTGATATTACTCTTAAAACAGGTCTATAATGAAGCTCATTTTAAAAACAGAGAAACTAAAGCATACACGGATGCAGCACCACACTGAAGGTCAAGCAGATTGAATCCAGTGTCTTTTTTCCCATTAAGTCAAGCTTAGGAAATAATGCAATAGAAAATGATGTCTTTGAATTAAACAACATATTATATGACAGGTTACCATGAATGGTTTCCCACCTGCAGCTCTACATACTTTTATTTAATACCAAGTCTCCCAAATGAATTTAGGGAAAACATTTATTGTCTGTTTCTCAGAGCATCTAGAAGTTTCTGAGATGATTAGCCATGGAGATAAATATAGATCAGCTTGCTTTTAGGAAAAATATATTGAACAAAAGCAATAAATGAGTTTTTAAAAAAAAATGTTTGCTTAAATTTCAAGCTTGCTTTTTTTTTTTTTCTTTTTGTAGAGATAAATAAACAAATCTGCCTCCTTCAGGACTCGGGAGGGCTGTCCCCATGTTCATGAAGGGATGAGGTAAGGTAGATGGCAGTGTAGATGTTGAGAGGAGACAAAAGATCATATCTTGTTTTGGGTGAGTGTCTATAGCATCCAGCACAGCGCATGGGGCAGAGGAAGGGCAGTCATGAAGAGGCTCTGGTTACATGTGCTGTGCACATAGAGGCAATTTGCAAAGAAAAAAACTGAGTTAACTGGGCCCCTGACCCCAAGAGTGTGTAGTCTAACACCCGCTGGAAATGTAGGTCCAAGTTCTAGGGCAAGTTCTCCCTTAGCTTGACACCTTTAGCATCCCCCAGGATACCTGAGACTTAGTAGGTATTCAGCACCCTCCAGAATCTTGGACTCTCTTTAACAAGAAGGCAACTTAGAATCCATTTGATGCCAACTCCCCAGGCTCCAGGGGAAGAAGTCATGACACCAAGTCTGTTACAGACTTAGTTCAGGAACCCGGGGTTCTAGAGGGTCCTTCCCAAATCTTCCCACCCCAAGAGCACTCACTTCTTCATTCTGTCACATTTCTGGCTTGTTATCCTCTCTTAATTTCCACACAGGCTCAGGAAGAGGGTTAGAGGTTTCCATTACTTGAAATCTCAACAGTTTCTAATGGGAAGGGAGAAGTTTTGTGTTAAGTAAGAAATTGAGGGTAGGAGGACTCAGGGTGGATACCATGCTGGTGTCCAGCAAATATTAATTGCCCTCTGCTCTCCCTCTTAAACTATTTATTTCTCCACTGCTCCTGACACTAATATATAGTATTTAATTCATCTCCTGCGCCTAAAATGGTGCTTAGCACTTAACAGCTATTCAATATATGCTGGCTGAATAGGAATGAATAGAATTGTTGAATTGAAATACATTATATTTTGGACATTATTTCGACAACACTTTGTCCATTCTTCTTTCAGTTTGAAACTTGCAGTTTCTACCCAAGGAAAATTATGTAACTAACAGTTCTATTCTCAAATCGATTCTCCCATTTGCAGGGACAAGGGTAACTTAAATTTGGGGTATTTTCCATGAAATTCTAAGAATAATACAAAGTTTCCTATAGTCTGTGAAAAGTCCAGTAATGGTTTAAAGTAAATACTTTATTTCTAATTGAAACTTTCTTTTCTGAACATTTGCCCTCACATTATTCATTTATTCACCCAAGAAAGTATTTGGAAGCCCCAAGGTCTTATTGTTCCTCCCCACATTTGTTTTATGGTATCAAAGGTTAAAACTTGGCTTGCAATCTTAGGAGGAAATTAATTCACTGATTAAGAAAAATGCACTTTAAGCAATACACATTTAAATAACTGACAAGCATGGGGCAATGCATTTCTGTTTGTTTTTTTTTTAAAGACCCTTTTCTTCTACTTAAAATTTTAAGCAGCTGCAATTCTTCCACCCTCTAGCCTGGAGAAACACAACATGAATTACTAATGAGGGAGCACCAATTTCTATTGCAGTGACCACTTTCAGAACAAAAGGGTCAGAGCTGAAACCAGGAAAACAGCAGTGTTTTTATCAACCAGTTGCTTGAAGCGCATTTGGACCTTGGCTCTACTTGAAAAAAAAAAAAAAGGTTTGCAATATCCTATCATCCTTCAGCCGAAGGCACTTGGCCCTAAAGACTCCACTTTCAAATAAAGAAATGTTCATTTCTATACTACCTCCAATCCTTGATGAAAATTTTCCTTTTCATCGGAACCCAGGAGGCCATTCGTTTATGAAATAGATGAAAGAATTCATTTTTACTTTACTAGGCTTTTGTCTAGTAGCTTTACCAGAATCAGGTTGAGAAAGCAGTTACCATAAAAACAGCCCATGAATAGAGATACTCTGAAGGAAAAGACTGCTGGAGATTAAGGTCCTGCTCTTCCCTCACCCCTGGAGCAGCCTGGAAGAGGGAATTTCCCTCGCCTGGGGTGGATTCCACCACATCCCTGCCCCGGGGCTCCCCGCCTCCCAGTGTTCTCTCGCCCAACATCAAGGCAGATTTTTAAATAAGTAACAAGACATTGATTTTCCAAGATAGAAGGAGAGTGGGAGGACTCTCGGGAGGGGAGCAGAGAAAGCCATTGGGAGTTAGAGTGGGGTTGAGAGATGAAGTCGAAGAGCTTACTTACTATCTATGAAAACCTCGTTTTTCTCTCCTCACCTTTGGGGCCTGGTGAAATTGTGTGTGTGGCACAGACTTCGGCGGTAGGACGGCCATCGAGGTCCAGGCCCAGACTCTGAATCTGGAAAAGAAAGAGCACGAGGAGGATGAACTGGTTTCTTCCAAGCCGGGCTCCAGGGCCACCCATTGCTGTGGTTCTTCAGAAAAGGGTTGCCCAGAAGTGCCAAACAAACAGCTTTATTTTAAATAAAACCTTCTTTGGGGAACAAGGGAAGTATCTGGAGCACACATTCCAAAAAGGGCTGTGAAGACAGGAAGGAAGCATCTCCTGGGTTGTTTATTTTCTCAGTATTCCAAATGAGCTGTACATTGTCCAGTCTGTTTATTTTCAAGTGACAACAGTTTATTGAAAATTATCTCTGAACTAAACACTCAACTGGGCAGGGCAGTAGAAACACCACAGAGATGAGAGGAGACAGAGATGCCTTTGGCTCAGTGCATGAACAGCCAATTTCATACCCAAATTGCATTTGAATGCTGGGGTTCCTGAAAGCTTGAGCCAGAGATTTCTTGAACTACCTACATTTTATGAAATCACTGTGCGTGGCTTTGAGCTTTTTCCTAAGGAAATACTCATTACCTGCTGGTGGCGGCAGAACACATCCTCCCACTGCTCGCCACGACCTTATCCCCTTTCCTCTACAAAGAATTCTCCTGGGATTAAACCCCAAAGGAAAGAACACTAACTTGACTGCAGAGCAATTTGGCGATAAGTATCAAGAATATTAAACCTGTTTACAGTCTCTGGCCTAGGAATTGCCCTTCTGGTACACTATCTTAAAGAAATATCCTGAAACGTGGACAAAGCTTTATTTAAAAGATGTGACCAAAAGAAGAAGGGGCATCTGTTGCCTAAGGATATGGTTAATGGTTGATAAATCATAGAAAGTACAAATGTATGAGAGAGTTCAACATGACAATTTCATTAAATGTTGTTTGCAGCAAGTTTTTGATAAAATGGGGAGAAAGAAGTGTGTGGTATCACATTTATTAAAAAAGCAGTCCAGGTAGAGATTTTATAGCTGCCAATATAGATGTACATACAAAGGCAGAAATAGAGAGGTCTTTCTGCATTTATCTATTACCTATCGTTTACCTATCTATCCAGCCATCTGTCCATCTGTCCATCCGCTTACCTAGCTGTTCTGTCCAACCCATGACCTGTATGCATAGCATAGGCTTAGTAAGAGTCTGAGAAACTAGAATCAGATCATAGAGCAAGGAGCTATCTTACCTTCTCCATTCCTGAAGAGGGAGGTTAATTAGGGGTTAAGTAAGGCCAGAAGGGGTTTTGGACCTACTTTCTTTGAAATTGGAAAAGAAGAATCTTACATATTCTGATAAGGACTAATAAAGAATTATCCCAAAGAGATGCCCTTGCAAGTCATGGTCAAGCTAAGGAACACAGGTGGATTTGTGTCCTAGGACTGCTGCGACAAAGTGCCACAAACGGAGTGGCTTAAACAACAAAGATTTGCTGTCTCACTATTCTAGACGCTAGAAATCTGAGCTCAAGGTATTATCGGCAAGGCCATGCCTCTTCTGAAGCCACTAGGAAAGGACCTGTTCCAGTTCCTTTTCACAGCCTCTGGAAGTGTCTTGGCTTGTGACTGCGTAACTCCAATCTTCACATGGAATTCTCCGTGTGTGTGTGTGTGTGTGTGTGTGTGTGTGTGTGTTTGTGTGTGTGTGTGTGTGTGTCTGTGTCCAAATGTTTCCCTTTTTATAGGCTTGCTGTTATTAATGGATTAGGACTCACCCTAATGATCTCATTTTACCTTGATCACCTCTGTAACAATCCTCTCAACACAGTTACATTTTGAGGTACTGGGGGTTAGGACTTCAACATGTGATTTTTTTTTTTTTTTTTTGTCTGGGGAGACACAATTCCACCCATAACAGCAGGCTTACAGCATGACCAAACTGATCTCTCCATAAGCAATACAGCGAAAGGGAGAGCAAGGAACTGGCATGATTTGAACAGCTATTATGTGCAAGGATAGGGCTGGTCTCTTAAACTTGTTTATCTTATTTAAATCAAAATAAAAATAGCCCCGTGGAATAGATAGTAATCCCCTCATTTTGCAGACAAAGCACTTGAGGCTCAGAAGATTTAAGCAGTTTGCCCAAGGTCACTGTGATGGTTGAGTCTATGTGTCAACTTGACTGGCTCATGGGTGCCAGACACTTGGCTAAACATTCTTTCTGGGCATGTCTGTCAGGATGTTTCCAGATGAGAGTAGTATTTGAACCAGTAAATGGAGTAATGCAGGTTGGCCTCCCCAACGTGAGTGGGCTTCATCCAAGCCTCTGAGGTCTGAGCACACCCGAAAGATGCGGGAAGGGAGAATTGGCTCTCTGCCTGCGCGCCTGAGCTGGGACTAGTTTTCTCCTGCACTTGGACTGGAGCTTACAGCATCATTTATCCTGGTTCTTGGGCCTTTGGACTGGGACTGGGACTTATACCATTGGCTCCCCTGATTCTCAAGGCCTCTGGGTTTGGACTAAAACTATGCCCCCAGCCTTCCTGGGCCTGGGCGTGCAGATGGTAGGTTGTGGGACTTCTCACCCTTCATAATCATGTAAGCTGGTTCCTTATAATAAATCTTTCTCTCTCTAGATACAGATATATATATATAGATAGATATAGATGTAGATAAATATATATCCTGTTTGTTCTGCTCCTCAGGAGGACACTGACTAATAGCCACCCACTGAGAAGGGGACAAAGGAAATTCAAATTATGTCCAAAAATTCCTGCTTTAAAAAGCTGAATGTTCTCAAGCTTTGAAGGTGCATTCATTTTCACACATGCTTAAAATGTCCAAAGTGGATGCATTTGTCATGTTAACAGTGATAGGAAAATAGTGGGAATTAATAGAACGGTGTTAGAAGCCTCAAATTTCACATCTGTCATAACCAGATATATGACATTGAGCAAAGCACCCAGCTTCAGTTGCCACAAGGCATATAAAGTGAGTTTGGACTTGATATTTAATGTACTTTCTTAATTTTCTATGATTCTTTGAAAATAGGTGTTCTTTAAGTCATTTAGAGTATTCAAAATCTATGTTATGTCTTTCATTTCTTTTCCAAGCATTGTCCGGCACACAATGAAAACGCATTCTTTACATTTATGTACAGAAATCCACTGGTAACAGTTTGAAGCAATAGTCCTCAGTATTTTTCCTTGGGATGTCCTATACCTGTTCTTTCCAGCATTTTTGTTTCAAAACTCAACAATGCATGTAAATATCTTTCTATATTAATGAATAGACTATACCAAAATTTAAATTAGTGCAGATTATTCATCACAAGCTTTATATGTAAAATATGATTTGGTCAATCAATGCTCTATTGTTGGGAATTTGAAATTTCTCATGTTACAACACTGTTATGAACATCTCTAGAGCTCAATCTGTGGTCCCATTCCTTTTGACCTTGAAAAAGACAAACGTATATGACTTGGGAACTCACTGACTGTTGAGATCAACAGATAAGGAGAAATTTACTTATTTACAAAACAGGAACAGACTCACAGACATAGAAAACAAACTTATGGTTATTGGGGGAGATGAGGGTGGGAAGGAATAAACCGGGAGTTCGAGATTTGAGATACTAACTACTATATATAAAATAGGTAAACAAGTTTCTACTGTATAGCACAGGGAACCATATTCAATATCTTACAATAACTTATGTTGAAAAAGAATATGAAAACAAATATATGTACATGTATGACTGAAGCATCATACTGTACACCAGAAATTGACACATCGTAAACTGAGTATACTTCAATTTAAAATATATAGAGAGAGATTAAAAAATAAAAAGTAACTCAGATATTATAATCATACTCTGCTCTCCTTTCTTGTGGAGACTATGTTCTCCAGGGTTGATGTTTTTTCTCATCTGGCTTATAAATTACAGTTCCCTTTTCTCAGCTTGTAAATGAAAGTGGATATTCAAAGAAGAGGACTTTCATGGACTAGAGAGGACTGCTCTCCTTTTAGCTGGGACTTACCAAGAACTGTGATCTTAAAAAACACTTTTCAGTTTCAATCTGGATGACAGGAAAAACATTATTGCCACTAAGAAACCTTGGTGAAGGGAAAAAAAAATTGAGGGGAAAATAATGAGGCTTAGGCGAGTTTAAGGTTCAGGGAAATAACAGGATGGAGATGACAGACAGGCATTTTGGAATGCAGGTCCTGATTCTAGGGGAAAATCTAGAATTTGCGATTTCAATCTGAAAGTTGTTAAGTATGCATATTATAGATAGAAGTAGAATATTGAGTGAGAAAAGAATCTCAAGAGTAATGAATGCCAAGAGAGATCATATTCAGGGGCCAGAACTCCAAAGAAGGGTCAGCAAATAGATCAGAAAGGGAGCAAAATGTCATGGACGCCAAAGAATAAGAAAGGCCAAAGACATAATTGGTCCCAATTAATGCATGGATGTATAAGATGAAAGCTGAGAAAAAAGCCATGGGATTGAAAAGCTAATAACTTATAAATAGAATCTTAGGAATGAAAGAGGCCATTCAATGAAGAGATTTCATCAAGATGAGAGGAAAGGAGCGACAATGACCCCTGGGAAATTCACTACTGAACAGTCACCATCTTTAGAAAACTAACCATAACACTTACCTTCATTGACCCATGTCTCTCTTGCTTCCTTATTCTCGGCATCTAAGAACATGCTCTATTTCATCTTAAAGGTTCTAAACAGTGTTTAAACCAGAGTATAATTAAAACAGAATGGTGTGACATGTCAGACGATGGAATCTAGGACAATTTACTATGAAATGTGTTGATGAAGAAAAGAAAAACAACGCGAAGGAAGTATTAAGGGGCCCCTGTCTGTGCACTGTTGGAAGGGGGTGGTGAAAATGGATGAAAGCCATGAGCCCAATGCTCCTGTTTAAAAAGTTTGTAGAGGTTCCTTGATAACCCAGTAAACATGGAATTAGCAAATGACATAAATTTCTAAATGGGAGGGATGATTGAGTAAATGAAAAGAAGTTGCCAAATGATGTTAAATGTATTCTTTTTAGTGTGTGAAAAATTCCTAATGCCCAGCAGAAAGCTTCCTATTGAGACTTAGGAGGTTACTCTCAGTTATCTAGAAAAGGGAGCCATTGAGAAGTACAAGTCAACTCTGCTTTTTCTTTAAAACATAGTTTTGAAATAAGCAAGACATCAATCAGTATAAAGTTAGAAGAGGGTAATGGGAAACCTAAAAAGACCAGAATTAGTGGCTCATTTATGAAATTGTGTAATTCCGTATTTCCCTGGATTTTTCATCTTCCATTTCCCAAAGCATTGAAATTCCAGGCTTAAGATTTATGCCTGTCTTAAAATGACATGCCACTAAAGTGAAGAACAAGTGATGTTTTCCTCCCATTCTTCTACCCATTTTTCATGGGTTGGATGGTGGCCCCATAAAAGATGTGTCCATGTTCTAATCTCCAGAACCTGTGAATATGATCTTATTCAGTTAAAGAGTTTTTGCAGATATAATTAAGCGAAGGCTCTCAAGATGAATTATCTAGATTATCTGGGTGGTCCTTAAATCCAAAGACAAGTTTCCTTAAAAGAGACAATCAAAGGGGACATGAGGACAAAAGGAGAAGGCCATGTAAAGACAGCAGCAGAGGTCAAAGTTATGAAGGAACACCTGGAGCCACCAGAAACTAGAAGAAGCAGGGAAGGATCCTCCTCTAGAGACTTCAGAAGGAGCTCAGCCCTGTGGACACTGTGACTTCGTACTTCTGGCCTTCAGAACTGTGAGATAGTAAATTTCTGTTGTTTTAAGCCACCCAGTTTGCAGTCATTTTGTTTGGGACAGCCCTGTGAGACGAACACACCTTTCCGGTGATACTCATCCACAGTTACTGGGAAGAAATGACACATCAAGACATTTACTCAGAGCCTGACAGGGACCTAGGAACATCTGTTCTTGTGCATTTTAATTATTGTGCATCCAGCTGAGATGATATCTGGAGGGAAATGAAAAACAGGATATTAAACCAGCATATCCCAAGGCTGAAGTGCTTTACTAGTTAAAACAGCATAATCACAAAGTGACAACCTCATCTCCTGAAGGAATATCCAGACAAAGCGATGTAACTTAACTTTGGGACCTGGTTTTGCCTTTGTCTGCTCACATATAAGTATCTTAATTAAAGTTCTCTCTTGTGAGTTAATTGAATGCAGTTTGTAAAAATGGAAACGAATAGAATGGCTCTTAAAATGACACATTTATAGAAAGCAATATGGTAACAGACACTCATAAAATTGTTTTATTATTTCTTACATTTTAAATCTCAAATTTATAAAAGCATTTTTTAAAAAAAAATCAAGTGGATTTTACAAGTCTACGAGATAAAACAGCAGCCCCCTGCTGTTCCAGCCCCATTCCTGATTCTTACTTCCATAATGATGCTATTTTAATAATTTCAGTGCTTCTGCTTTTATCCCTCCATATTTTTCAATAACAAATTTATACTGATGTTCTTGATTTTAATTTTTTTTCAGTTAAGATACTCACTGACTTCTTCACATGGAAGATGGAAGTTCCTTTCCCTTTCATCCACCTAACCCTACATCTTCCTCCACATACATTCCATTTCTTTCTCTTTGTAATTTAATAATATTATCATTTTGATATAGTATTCAATGTTCGTATTATAATGACTAAAAGGTATTCACAGCTGAGTCACATAAGGCATTAGGATTACATTTTGTTTCTTGACCTAACTTTGTGTTCACAAGATTTGATAATTGTGTTTTCTTTTGCATAGCTTTTTATGTACCAGTCCCATAACTACTAATTTTTGGAGATTTGTCAGTTCTATGGAAACCATAAAATGTTCAATTGGTTTCCATTATTTTTCTTAGAAATCCCTCTTCTGGAGCCCTCCAGTTTCTTGTTCCATCTGAATCTAATATTATTTAAGCCTGTGGCAGAGCTGTTATCTTGAGGCTTGTCTTCACCGCTGTCTAGGAATCTGTATTACAACTCCTTTCCCTGTAGTCACATCTTTTTTTTTCCCTCCTTGGTTTTATCCCTCATTCTCTGTAGAATGTCCTTCAGTAATTTTCCGAAAAAGAGTAAAGCTGCAGATATATTTTTGAGACACTGCATTCCTGAAAATATAATAACACTACCTCTCAATTATGTGACATTTTAATTGGGTATAGGATCCCAGGTTGAAAGCAATGTTCACCCTCAGGTGAACAAGCTAGTTTCTTCTAGCTTCCTGTGTTGCTGTTGAGCAGGTTGATGTCATTCAAGCTATCTACACTTTGTACAGAATACTGTTTTCCCTTCTCCAGAAGCTTTTAGGAGCATTTCTTCATATCTCATGTTCAGAAATTCCAGTAATAATGCCCTTAATGTGGCCCTTTTTGCATTTACTGCACTGGGTTATCTGCAGTCACTTTTCTGTTGCTGTGTCTTCTCTGTAGTCTCTGTCATTGTATTTATTATTATTTTTTACTCCATCACTGCAATTTTGGTGACATTCTGGAGTGAACAGAGCACGAACAAGTAGATTCAATCTGCCATATCGACTCCAATATCCAAAGATTACCTAATGATACAGCTTGAAACAGCTCCTGTGGGCAGGTGTCTTAAGATGTGGTTCAGCAAGCATATTCCTCCTCCTAAAATTGGTCTTGGGGAAGGAGTTCCACCTACGGCCACGGGAAGAGATCAGAGCATCCTTTCCATATCACGTGCATGAGACTAGACAAAGTTATTAAAAATAACATTTCAGGGCTCTGAAAACTGATCAAAGCAGACAATAAGTTTAGAAGCATTTATTTTTGAAAAGATTTCAATGCTTTGTGTAAGAATAGTGAAAGTATGAGTCCTTCATGCGTGGAGCCAACTGCATTCCTCCCCCATCTCAGGTAGTGAGAATAGCAGTTTTATCAGCACAAAGACAGCCAAAAAATCCAGCATCTTTGCTGCCACACAGACTCAATATGGAGTAGAGTGTGTGAAAACACATTTATAGATTAATGTAACCAACTAGTGAGTACAGAAATAAATCCTCACATTGATCGTTGGCAAAAGTACTAAGGCAATTCAGTGGGGAAAACGATAGTCTTCTTAACAAATGATGCCATATGGAAAATTGGATTGCCACATGAAAAGAAATGAACGTAGAATGTAGAACCACAACTTACACTGTACTCAAAAATTAACTCAAAATGGATCAACAACTGAAATATGAGACAAAACTATAAAACTTACAGAAGAAAACATAAAAGAAGACCTTTGTGACATTGGGCTAGGCAAAAAATTTCTTAGATATTACACCAAAGCCATGGTCCGTAAAAAATGATAAATTATAGTACTTCCAAATTTAAAACATTTGTGCTTAAGCACACACACATCATTAAGAATAAACAGATAAGTCATAGATTGGAGGAAAATATTTGCAAATCATATATTCAATAAAGAACTTGTAACCAACTGAATAATAATAGTACAAGTATCTAAATAAAAAACATGAGATAAGTACTTGAATAGACATTTCTACAAAGAAGACAAATAGCTAATATACGTATGAAAAGATGCCCAATGTTGTTACTCCTTAAATTCCAATGAGCTATCATTACACACAGATTAGACTAGCCACAATAAAATAAAAAAGTGATAGTATTAAGTGTTGGCTTGGATGTAATATACTATTATCCTCATTCATTACAGGGACGGAAGTAAAATGGTACCGTCACTTTGGAAAACAGACTGGCAGTTTCTTTAAAAGTTAAATATAAACTTAAAATATAAGCCAGCAGCTCAACTCTTTGATAGCGACCCAAGAGAAGTGAAAACACACGTCCACACAAGTACATGTACATGAATGTTCATAGCAGTATTACTCATAAGAGTCAAAAGTTGGAAACAATACACATGTCCATCAAGCAGTGAATGGATTTTGGCCATCAAGTAGTGTATCCACACAACGGATCAATGATATAAGAAAAAGACCACTGATACATGCAGCACCATGGATGATGGCTCCTCTCCAAATTATGCTAAGTAGAGGAAACCTGAACAAAATGACTACATATTATATTATTCCTTTTACATGAAATTGCTGGAAGAGGCAAGAGTCTTAAGATAGAAAGCAGGTGAAGGGTTGCCTGAGGCTGGGGGTGGAAGCAGGAATTGAGTTCACGTGGGCACAATGGAACTTTTGGAAGCAACAGCTGTGTTATGAAAGTGTATGACAGTGATGGTTGCGCAACTATATAACTATACTAAAAATTCCAACACCTCACTTTGAAGTGGTTAATTTATACCTCCATAAAACTGTATAACAACAAAAAAAACTAACATTAAAATTACATTCCAAACTTTTGGAATGTTACAATTCTTCAGAACTGTTTGTAAGCCTGGAAATCATCAATTAGACCCAATTTGGTTTTGCCTCCACTTTGGGAATCGGTTCTTGCAGATTCAGCAAGTCATCAATCTTGTTTCCAGTTTGGTATGTACTGATTCAGTGTCCCTAAAGAGTGTCTTTATGTGAGGCTTTTTCAATCAAAGCAATCAATAAAAAAGTAACCAGAGAAAAGAAAAAAAGGTATATATATATATATATATATAAATTACTAAATTGTATTATTTAAATATATCTAAGTATAAACTTAATTACAAAAATTAATTACACTGTAGAGCACAAGTATCCCCAAACATTTACTTACTAAGGGATCAATACCCTCTTCTGGTCCTAATGGATCTTGAGGCAAGTTCTTGATTTTCGTTATTTTTGTTCTGTGATTAATTATACCTAGCAATTTCCTGAATAATATTGGGTGAATTAGAATGGATAATTATTTGGGCACATAATGATGTTAGTTTGAGTTTGAATGATAGATATGTGTGATGAAAATGTATTCATTCATCTACTCATTCAGCAAGTATGTATTATTTATCAGGTACTGTAGTATAATATCTGGGGTTCCAGTAGTCCATAAGACACAGTCTCTTTCTTAAGGAATTTATTGTCTTTTTGAGGAGACAGAGAACTTTGAAAACAGTTGCCATTGCTCTTTTTATCTTTTCCCCATTCTGATAGGGATAAATACCAGGCATCCCATTGTCACGGAGACCTAGATGACAGGTAGGTGACCTAGGCTTGGTGGATCAGCAAAGGTTTCTTTTAGGGGATGTTTCATAAGCAGATTTTGGAAGATGTATTGGAATTAGCCAAGTAAAGTTGAGATGGAATGAAAGGAACACATTCCACACAGACAGAGGAGCATATGCAAAGTCTTGGTAGAGAGAGAATGATGTGTGTGGGGAACTGAAAACAGTTCACTGAGGCTAGAGTTTGGAACTTGATGGGGTAGATGAGGCTGGAGCTAAAGGTAAGAATTAGATCTTGAAAGGAATCATAGGTGCTACTTAGGAGTTTGGAAAACATACCAAGGGCAGTAGGAGTGGATGAAGAATTTTAAGAAAGGGGATGTTGCTGTTGGACCTGAAAATCAGAATATGAGAGGTTTGTTAGAGACAGGCCTTCATTAGCTTCACATAATAGAAACTCAGCAACAGTCACTTGCTTAATGAAATAAGAAGTGTGTTTTTGTTTGTTTATTTGTTTGCTTTTTTCAAATAATAAAGAATCTGAAGGCAGAGAATCCTACCATAGTAGTACCATACATCACCAGGGACCAAGACTTCTACTTTCTTGGCTTCATCATATTTTACATGTGGCTTCTCTCCTTATAGTCACAAAAGGGCTGCTATAATTCCAAACATTGCATCTACATTCTAGGCAGGATGAAGGGAAAGATTTTAGACCAACCTGAGGAAACAAAGACAGCTACTTAGTCATCTTTTCAAAGAACCATCTTGGAAAACTTCTGGGATCAATTCCAGTTACATCTCATTGGCCAGGATTATGTCCTATGCTAGCAGCAAGGGAAGCTAAGAGATCAAATAGTTTAATTAGGTAAATCACAGCTCTGGAAGCAAGAATGGATATCGAGTGAAGTAAATGGATTAAAAAAAAAAAAAAGAAAGTGGAAGTAATTGCTTGGAAATGGAGGGTAAAGGAGAGGAAGGGGTCAGGGCAATCTGCAGGCCCCTGGCTTGAACAACTAGATGTGATGCCATTTACTGAGACACAAAATACAAATTTCAGAGAAAAGATGACAGATCAAGTGTTGGATATGTTGAATTCAACATCCTTCTGGAATATTCAAGGGGAGGTATCTGATGGCCCAAAAGAAATCAAAACCAGAGGTACAGATTAGAAAGTCATCAACATATAGACTGTAATTAAAACCATCAGAGAGATGAGATCTTGAAAAAATAGAAAGTAGGACGAAAAGACATTTGGGATTTGTAGATACTAACTACTATATATAAAATAAACAACAAAGTCCTACTGCATAGCATGGGGAATTATATTGAATACCTTATAATGGCGTATAATGAAAAAGAATATGAAAAGGAATATATATATAATATATATATATTATATATATATGTATATGTATATGTATAACTGAATCACTATGCTGTACACCAGAAATTAACACAACATTGTAAATTGACTATACTTCAATTTGAAAAAAAGATAGTCAATGTATCATAAAGGAAGAATCAATACAGTTTGATAACTTGTCAGATCTATATAGAGGGAGAAAGTTCAGATTTTATAACGGGGATATTCTTTGATGCTTTTGATGGCACGAGAGGGAAATTAATACTTCATGGCATTTTTTTCCCTTTTTGACAAAGCATTTTTATTCTTTGCAGCCAGCTCAAATACATGATCTCTTTCAAATTGCATAAAACAACTTAAATAGGACAAAATAGATGATCAAATTAAATATGTTTAATAGAAACTATGTTAAACAATAGTCATGACTCAGCATTTAAGAGGCTTGGACCCAACTTTTAATTCCATCACAGATTTTGCCTCTAGGAAGATTATTTACTTGTGCTACATCTTTGTTCTCCACTTTTGCAAATGAGGAGACCAAGATCCAGTCTCTGCTTATGGAGATGAGTCAAACAAAGGTTCGTGGGACCTGAGTTCCCTGGAGACAGGCACTAACTAGGTACCATCTGAGTTACTAGAGGGCATCCTTGCCTCTCTCCTCGCTGCACACAGAGGTCAGGGATGAGTGTCCTTCACGGTAATTGTTACTGACTGCTCTTCCTTTACCCCTTGCTTCCGAGAAGCCTCAGCTGTAGGGTCTCCACACAGATTGAAGAGTGTGTGGTTGACCGGCTGTATTTGCTTGACATTCAACATAGAGAAGTTAAGAGAGACCATCAGGCATTTGCTGAACTGATGAAACACAGAATATAACCCATTCCTGGGAAAATATTTCCTGCATTATAGAGATAAATATTTACTTCAGCTCTGCTGGGAAGCATGTGCCTAATAAATGATATGTTCCTTTTTTAATGGTCTGTTTATACTTCAGAGACTTCACATCGTGAATTTTGGTCACTTATGTCATATATAGTTTTCAAAACGTATTTTCATGAAATACTTTTGGGAAGATCTAAACTTAATAGTTAAGCAAATATCTTCCTTTTTCCAAGTTCCCATAAATGACTCCAAAACTTCTACTTCATAACAGGCATAGATACTGAAGCCTTTTACTCCTATAATTACTTTTTCTCCCAATGAATCCAAGAGCTTACAAGGACATGTCACTATGTATACAACACGGGGGAACAATTTTGCTTAAAAATGAGCATTTTGGTGCTAAAAATATTTTTTAAACACGTTAATTTCAGAGGCAAGAATACATCATAGAAAATGGAAGTCAAGATTTAGGGACTCCCAGAAATTAGGCTGTGTGTGTTTCTGGGCACCGTGAGGATATGGACATAGATTAATGTTTTAGAATATGGGGGCCATACCATTGAGCTCAACTCAATTTTGGTTTTGTGTTCTATTCTTCAAACCCAGGTCCATGGTGTCTCTGTTCAGTGGCTGCTTGTCTGTCACATGTCTCCTCTATGAATATTTTAAGTACACATATTTTAAAATATGAACATTGTTACACGACCTGTTTGAAACCTGTTGATATGAAATAATTTCCCTGATGAATAATCACATTCACAGGTTGCGTCCTCAAAATAAATTATTTCAGGTTGATCAACGGAATTAAGATGGAAAGAAACAATAGATCCCATTTTGTAAGTTCAACTGCGTGCAATCCATCACACGAGAAAGTTTTACTTCGCGTTATATTGCCTGCAGTCCTGAGAGGGAGATAACATGCGCACTTTACAAGTGGGGAGCTAACTCTAGAAAGGTTTAATAACTCACCTAAGGTTTCTGGGGAAAGTCATGGAGTCAGGGTTCAAATCCTGACGGTTGACCGCAGAACACCTGCTAAGAACAACTGCACACAGCCTGAAATACCACTCTTCATACTGCGGGTAGTAGGGAATACCTAAACCAGAAGTCAGCCACCCAAAGGTCCTCGAGTTTTTCTGCTTTGTGGGGTCACAAGGCTCTTTAATACCTAAATAAAATTGTCTTGAGCCTCCATCCTGTGAACGTTACCAGCCCCTTGCCCTCACTCAAATGGCTGAGAATTCCCCAGAACTTTTATTCTGTCTCTGATCACTCCAGTTACTTGTTACTGCTCATCTCTTTAAGCATCTTGCTTCTGTCTCCTCCCACTCATCGTGGCTCTCCATCCTGTTTCACCCACATGTAGAACATTGTTCTTTTCCTTGATTTCCCCAAAGCATCACCAATGCAAGGCATTTCTATGCATTACCTCTCTACCCAAGTGCTGAGGATAACAGAGGGTGATTATTCCAAGAGCACATTAAACAACTTAAAACTGTGTATGAGGCATTCCTCTTCTTCAGAATTCTCTAGCCAGTAACAGCAGGAAATTCCCCTTTGCCGTCTTCTCTCGGGTCTTTTCCTTGTCAATTTTCTCTAGAACTTTACCTCTGATCCTCTCTACTTGATCCCATGTACGCCCACTTTCCCTCCTTCTTGGGTTTCCAAAATAACTCCAAAATAGTTTCTTGTTGCATTTTGCAGATATTTTTGTTTTCTCCCTGTGTGCCTTCCACTAAATTTGCCCAATAACTTCTAAAATAAAACTTTTTTCCTTAAGATACGTATCGCTGCCAGCAACATCTCTTTCAATTAAATTAAAATATGAAAGTACTTTTTTTTCCCCCTCTCCTCTGAAAATGGAATGGGCACAGAAACCACATCACCCACTCACCTTGGGAGGGAGCATGGGCTTGCTTTGCTATTTGTAATTTTTTTCCACAGATAATCTATTAATCTGAGGATCTCATTAACTCTAGGAGGAAATAGAGATTCAGAGGCTCTAAGGGACATAATAAATTTGTCTAACTAATAAGTGCCACAAGCAGAACTTGAGTTCAGATCTTAGAAATTAAAGTCAGTAATGACAGCTGTGGAGATTCAGAAATTAGATGAGACTAATGCCTCAGATAACGGAAGAAGTTGTTTTTATCTTAAAATACCTGGCAGAGAAGACTTGTAAATAGCTCTCAGAGTGATGCCTAAGTTTCATTAACATGATCTTTTTGAATAATCAAAACCAGTATATGCAGAGACTTGGTGTTGCTACTATTCTCCATAATTTGTCTAGCATCTGACCCCCTATAAAAAAAAATGCATGTATTTTGCAAGCTCTAGCTAAAACTGTGGAATGTTGCCAGGACCACACTAGCTAAAACCAAGCCAAATGAACTTTGTCTAAGCATGAGAAACCTCAGTAGTTTTGATAATCTTGTAGGTGGGAATAATTATACCAATGTTTCCATCCTGGTGTATTTCCTATCAGTTCTCCAAGGGCTGATGAAGGTACCCCAGGAGGTCTTTATTCGGGGGAGTGCCGAGTACTTCAGCCATCTCTTTTGATGCTTAGTGCACTGTGATAACACGGTTATCCCATCTGTGATCTCAGCTGTTGTCTTTCCCATTTTACACGTGAGAAAACTGAGGCATAGAGTGTATAAGTGACTTGCCTGATATCACACAGTAGTTGAGGTTCAGAGATGGAATTCAAGGTCCAAAACCTGTCCTTAGGCTGAGCTTGAGCACCTCCATGCTCTGTGACTGGATTCAGAATTTTTACCGTTATAGTTTGACAGATTGCTTCGACATATTAAGTAAACGATATGCACGCTATGCATTTGAAAAACTGACAACTTAAATAATGTAATCACCCTCCAAAAAGAGGGTGATGTCACAGATTTTATTATTTTTATTTTTCCCCCCGCGGGCTGGGATAAATGTCACTATCTTTTATCTCCTATACATTCATTTATTTAGTCATGCATTGATGCACATTCAAATGAACATTTATTTCATTCCATCTGTGTGCCAGGCACTCATTCATGCTCAAGTTCCAGACTTCCTGAGTAGGATATTTTTGTTGCTGTTTTAAAATACTGATAACATTTTCATTAGGTTCATGATCTCTATCTTCTTCATAAAAACTTAATTTTATAAATATAGTAATTAAGGCTCAGGAAGGTCAAGCAACCTGCCTTCAGCCAGTTGGATGGGAAATGGAAGGAATCTGAATTCTAAACTTCCAATTTTCTACCTTGGTGCTTTTTTTTTTTTTAACTGCATCACTGGAAGTTTCAGTAATCCAAGTACCACCTCACACAGTAATCTGGGAAGAGCAGTGAATGGGCACATTACTTATAATTAATGCTCTTATTTCTATTTCAATTTTCACAACTGATTAATTAAGCTTTTAGACTTTGTTACAGATTGTTAACATCCATAAGTAAATGAGAATGTTTTTTGAATTTCTCAGCTCTTACCCCCCCAACTTGCAAACAGATTTCAGGCAATATCTCTGAAAGACACATGTGTTTCACTGAAGCACTTAGCTTTGGGGAAAGGATGGAGGAAAGGATTTATTCATTTTTTAAAAGCAATTAGTTTTATTTTGCTCTATTTTTATCCTTAGCTCAAGTATTTACTGATGCTTTTGCCTTTCTTGTTGGTGGCGAGACTCAGAATATTTTAGACGTATGAAAAATGAATTTGCTTAACTGAATAAGGAGCACTGTAAGAGTGATGGGCAGATCACAGCTACCTGAGCAACACAGGCAGCAAGAACATGACTTTGGTCCTCTTGTTCCCATTCTTTCAACAGGTCAGTAAACCCAGGACAGAACCACCAGACATGCTTCCGTGGTGGCAGAGAATTCCTTCGTATCAGTGACTTGAATATGGACTGATTTATCGGCCTTTTTATCTTCCAAAAATATATCTTTCATATGAGTCTTAGATCAGTCATTTCATTTAATTTTGCATTGTCTTAAAAGTTAGCAGCTTTCTTTAAGTAAAATAAATTACCAAGCCAAAAAAGATGAAATTTTTTTTTCCTAAGGAAAAATAGTCATCCAGACATTTCATCACACAATAAATGTATATATACTGTTTCTTGCAGCCCCGAGCTAATAATTTATAAGCTTCTCTTAGACAGAAAAATCTCTTTATTGGCCAACCTCTGAAGAAATCATATCACTTTAAGGCTTCCATAAAGTGAATTCAAGAGGTAACTGTGGGTTTATAATTAAACTAAAACTTTAGAGGCCAAACAAACTTAATTTTTTTCTTGACATTCAGGAATATATTAAAAAGAAAATCAATTATTCTCTGCTTACTGTAGAAATTCTTAGAAATTGTAAGTGGCAAGAGATTTGAAATCTACTGCTTCCCTTTTAGTAATCTCATCAAAAATAAAATAACTAAGACTCGTGACATGCTAGGGAAAACTCACTTTTACAAGTGTTTTACGTATATGAAGTAGATTCTAACAGGAAGCCGAGTAGGCAGGCACTATTATCATCAGGCAACAGGTAGAAGTGGCTTGCCCAAGGTTTCATGGTTAGTAATCAACATCTGAACCATAAAAACAGGCAATCAGCTTCAGAGTCTCAACGTTAGCCTTGAAAGTCAGTCTGCTTCTCCTTGCAAAACCTAATTCCACCACCCCAACAGTGTATTCCCAAAAAAATGAGGGAAATGGAATTTTTCGATAATTGAATTTTCCAATCATTGATGGAGACAGACAGACACGCTAGAAATGACAGCATGGTTCTTTTCCAGGTGCAATAAATGCTGATCTGACTTTTTGTTTCTTCTTCAGAGCCAATTATACAGCTGCTACTACAATTGGTGTTAAAAGAAAATTCCTTTGATTCATCAGGAATTTATGAGTACTGACTCTGTGTTATGTTCTTGCCTGAACATGGGAGACAGTACAATGAGTAAGACTTGGTCTTTAAACTTGAGAATTCCTCTTTGTTAGAAAACCAATTTTAAAAAAAGGAACCAAACTTTAAAAATTCTATGATGCTCTTCTTGTGCCTCGGTAGAGAAGGATGTTAAAAAATCATCTCTATTTTTGATGATTGAGCATCAAGGCTTAGGAGTTACCATGTAGAATGATGACTCATTCTATAATTGATGGGTTTATGGATAGTGATGGATTCAATTTGTTCAAACTCTAGAATATACCTAGATTTTCACCATATTATTCTAACATCTATGAGATAAGCTTGTTTTCCTGGCATTTCTTTTCTTTTTAAATAAAAGAAGGCAATTCAGACTTTCCATTTCTTTGCATTATTGCTGAGAGCTGTGTTTTTATTAATTGGATTTTTACTGTAATTAGCATGACACCTTTGACAGTGGACTCTCAAAGCCATTTGTTTTATCCTATTAATTTTTGTTTTTCTTTATACTAGGCAATCACATTCCTATAGAAAAATGTAAAAAACTGGAGAGCTTCAGTACAGAAATAAAACAATACCTCTTGGGGGTTTATGCTTAAAAGAGTAAACATATCCTGTTTTGCACATTTTTTCAGAGAAGAAAATTTTCACCATTCCAGCTGATGGGGAGAGTATTGGAAAACCTACATCTACATATTACATATATGTTAGTTCTCTAAGGAGACAAAAGTGGATATTCTAGTAGTAAGAGCCTGCAAGTGAAAGTCCAAATTGCATTTTGATCTTTAGTCTCCTTACCTTTCTGCTTCCTGATCCCTATAATTCAATTGGAGCGTCCTTGATGGTGCACCAAATAAAAGAAAGCCTCTCCTGACTTGATCCAGAAGGCTAAAGGCTGGATTTGACACAGCATATGTTGTAACATACTATTGGTTACTGAGTACACACAGAGGCTTGAGACAGCTGGCCATGGCCACGCTTCTGGCTTGGAGTCGCGCCCTGAACTTCCACAGTTGAAATGAGTCCATGCTTTTCTGGCTGCCTGATCCACTCCCCATGTGGCAAGAGAGCCAAAGTGGTAAACCAGTTTCACCAGGGCTCAGATGTACCCAAAATATTTACCTTCGACACTGATCCACATACTCTTTTATTTGCAAGTGGCTGGACTTTTGTGATAATGATGTACCATCTTTTTTGAGATAGTACCTTTTAACATCTGTTAGTATACACTCCCCTGCCCCCAAAAAATATATTTTAGAATAGAGTCCAAGGTAGGAGAACTTGATTACTTAGGAGACCGAAATCAGCATTTAGAGGTTTCCCAAGGGAATGCTCTTCCCAAGGCCTCATCACATTTTTAACTGAATTCTTGATGTACAAGTTCTTGCTGGTTACTTCACACAGAAGCTAAAGGTGAGGTAGAAAATTCTATAGTTCAATGTGTGTTGAAGCCACTGACTAGCCCATAAGACCACAGGAAGAAAACCAGGAACAAATTTAAATAAAAAGAAACTGATTCCTAAATAAGCAAGAACATGCTGAAATCCATTTTTCATTTGTGTGGTTTGTAAGGTAAACAAAGCAAACACCACATAAAAACCATGAAAGTCTAATTTAAACATTACAATTGTTTGAAAATCAAGACATCTTTTTTTTTTTTTTTTCACAGTGGGAAGAATTCTGACATCTCCAGCTTCAGCTCAGAGATTGAATGTGTTGGGTGAATTGTTTTAACTTTCTGTTGTTTCTTTAAGAGGTGCCATTAAAAGGATGGGATGGCCACTACAAAATGTGGGTAAAGCAACCGTTGAAATAAGATGCTGCCCATATTTATCTGAATGATAAATTCATGTCAAGAATTCCAATTTACGATACATCTGTGGACCTAACGATGCTCACCATTAACCATCCTCTTTCTGAGAGAGCCCATTATAATCTGTACAGAGCCACCAATGAAGCCAAAGCAGGATAAAATAGAAGGAGGTTGCTAGGATGAAGGCTGCGGATTCTAAACAGAGATGAGTGACACATGTTGGTAGGATAAATCTACAAATAGCCTGGGGCCAGACATCAGACATTATTTGAAATGACAAACTTCACATTAACTAAAAGAAAAAAAAAAGATCATAGATGGAGACAGACAGTGGTACTAAAAGTTATACAACTGCATGATTCATTTCCAGAAGAAATCAATGTTGAGATGACTTTTTTCCTCCTTCAGAACCAATAATGAGCCTCCTATAATTAGGTAAACTTTCTCTGTCCTATCAAAACAAACCGTTAAGCCACAGAGAGGCCACTGACACATCTACCCCTCAACCAAAGCTATAGCAGTTTAATCTAAGTACAATGCAAAGATGCATGAGTCAATCTACCGTAAATTTTCAGCAAATAGTATGTGTCATTGGAAATAACTTCTGCTTTTCCGAAGACCGTAGATTTATTCTGTAGGAGTTTTAGAAACAAGCAACAATAATTTTAGCAAAAGCAATTCCCTGCGTTCACTAAACCATAACTGTCTGAAACTAGTTATTTCTAGAATTACACAGAACCAAAATAGCAAACATGTAAACAGAGAGCTATGGGTTAGAATTCATCAAATGAAGGGGGGGAAAAGTTTTGAATTTTAAGGTATAAAATATCACAGCCGTTAACTATTTATAGTTGCCCAATTTTAATGCACAATTCAAGCTCTAATTAAAAATATTCTCCATAAATAGAAAACCAATTTGCTGTGTGTGCAGACTGAATAATACAATCAACTTTCCCCAGCTATCAGTTTTCTCTTTCATACTGTCGGTCAAAAAGTAATTGACCTTTAGACTTCTCATTAAAACTCAGCAATGGAGCCTGGAAAAAATGAAGCTGGGTCTATTCATGCCATCAGATAAGGTTACAGCATATCTAATCCTACCGTTCCAGCTTTCCCCATTGTCATCATGAGTTGCCGGGCTGTGGTCTGAACCGATTGGGGAAAAAAGTGGAGCTGCGTCGATTGGCCATGGCACATTTTGTCCATTCCACACGTACAGACAGAGCCTTAGTTTGCCACTGAGCAAATACAATAAAAACATGGGACAATGCAAGTGCCATCTGTCCAGTCAGGGCCCTGGGATGGAGAGATGGACTCTCATTGTTCCAACCTTATGCTGTTGGGCTGTATTAACGCCTAAGGCAAATTCCAGGGGGGAGAACTTTGTGGTGCTCATTTCTCCCACCTTCTGAAAATTCTGAGAAAATGCCTGTAGCATCAAGAACTTTGGACAAACTGGTGAAGGTGGAGGAGAGGGTAGGGGGTGGAGGGGAAATACATTTTCCTGGGAAGGGATAAAATTATGGAAATTAATTAACAAGTCCATGCCAGTCTAAAATTGGAGCTGGAAAGAAACAGAGATAGTCTCATTCAATCCTTTTATTTTAGAGATAAGAGAAATGATAAGACCCAGAGACTGAGAGCAACAAGCCTCAAGTCATACTTTGCTGAGACACGAATCTGGGTTTCAGCTCCCAGCTGTGTTTTTAGGTCACAGCACAGCCTTGCTACTCTTTCATGCACTTTCATTTTTGTTTGTTAAAAGCAAACAAAAATAAAAACAGAACCAAATTTCTCATTGAAGACATCTTGCAGAGCCATGTGTACGTGCTTGGGTCTTTGGCAACAGCTAGCTCTACCACGGCCACTGTGTGTGATCTTGCTCTCTTTCAAGCGCATACTGCCCCCCACCCCCTTTTTATTAACCCCAAGCTCTTGTGACAGCTTTTGTATATTTCCTTATGGGAGGCCAAGGTTTAGAATACTTTCAGATTCTCTGCATGTAAAATGGGCCTCTTTACATTCAGCAAGAAACCTGTGTTTTCATTCAGGTGACCATATAAATTATCTTCCAAACCACACATTTGTGAGAGCAAACGGGGTGCTATTGGTTATTACAGCAGGACAACAGGTGCAAACGGAACTACTCTTGGCAAACTAGGACATGTGATCTGCCAAGCTTTAGCATTTCCAGTATCCATAATAGTAAAAATTCCCCTGTACAGGTATTTGTTCTGTCTATTTTGTAGATTTTTTAAAAGGTTTTTGTGTTTATTTTATTTTATTTCATATTTTATTTTATTTTACTTTATTTATTTTGAAAGGCAGCATTATATAGTGAAAAGGTAAAGAGAAATAGAAAGAAGAAGATCTGGTGGTCCAAGTCCTACTTCTAACTGTGAGACCTTCAGCAAATCATCATTCTCTCTTAGAGTCAGTGCATCTATTAAAAGACAGAGTTGGATTAAGTCACTGTTAACTTTTCTTCTAGTCCTAATGGTCTAGGATTTCTATGCCCTCCAAATCTCCATTTAACATGTGTGTATACACATATATATACAGACACACATACATGCGCATATATAAAAATAGAGGTCAATTATGAAAAGAATACGAAGTTTCAATAAATATTAAATAAGAAAACAACCAGAATTTGAGTCTGGAATATACTGTTGGTAATGTTATCTTTGAAAAGAAAGCAAAATTGTTTATCTATATTGAAAGTCACACCCAGACACATAATTCAGTGACAGACAGGAAATGTTTTTTCATGTGTGTTTTTGGCACAACTCTACAGCTCAGGATCCTGGTGTGTTTTTTTCTGTTATAACAGAGTCTTTTATGTGGCAAAGTCACATTAGACGCTGTCTGGTTGCTCTTGGTTACGAAGACTTTTCCTATTTGACTCACCTTCAATTTTTAGGCAAATTCTCTGGCTTCCTGCTATTGTTTCTGAGTGTCTGCAAGTCCTTGCAATTTTTTATGTGTCTTCTGAAAGGAAAGGCTGGCTGATAAAAGAGTGTTACATGGCCCATGTAACTTTAGAGATGTGAATTATTAAAAACATAAAAATAGTGGATAAAAAACAGAAATGGCATTTATCATAAATTCTAGATCCTTATCTAGTTTAATAAATTCCCCCTTTTAAATTATAAGTGATAAGCCTTATCTACCTTCTGCACATGCCAAAGGCACAGTTTGGGGCTGTGTTTTGTTTTTCCATATTGCTTGTGTGAATTCTAACATTTCAAAACTTCCTCAAGTCATCTTGCTGAGCCAGGGAGACGGATACAAATATGGGTGGTTTCTCTCTTCTGTTGTAACTCTTTGTTGTAAATTTTAGGTGCAAGATTGCTTCTTTATTTGATTACTGTGATATGTTCCTGCCCAAGCTGCAGTATAAGGAATAGTTAAAAAAAAAAAAGAGCTTATTGTACTGTGAACTTGATAATGTGCTAAGCATTTTCTACATAACAATTGCAACCATTCCTTGAAATAATCATTACACATATGAATAAAATGAGGTTCAGAAAGATCAATTATTCAATCAAGTGTGCACAGGCGGTAAATGGCAAAGCCAGGATTCAAACCCAAGTATGCCTGAAGTCCAAACCCTGTGTCCTTAACAACTGTCGTGTTATCTCGGGGTATATCATGGGGTAACAACTTTCTTCTTCACATTTGCACGAAGTCTTATGTTTTGAACTCTTACTGGCACATCCATTTAACATATTTGATCCTCATCGTGTTCTGCGATGTTAGATGAAAGACTGATGCTCAGAGAGGATGACCCAGGGTCATAAAGACAGCAAGTCATAGTGCCAGCAATTGAACACATGTCTTTGAGCTGCTGCCCTAGTGCAAATTCCATAAAACCAAAGTTATTTCCTGGAAAATTTTCTTAAAAAGTTAAACAGTAAACCATAATGGAAAAGATATGAAAAAGAATATGTATACATGCATAACTGAATCACTTTGCTGTACACCAGAAACTAACACAATATTGTAAATCAACTATACTTCAATAAAAATAAATAATTCGGCTTTTAAGTTAAAAAAGTGGCATAAAACCTTAAAGAAACAAAAATTCAAAAGCATAATGAATCAATCATAAAAAAGGAACAATTGCCGTATTAATCACAAATGCTGGAGGTAACACTGAACAAAACTTGATTTCCCCCTCTTGCCTGTTTCACATCCCAACCAATGTCTGGCCAGTCTGAATTTCTGACAACACCAATAATGATGGTAGTCAATATAACCCAAACCTCTATGATTCCCTGTCTTGTCAAGGATCATCTTATACTGACTAGTCTGCTTCTCCTACCAAATTCTGATGTGATGTACACACAATATTTCTTATAGGCCTTCCCACAGAGTGGGTGCTCACACAAAGTCTGCTGAATAAAAGCAGAGGGTGTTTTGGCTAACACATGTAATAATAACATTTACTGAGTCTTTAATCGTTGATATATGCCAACCACTCTTGTAAGCACTTTAGGAATATCAAAACATTTAATCCTAACAACTGTCTTATTTCACTTCAGTCTCACAGGTGCAGAAAATGCAGTACAAAGAGTTCAAGTCAGTTTGCTGGAGTCATATTATAGTAGAGGCAAGGTAAGAATTTGAACTCAATGCAGTTTAGAAAAACCAAGATTTCAAACTCATCAGCACTTAGCAATTCTGTTAGGTGGTATTCTTTTAGTCTTGTATCTGTTTCATAAAAATATTGAATATGTATTCCAATAGTGTTTTGTTACTGAATTGATGTACCGGATGAAATACCATTAGAAAAAAGACCTTCTAAAAGAATTAAATGGTACTCTATCTTTTTGAGACCAGATCAGAAAAAAAGAAATGCTGCTTCGGCATATACTCTGCTGAGTATCTGACAAGAGCCCATAACAGGCTGTGGAAGATGATAGCGTGGGGCCTGAAGCAAGGCAAGTAGGCCTGAGACCCAGCTCCATCCCTGTTTGGGGCCAAGGTCCTAGAAGTCTCCCCTAAGACAAGAATCTGTGTGCCCCTTTGGCATGGTGCCAAACTCAATGTGGAGTTTCATCTGGATTGTGTCCAGGCACACAAACTACAGTCCCATATATTTGGGGCTTAATCTGCATTAGTTACTCTCCATCTGCTCTTGTTTCCCCTCCCCCTAACCTGGGGACTGTCCTTTTTAAACTTGCCCTATGACTTTCAGATTTGAACTTGCCAAATCGGTGAGCAGCACCAGCTGGAGATCAGAAGGTGAGGAGAGAGAGAAATCGAGGTGTTCCCTTCACGCTCCCCCTGCGGGGCCATAGTTTGACAGTGACTCTTTCTTCTATCAATGGCCACAACTCCTGTTGAATGACCCTCCTGTGTCCAGGTAAAACTCTTACTCTTGTGGCATCCCGATCGCCCAGCTCCCCCTCCGTGTCCTCCCATTCTGTTGATAGTCCTCGGTGCTCCTCCATCTCTTACTGGTTCCTTTAATCCTGCCCATACCTCTCTCTTTGTAATGATCCTTTCATTGAATTTTCTTTGCTCAAAGCCCTGAATGTACATTTTCTTGCTAAGGACCAATAGATCCCATATCTGTATGGGTATTCCCAATATGGATTTCAACAAGGTGGAGAGCCACAGCATACCTATTTCACTACGAGCTTCCATGTGACTGTCCCTTCTCTCCCTACATGTCACTGGACCAGGAGGAATGGCCTTTTACTCTTCCCTTTGTGATAAATACATCCCTTCCATCATACCCTGAATTTCACTTCTCATGGCTTAGAATAAAGCCCAGTTTTCAGCCTCCCACCTTGATGTGCCAACGAAATACCAAGGAATTGAGAACATCTTTTTCTCTCTCTCAAGAATGTGTGATTCTAAGACTATAGCCATGCTAAGTCCCCCAAAACAAAAATAAAGTAATAGCTAATTTAAGAGCCAAGCCTAACTAAGGATGCCACTTTTGTGGT
Organism: Camelus ferus; assembly: GCF_009834535.1. NCBI lineage: Eukaryota > Metazoa > Chordata > Mammalia > Artiodactyla > Camelidae > Camelus > Camelus ferus. The sequence goes on from NC_045720.1 coordinate 16,567,015, forward strand.
TGGTATCTGCTTTCTTCCTTCTGGTATTTTATGCCTCATGATTTGAAGTTGTTGGAGACAAATATAATTTACCAAGAAGAAAGGAGTAGAATCCATCTATTAATAATGTAATATTATCTGTACTGCATGTCAGAGTTAGAAGATTCCTTAGAGGTCCACCAACCCCACCTCTCATTTTACAGATATAGAGGTTAGTAAGACAGTAACATTCTTACGATAGGCAGAATGACGACCCTCAAGGATGCTCATGCCCTAATCTTTTAGAACCTGTGAATAAGTTACGTTATATGGCAAAGGGGAATGAGGGTGGCAGATGGAATTTAGGTTTAAATAACTAAGTTTAAATAAAGACATTATCCTGGATTATCTGGATAGACCAAATGTAATCACAAGGGTCAATAAAGGTAGAAGTGAGAGGAAGAAGAGAGAGGTGGGGAGATGGAAGCGTGAGAGAACTTGGCCCAATGTTGCTGGATGTAAAGATGCAGGAGAGGGCCACAAGCCAAAGCTTCTAGAAGCTGGAAAAACCAAAATCTCCCTCAGAGCCTCCAAGATGAAAAAGCTCCACCAACACCTTGACATTAGCCTGGTGAGACCCATTTTGGGGCTTCTGACCTCCAAAACTGTGAGATAATAAATTTATATCATCTTAAACTATTAAATTTATGACAATTTGTTACAGCAGCAAAAGGAAACTAATACCATTCTAACCCCAAAAATCCTTATGTCTCTGGCTTAGAGTTTTAATCAGTAATTACTTATTGAGCATTTTCCACAGATCATGCACTAGGCCAGACACTGGATATATAACAAGAAATAAGATAGACATGGGTCCTCCCCTCTTAGGTCTTACAGTCTAAAAGGAAGAGTCAGAAAGTTAAACCAGCATTAACACTGACACAGGAGAAGCACTGTTCAGTGGAAGGGCAGTGTGCTGTGGAATCCCTAGCAGGGCAAGTGAACAGGAGGAGTCGGGAAAGGCTTCTGAAGAAGCGACTTCAAGTTGAAAACTGCAGGGTGAGCAGAAGTGAGCTGACCGTGGGAATGTGAGTGGAATTGGGAGTTGGGGCATGATAGATCTAAACAGAAGGAAGAGCATGTTCCAGAATAAAACAGCAGGTCTTGGTGACCCGAAAGAAAGTTCTGCATGACTGGAGCAAAGGCTTAAGGGAGAGCATGGTGAGAGATGGGGCTGTCAATGTGAGCAGGGGCAAAGGGACAGCGTTACACATGCCATTTGTGACTCGGGAGTCTTTAGTTACAGAATTTGGGTGATACAATTTAATACTATTAGTAAAATGGTTCCTATAGTACATATTTAATCATTTATATTGTAATTTTATGTATAATACTAATTAAACGGTCAAACAAAATTACAAAGAACTCAAAGAAAGCGAATGTGGCTGGAGGTGAGGAAGAGAGAGAGACAGCAGCATTAGAGGGGCTGGTGAGACAGCAGTGCTACTCAAGGTAGGGTCCGATAAGGCTGGGGACAATCCAGGGGTGTTTATTAAGTTGTGTGGACAGGTTAGCTCAAGAACAAACTATTGATGATTGACCTAAAGATTCACAAAGAGAGATCACAAGATTCACAAATGAATGACAGTAAAGGTATATATAAGGTTACCATTTACAGACACCAACATCCAAGGAGCAAATACACTCCTAAAACAAGTCTCAATGCTGACTCATATGGAAAAGGGGGGAGTGAACGTACATAAACTCCTATGGTATTTTGTTCAGTTGTTTACTTGATTAAGTTTCTACATCTCTTGGAAAGGAAATTTTAATGCAAGAATGTTGACTCCCATTATGCCAGGCCCTCTCTCTAAAATTACAAGAAGCTCCTTAAATCAACCCCCTTTTAGGTCCACTGCCCCATCCTCTGACGTTAATCAGAGCACAGTTTTTGATATCCTTAATGGGAAGGAAGGTGATAGAAGAAGGGAAACGAATATTTTATCATATCAGTGAATTTGCTGTGTATGTAATCCTATTGCATTCTCTCGGCAACCTCAGAGAAGTTTGAGTAACATTCCAGGTTATCAAGCTAGAAATAGCAAAACTGTGATGTTGGTCTCAGATCAAAGCCCAACTTTATTCTATCTTACCATGCGGAGCAGCAGAAAACAGTGAGAAGCGACTTTCTTGCTGCCTCTTCAAAGTCTACGAATGTGTCCAGAAGAGCCTAGAAAAGGGAAAAAGAATGCTGAACTTCTGAATAAATTCAACTTCTATTTCTTGAGCCACTATTACCTATCAAGTTTCATGTCTGTAGATTTAATGATGAAAAAGACAGGGTCCAAACCCTCAGGCAGCTAGACTATTTTATAAGACAGCCATTCTAGAAAAAATGCAATTCAATGTGATCATTGCTTTTAGGGAATGGGTGTCAACCAGGTCCAGAGAAGACTTCCCAAGAATAATAATCTACACGCACACGAGCAACAGAAGAGAAGTTGTCACTAAGGAAGTTCATACTATGTGTAGATGCTTGAGAAGATCAATTTAGGGTTCAGAAAACCTTGGGGACTGGGGATCTAATGTACAGCATAGTAACTATGGTAACCATGGGACGTGATGAGTTAAGTGTTAATTAAATTGACTTTGGTAACCATGTACCAAATCATCACACTACACTCTTTTAAGTATATACAATTTTATTTGTCAATTTATCCTCAGTAAAGTTGAAGGGGAAAAAAAAGCCACTTTGGAGATAGCAGGCATGTGAACCTCCCATCACCTCGAATTCCACTTATACATCTGTAAATATTGCCATTAACTATGGTCTCTGTATGAGTAGAATCCCTTACTCCTGGGACTCACCATGTACGTGAGCCCCCTGGAAGAACCAAGCTAAGTATGACTTCAGCTCTATGGCCTCTTATGAAAGCACTAGAGCCCAGCCATTCTCCAGAAGAAAATTTCCTGTCACCAGCACTGAATAATTCATTAATAATGAAGAAATTGGCTGAAATATCATTCTAAAATGTCAAGTTCAGAAATAAGAAACATTTGTGCTCGCTTCGGCAGCACATATACTAAAATTGGAACGATACAGAGAAGATTAGCGTGGCCCCCGCACAAGGATGACACGCAAATTCGTGAAGCGTTCCATACTTTTAATGAATATATATATGTTCATGTATAATTGAAAAATTGTGCTCTACACTGGAATTTGACACAACATTGTAAAATGATTATAAATCAATAAAAAATGTTAAAAAAAAGAAATAAGAAACATTTTTATGGCATTTATTTATCCAACAACTAACTATTAAGCACTTCATCTGTGTAAGGCACTATTCTGGGTTCTGGGTTCTGCTGCAAGTGTGGTGAATAAGTTAGACACAGTCTCCCGCTTCAGACAACTCACGAAGTAAAATAATTAGACAGTGGACAAGATAATACGTTACCAAAAACGATACAGATTTCACTCCTAATATGTCTAAAGACTGTATGGGTCCTATCTGGTTTGGGATGGGTCATTCTCAAAATCAATAATGATATAAATCATCTTTGTGCTGAGGTGATTAGAGTTTTTTGTCCCTTCAGATTTACTCTTCACCCATTTCAACCCTCCTGTTTGTCTTGTGAAGTTGACCAACATGGACCCCATAGAACTGAATGAGTTTTGGCTTCTGCTTGGCTAAGCCAACTGGAGGCCCCCACGACCACACTGCAGGGGAGAGGACCCGCATGGGGCCTGGGCCCTCAATGCAAGGCTACCGCTTCTCTCAAAGTGAACTGATTTTAGTGACTCCCTTTGAGGTCCAATATCTGCTCTCCTCTCTGTCAGTTATGACTCAGGAGTGGTAGCAACTCAGCCACTCTTTATCATCTGAAAGTTATTGCGTGATTCCTTGGGTTTCCCCTCTACGTGCTTGCATCATTGTAAATAGTCCCTTTGTAAATGACTCATCCTTAAATTATCCCAATTTGAGCGTTTTCTGATCCTTGTTGGGACCTTGACTAATACCTTTGCTACACCCATTACTATCCTTTACTTATTCTGCTAACATTGATTGACACTACACCCTCAACCACGTGATGAGGAGGACACACAGACAGACGCTATATAATATCTGCCTAAAATAAGCACCCTTACATACTCTTAGTAGGAACTTAATAAAATGTCAAAATTTTGAATGCTCTTACCCTTTGACCCAGAAACACCGTGCAAAGAATTTACCATGTTTATTGTAGCATTATTTGTAATAACAAAGTACAGAAATCACTGGGTAGATACATTATAGGAAACATCCAAACAACAGAATGATGTGCAGATGTTAAGAAGAACACAATAGCTCTGTATGTAATAATATTTGAAAAGTTTCCAAGATGCATTAAGTGAGAAATAGAAATACTCAATAGTATTTTATATACCTTTTTGGGCAAAATATACAACATGGTGAGTCTACTATATGAGCGGGTCTACATGTAAAATTTGTTTGTTTTTTTTTCTGGACATACAGAAAAAGAAATTTTGAGAGGGATACAAAGAGAGGCTAGGGAAGAGAGATTGTTACTTCACATTCTTCTAGTTTTCAGTGTCTGTTTAATTTTTTAAAAAATGGGCTTGAATTAATTTTTTAAATAGGATAAAAATAGAAATAGAGATGTAATTTCAACCCCCTACTTTGCTTAGCCTAATAGAGGAGTTCCAAAATTGAAGTAATTCAGAGGAACTAGAATAACTCCCTTAAACAAATTTACAAGAAACATCAGTACATTAAACAATATCACTTGTGAAACCTGAAATGGGAGCATTTTACTTCACTTACTTCACATGAAAATCTATTGAAACCGACTTCAAAGGCTGAACCACATGTCCTTGACAGCCACCAGGGGCCTGTTAACATAACCTCTGCCTGTTTCCTCTCTTATTATTTTTGCAATACAATTATAACTGAAAGTCTCCAAACCTTGTAATTGTCAACTAACTTTTGGAAAATGTGAATGGTTGACCAAGGATTTAATGGGAAGGCCCCTCCTACCCTCTCTGAACTTTGTGGTGGTCTTCGGGTACAGAATGACCTAGCTCCAGCAGTTCTCAAAGACGAGCCAAAGAAGAAAATGATTGTCTTTTCGGAAAGGATTTCTCTGTGGACAGCAAAAGATCTCAGAGAAGGAATCTGTATAATATTATTTCCTTTTCCCAGAATTTATTGGCATCTGTCCAAGATTTTTCACTGAAAATTTACTTTCTCCTATATATAGATAGTTTTGATATCTGAGCCCAGCTGGGTCAGCCATTTTTGTGCAAAGTACATTAATATTCTGTCCATGCTTCAGGCACTCTTATTAATCCAGCACAGTTTCATATCTCTTCTTTCTGTTTCTGCTTCCCACAAATAATCACCACCAACCATAGACAGCAGATATTCCCGAAAGTACAAAATAATAGCTAATGCACATATGAAGCCATTCTGGGCTTAAATTTCCTTCTAGAAGAATTCAGATCATAAGCATTGTAAATTCTCATAAAACTTCCATGCACACAAGCATATTGCATTAGTTATTTTCCATTCTGTTTGTTTATTTTTAAGCAAACAGATGACACAGCATCTATTGTGATTATTACTCATGTGTCTGTGTGGACGGTCTTGCCCAGCAATGTTATGCTGTTAATATTACTTAGCATTACTTCTGTTAGCTCAAAACACTATTCTTTGCTATTTTTGAACAGTGTGATTAGTTACTGTCTATTGAACTTCAGGCAGTTGCTGGACTACACACATTACATGTATTGTTGCATTTCAACTTCATGATAGCCTGTGAAATAAAGATTTCAATTTCTATTTTACAGATGAGAAGGGGAGGTTCAGGAACATTATCTGGGGTCACACAACTAATAAATGGTGGAGCCAGTGTTTGTCTTCAATGTACATGTCTTTCAAGTCCCAAGAGTAGGACGAACATCACAGAGCTTTAAATGATCAAAGCGGCCACTATTTTATCTCTAAATAAAGTGAATAACCAAAAAGCCCCAATAACTTTCCTGCAGCCAAAATGAACCAGCGTAAAAAACTGAAGTTAGAAACAGCTGATATTTTCAACCCCCCATACTTTTCTGTCCCCAACTGAAGCTTGAAAAGACCCTTCTGTGGGTTTTCCTGGAAATATTCATATTCTCCAAATCTCTAGTTAGAAGGGCTTTTATTCTACCATATTTGGGCAGCATAACTACAAAGTGAAAGAGAGATGACAAAACTCAAGAGAACGCATCACAAAAAGTCCCTTTCTGAATTATTTTAAAACACAGACAATGGCCAAGAAAACCTTTGTTTTTGAAAGAACAAGGTTTTCCTTTTCCAGAGACACTGTTCTCACTCCCTTTCCTAGAAAGAAAAGGGCAACAATCCAAAGAATTTCTTAGGCAAAGTACGAAATCATAGCCATGAGAATCTTGGAGAGGGCCTTTAATAAAGGTATGAATTAAACCAACGGCCACACGGATTGGGCAACGGTATGCCTTCCTGTCGGCAATGTGCCCGTCCTCTTAGCAGAGTGTATGGCTCAGTCACCATATTCCTTTGAGCTCAGAGTCATTATCAGAATGAATAATCCATCATCCAGTCAAAACCATAGACTGCCAAAGCTTCAAAGGGCTACAGAGGTCTTTAATTTCAGCTTCCCCAATTTCTCCCTGCCCTAGCACCCATCCCTCAACTCACATTTCACAGGTGAAGTGTAACATGACTCTTGTCTCGCCAATAAATAGCTAAATTAGTCCTCTAAACCAAATGTCCAAATTTCCAACTCTCTGTTCATTCCACGACACGGGAGGACTTCACTACGAATTGTTAACAGTGGGTGATCAAATGTCTCTAAATCTCAAATTTCCAAATCTGTAGAATAAGAAGCATAATGGTACTTGCCTTATAGGTTTGCTGTGAGGCTTAACAGACAAAACAATGACTATGAAGAGGTGATACACAGTGAGTGCCAAGTTGGTATGTTACTATTATTATCATCATCATTATTAATGCAATGCTTTTTGAATCAAAATTTTATTCTCTAAGATTTTATCTTTGCTCAATTTGTAAGCTGAATTGTTCAAGTAAAACATAACAGGTATATAATACATAATTCTTCCTCCTATTTTCCCTTCTTCTGGGTTAACTTCCACATAATGAGGAGAAAGAATTCTGGATAACCAGGAGAAGTGCAGTATGACACAGGGGAATGGGAAGGCACTATTAGATGGTCTTGCCCTTCATCCAATTTACCATCTCCTTCACCTGCATGCCCCACGCCAGGCATCAGTATCACTGTTCACAGATTGATTGGCTTTTGTGAGAACTATTGTGATCTTCATTACTACTTTTCTACTTTTTCATCCAACACTCCAAGCTGATCAGTGACTTAGTCCTATATGTTCCATCACTGTAACCTGTGTATAATCTGTCCCTTCTCTCCATTTTCACCATAATGACATAAATGTTGACCCTCATCATTTATAACTTTAACTTAGGCAAGATTCTCCTATAGCTTCCCCCACCCCATTTGCCACACTGCAGACAGAGGTATCTTTCTAAAACAAAAAATGAAATTGTGTTTTTGTTTTGTCGAAAATCACTCAGGGGCCCCAACCACCCACAGAAAAAAGCTTGCACTCCTCTCCAGGACATACAAGACAAAAAGCCTTCCTCAGCCTCAGCGCCCACTAATATCCACCTCAACTTGTACGTCAAGAACATACCGAAATACTTGCAGTTGCTCAGACACGCCAAGATTCCTAGCCTTAACTCTCCCTAACGAAAATGCTCTTCCCATGACCCTATCTTGTCTGATGATTAACTTCTATTTGTCCTTCAGAGCTCAGCTCAGGTTACACCTCCCTGAAGGCAGCTTCCTTTGTATCTAACATCACCCTATTCTCACTTCCCGGGTCTCATAACTGTGAATTTCATATGCCTCTATTATTGTACTGTTTTGGAATTTCTTACTTGTCTTTTTCCTCCACTAATTGGAACTTTCCTGGCTAGAGAGTAAGTGTTTTCTCCTTATTGGTACCCTCATGTCTACCCTAATACCTGGCAGACAGTGCATACTCAAATGATTTGTTTTAAAGAATGAGGCTTTTGCAGACTCTTGTGACTAATAATCACTTATTGCCACGTGATGTTTCATTTGGCTTACACGTTCCACAGATGGAATTTCGGGGGAAGCTCCTTGGGCCTTTGGTTGCGGAGTGGGTTCTCATAACCATAAAACAGGGTGTGCACAACCACAACTCCAGAGACCTTTAATCTGGTCTGGAATATGATGCAACATTGGCACCACCCTCTGTCTGTCCTTCCAAAGAATACACTGGACCTTTAAATATGGTTTCCAGCTGGGGCGATTAGAGCCCAACATGATGCAATGCTTTCTCACAACTTCCATGCCTCCATCCCAGAGTCATCAGTGGAATTTTGAGATCTTCATGTACAACACAGGATGAATAATTACAAACACTTATTCACATAATAACTCAGAATTGTGAGGGACAGGGCAGTCATATGAAATACGGCTAGTTCCACAGGCATGTCTTTACATGTTCAGAAATGAATGGCAATTTATTGATGGATAGGACTGCATTTTCTCAAAAATTTTCAATACAACAATCTAGTAATAAGTACTGTTTATGTGCCAAGACTTATCCTAAGCTTATTACACATATTGACTCATTTGATTCTCCCAACAAACCTGGTGAGGTGACTACAATGATTCCCTCCACTTAGTGACGGAAATGGAGGCACAGAGAATTTGTCTTTGTTCACCTTTTAATTGCTTGAAACTAGTACGGTTAACATTCAAATAACTTTTGAATGAATGAAAGAATGAGTAAATACCACACTGCCATTAACTAGCCATTGTGATTTTCATTCCTGCCGGCAGGGGAAAATAACATTTATCTACTTGAGATGACATGACCACCTATGAGTTAACCTTTGAAATGCCTTGCACTTTCTCAAAAAGAAGTTTATGAAGCTTTCTCATTTTAAAATAGAGATAACTCCTTACATTTCTGTGTCACACACTCGACATTTCACTTTTTCCAAAAGTCTGTCCTTTACACTACTGAGCAATTTCAATATGATATATGATACGTATCAACCCTTTCCTTGGCCATGTATCCTGCAATTATTCATTTAATACACCAGACACTCTCCTCAATGTCAAGGAAACTAAGATGTGTAAGACAAGGCTCCTTCTCTTGAGGAGCTTGTACTAAATGGAGATATCCAGGTAAACATAACAGTACTCTGATCTAATGAATAATGAGTACATGCTTTGTGCATTTTGTACACCTTTCCTCATTTAATTTTGACAGGGAACTTCCAAGGTGAGAAAATCAAGGGTGCAATTGGTCCAAGGTCACTCCACTAATAAGGGCTGAGTTAGAATCTAAACCTAGGGCTGTCCAATCTCAGGGCTCAGTATACCAAATTATTATACGATATGTTACGTACTTTAGTCCAGGCTATATAGAGGAGGCAGGATAACAGAGAGAAAAGAGAAAGTAATGTTTCCATGGACAGAGAAAGGAAGGTCTTGTGTATTTCTGTGCTCATGTATATGAGCTGGAGGAAGCTTCACAGAAGAGAAGATATTCCAGCTGTGGAGAGAAGTTAAATTCACAAAACAATTGGTTTTGGTCCTAGAGTAATGCAAGAGATTGATAAGATGAGCTAAAAGTACTTAGCACAACACTGTAAATCAACTATACTTCAGTTTAAAAGAAGAGTAATTAGGTGTTGCTGGAAAACTAGTTCCATGTAAGGGAGAGGCAAGAGATGACATGGCTGTCCTTCTGCTAAGAAACTTAGACTTCGTCTTACTGGGATGTTAAGCAGGAAAATGATAGTTAGATTTGATGTATAAAAGATCATTAGCTATCTATAAAGGATTATTTGGGAGGGAGAAAGATTGGAAGCAAAGACATCGTCTAGGCAACAGCAAATAAGGATCAGAACAAAAGAAGTAACATTGCTGGGGGCTAGAGAAGAGGTCACTAGTAAAAAAAAAATTAAAAGAATCAATAGAATTTATGGATTGAATGTGTGCGTGCTTATAATTTGGCAATCTATTCAATTTAGCCCTGTCGCACACGCTTTATTTCTGTAGCTGTCTTGAGTGGCTATGGAATTAACACAGTAACTGATCTAACCAGGCACTTACTACGTGCCGGGTATCATTTTAAGCCAACACAAGAAACCCATCTGGTATGTACTATCATTATTCCCACTTTATAGCTGCAGAAAGTGAGGTACAGAAAATTTAAGTAATTTCTCCAAGGATATAGTGCTATGGTAATACAAACTGGGAAGCTCTGCCCAGACTCCATTTAGGACCAGGACATACTCCCCTAACGGCTGACAGTGCTGCTACCTGACAGCCCTCAGCTCTCAGCCCCATTAAGAGAAGAGAGCAACCAACGTTTGGCGGGGCAGCCTGCAACCAGCGATTGGCGGATGCAGGGTTACAAAGCCTCTCCCCAGCTTCACATAACGGCGAAAGCCCAACCCAGCTTCAGACATCCCCAGGAGTTTGGCTTTGATGAGAGTGCACGCGGCTCTGCTTCCCTTTTTGCCCACTCCTGCCTCCTTCCCTACCTCCCACAGTGTTGATCTCAAGAGCACTCCTTTGTAAACATCCTCCAAACTTATCTTCGTCTCAGTCTGCTCTCTGAGGACTCCCTTCTGAACAGTCACCAAATGCCAGGGCTAGCATTTGAACTCCGGTAGAGTGGATGTAATACCCACGGTTTTAAACACTTTTCCACAAAGACCCCCAGGCGATGCCCAGTATCACAAAAATGGCTCATAAATGAACACATCATGACTTCTATTTCTTGTATGAGTTCATGATGCGGAACAGTCATTTAATAAAATTGCATTGAAATGAAAAGAATTGAGAAGATATTGAACCAGGTATGGTCAAAATCAAGGGAAGAGGACGTCTCGAGAAATAGGAACTAGTTAGCCTCATCAAGTATTGAAGGAAGATTAAATGGGGTAAGGACAATGAGGGCCCAGTGGCTGTGGCACCAGGAAGGTTGAGCAATCTGAGTGACTTCCGTTTATGCGACACAATGCAGACATAAACTATACGACTGGGTTACAGGAAGAATGGGAGGTGAGAACGTAAGGGTGGGAGTGGTTGTAAACCGGCTGTCAAGGGGCTTGGCTTTCAAGGGAGCCAGGTTGGAGTCTTGGTGTTCCCTAACATTGCCCATCTGTCAAGGGTGAGTTGGGTCCATGTCTACTGCATACGCACAAGGAGCCCGGAGTAACACGGTTTATAATAAATCGTAAGCAAACATCTGCGCTTCTGTGAACACTCATTTGCATCACATCTTCTCCTTTCTCAAGGACTGGAGGTTCCCCAAAGCGAATTCTCAAATCCCACACTGTGATGTGGTCAAGCCGCGTGCTTAGTCACTTTGTGCCTGGTGTCCACACTGTCGATTTTTTGGAAGCCAAAGTTTCCCCTCACATCTTGCCCTGCCATTACCCTCCAAAGAACACCAGGAACTGTTTCAGGTAAGAAGTTCCTGACCTAAGGCCACAGGGGTGGGTGGCCCAGCAGAATTAACCACAGAAAGTGTTTCCCACGAACCCGCAGAGCACAGAACCCGTGTTTGAAATGCTGGTGTTTGTGCTTGTTTATTCTCAGCAGCGTGCAGTCCCAAGCATTATGTAACAGGGGCAACAGCAGCTAAAACTTTACAAAATAATCTCTGTGGTAAATTTGAAAGCAAATGTTGAAGGCCGGAACAGTTCAGATTTTCCACTCAGTGGACTGAACTGCCAGATACTTCAGTATCACTTTCTCTCCATTTAGCTTTGGAAAGCAAAGATCAAGCGTGTGACCTTGCGGTCAGTTTCAGCATTCTGGAAGGAAGAGACTCTGTAGCTTTGATCTGGAGACGGAGCTCTGAAAAATGGTACTATGTAGACATGAACGTGTGTTACTGCAATTGTATGAACAGCTTATAGAAATTGGGATCTTTTTGTTAATTATGATGATCCGTGTAAATTCCCAGCTCACTGCAACTCACTATATCTGGGTTGAGAGATTACACGTCAACGGTCTTGCCCAGATCTCTCACGGCTTAAAGAAGAGGAGTGCGAGAACTCTTAATTGATAAATTATAAATCCTCCCTCAGTTTCCCTTTTGAACCATTTTAGCAGGCATAACTTTTAATTTACAAAAATTGGAAGCAAGAAATTTCCTATTTTTCTCTTTCAGTAAATCAGACAGCCTGTTTTGACCCTCCGTCTTTCTGAAAAAAAGCTAGAAAGTGTAACCAGGCTTCAGTACGACACCTCTTCCTCAGTGTGACACAGGAAGGGCAGAGGTCTCCTGCCATCTAGAACATTCAGTGAAGGACACTCTGCCCACTACTCTTAAAAGCAGGTGGCGGCACATCATTAGAGATGTGTCCGTGTGCACATCTGTGTATGTGTGTGTGTGTCCATGTGGCCATTCCCATTTGAGGTCACACACATAATCTAGGCCCTATAAGGGGTCCCACTATTAAGGAAAACTAGTAAAATGTCATCAGCCCCAATCTCCAGGAAGCCCTAAAAATAATTTTAAAATATTTTTTTTCTTAATTTGTTCCATTTCCACCTTTCCCAATTCTCGAAGCCTTTATTCATAAAAGGTCCCAAAGAACATTCTAGGAATAAGTGAGAAACAACTGCTAGGAACCCATCAATGTGGTCTTTTGTCAAAAGCTAACACTACCAAATCTGCCCAACCAGAAGCATGGAAACACAAAGTTTAAAAGACTTTCTTGAAGAAAGAAAAATACCATATGCTATCACTCATATGTGGAATCTAAAAAAAGAAACAGGAAGACACTAATGAAATCATCTACAAAACAGAAATGGACTTGCAGACATAGTAAACAATCTAATGGTTACCGGGGGAAGCAGGGTGGGAAGGGATAAATTTGGGAGTTCGAGATTTGTAAATATTAACTACTGCATATAAAAATAGACTTAAAAAATCTTGTATATAGCACAGGGAACTATATTCAATATCTTGCAGTAAGCTTTAGTGAAAAAGAATATGAAAATGAATATATGTATGTGTACGTATGCCTGGGACATTATGCTGTACACCAGAAATTGACACATTGTAACTGACTATACTTTAATTTAAAAAAAACCAAAACACTTGAAATGGAAGCCTGAAAAACTTCACAGTGTTATCTCACAACAAGGCTACTTTAATATCTATGTTATGCTATATATTTTTCACCTCCCAGTCCTTATCACATTGGCATGTGAACACGTTTCTGACAATGAGACTTCCCAGAAGGACTGTGCGTCCATGTGAGGTTTTGACCTGCAGTGTCTAGCTCTGGACAAAAGCAGCTGGATTCCAGGATTGTCACAGCCTCTTCTGAAACAAAAGCAGCAACCTAAATCCTTCTTCTGCCTATTAAAAAGCTGCTCCTCTGACTTCAAATGAGTGTATATAATTGCAGCTTTCACCAAATGTATTGACATAAAATAAATTGACTGAAAGATGGAACAGGATGCTGCTTTTGCTGCAGGATTTAATGATTGAGATATACATTCTAACAGAAACAGCATCATTGTTCTGTTTCACTAAATGTTATCCACTCTTTCAACAGAATTAATATTTAAATCCAGGATATCTTCCAATTTTCAGAGACATCACAAAGGGAGAACTTAGCTGAACAGTTAATGTGTTTAGAAACTGGGGTTTAAAACCAGTCTCTGGAACATGTATAAGTCAGTTTTAGTTCTATACGTTAAATTCTATTATACCATTTCTCCATCTATAACTCACTCGCTTTCCTCTCCCATTTAAAAAGTACTCTATGCCAGGCTCTCTGCTTCCCTCTGAAGTTTCCCTTGAAAACACCAGCTTCAAAACTAGCTGGTTAGGAAGACCATCCATTTATTCATTCTACAAATGGGATACATAAAGGAAACAAAGAGACGTAAACCCTTGCATTCTTGGAATTTATACTGGGGGAAATGGATGGCAGACAGCCAATAAAAAATAAACATAATAAGTAAGTTAAATACGTGGCAGACTACATGGCAATAAGTGCTACAGAAAAAGTACAGCAGGATCAGCAGTGCTGGGAAGCAGGAAGTGGGTGGGCAGCTTGTGGTTGTAAACAGGGCACTCGGGTGGGCTTTGCTGAGACAGCAGTATGTAGGCAAAGGCTGGAAGCAGGTGCAAGTACAACCAGGTGGGCGTCTGGGGGAAGAGCATGGATGGCTGCAGCTGCCTCCGGTACAACTCGAAACAGGTGGCCAGTGCAAAGGTCCTCAAGCAGGAGGGGACTGTATAATGGGAGGAAAATCAAGGAATCCAGAGCGAGCAAGGGAAGGCTAATAGGGGACAATGTCAGAAAAGGTGGAAGTGGGATAAGGAGGGTCTCCTGGCATTTTCAGGATTTCGGCATTTACTCTGAGGGAGACCTAAGCCATTGGGGGGGTTTTAACAGAAGAATGTCACAACCCTTCTTATGTTTTAAGATTACTCTGATTGCTGAGTTGAGAATAGATCGGGGAGGACTAGTTTAGAGGCTACTGCAACAATCCAGGTAATGGGTGACTGTAGTTTATACGAGGGTAGAAGAAGAGGAGGTGGTAAGAAGTTCTCACTTGATCACTTTCTATAGGTCTACTTTGACTGAAGAGCCAACAGGATTTCCTGAGAGACTGAATGTGGGGTATGAAAAAAACGGCTGTTCTTTCCCAATGTCATTACACCGCATGCATGATGAGTTCTGCATTTTCCCCACCTTGAGCAGTTTCTTCCACTGGGTGCTGAACCTGTTTTTCTGTAATGCTGTATCCTTGCTGTTTCATCCAGCACAGACTTAAAAGGGAAATTAAAGGTTTAAGGGGCACAATGGTTTGACTATGGGAGGGGCCCACCTCCCTGAAAGGGGGTGATCATTGTTTGTTTGTTTTCCATTTGCTCTTTTTGAAAAAAAAATAAAAGCCCATGCTTAAACTGTCACAGAACAAACAGAGCCTCTACTTGGTTCACAATTGATGCAGCTGATCTAATTCACTTTTGACAATTCCATCACAGTTCTGACAACGACAGCTTTTATTTTTCTCCAAATTTCAAGATACTATATTTGGAGGTTGCTGGCAGAGACACGAGAGGAATCTTGGCATATGAACAACATAATTGCCAGAGGGAGCAGTACCAACCATGAGCTGGTCTTGCCAATTTTTGTCCCCAATCCAGCTTGCTGGGTAAGAATGATCTTACCTACCGAGTGTATGATTGCTTCTCAGTTGACTGAGCTGTTATACATACATCAGCGTATGTGATCCTCATGGAAAGCCTGTGGATTATGTGTTGTTGGCTGCGTGTATTGTCTCAGGGAAGGGTACTGATTTCCCCAGGTCATGTCACTGGTAAATGACAGGGCCGGGCTCAAAATTGGGTTTCAGAAATTAATTCTAGTCATATTTCTGCTATGTTGCAGTCAATGGATCTGGAAAGAGAAAGCAGACCATAAGAGAACACTGTTATTTCACAGTCTTGTTAAGGATGAGTTTCCAAGAACATAAGGTGGTGGTGTTCAACCAGTTTCTAGGAGCGCTAAGGCCTTGACCTTAGAGAAGAAGACTCAGCCAGGTTGAAACCCTGCTTATTCCACTTCCCTCCAGAGGAAAGCCTTCAGCCTCCACTGGCTCTAGCAGGAGTTAATTCCTCCCAGCAGCTATGCTTTGATTGTAGAGGACATTCATTCCCTGCCCCTAAATGGCTTTAGAGAGCCCTTATCTTAAATATGATTGCTGCTGTAGTTCATCTGCAAGGACTAAAGTTCTATGACGAATGAGAGGGCCTGTTTACGAAGTCGGCAGTGCTAACGAAGCTCCTTGAGAACTGTTAAGTCCTGTTAGTATAAATCTGGAAATAATTTGATACATGTCTCCTTTACAGGAACAAGAATAAAAAGTCACCATCTGCCTTCCCCCAAAATAATATTAATGGACTCAACACCATGGATTTCAATTGAGGCAGCTTCTAAAATTAGGGGAATAGAAGGCACAAAATTCCTTCCATCGGAAGTTTACTGATTTTCCAATTAACATCGAAAGTTTGCTCCTAAAATTTTTGCTTACTGGCTCAGAAATGAAGTACGGCAGTGGATGATAACGGACGTGATTTGCTGTATTCCATATATCATCCACAATGTCAAGGTGACTGACAATGAGCAACTCTTAGCTGTTTAAACACTCTTCAACTGAGGTAGCATCATTAGAAAAGGTAAAGATTGCACAGCATGAAATTCTTGCACATTTTTAATGATTCTAGCTTAAAACAAATATACAAAAAGTCTATTTCTAGGTGAATTTGATCCAAAACATAATAAAGAGAGGATATTTTCTTAAGGAGGACTCAGCGCTTTTTAAAAAAATAAAATTCAATTAAGTGTAATTTTTGAACTGATTCAAGGTTGCTAGCATTTTAACCTTCAGGCCATTTTAAGATGCTTATAATGAAAAAGTGAAAAGAATCTTCATTATCACACTAATATTTGTGTCCTTGGCAACACTGGTAAACACAGAAATCATTTACTAACTTAGCTACTTTTTGTATTGTCTATTGAATACACAGCTTCGGGGTACTAGGTCCATCTGTAACTCGAGAGATACTATTCAGCTTAACTCTTAATCACAACCTTGGCATTAAACACCTAGAATTTAGCAACTTGTAACAGGTATCCGTGTGCATCTCTTAGGTAAACACAGTTACAAAACAAACCTGGAAGCCATTACTCTAATTTCTGGAAAAGTTAAAAACTTATACAATGTTTGTTTGTACAGGGAATTTTTTATTGATATATTCTAAGCACTGAAAACAGTACCTGGTAAACAGTTGGGTTCTCAATAAATATTTACTGAGTGTTGGTTAAATGAATAGATGTTCTATTTCTCTCACCAATATTTGAATCATTTTAGCAAATGTGAGTGCTTACCGTATGCTAAGTAATATGCTAGGTCCTAGGAAAGATAGAATGAAGTAGAGGAACCAGAGATGAGCTCACAAACTTAAGTAGCTAGTGACCTAGTAGGGCAGGACAAAAGGAGGAGATAAAGAAGAAAGCCAGGTTCTGAATGTGTGATCATAGAAAAGAAAGCTACAGCCTGTCAGGGGAGGTCACACAAAACTTCAAAGAGGATAGGAAACTTGATCTCAAGTTTGTGAGAGAGACGCATTGAGGAATGAATGAAACCTCACGGAATCAATGATGAATCAGTTCCCTTTTTCCTTCCTTCCTTCCTTCCTCCCTTCCTTCCTTCCTTCCTTTCCTTCCCTTTTTTTTTCTTTCAAAAGTCAATTCTTATCACTCTTTAAGAAGTCAGACAGCATCTTACTGAAATTTTAATTGGGGTGCTTAGTTTTGTTAATTACTTGTTTCTTGGGTTAGGACATCAAATGCCCACTGTGTATTAAATGCCAAGCCCTGTCTGTGCCCCATGTCGGGCACTCATCGATGTAGGAGCACCACTCCTGGCTAGAGGGTCCTGCCCACCCCCTGGCCCCCCCACCCCCCTGCTGTGTGTCATCGGAGCACATCTTCCAGGTGGGAAGACCTCCCCTCCTGCAGGAAAACACTTTGAAGCTGAGACCTGATGAGTGAGAGTAGAGATAAACAGGGAAAAAAAAACAGGAGTGGGTGGCGAGGAGGAAAAGACCTTCCAGGAAGAGGAGGGAGCAAGTGTGAAGTCACCCATTCCCATAGGATCCGAAGACCAGTTTCTTGGGAGTCCTGAAAATGAACGGCTTCAGGAGCAAATGGAAAGCAGGTTTTCCTGTCACTCCTCCCCCACTTGGCCATCTCCGCCGCGCTGCACTGACAGGCCGCGGGGAACACGCTTTCACTTTTCCGGTATTCTCCTCCCACTGACCCGGAAGTTGCAAGCCACAGGTTTCTTGGAACTGCGAATATTGTTTGAACTCCAGCTAAAACTGGAGATGTGTTTTGAGTCACATTATGCAAGCATATTTATACCATCTGTTTATGACACTGACAGGTGGACACTATGATTCATTACACATAGAGCCTACTAAACATAGACGCTTGGAAAATCCTGAGCTCTGGAGAGTCGTGGATGAGCCAGTGTGCAGAAGGACAAGGTAGAATTTTTTATAGCTTGTCAAATAAAATCCTTACCTTGATGAAAATGTTTGGAGAATATTTCATAAAACAGATTAGGCAGATGAGGATCAAGATGAGGATGGAGGAAACAGTGACAAAATACATACTACTATGAGCAATTATGGAAGATTTTTCTTTTCCATGGTGTGTGTGTATATGCCATGTGCACATGTATTAATCAGAAAACATTTGGTAACTATGGGGTCAGAAACAAATCATTATCTGTGTCAAAAGAAAGCCAATTACTTCTTTTTCTTCAGTAATGTTCCTACCTGATTTGGACTTGATAGCTTTTTTTTTCTTCTTTTTTAAAAATAATCTACTTCTTAAACTTATTATTTTTTTTTAATTTTTTTAATGGAGGTACTGGGGATTGAACCCAGGACCTCGTGCATGCTAGGCATATGTTCCACCACTGAGCTATACCTACCTCTCTGGACTTCATAGCTTGTACTCCTTATCTTTATAAGCAGGTAATTCTTTATTTTCTTTTAAGTCATATTAGTATCCTTTGATCACAATACACACAGACCTAAATTTCAAGGCACAAAATATACCAGTCTTTTTGTTTTCAGAAACTATTTCCCTGTCCATAAATTAAGAATACTACCACCACAAACCAAGGCTGGTATCTCTCCAGCCATTCTCTGTTTCAGCTAAATGTGCAAACTTTTAACAGCTTCATAAATAACAATAACTTTTAAAGTAATTTCAATAAGCAAGTATCTCAAAGTCAAGCTGTCTGGTGGGGACCCTTCCCCTTGGGGTAGTAGAAACATCCAAAAGAGTCAAAGAAGAAAGAACTCACTGCTGTATTCAATTAGTTGAGAAACCATCAAAGTAAATAAGGTAATACCTTCAAGAACACACAGAAAGGGAGGCAGTGAAGTAGAACAGATTAAAAGAAAAAGAAGAAGTCTGTTTTAGCTACCAAGTAACCCCAGAGGTGAAGAATAATTTCTTCTTCAGGACAATTTTAGTAAAGGTCTCCTAGCAAGATGGCTCGGTGGAAACGACTTCTTTTCATCTCTGAGGAAAACTGATGAAGTTTGCAGGAAACACAGGCAGTTGAATTCCAAACAAAGTACGGTAGGTCAGTGGGAGCAACTTTAGAAATCTTTTGTCCTCTCCTAAAATACTAATGGCTTTGAAAAGTCCCAGTGGTTTTGAGGTAAGTCATTTACATTTTAAGAATAAGAGACACTCCAGAGGAAAATCTCCTTAACTCTGTGTCAACTCAAGAGGGTGTTCATGGAATTCTCAGCCTTCTCAAACATAGAGCTAATGACGCTCAACTTACAAAATTATTTTTTAGCCATAAATTGTGCAGTAACTGTTCGTTAAGTCCTACTATATGCCAGGATTTGTGTCAGGCTGAAGAAATACCCAGATACATGAGGTCTCTGATTTCAAGAGTGAGAATGAGAAAAATATCATTAGGTATTACACAGTTATTAATCTAAAATATTATATATTAATATAAAATTATAGGAGTATGACTATAGTATTGCAGGATCACCATAGAGACAACTCTATCTGGAAGAAGCAATAGAGAAAATTCCGAAACATAAATTTCAAGAGTTTCAATGAATATGCTGTAGGTGTTCCCCGAATCACTGCACATGCACCTGTGACAGACATGACTAATCCATCACTGCACTCATTCCCACAGAGCTGAGTTTCACCCTCAGAATCCTTCTCAACACGGCTGATCACCACCAATAAGTAAAAGCGGGTATGGACCCTACTTGCTAATCTGTCTCTTTACAAATGCAGGGAATTGTTTTAGTACAGTTTTGAGAGCAATTATCCACCCAAATTGTTCATTGTCAAAGGGTATCAGTTGGATAAATTATTTAAAGGTGAGGGGACCAAATATCAGATGATCCACATTCATGCCCTCGCTTTGTGACTCTGGCTAAAACTTAACATCAAAATTTCTTTCCTTGTCAGAAATGGGGAAATATTCTGTAAGTGTTAAACGTTAAATGTAAAAGTATTCACTATAACAGTACTTTGAAAACTGAAGTGTTAAGCCAACACAAGATCCAGGCTATCATGATAATGTTCTTCATGTTACTCATGGTATTGGTTCTGACTAATTTTTTCACAGTATTCTGGGAATTCTCCCATGGCATTACCCCTCCTTCCCACCTTGCAAAATCTAGGATAAGTATGTTCAAATGAAAATCAAAGGTATCCTTAAAGGGGAAAAGAAGTTTTAAAATGTGAAGGAGGGCAGAGATGGGAGAGTTCCTGTGTAGTAATGCAGCAGTTTAGGAGCAAAGGTTTGGAAGCCAGATTACGTGGGTGTGAATCTTGCATTGGCCACTAGCTGTGTGACCTTGGGCAAGTTATTTACTTGTTGTGGTTTCCATTTCTTCATCTGTAAAATGAGGTTAACAGAACCTGATTTATAATGATATTGTGAGGCTCGAAGGAAATAATGTGTGTAGAGCTCGTAACGGTGCCCTTAAAAAAGCTAGCACACAATAAATATGAGATGTGCTTTTATTCACTAAATAGAAATGTGTTGAGTGTCTGCTAAATGCCAAATCCTCAGCAGTGCGAAGCTGCCTCCTTCAACTCTCAGCAAAGCCCAGATTTGTTCAGTTTAAGATGAATGTTGCAATAGGATGACCCGAAGGATAGGCTCTGTTTCGTACCAAGAGAATTTTTTAGCTGTAAGGAAAAGGGCAAGACTGTTTACAAAATCAGTGATCTTAAAGAGAAAATGAACTATAAAAAAGAAGTCATCTTTTTCTTTCCTTCCTTCCTTCCTATAATATTTATCGAGAGTTTATTAAGCATTAGATTCTATGCTAGAAATCTCAAAATTTTGTATGATGGTGAATCCCTCAGAAATACTGGTAGCTTTGATATTGCCCATAAATCCAGTGATTCTTTAGAAGGCAGCTTAAATGATCCTGCAAAAGTACTAAATTGAGTCATTGCAACAAAGCATTAAATGTTAGCTTCCCAGATTCTGGGGTCTCCAAATTTGTTCTAATATTCTTTATCAGAAAAAAAACTTTTGAGGATTCACCTCCAATATAAGCACGATATTAATTTATAAATTATATAGAGGAGCCACTATAATAACAATAAGATACTATTTATTAAAAGACACTAACAAGGGAACATTTAAACAAGTGAGATAAAATAAATTAATGCTCTAGTATTTCTTTTGTACCTCAGTGGATTGCCCTGTGCACACTCCTGGGGTTCTCACAGCTTACGTAGAAGGCATCTCTTTTATGAGATTTACACAGGTAGAAGAAAAACATAAAACTACAAAATGAAGAAAAATGTTTCTTTTTTATAAGGCCATCATCTTGTGAGGTAATTGGCAACTTTTACCCTCTGCCATGCTAAGGAAGACTTTACTAGAGGTAAAATACACAACAAGAATTTCTCCAGAAATGCAACACATTTTCTTGAGATGCATTGCCTTTTAATTAATAGTTGCTAAACCCACTTATCAAACTCGGCAGCAAAGCACAGTGGTTAAGCTCAAAGTCTCTGCAGACCTACTTCCTGATTCAAATTCCAACTCTACCACTTCCTAGAAATGCATTTTTGGACATCTTACTCAGATGTTTTATGTCTCAAGTTTCTTCGTTTGTGAAAGGCGGAATGATGGTATGCTTATATCATAAGGTAACTATGAGGATTAGATAACTCCCTAGCACAAACTTTGTATCCTAGGGTTCATTTTTATTATTAACTTTAATAAAGACAGCATTAAAAAGCTAAGCTTTCTTTGCTTCATTTTTGAGTAAGTTGTTAAACTGCTTTACAACCATCAAAAGGTAAAGCAGTCTTCTTGAAGTGAATTTAATCCTTAATCCCCAGAAAAGCAGATCAAAGGTGATTTACCCAGCTTCCCAAAGGAATGGAGCAGGAAACAGAATCCAGATCTCCACGTGTGCTGTGCCCCATGAACCTGTGACTTCTCTAGGCTTCACTCTAGCTTCCCACAAAATCTATTCCTAAGGGGAGGGGATTTGCATAGGTGGTTCTGAGCCAGCGGTCCCTTCCTCCCTCCCTCATTTGTCTGTGTGTGTGTCATTTTATTGAAATGAATCTAAAAGGTGAATTTTATGGGTGAATGTTGGCAGAAGCATATATCAGGGTATGAAAAGGCACTGCCCTAAAGGAGGGAACTGGAATAGTGTATGTGTTTGCATTCAGCGATTCCAAGCTAGTGCTCAATGATTCTGCTAATTGGATGTACTAACTAAGGGTATCTCTTTTCGCTCTTGCTAATTTAGGAAGGAAGGAAGGAAGGAAGGAAGCAAGGAAGAAATTGGTATGAATACCTATTATGTGCCAGTTATTTGATTATGACAGATTGATGGGGGTGGGTATAATTATCCCTATTTTACACACAAGGCACTGAGTCTCAGAAGGTTGAAGTAACTTTCTCAAGATCATAAAGATATTAAGAGACATAGCCAGCATTCATTAACTAGGTATATCAGAGACTAGGTGATCTCTCACACATCTGTCTTATGCCTCCCATGAGAAACGCACCAGTGTTCATCATCATGTTCATCATGGAGTGACCAACCGCTCGCCCCAGCTGCTCTCTTAGGAATGTCTCCCTGAACAAATGCAAGCCCTTGGGCTCTCGTAGACCCAGAACTTGAGCACAAGCTGAATCTCAATGGCAAAAAAAATGCATGATTTTGATAATGATTCAGTCAAGTTAGCCCTTCCCCTACCCTATAGTATTTCATTTACTAAATTACTCATTTTCATGAGAATCACGAATGAAAAATAGTGATTCAGAGTAATATGGGAACTTGGAAGCTAAGAAGGGGAATGGCATTCTGGGACTTTCCAGCCTCCACAGTGAGTTCCCAGATTAGCTCTTTCCCATATGTCTTTCACTCACTGCTTGTAACTGAGTGGAGTTACATTTATTATAAAAATATCTTTTCAGACAGTTCCCAGTTTGAAAAATTATTGTGTTCTATAATTCACTGAGAATTCATTTATTTGGGTCTTGAACTGCATTTTTCCATAGGATTCCTGCTGTCAGTTTAGCTACCAAAAACTCTCTGACCTCTAATATAGCTGAAATTTACTTAGTACCACACCAGTAAAATGTAAATAATAGACTTAAATAAGAAGTATTTTTGTAATTACTAAAATTATTATAAATATGATTGTAATAATTGTAACTTTGTACCAGGCTCAGTATTTAACACAATCTCATGAAAATCTATGATGAAATCATATCCCATTTTTATAAATGAGAAAACTTCTCTAAGGCAGATTAAGTAAGTCACCTAAAGACGCATAGTTAGCCAATTGTCAGGATCTGAACTCAGATCTAGTGCATATTTGATGTTCTGCTTGGTCAGACTCTCCGAATATTGATGTAATAAAGCACTGGCATCAGAGACAGGAGATTCAATTCTGCTTCCAGCTCTGTTGAGAGCACACTTTGGGCAAGTCCTTTGACTTCCCTGGACTTAATTAATTCACTGTAAGTTGAACACTTTGGACAATTGGTCTTTAAATTCCAGGCCAACTAAGCCTCTCAGTGATACATTTCTCATCACCTCTAAAAGCAGCTCTCAGGGGAAGGATGTAGCTCAAGTGGAAAAGTGCATGCTTAGCATGCACAAGGTCCTGGGTTCAATTCCTAGTACCTCCTCAGAAAATAAATAAATAAGTCTAATCACCTAAAAGCAGTGCTCTTAGCCCTTTATTCCAAGGCTAAAATTTTTAGAAACTTCCTTTTTCCTAGTCAATCTAAATATATCTCGAATAATTTCCAAATATTTTTCTCCTTGAACCCTACACAGTAGCTCTATATGCCCTTCTCTATCCATCCATCCATCCATCCATCCATCCATCCATCCAATCAGTGACTATGTAATTTACTATCAGCATTAGGAAATCAAAAAAGGTTATAGTCAAATAGGTGGAAATGAAATATGACTATTAGAATGGATATTTACTTACTTAACACAGATACACTGGGATCCAAGAGGAACACAGAGGAATCCTTTATGTCTGCCTGGAATATATTAGTTATAGTATGGTAGTCTGTAGTGAAGCAGAAATAAAGACTGACATCTCAGGGGCTGAACACAGAATTTACTTTACACTCAAGTAAAGTTTAATGTGTTCTGGTGACAGTTCTAGGCAACTCTCTTCCAAGAGACAAACCAGGAACCAGGTTGCTTCTAACTTATAGCTTTGTCATCTTTGAGCCTTCACTTACAACTACATAGAAAGCAGAGAATGGAAAATCATGCATAAGGCTTTGTGGCTAGGGTTGTAAATCACTTTTACCACTTCTGCTCACATTTCTCTGGTGAGAACTCAGTCACGTGGTCCTAGCCACATGCAATGCTGACAGGGAAATGTACTCTTCCAGTATTTGCAGAAATCAAATTACTTGGTGACCAAATTGCATTCTGTTTCCTACAGGAACTCGGGGAGTTTATCTTGTAGAGCTGCAAATGAGTGAAGATTTTTTAAATGAGCAGGAGTTTTATAGGTGATAAATCTAGATGGAGGTGCTTAGGTTAGAAAAAAATCCTGACCAAAGATCCAATTACAGCCAAAGATCCAGAAAGAGCATGTCATGTCCAGAGGCTAGTATTCATTACATAAATATTTATTGGGTCCATATCATGTGTCAGTCCCATGCTAAGTGCGGTCATTATCTTGAGAATACTGTTCAAAGTAGACGTCTTAGCAAGAGTTCCCCCTGAAACAGTGCCTGAGGCAAATTCC
The DNA here is from genome assembly GCF_009834535.1 of Camelus ferus. NCBI lineage: Eukaryota > Metazoa > Chordata > Mammalia > Artiodactyla > Camelidae > Camelus > Camelus ferus. The sequence continues at coordinate 16,591,953 of NC_045720.1, forward strand.
TGAGAGACGATACTGTATTTATAAAGTGACACCTCAAAGCAAAAGTGATGGATAAGGAAAAGTGAAACAGAAAAGGAAGACAAGCCAGTTCAAAGTTGTGTTGTGTAACTGGCCACTGATACGAGCAAACTGTTGCTTGAGCCTGAAGGTTGGAGACTTATGAAATGTGTGTCATAACTGCTCTAAGAGGATTTGAAGTTGTGCACAAGAGATATCCAGTATCACCTTCTTCCAGGACCATCCACCTCTTACACTACTCAGGTCCACTTTGGCCTTCCATTAGTCCAGTGCATCACAAAGTCTCCTGAAAGGAGTACTCAGTTATTAAAAATAGACTAGTGGAACGAGCTCCAGTCCCTGCTGCGGTAGCTGGCCCTGAGGCACATAATTTAAATTCATTCTCTCATCCCTACACTATTTGTTATGGGCCGAATGTTTGTGTCCCCTCAAAATTTATACATTGAAACCCTAACCCCCAATGTGACTGTATTTGGAGTTAAGGCCTTTACAAATTAAGTTACAAGGTAGCTTCCTAATCCAGTAGCTCGCTCTCTCACCCTCCCCCCTCACCTGCACCAAGGAAAGGTCATGTGAGCACACAGTGAGAGGAGGCCACCTGCAGGCCAGGTGGGGAGCTCTCATCGGGAACCACAAGGGCCAACACCTTAGTCGTGGACTTCTCAGCTTCCAGAACTGTGAGAAATAAATTTCTGTTGTTTACATGACCCAGCCTATGGTATTTTGTATGGTGCCCCAAGAACACTAATACACTATCCATTTAATATTTTCCTCATCCTTAGCTTGCACTTTGGCTGGTCTGGGAGTCATTCCTAGTGGTCAAGGTTGCTTGCCTAGTGATGTGGCCTACAACTTCAATCCCGAGGGCTGCAGACTCATGTCCTTGCCAGGTCGTGGTTATTATACTTGCTCAGACATCATTTTCAGTGGGTACAGCACTCCAAGTAAATTCTCTGGTTAATAGATTCCAACTTTCCTTCTTAGTATAGCAGCAGCAACCCTAGCTCCTCATGGAAACCATGATAATTACCCACACTCATGCTGTAGTCATCCCCTTGCATGCTGATTCACCAGTGTGAAGAATCCAGAGTGACTAAATGGTAGTTCTAGGGGGGAGGGTACAGCTTGGTGGTAGAGTGTATGCTTAGAATGCACAAAGTCCTGGGCTCAATCCCCATATCTACATTAAAAAAAAACAATTAAAAAATAAACAAGCCTAGTTACCACCTCCCCCTCCAATCAATCATCAATCAATCATCAATCAATCAATCAATCAATGGTAGTCCTAGCTTCACATAGAATGGAACTCTTCCCTTTTTCCTTTGGAGGTAAACCTTTTAGGAAAATAGAACCTTAAGTCCAGCAGAGCTTGAGCACAAATATTTCAAATGGGTCTCAAATAATGATGATAAGAGTGCCTAATTTTATGTGAATCTCTTGCTTCCTGGATTCATGTGTTCTACCTATTGGGGACCCAGTGGCATCTCCTGAACATTGGTTCAATATATTTACTCTATTCTGAAGATGGTGCTGGAAGAGTAAGGGCAGTATTATTGAGCTGGCTCATTACTTGAGTTTTTAATAAGCATTTCCACTGTTCTGCTAGGTCAGGTGCTTCTGGATGACTAGGTATATAATAAGTCAAGTAGATCCCAAGTTCATGACGGTATTCCAAGCATTCTATAAGCCTTCGATTGCGGTGCTAGTTGTAGCACTGAAGGCAGAAAAGGCAAACCCATATCCTGACACATAATAATCCTACTAAGGATACATCATCTCCTCACTCCAAGGTAGCCACCAAGCAACTGGTTTCATCGAGGGAGGGTCCCGTTACAAGGGCTCAGCATTGGTCTCCAGTGTTTGAAGTTTGGGTAGTGAGCCACAGCAGTACCGAGATCAGCCTTGAAAAGAGGCATCCCATGCTATTTGATCCATGCATCTAGACTTTGTCTCTGCCCCATGGCCACTTAATTCACGAGCGCATTGTGCCAGCACTGGGCTTGCAGAAAGTGAGGCTGGCTGTCATCCTCTCCACTTATTGAGTGTTTCCTCGCTGGCTCACCCTTTCCTCATGGTTTATGTCTCTGACCATAGAACCATCCATGTGGATCTTCTGCAGACTTCCTTTTTGCCCTTCTTATCTTACTTGTTCCAAGTTCCTGACCAATAGGTAAGCCATTTTCTAATAGCCATCAGTCCATACACAACCATACCTCAAGCCACGTCTCTCTCCATAAAGAGTGAGCAAACGAAGTGTTTTACCCACAACTCTGCCCTTTGGGAGGATTTTTCTCACCAGTCTCATTTAGGAATACTGATGGCTATGTCTGTGGTGTGGTAGTAGTCCTTTTAAACTATTGTCAATATAATGAACCAACATCAAAATATTCATTAATGAGGCAGTAATCTCAATCTTTGTAGAGTTAATTTCTCACCCTCTGGCTCTGGACCAAATATAGAAATGTTTAAACAGAAGGATATTTATATTTCTGACTACTTCATGCTTACAAAGTCCAGATACACAGAAATATCCAATATAGTATGAAATGGAGAGGAATCTTTATGACCAAAAGCCCATGTCAATCAACCATGTAACACAACTTTCCTTCTATCTGTTCCTCATAACAATCCACCACATGTGATAGCCTTAATAATTATGCTGCTACTGCATGCCAAAGGTTACCACCAGCCACTTCCTACAAGTATTAAGAATTTTGGGGGGTGGAATATAGCTCAGTGGTAGACTGAATGCTTAGCATGCATGAGGACCTGGGTTCAATCCCCAGTACATCCATTAAAAGGAGTTTTAGTTCTAGTTCTTTCTGATCTATGAGTAATCCAGCTTTAAAATCCCATCTCAGAGGTCTGTTTTCTATAAACACTTCCAGTAACTACAGTTTTTCATATTTCTTTGAAAACAGAACTTCAGTCAAAGGCTTACATAAAGGTAATTTATTTGGGGCCTAATATCATAGATCAAAAATGAAAAGAGCAAAAAGGAAGAGAAAACATATAAATATGAATTGTTGGGTGGCCATTGGTGCATGTGACAGGTACTCAAATCTTCATGTAGAGATTTATAAAACATGACTCTGAACCATTGGCCCAGGCTTCTATCGCCCACATATCAAGGTGGCTCCATGTGTGTAAACATCCTCCACTACTGAGCTACTCAAGTGGGATAGTAAGAGGCTTCCTCAGAGAGCCCATGCTCTAGGGAAGGAAGATATGCCCTAGACAAGGAAGAACTATGTGGCTTGAGGGCAAAGTGACGCATTTTGAAGTGCACCTGAGTGAAGCTAGTCAAGTTCTATATAGAACTAGTCATGATAACATGGCCATGACTGAAATATGAGATGAGGGTTGAGGAAGACTTGACGCGGTTCACAAGAAGTATCTGATGCAGTATAATGTGAAAAGGATTGAGCAAAATTAGGCTTGACACTTAGAGACCAAGGAAATTTCTGTGTGATGAAAGTTATTTCAGGTTTCATTCGTTAGCAGATAAAAATGAAGGATTTTGAGCATGAAAAAAATACGCTCACACCTGCATGTTAGAACCATAAAGATAAGTTCGTAACCAATCTGAAAGGTGCTGGAACTAGTGACATAAAAACCAAGAAATAAGACTATTTGCTGTAGAGAGATGAGAGATGATAGTTAAAATCCAGGAATGTCCACTTGAAAGCTGTTTTGAAGGAAGAGTCAATGGGCTGGGTTTGTGCTGAACAAGAGGTGTGTAGGAAAGGGGAATCCAGGATTCCTCCCTGGTGAGCAACTGGGGACTTAATGGTGCCACGCACAAGTTAGAAACAGAGTAGGAAAAAGCTGGCTGGTGTGGGTGAAGCACTGGATTTACAGGGTTCACTGTGGATATGTGGAGTTTGAAGTATGGGTTGGAAATTTGGATGTCTACTCAGCCATAAAAAAGAATAAAATAATGCCATTTGCAGCAACATGGATGGACCTGGAGCTTACATTCTAAGTGAAGTAAGCCAGAAAGAGAAAAAAAAAATACCACATGATATCACTTATATGTGGAATCTAAAAAAATGATACAAATGAACGTATTTATAAAACAGAAACAGACTCACAGACAGGAAACAAACTTACGGTTACCGAGAAGAAAGGGGAAGGAGGGATAAATTGAGAGCTTGAGATTTGCGGATACTAAATACTATACCTAAAATAGATAAACAACGAGGTCCTACTGTAGAGCACAGGGAACTATATTCAATACGTTGTAGTAATCTATAATGAAAGTGAACATGAACACGAACATATGTATGCATATGTATGACTGAAACACCATGCTGTGCACTGGAAACTGACACAACATTGTAAACTGACTATACTTCAATTAAAAAAAAGATAATTGGGAAGATCAGCGTGGAGTTCAAAAGTGAGACCGGGGCTGGGTAGAGTGGGAATGAACAGCATACAGGTGATATACATAGAGAAAAAATCAGCCTCAGAAAGACTGCTACTCATTCATGGCATTCCCTCAAGGGTAATTCTCAGCAGCTGTAAAGGGAAAAGGAGAAGATGGAAACCGAAGCAGCTTTAGTCTGTGATGCAAGAACAGGTGCAATGAGATTCCTGGGATCATTGTAGTTGCTGGTTTTCTTGATCCTACAGTTGGAGTAGCTGGAACAGATGGTGGGCATCGTTGCTGAACCAGGACCTCATTTGGAAGAAACTACATCCTAGGGGTTAAAACAGTTCTCCACACTCAGTTCTCCTGTAAATAACAACCATAGCTAACCACCTTTGAGTGCTTAATATATCAGCTATCATTTCAGTCTAGAACTTCCCTAAAAGTATGCTGCTTGCTGTGGATGGGTTACAGTTTGGTTGCACATACATGTTATGGTTTGCTCAGTAAAATTCCAGTTTCTGCCTAGTGTACCAATTCCAGTGTTATTAATTGTGCCCACTTTCACTCTCAGAAGTATCCATAGCTACATGATAAATTATATGGTCCTCCTAGTTACAGATATGCTAAGATATTAATCCCTTCAACGAGGCTGGACAGCTAACCATACTCAGGAAACCCCAAGTTCGTATCCTCTGGCCTCATCTGTTTGTTTTAGTGTGCTAGGCAACATTACAATTTTTTATGCGTGCCAAGATGTGAAAAAAGGTAGAGAATCTGGGCAACTTGCTTGGTATTATTACCCCAGTTTCAGAGACAAGGATATGGGTTAAGTGTCACAACCAAGATCAAACAGGAAGAGAGAAGATAAAAATCTAGATCTCTCTAAATGATTCCACATTGTTTTTCAAGCATCCTCCTATAAAAAAAGGACATGTACTTAACTTATTCTATACTCAGGGATGGCAATAACAGACTCATTCTGTTTATGCTGAAATCATTTTGTGACAATAATATCAGAAAGTATTCACCTTTAAAAACTCTGTCAAAAAGAAAAATTCTCCTTACTTTTTGGAAACAACTGTGCCATTTGGGGCCCAGCCAAGTATTTCTGAGGAGCCTTAAAACCAGTGAAGTAGAACCTGATATAGAGTTTAATTTATTCTGCACACTATTTCCATTTATATGGTTCTTGACATTGAATCTTCAAGTCACATTGAAACACAGCTTTCTTATCAAGCACACTTTTAAAATCATCTGACTTAGAAGATTTACAAAAAGTAGCTGAAAAACACAATCTGGTAAAGACTTAGACTTCTCTGTCTTGTACCCGGACACACAAAGAGCTTCCCCTCCATATTTACTTATCCATTTCAGTCCCTAAAACTAGTTATGATATTCAGCCAGGATATTTCTCTTTACAAAGTGTAAATTCAACTGGAAATAAGTCCATGAAAAGAAAGTGAAATCAAATACGATTAGGTAAAGAGCTTTCTTACCCTAACTTGTCCAAGGCTACTCAGTTACTAAGTGGAAGAGTAAGGAATTAAAGTCAGGTTTAGAGGATTTCAAAAGCCCAGGGCTTTGAAATGATGTTCACAGCTGTCTTCAGTGATTTATGTCACTCATCTGGATTCCTGTCCTCATGAGACTTAATTCCTCAGAGTTGATTCAAATCCCTTTCTTTGAATTCCCTCTCCAACTACAACTTCGTACTGTTGTCTATTGTAATCAAATATTTTCTTCAATATCCTTAGTTTGCAGATCCTCAGTCTCCTCACTGTCTTTACTCTAAGTCCATTCATCTATTTCTGGCTTTACTTTCCTAAACTAGTCAGGTAGTACCTTTTAGACAACTATTTCAACAAAGCTTTCCCGAATACTGTTTAATTCTATTGTTTTCTACCTAACCTGGGTAAACTCCACCCACCTTTTTAATGCAATTCCTTTGTGAAGCAATGGGATTAACCAGGGAGAGACTTGAAGGCATCTGGTCATAGGAATAGAACATTCAAGCATTGTAAATAAAATGCCATCACCCAGAAAATTTTGTCTACATGATCCTATTTATTCTAGTCCATTAAGTCATTTGTCAAATGTATTTAACTCATGAACATCAGCCCCTGCCCATGGTTGTTCAATTCCTTTTGCATACAGATAATATTTAGTATCTTAATGGAAGAGTAATTTGTTTATTCACAGAATTTAAAATTTAAAAACTTTCTCCTAGTAATATGAAACATATTTTTAATAACCAAATGATTTTAGATATTTCACTAGGAAATAATCAAAATAAATTGTATTATTGTGATATAACTGTTTCGAGAAATAGCAGGCTAATGATGTTTTACTAATGTATTTTAAAGATTTTTTTCCCATTAATGAAATTTATCTACTTAGATAACATATACTTAATAAAAAGTACTAAAATTTTATATATACTCTAAAAAGTATACACATGCACATTCATAGAATCACATCAAATATATAATTGAGTACTGGTATTTATGAATTGGGTTTGCAAGAAGAGCAGGGTCCTCCTCACCATCACAATGATGTGCAGGCCATGACTCGTCCACTCTTTTGTTAACGCCTTGTATCCTGTGTGAACTCACCTATGAGAATTTCCCGTGAACGCCTTGTGGTCTCTATCACTCCCCCTGCGTTGGTGGTTGACTTTATTGGCAGACCCACTGTTTTCCTCTCCACCACATTTCCTGTAGTCATTCTGAATGGACTCGCCATTTTCATCTATCACCTTGGTCTCTGCTCCATCTCAACTACTCACTCATATGAACACCCATTCTGCCTAATGACTGGGCCATTTTGGAAATGCCCTATTATTCCAGTTCACTTACCCTTAATGTACCCAATTAAGCAATTCCATCATCTCATCCAGAGCGCCGTTACTTTCCCCTATCACTTCTTTTTAAAACATCCATCACCCTCTTCTTCATTGCGCTCCTTTTCCTGCATAGACCCCGTGGTTCAGAAGTGCAGTCATTTCCTTGCAAACACTCTTAACTCTCTTTCTCCCTCCTCCTCTCTCACTCTGCCATTTTTGCCTGGTGAAACTCAAGCCTGTGAAACTCAGCTATTCACTTGCTGTATGCTTGCACCTAAGAGGCTACAGGATGCTGGAAGAAAGCACACAAGTATGCTGATGGGCTGTATTTCAAATTTACGGCCACAAGTCTTAAATTAGCACACTGCAATGCCTGATAATCTTACCACACTTCACTAGGAAACTTACTTCCCCATTCTCCACTCTGCCACCCTTTTCAGATAGCCACCATTTCCTCCTGTCTCATTCTCAGCTGAAAATATCTCAGGATAATTCCCCCCAAAATAATCAGAATAAAAACTTCATCTTCTTCTCTCTGATGCCAGCACTTCCTTCCATTTGCCTCTGAACATGCTGCCCTTCTTCCTCTTTAAAGGAAAAGGCACCCTGCTCTCCTGTAAGGCCATCCTCTCCATTGGTGCTCAGGAGACCAGCACTATTTCCTTTCTTCACTGCAACATCATTTTCTTCCTCACCACAGGATCATTCCTATTTGCCCACAAATATGCCTTAATATCCATCTTTTTCAAAGACCCCATAATTCCTTCCACTTATCATTTCAATATCTGCTCTTTTTTTTTTTTTTGCTTTAAAGAATACTTTAAAGAACTCTCTGTACTCTTTGCTTCTACTTCCTCACATTCTATTCTTTCCTAACTTGATGCAATTGAAGCATCATTAACTGAAATTATCTTTATTAGGGTCACCAACATCTTATGTCTTCCCAAAGTCAAGCGCAAATGTTCTGTTCTCACTTCACTCAACATCTCAGTAGGATTCAACAAATCTGACCACTCCAGTCTCTTGATTTCATTTTCTAGGTTTTGAGAACATATTTAAGTACAGTTTTTTTCTCCCTTGTTGAGGGACATTCTTCCTCAGTTTCCTTTGCTGGCTCCTTCTTTTTCAGACCTCTAACTGTTAGAAATTCATAGGGCTCTGTCCTCCGCCTTTGTCTGTTCTTTAGCAATACACATCCTGAGGCGATTTTAACCATTCCTATGGCTTCAAATGCCATCTAAACACCAATCTTCCTCATTCTGAGTGCTTCAATTAATCTTGCTGAATAAATAAATGAATGGCAAAAGTGCAACCATTTTGATAGACTTGTATGTACCTTGTATATATTTTACTGTGTAATCTTGGGAAAATTACTTAATGCATTTATGACTCAATCAATAACCTTACTTAATGTCTGAAATTCTTATGAAAATTAAATAATAATGTACCCAAAGCACTTAGCATAGTGCCAGGCGAACAGGAAGCACTCAATAAATGCGAACACAACAATAAATATTAGTTATATTACGGATGGGCCATTATTTGCAAAAACACAATTAAGTCAAGCAAATCCAAGTTCCTGAATTTTCATCCCAAGATCATATGCACAAGATTATAAAAAAAATCACTTGGCATTTCAGGAACTTCTATTCATGAAGCTTTCTCAGCACAGTATTTGAATAATTCATCTTTATTTGGGCAAGGTGATGGTTCCATGGCTCCACCACACGTGTCCAAAAGCAATCCATTCCCTTTATTTCATGTAAGAATGGGGCCAATTGAAAAGAACCTCAGGGTAGGTGATATTTATTAAATATATATGTGGAGTTTGTCTATCCACGCTAGATGTAACTGAAATGTTTACTCTCTTTGGGGAATATGAGTAAAAGACAAACAGATTCATTCCGTCTAAATTCATACTATTTTATAAAGACACAAATAACTTTTTATATATGATGTCTCATGTTATCTTTAAATCAACCTTGTGAGGTAGCAGGAAGAATACAATTTTTTTTATTTTATAGTTGAAAATACTGACATTAATTGACTCATCCAAGGCCACCTGGTTTATAGTTGGTCAGTTCATACCTGGAATGCAGTTCTTGACTGCCAGTCTACTGAACACTCCAGTACTAGCCCTCCAGGCTGCTGCCTTAGTAGAATTTATGCTGAACTGATTTTCTTGTATGAAATGAAGCCCATTATTTCTCACTTGTTAACACTAACGCCTGTCTTTCACTGCCATCTGAAAGGTTTCCTTCACATCCCTCGATTGAGAAGCTGCACCCATGTGTGCTTTAGTCTACTGTATATAACTTTACGAACCATGAAACGTGGCCCATTAACAGCCGAGAGTTTCCATGAGGCAGAAGATACCCAAACATTCACCAGTTATAAAGCACGACCGATGCAGGAGAAAGGGCGAGGGCAAAGGCCAGCCTACAAAGCAAGTTCTTTATAAGGTAGGCTCAGAATTACACAAGGCTGGGTCCTCATCACCTCACTATGTCATCTGAAGCGTAACTACTTTGAATCTGTTTTCTCTTCTAAAAACAGGGACCCTACTATCTAATTCACAGCATCGTCACGAGGATTAAAGTGCCTACACATTACTGGTACTTAGTGAGGATCTGTTCCCATTGCAATCGCCCCAATAACTAGAATAAATAGTTCATTTTGGTTAAAGGTGTCGCTCTGCAGAAAGGGGAGAGAGACCAGTTCCGATGGGGCATTTCATTAAAAAGTGCACTACAGAGTAATCAAAATCAGATGTGTACTCTGGTTTTGTTCTTTATTTTGAATGCATTCATCTTGTTTTAGAAAAGTAATTGTAAATTTCAATGCAGGGAAAACTGTATGGAAGGTATTAGAATGTTTGTATTCCTCAGCTCTCCAAAAGCGTCTTTCTAAAAGTAAATGCTTAATAAATAATTTGGGTTTGAAGAAGGAATTTCCTCTTAGACAGATATTGCTTTGGTTTCTTCAAGGGGATTTTTGCCAATAAACGAACATAATCTCATATATCACATGCAGAGACTCCTTTAAGAATCTGCCTCTTTTTTCCTTTAAAAAATGTCATCATTTACTCATCCGCATCATGGGTTTTCTCCTTCAAATAGCCCCTACGTTATTAGAAAGGACAGAAGAGAAAGGACTAAGAAATGAGCTGTATTAACTTTTAGAATCTAGAAATCTGCTTAAGATGCATCTCCATAATTACAGTTTACACAGATATCCTGGACCTAAAAAAGGCTGAGTGTTTCTTATTCTCTTATATGTGATCACATGAGAGGAGAAGATGGCTGAAATACTTACACGAGTATCCTATTGTGAGGCTCAAACTGATAAAAGAGTCAACAACCTTTATCGGCAAAAGAGAATTTTCACATTCATATCATCAATGGAAAACTTCTTAAATAATTTCAAAGTTCTAACTCTTAAGATGTAAAAGTTATAACTTTTAGCATTTATAAATTACTTTTTAGTCTTAAAAGACATTTTCGATTTACCTCATTTAATAAACAACCCAGCCACAGGGTGTCATCTTTCCTCCCATTTAGCAGATGGCTAGAAACTGAATCACAGATTTAAGTAATCTGTCTAGAATACACTTCAAATAAATGGAATGAATAAATAGAACTTGAGCCTGGGTCTCTTGACCCCACATTAGAAATCCTTTTCACTATCTACTCCATTTTAGACTTACAACACCTTGATTTGAGGCTCACATTAGTTACTTATGGGCAGTCAACTTTGGGTAAATCAACTAACTTCTCTAAAGCTCAGGTAGCTTTAAATTTTTTTTTTAAATTTTACTTTTTTGTTAATATTGTACAATTTTATTTGTTAATTTTACCTCAATATAGGGATAGTGGGAGACTGTCCCGTTGTGGCGCCTTCTTTATGTCTTTAGTTGTAAAAGATCTTTTCTGATAGGTTCCATCTTTTTGAGGGATGGCTGGTCTACAGATAGCTGTGATTTTTGGGGTGCTTGTGATAGGAGGTGAGCTCAGGGTCTTTCTACTTCACGCCACCTTGCTGATGCAGAAAAAAAAACTCACTTTTTTTTTAATGGGGAAAGTGACATTTAGTTTTCTTTCAAGGCTTTAGAAAGGGCAAAGGCTATAATGAATTTGAAGATACTCGGTACCAGATTTTAATTTTCCTATTCCTGAAGTCAAACGTTTGACAGTCAAGAAACTGATGACTGTCCAGCAAAATGGAAAGAGCATGACCCCTGGTGACCTCAGATCTAAATGTAGGTCTAAATCCTTCTTAACACTTCCTAGCTCTGCACTTACCCAAGTTCCTTATTTTCTGAGGCTCGGTTTCCTCACCTGTAAAACTGGCACATACAATAAATGCTGCTGCGTGATCCATCCCTGATTTACTCTTTTTTTTTTTTAAAACTGAAATAGCTTTAATATATTCTGGATATTCATTTAAAAAGATACTAAATAGCTGCTCAGCAAAGGCTTACTTGCCTTCTTTAGTGGAACCAAATTTCATCTTTTAATTGCAAATTCCATCTTCTCATTATAGACAAGTCTATAAAATTGAATTAAAATAGAATAATGTATATCTTTCTCAGTTAAAAAACAAAATGCAACAAAAATCTATCCTGAAATCCAAGCAGATGATAGAAAGACCTGAGAGAGAAAAGAAAAGATCTGTATGAAAATGAAACCATTGCCCAGCTGTAAAAGCATGAGGAGAAACACACATGCTGGGTGAGGGGCTGAGATCGTCTCCTTGCACAAAACAGCAGAAAGCCAACGAAGGAAGGCATGATGGCTTGGACACATTAGCCACAGAAATGACTCAGGTGCAGTGAAAGATCTCAGAGCAGCTTGCTAATGTGAATTAGCTTCTCCCAAAGGCCCTATTAAGAAAGTCACCTATGGCCAAGTTTGAGCATTAAAATATCCATTTGCTTTCCTGGGTTTTGAATCATTTGATTCTCAAATTCCTTCTTGCAAAAGCAGCACAAGGCAAAATGAAAATTCTGTAGATACAGAGGCAGTCAAGACTCACACCTTGCCATCACTCTCCTAAACTACTTTTGCGGGGGAACGGGACATACCTGACTCATGAAATCTGCCGAGACTCTGGCAGAAAACAGATTGCTTCATGCATCAGCAGCCCAGAGCTATTTTGGGTCTGCCACTTACCAGCAATGTGTGCTTGTGTGGGTCACTTAACCTTTCTGGGCTTCTGTTTCCTTATCTGTAAATCGACGAAGCTGGGCTGAATATTGAGTATCTGCCAGACCCTTCCTGTCCCAATGTTTTCTGATACAACCTATGAACCAATAATAAGGATTCCCAAACTAGAACAAATTCAGTGTTGCCTCCAATTCAGAATGCACTGACGCGATGTTACTAGATTTAGCATATCTGTGGAGAGGGGGTAAAAAAACCCAGTTTACCGGCAGCCTGGGTGAGTCAAAAGGCCAAGCAAGCTATTTTTGGTAAAGACCACTAAACCGGCTCGGGCATTTATATGCATTTTCTCAACAACAGGACGAGGGCATCCTGCCCAAATTCCAGGGGAAGACCTCCCGAGCCTTTGCTGCCGTCCAGTAAGGAGACAAGGCACTTTGCTGAACAAGGACGACACACCGGAGGCTGGTTTTGTCATGCTCCGCAGTCTGCAAGTTGGTGAGGTTGTCAAGTGACCCATTCACCAGGTGGGACTCGCAGCTGCAGCAGGGAGTAAAGGAGCATTTTTGGACTTTTTTTTTCCCTGTTGCCTACATTGAATTGAATTAATAAGTCATTACCTTGTAAAGATGCCTGCAGCCAGTGCTGTAAGATACAATGACCATCGTGTATTGAAACTGGAAGACAACTTTGCAAGCAAAAGTCAGACACGTGGTTTTTCTAGTATATGTAGATAATTATGGTAAAGAATATGTTTTCCTTTTATCCCCAACATTGCTGTCATATCCAAACTTTTGAAATTTTAGGGAGAGCAGCTCTCCTAAAAGAGCTAACTCTGGGACGTAACGTACAACGTGATGACTCTAGTTCACATGGCTGGATGGTATGTTGGAAAGCTGCTAAGAGAATCAGTCCTAAAAGTTCTTGTCCCAAAGAAAAAAACTTTTTTTGTGTGTGTGGATCTATATGAGCTGATGGGTGATAAAATTTATAGTGGCAATCATTTCACAGTATAAGTACGTCAAGCCATTGTGCTGTATACCTTAAACTTGTACAGACCTGTCTGTCAGTGACATCTCAGGAAAACTCAAAGGAAGAAAATTAATTAAAATGAATTATTTCAGGAAAAAGAGACAGCGCAAACTCTAACAGCTAGTACCTTAAATGAGGCATCAAAATGTGACATTTAGAGGCAAGGACATGAAAGTCAAAGGTGCTGAGATGTGAATCCCAGCTCTGCCTCCTTTACTCACTCTGCCACCTTGGGCAAGCAATAGCCTCTGGAACTCAGTCTCCCTGTCTGTATAGTGGTGACATAATGGCACCTAATACAAATAAACATGGGACACACTCAGCATAGAGGCTAACACATAATAAGCACTAAGGCAACATTATCAGTATTATTAATCTATCACTAAAGTGAACTTCTGAATTATGCTTTGTATAATTGTACACTTTGTACCTTTTGTATTAGGTCACTTGACAACTTTACCCCAAAGCACAGAAATTCACCTATTTTTATCCTTTCTCTGTTTTGCCTCTTGGGATCCAGTTTTGTAAATTAACAATCATTTTGCCACTTTATTAGGTAAAAAGTTAACCAGATTTACCCTCACCTCTACTAAATAAGAACTTCTGAAGATATAAGGGCTGGATCAAGACATCGTCCAACCACAAGGGGACTGAGAGAAATGGAGGTAACACTGGGAAAACAGATGGGAGAAATGGAGGAAGAGAAGTCAGGCCGGTATAGCACCATTTATACGACAGCATCATTTAGACTCTTGATCAAGGAAGTCCTGAAACCTTATTCTTGAAATGCCCAGTTCTGTAAGCTAAGAAATTCTCTGTTTTGATTGAGCTAGATTGAGATACATCTTACATCGTCTGCAAAAAACAAGTCCTAACTATTAGACGTGTGTTAAAAATGCAGTTCCTTTGACTTGGTGAATTAATCTTCAGTAGTGGAACTGAGGAATTCGGAATCTTTAACCAGAGCCCCAAGTAATTCTCCTGCAAAACCAGTGTTCGAGACTGAACGATGTATTTCTCAAATTCATACGTTGAAATCCTCATACTCTGTACTTCAGAATGTGACTGTATGTGGAGATGGCGTCTTTAAAGAGGTATTTAAGGTTAAATGAAATCATTAGGGTGGGCCCTGATCCAGCATGACTGGTGTCCTTATGAAAGGAGGGGATGAGGACACAGACACACACGTGAAGACACGGGGAGAAGACGGCCATCTACAAGCCAAAGACAGAAGAAATCAATTTCTGTCTGGAACTGGACGAAATAAATTCCTGTCGTTGAAGCCACCTAGTGGGTGGTACTTTGTCACGGCAGTCCAAGGAAACGAATATCATCAGTTTGGGGAAGCATCACTGCTGGGACTCCTCATCCTATGCTAACATCTATTTTGCAGCCTTCCAGACAAGCAATCCTGCAGCCTTTGAATTTCCCTGTGGAGGGAATCCACAGAATTCCAACATTACCCAACCCATCTTGGAACTGGTCTCTCTGTGAGAAAATCTTCCTCACTTTACGCTGAAATGCACATTCTCACAATAATTAAGGTTCATAAAGATACACTAGGACATGCTAAGATACTAAAGCAGTTTCAGAGTAATCAAAGAAAACCTTTCACTTGCTGAATGTTTCACACTATGTCTACTATTTACAGTATAATGTTTGACATGATATTCTAGCTGTAAATTAATTTAGGACACTTGACGGATATTATTTGATTATAGCTAGCACTCTCAATTTCCTGATCATTCTGGATAAAGTGTAGTTTATCATAGTTTCTAAAATAAAAATATTCTGTGTGAAGTTCTCCTCTGCAAGGGATTTTGAACTTTTGAAGTGCAATCAACAAATGGTGATTAAAATCTCAATCGGTTTGGCTTTTCAGTCCCTTTTGAGTCCAGATCCTTTAGCTTGAGAGGAAATGCTCGTTGAATTCAGATTTCTATCAGCACATCACAGGCTGCCTGTTCCTATAAACTTACAGGCAACACTCTTGTCAGGAAGTAATATTTTTTACTGTTTTATTTAAAATAGTCCTACCAATTGTTTTACTGAAACAATGATCATTTTGGACAGGTACTTTTCAGCAAAGTTGTTTAAACTGCTTCCATTGCCTGTATAATTGACCTCCAAAGCTTTCCCATTTAGAGAGGATATTTCTCATTTTAAAGTAGATACTGACAGTCAGACTAATGTTTAATAAAGGTCATTTTACTTCAGCTGACTCTATCGAAACATAGTAATACTGATAATAATAATACTAATTATAATAACTAATGTTTATTTACTGCTTACTGTGATTCTAGTACAGGGCTTTAAATGTGTTGCCTTATTTAATACAATTATCCATTGGCATAGGTTATAGGTACTATTTGCATTTTACAGATGAAACTCAGGGAATTTAGTAACTCAAAATCACACATTTCGGTAAGCAGCAGAACCAAGTTTCCTACCAAGTTTGACTTGGCCTTAAGATCCTGCTCTCATTCACTGTGTGTATTCCACAAGGAGAATGCACAGTCTGAGGAAAGACAAATTCATCCTCTGGCAACATCTGTAAAACAGGGATATTAACACCTGCCTCTTGAGATTATTGTAAAAATTAAGTATAAATGTAACTTATCTCAATATCTGGCCACAGTTCTTGGCAGGCATTTCTTAAGTGCTTTATAAGTGTTGATACAGCCTGACTTAACAAATTACAACCAAGCTTTGAAAAACTGCCACTTGTTTGTTAACTTTTGGTATTGAATCAAAAAAGAATATAGACAGTTATTGTAAAAAGCTGTTAAAATTCTCCTCCCATTTTGAACTACATGTCAATGTGAGGCCACATTGTCTTCATATACTTCAAACAAAACACATTGAAACAGATAAACTGTAAAAGCAGATGTAAGATTGGTCTTATACTGAGCCGAACATTAAGATATTTATAAAAGAGTCAAATAATATCTCTTCTCATTTATCTTGTTTTGAAAAATATAAACTTTTTGAAATAAAAAAATCAATTTCCTCTTTTTCAGTTTTTGCCATGTATTTCCAGGGCACTGATCTGGGACACACAGGGAAACGTACAGGTAGAAGGTACAGTTACTCCTGCTTTCCCAGAGTTGATATCTAAGTGTAAAGGCAAAAGACTGTGATATGAAAAAGTTACAAAATCATCTATTTTAATGAAACCTTAGAGCAGGGGTTTTGCAGCCAGACTCCACTGGATTTACATTCTGTGTTCACCATTTCCATCCACCATTTGTAAAATCTTGGGCCAGTTACTTTCCCTCTCAAGGTCTCAGCATTCTTGTCCATAGAGTGAGGATTTACCTCATGGGGTTGACATGAGGATTTTAACAGCTACTCTTTGTTGGTGTTAATTTGTATCAGGGAGGGTGGTGAGAAATCTGCTTATTGTATCTCATTCAATCCTTACATTCAATCCTAATGAAATGTATACTAGTTTACTAGTCTCAAGTTGAGGTAATCAAGACACAGGGAAGTAAGAGAATGTCATTCTAAGTGAAGTAAGCCAGAAAGAAAAAGAAAAACACCATATGAGATCGCTCATATGTGGAATCAAAAAAAAAAAAAAAAAAGAACATAAATATAAAACAGAAACAGACTCTTAGACATAGAATACAAACTTGTGGTTGCCAAGGGGGTGGGGGGGGGGAAGGGACAGA
Organism: Camelus ferus; assembly: GCF_009834535.1. Classification (NCBI taxonomy): domain Eukaryota; kingdom Metazoa; phylum Chordata; class Mammalia; order Artiodactyla; family Camelidae; genus Camelus; species Camelus ferus. Next base: position 16,609,059 of record NC_045720.1, read on the forward strand.
CTGGGATTTCAAAATTTGTAGATACTGACAGGCATATGCAGAATAGATAAACAAGATTATACTGTATAGCACAGGGAAATATATACAGGATCCTGTGGTAGCTCACAGTGAATAAAAATGTAACAATGAATATATGTGTGTTTATGTATAACTGAAAAATTGTGCTCTACACTGGAATTTGACACAACATTGTAAAATGACTATAACTCAATAAAAAAATGTTAAAAAAAAAAAGACACAGGGAGGTAAATGTTCAATGAATGGCATCTGGATAGTAAGTGCAACTGCCGGTACGTTATCCCAGGTAGCGTGGCTGTACACCCCAATCTCTTAACATACTATACAACACTGACTTTCAGATTATAAATGAAATATGTGAAGTTCCAGAAATATCTAAAATGCTAAAAAATAGATTGTTTACTATATTAATGTGTAAAAATAAAAACAAACTAATTAAACAATTCTTCCTTAGACTGAAAGAAGAGAATAAAAGGTGGTCCAATTTTTGAGAAAATTATGCCTTTAAGAACACTGAATAGCATGATGCTTTTTGAATTCCCTAAAAGACAGAAAGCCCCAAGTGTATGAAACTGATGATCTTTCCAGACTTTGTCTTTTTTTTTTTTAAGATCCCTGCTTCTTCATGTCATTTCAAAAGATGACTTCTAGCTTGAGGACTGTTCCTATTAGCTCTGGGCCACTCAGCTTGCTTTTCTAACAAAGGTCCACAGATAAACCATGCGTGGCTGATGTGATTTCCTTGAAGTTCTCAGTGGTCTAATCTGCCTTGATGTGGCTCCTTTCATGGTTTTATAAGGCACTTGTGGGGCATGAGTGGGCCTAAGGCCAGTGGGGTCACAACGTGTCTATTTGTTTTCTCTTCAAAGTGAAGATTGTGTTTAAATGAAAAATTGTGTTCCAGGAACAAATTATTTCCCTTTGAAGCTCTATCTTCTAACATGACATTTGAAGGTTTTTGTGGAGAGAAATAATGTGTATTTTTACATATTCCTCCATGTTAATTTTGTCCTTCCCTTTACAGTGAAAAAGGAGAAATTCAGACCTATCTCCCATTCTTCAATATTAAGACAGGATCTACTTAGAGAGTAGATTACTTTCCAAATTATATAAGCTCTGTAGTGTATATTTATATATATAAATGTAAACAATATAGGCAAGAAAAAAATCTTTTTTCTCCTTTCCCATTTCAGTTCCCTTCCTCTTCCTAGAAGTATATTCTTCTCAGCCTTTTTCTGTGTTTTTACATATATATGCCTTTTTTTAAAACAATATAAGATTTTGATCTCAGTGAGTATAAATCTATCTTGTCCTTTTTAATAATCTCAAATTCTTCAGTATAAATGTAAGTTTGCTGATACATTTTTTATTTTTTAATCTGTTTTTCCCTCTAGTGTTTTGGAAGTTATACACCCTCTTTCAAATTTCCAAGTTGCTGCTCTTACAGTCTCACAGTATGTACAGGCATGCCTTGTTTTATGGCATTTTGCTTTATTGCACTTCACAGATAACACAGATCTTACAAATTGAAAGTTTGTGGCAACCTTGCATCAACCACGTCTATCGGCACCATTTTCCCAACAGCATGATTTCATTATTTTTATATTAAGGTATGTACATTGTTTTTGAGACATAATGCTATTATTATATCCTCAATAAACTACAGTAGAATAAACATAGCATTCATACACACTGGGAAACCAAAAAATTCATGTGAATTATTTTATTGTGATATTCATTTTACTGCTGTGGCCTGGAACTGAACCCTGAGGCAATACCTCTGAGGGATGCCTGTATAGACACAGTATATAAAATTTACCACCACGTAGATGTAATATATACATACATAGCTTACATGTTAGTGCCGCATTGATAAAACCTGAGAATTTTCAAGATTATGATTTTCTATGTTCTTGTAAGATTCTCTCTTTGTCTTTGGTGTTCTGCAGTTTGAATATATTATGCCCATGTACGGGGTTTTTTTGTTTTGTTTTGTTTTGTTTTTGGTGTTTATCCTGCTTTTGGTGTCCTAAGCTTCCTGGATCTGTGATTTGAGGTCATTTTGGAAAGCTCTTGAGCATTGTTACTTTAAATTCTTCTTCTGCTTCATTCACTTCTTTCTTCTCCTTCTGATATTCCAATTACAGGTACGTTACACTTTTTGATATTATCTCATAGCTTTGGATATTCTGGTCTGTTTTGTTCATTCTTCTTTCTCTTTGTATTTCCGTTTGGAAAATTTAACCTACTTTAAAGTTCACTGATCCTTTCCTCAGCCGTGACCAGTCCAAAGAGCCCATCAAACACATTCTTCACTTCTGTTACTTTGTTTTTCATTTTTAACATTTCTGTTTGATTCTTTCTTAGAATAGCCATCTCTCTGCTGCATCCCCATCTGTTCTTGCATGCTGTCTTTTTCCATTAGAGCTTTTCACATATTAGTTATTAAAATTCTCCATCTGATAATTCAGGATCTGTGTCTGATTTTGGTTCTGGTGACTCTTTATCTCTTCAGATTGGTTTTTTCATTGCCTTTTGGCACAGCCTATGATTCAGTTTTGAAAGCCAGACATGCTGTACTGGGTAACAGGAGCAGAGGTAAATATGCCTTCAGCAACCTGGCTAGGAGCTGGGGTACACTTGATATTTGTTGTAACAACAGGTATCAGAGGCTTCATGATCCTCAGGTGTCACTGTTGTGCTCCCTCTTGACTTGGGGTTTTCCTACGTTCTCCTCCCCAGAGAGAGTCTGAGTCTTGTCAGTTTCAGCTGGAATCCACTGCTATTACACTGGAGCCCTGTTGGCGTTGTGATAAGGTGTGGGAGGAGGAGGAGGAGCGTTCGATAACCTGACAACCGATGTCAGTCTTTTAGTGGGCGTCTCCAGGCAGCAAACATCACAAACGTTCCTGCAGTCGTATTGCTCGCCCTCCCCTATCTTCTACTCCTTTCCCTGCTGCCTCATTCTGATTTCCTTAAAGCCTGGTCCTGTTGACTGTGTTTTTCTCCCTTAGGTGAGACAAGAAGGTGGAGGGGGCTCGAATGGGAAAGAATTCCCTACTCTCAGCGGGGATAAAGTTTCAGGCTTGCTCTCTTTGAGACCTTTCTCCTAAGGTGGGCCTTTATTACGCAGCAGGCTTCATCTTCATGCTAGTCCACCGTCAGCCTCCAACAGTTTGTCAGAATTACCAGTTTATGGCTCCAGCAGCTTCTGCTCCAGGTAAGGGGATCTCAGCTCTCTCTCTCTGGATGCTCCCGTCTCCCTGGATTTCGAGGTGACGGTTTGCCATGTGACTCTGGTTCTTTGGTGGGCCCAAGAAAATTGGTTGGTTTTTAGTTTGTTCAGCTTCTTCATGTTATAAGAGCAAGAACACTGACTTCTAAGCTCTACTTGTTGGAGCTGAAATCAGAGCACTGCTTATTCTTAACAGAAAGTTTTACTGGTTTTGTTGCTTACTGGTGTTTCTGATAAAATGTAGCTTCTAAGTTTTTTTTTTAAGTTTATTAAATATAACTTTAATTGGATAGAGTTTCAGGTGATAAATAACCTAAGTCCAGGCATGTCTTCATCCGTCTTTATTTTGCCATTTAAATGAATGATAATTGGTCTGGACATAAAATTCAAGGCTCATAATCTTTTTTTTTTTCTCAGCATTTTGAATATATTGCTTAATGTTTTCTTGAGCCAGTTTTTAAAATGAGGAGGCTCTTATCAATCTTTCTTGTTTCTTTGTTTAAGTTATCTGTTTTTCTCTCTGGAAGCATTTAGAATTTTCTCCTTATACATGGAGTTCTAAAGTTCCACTTAGAACATACCTAAGTGTGGGTTTTCTCTTTTCCACTCTCCAGACACAGTTCTGCAAGCAGTCCCATGTGTCCTTCACAGATGGGATGAGGTACACAACTCGCCTCCCTTTTTAATTTTTTTTAAATTAAGGTGAAATTCATATAACATAAAATTAACCATTTTAAAGTATGCAATTCAGTATAATTTAGCTGAATCACTGTCTTGTGCATCTATGCCTTCTATCTAGTTCCAAAACATTCTCATCACTTCCAAAGAAAACCCAATACCCCTTAAGTAGTCAGTCAGTACTGAGTTCTACATACGTATTTCTGTAATTAAGTAATACACTTACAACACTTTTATAAAAAAGGAATACCTACTAGAATTGTGGTCATTTATGAGAGCCATATTTTGAAAGGCTCAATAACCACATGGTATCTTTAAATAGGACACTGATCAGTGACAGGAGGGCATGGTGTCTTACTTCATTTGGGATGCTGTAACAAAAATGCTATAAACTGGATGGTTTATAAACAACAAACATCTTTTTTTCTCACAGTCCTGCAGGCTGAGAAGCCCAAGAGCTTGGCGCTGGCAGATTCAGTGTCAGGTGGGGACCCGCTTCCTCAGAGATGGCATCTTCTCATTGTGTTCTCCCACGTGGAAGGGGCAAGAGAGCTTTCTTGGACCTTTTTTATTATAAGGCACTAATCTCTTGTTCCTCTGCCCTCACCTCCCAAAGGCTCTACCTCTTCATATCATCACTTTGACGATTACAGTTTCAACCTATGAATCTGGGGAAGGCATAAACCTTCAATTTATAGCACATGTGACTTCCTAACTAAAATTAAGAAAATGAAAAGGCAAACCACAGGTTTGGATAAAATACTAACAATACAATACAGCTGACAGAAGACTGGCATCTAGAATATATATAAAGAACACTTACAACTCAATTACAAGGTGCAAATCCAATTTTTTTTAAATGGCTAAAAGATTTGGCCAGCCATGTCATTAAAACAAGATTTTTGAATGGTTAATATAGGCACATGAAAAGAGCTTCAGAATCATTAGCCATCAGATAAATGCAAACTAAACCCCCTACCAAAATGAGACGTCCCTACCAACTACCAGAATAGCTAAAATTAAAAATACTGCTGACATCAGGTGGTGGCAAGACTTGGAAGCGACTGGGGACTCGCGTCCATTTCTGGCGGAAACGTAAAATCATACAGCCACTTTGGGTGACTCTTCAGCAGGTCTTATAAAGTTAAACACATACTTATCCTGACAGCTGTACTTCTAGGTATTTACCTAAGAGAACTGAAAACATCTGACCACACGGTGACTTTCACATGAATTTTCACGGCAGTATTTTTTTTTTTTTTATAAAAATCACAACACTAGAAACAACCCAAAAATCCAATAGCTAGTGAGAAGATAAGTATTGTTGTACATCCCTGCTATGGAACACAACTCAGACGTAACAGGAGCGAACCATCGATACACAAAACAGCAAGGACGAATCCCAAACCATTCTACTGAATGAAAGAAGTCAGGCATGAAAGAGTGCCTACTTTATAATCTCTTACATCTGAAGGTCTGTATACGTCAAATCTAATCTTTGCAGACTAGACAGAAAACAGATAAATAGTTGCTTGGGGCCCGAGTGGAGAGATTGACTGAGACCAAGTACAAGGAAACTTTTTGGGGTGACATACATGGATATGTTCTATATGTATACGTTCTGTATCTTGATTCTCATGATGGTTACATGAATGCAGACATTTATCAAGAGTCATTCAACTATACACTAAAATATATACATTCAAATAAAACAACAGCATGGGAACAAGTAGAAATGCAAATGGTTATCTTGGAAGACATGGAAGTTTTTAGGAAAAAAAAAAAGCTCTTATCCAGTGTTTGACAGACTGCCTCGTGTTGGGTGAATGCTCATTTGGTTCTGTGACTCCTCAGATGATAAGCAAGGATAAGAATGATCTTGGGAGAATATAAGTAAAATGTTCTCAAAACTGGAATTTTCTTAGTTTGACATTTGAGAACTCTTCAGATTTTCTGCTTTGATCAAATGCTGAAGTCCTCTAACTTTTGAAAAGTTTTGACATCATATTGATAGCATAATTAATCTTATGACACATCCCTTTAATAAAATTGATATTTAGTGATTTCCCCTGAGATATCTAAATTATGAAACCAGAAATTAAGATTATATTCAAATTTGCATTAGAGTGGGAAAAGCAATGAACTGGATATATCCTTGGCTCTGCGCTACGCAGAGATACGAACTTGGAATGAGTCGCCTCCATGCAACTCGGTTTTGTAACTGTAAAATCAAAGTGCGGGTTAAGATTTTTGGATCTCTCCAGTAATTTAATTCCTCTATTAATGGCCCCAACTAGAGACTAGGATCTTATGTTTGGCCCTAGAAGGATCTGTGTAACCATAAGAGGGCAGCATTCCATTTAAACAGTTTCTTACACAATTTCCTGTCAGTGCTCAGTACACTAAAATTACAGGACTTTGAGACTAGCATAATATTTGCTGGTATTAAACCCCTTAGAATTATGTTAAGAAAAGTAATTTGTTTAAGCATGAATCCATAAATGTATCACAACTAGAGTCAAAAGAGAGTCATGTTACTATTTCTCTGGCTATCAGTCTTGCATTTATTTAAACAGAGGAGATCATTCTTCTACCTCATCAGTGCTGTGGCACATTAAAACACACTTGTCAACCCAAGTAAGTGGGGACATTCTAGGGCTGTGATGTAGGTTTATAAAGACATATTTTTCTATGGATTCTGTGTAAACTGCAATGCGTATAGTTGCAACTAGTTCAAAATTAGTGTCAATGTCCCACATCAAAATCACATTTTAGTAATAAGGTGAAGTGGTAAAATAAAAGAGGATAAAAATTTATTTTTGTATGAGAATTTACCTGGATCTTATTTGGTGCTCAATAATTTTTAAAGGCTTAGAAATTACTATTAAGGCATTCACATCATTGAAAGAAACTGAATATATATTCTTTAAACAAGAAAAGGTAATTGATAAGAGATAGATTCTCTCTACAATGAAAGGGATTCTGATTTTCTGTATCAGTATCCCAGTTGTTAGCAATTTTACCTGCTTTATAAGCCCTTGTCTGACAAGGACAGAAGGCCATAGAGACTTGCACATCTCAAGGTTACAGTTTTTAAAATTCATGGTTTATGGAACTAAACACCTTCTTTTCTCTCTTTTGTCCTTTACGCTGGTTTATCATCTCCTGATCACTCATCTCAGCCTGGCCATGTCCCCTTTTCGTTCTCATTGGCATTCAGTTCATCCTACTTCTACACAAGGTTGAAGTATCTCCTCACTGTCTTAGAAAACCATGCCCATCTTCCATAGTTAGAAGGAAGGTCTGTCTACTAATTTGGGAAAGAAAGGGTCAAATACTGAAAAATCGAGGAACTTCTACCAGTTACCAGCTATGTCCATGCCCGAAGGACAGCCTGTCACCCTGTTGGCTTACTGGGGATGTTTGAAGAAGTCATTTGATTTGCTTCAAATCACTGTTCTCATTATACTCATTAGAATGTATGGCTTCTCACAATAATGAAGTGAATATGAACAAATGAACAACAAGATGAATCACACGAGAATCATCTTTTCTTTGAAGAGAACATTTACACCTGAAATAGAGACTTGCTTGGGCAAAATTATCCATAGGATGACACAGCAGAACTTACAAACTGAGGGAATTTAGAAATGCTACATAAATTTGCACCTTGCTACAAGACCAATGCAAAGCCATGCCTAAAAAAAAAAAAAGTGATTTGGTTACAAATGTTATTCTAATTTTACTCTGACTTCATTTTAATATTTAAAATTTATTCTGATGTAGTGTTAGTATGTTAACAGAATATAAATTGCTTTTGTCCTGACCTTCTGTTTTATTGTTTCTAATCGGCTTTTACTACAGAATTGTTATTGCCATCGAAATGTTAACTTCCTGTTTGTATTTCTGGAACCCTGAAGGGCATGGAAGTTGGCCAGTTTAAGCTTTATCAGGTAGCTACTGAGAGGAAAATGTCTGCAAAATTTTTGTTTTGTTTTGCTGCAATTCACTAAATGAAAATCTGCCCATTAAAAGTAAACTTTGTGGACAATGCCACAGAAATGCCCCCCTTTTCTCCCTGTAACAAACTATAAACCTGAAGCTTATTTAGGTCAATTTTGCAGATTCACAGTTGCTGCATCTAAACTAATAGGAACTTGAATCTAAACAGTCTCAAACTGTATCTGCCTCTCTGGATAGCAGATGAGAGCCAAGGATTAGGCTGGATAACTTTTCCAGATGTGTTTCAACATGGCTGCCACCCACTGGAGGAAAATCTCAGTGAAGAGCTGAGTCCTTGGCTCTCCAGGTGCATTAACTTGATTCTGTGAGTTTATCTGAACTTTAGCTCCGATGCTACCTTATAAACAGGAATATCACTTCACTGATTACAAAGGGAGATACTGAGAACCGTGAGAAGGAACAACCCCAGTGATCGGAAGGCTCATGCCCAGTAGCCTTCCATTTACAGTCTGTCCCAGGAGCAAGGCAATTGGAAAACTGAGTTAATGACAGGGTTGCTTGATGAGACAGCAATAAAGGAAACTGACAGTGACCATCTGCAGCCCAGGGAGAGCGATCTCACCAGAACCCCAACCCTGATGGCACCTTGATCTTGGACTTCCAGTCTCCAGAGCCGTGGGAAATAAATTCCTGCTGTTTAAGCCACCCAGGCTATGGTATGTGTCCTGGCAGCCAGAACACACTAAGACAGTTACATTCTACTACAACTCAAGTTCAGCTAGGCTATTTTTTTTGAGATTAAAAAACAATCTATTAAAAAAATTACTTACTATATGGACATCACCAGATCCCAACATTTTTATACACAGGGGAAACCAAATTAAAGTTACTACCCAGGGTATCCTTGAAAGAGAAAAGCAGTCCCAAAAGGACACTGTGCAATTGACTTTGGTTAGGTGATGGATAAAGAAACTGATTCTTGACAGCCATTATCTACCTAGAGTACATTTTCCTAGTTCCATTTGGAACTACTTATTGGGTCACTTGGGGGCCCATCAGAAAACCAGACTAAATTTAGGAAGGTTTAATAAGGCATTATTTATATTGGTGTGCAGGACTCTGACAGCTTACCACTCTTAGGTCCTCGAAAATGAGGAGATGGCATGATTAGTGGAACTCAGAAGAAGAGAATGATAGCTTGAGACAAGCTGTAACCTTTGGTAGAGGAACTCAGCCATCCCTGGGTGATTCAGGTGATCCTGCAAGGAGGGGTACAGTCCAGGAAGATCAGCATACCTGGGATGAGGGTGGGGCTTGTGGGGAGGGATGAAAAGACAGAAGGTACACCTTCTTTTCCATTTTGATTGCCTGCCTGAAATCCTGCCAAGATTAAAAATGTGGCATCCCAGTCCTACAGAATAAGGGGGCCCCACTCAACCTAACACTTACCCAACTGCCCCTTCACTGATAAACGCTCACTACGCCCAGGGCTGCCCTTATAGCAAGTTGTTTCTAATAACGTGGAAATAGAAAGACCAGTAGACAGAGACAATGCTGACATGGCTTAGTCTTTGGCGACCACCAAGTCAGACTCCATGCAAATCTCAGAGAAAAATCAGGACTATAAAGAGGAGCTTTGCAGTCAGTACTTGAGTGCAAGTCACACCTGTGACAGGTACTGCCTTTGTGATCATTGATCAAGTTACCTAATCTCTTGGAGCTTCACTTTCTTTATCTTTAAAATGAGCATCATCACAGTACTTACTCATAAAATTACTGGAGGGGTAAAAAGTACATGATGGATGCAACAGGTGATGCATGTGAAAGGGCCCCGTAACCTGCAAACACACATGATGCTTTCTCCCGGAAATGTAATAGCGAAAGGAAGTAGTCACACCTGCTTCAGAAGGAAAAGGAAAAGGCATGACCCATAGTGAGAGTCCACTATGCCCCAAACACTGCTTAACACATAGTATCTCACTTAATTCTTTGACCACCACCGATAACACGTGAACATTACCATCCTATAGGTAAGAAACCTGGCACTCAGAGAGACCAAACCATTTACTCGAGATCGTACATCTCGGAAGCGGCAAGGCCAGGATTCATAATGAAGCAGCATGGATCCCACAATGATGTTTTTATTCACCACATCATCAAGCCTGCTTAAGCTACCCCAAGAATGCAGAAAAACCACGTGTTTCATTTCAGACTATTTCAGGTCTAAAGAAGGAGCCCATCAACAACTCCCTTAGCATCCTTCCCTCGCCTTTTCTGGGAGGTGCCAAGAACACTCTGCTAGGTAACACCTGGGCTGGGGCATCTCTGCCGAGCCCACGTTGCTGACTGCGGAATCCAATATGAAAGGATGCTCTTTCTTGATTTCCAAAGTCCAGAACCACCCACACCCCTTCTCATGTGGGAACAGGCAAGACTGCAACAGGGACCTCTGCCTTCCCACCTCAGAGGAACGAGGCACCACATCATAGAGCTCAGGTCCGCTGCTGGGAACCCAGGGAGGATCATCACCACGATTCACCAAGTGCCGTCTGTTTCCAGAAAGGGAGTGAAATAAGTAGCCTTTTTTTTTTTAATTGAAGTATAGTCGATTTACAATGTCATATTAGTCTCTGGTGTGCAGCACAGTGATTCAGTTAGACACACACACACATGCATACATATTCCTTTTCATTATAGGTTACTACATGATACTGAATATAGCTCCCTGTGCTATACAGTAGGCCCTTGTTGTTCTTCTATTTTATGTATAGTAGTTAGTATCTGCAAATCTTGAATTGTAAATTTATCCCTCCCTCCTCTTTTCCCCACTTACCAGAAGTTTGTTTTCTATGTCTGTGAGTCTGTTTCTATTTTGTAAATAAGTTCATTTGTATCATTTTTTTTTAGATTCCACATATAATTGATACCATATGGTATTTGTCTTTATCTTTCTGGCTTACTTCACTCAGTATGATGATTTCTAGGTCCATTCATGTTGTTGCAAATGGCATTACTTCATTGTTTTTTGTGGCTGAGTAGTATTCCATTATCTATCTCTCTATCTCATATCTTCTTTATCCAGTCTTCTGTTGATGGACTTTTAGGTTGTTTCCATGTCTTGGCTATTGTAAATAGTGCTGCTATGAACATTGGGGTGCATCTTTCTTGTTGAATTAAGAGTTTCTTCTGGATATATGCCCAGGAGTAGGATTGCTGGCAAGTCTATTTTCAGGTTTTTAAGGAATCTCCATAAATAGCCTTTTGATTTGTTGCTTCTCAGCTTCTTCAGAAAGCTGTCCTAAGGCTAGAGCTCAGGTAAGTCTAACACAGCTAGAATAGACGGATGGTGGATCAGAAGGAGAAACACTTGGTTTTACTTTGGTCTAGTAGGATGGCAGAGGCAAGGCAGAATGTGAGTTCATATGAGTGAACTAGGCATGAGTTCCATAAAAGAGGGCCATTTTGTTGGGTGTAGTCGTAACATATTGGGTCAAGAAACTCAGAGCAGAAGCATCGATAATGGTGCCATCGCCAGGCAGGAATCACACCTTCAGGCGTGCCTAGAACCAACATCAACCAGGTTATATCCATTGTACCCATCAGAGCTCTTGTTCTTAAGCAGGGATAACAGTTCTTTGCCCTTCTGTCCCTGTAAGAGGAGTTTTGGCCAGCCCAGCTTCCCAAGCTTTTCCCTCTCTCCTGCAGGAATATGAAACATTCCTGATTGTTTTTTTCTCAGTTTTGGAAGGGTAGCAGGCTCAGCATAATTGTGAACTCCATGAAGTCAAGCACTCTAGCTCCCCCTTCTCCATGATAATCACCTTGCATGGTGTTCAGATGTGATCAGCAAACTTTCATTAAATGAGTAATGAATTACCCTTATGACCTCACCTCTCATCCAACCTGTGTTAAGTGCTTTACATGTGATTCCAAGCAGCCTAGTTTTTGTGGTAGGGATAAATAGCCCTTAAATGGATCAGTGGCTTTAAATAAGAGGTTTATCTCAGGACAGCTGCTGGATAAGCACTACATCACCCTCACTCCAGGACCCCACTGCATGACGAGGTCACCACGTGGATGCCTGATGCTGCTGAAGCAGTGAGAAGGTGAATCTAACACTGGCTCTTAAAGGCCCCCTCCCAGAAGTGACACGGGTCAGCTTTGCTCATATTTCATTGGCCAAAGTTGGTCACTTGGCCACCACCCTCACTCTAAAAGGAATGAGAGAGTTCAATCTTACCCAGAAGAGACAAGAACCAGAGCATTTGTGAACATCTCTATGACATTCATCCACTTACTAGTTCTTTTAAACCTTATAATTCAGCTATAACAAAGATGCTATCACTGGTTTCACTTTTTAGTTAAGGGTCTGGTGGCTTAACCAGGTTAACTGAATTGACTAAGAAAATCCAGTTGTGGAGCCTGGATTCAACTTCAGTCACTGAACCAACCTGTTGAATCTTGCTACCATTGGAGTCCAGTCCAAGCGCTAAGGGGAGACACAGCGAATTCTCGGGTTGTCTAGGACCAGATTCATCAAGGGTCTGTGCTTGAAATAATTAAGCCAAACCTCACGGACGTGTACCCATGTAGGCAGTACCTCTGCTCTCTGACTTTTCTCTTTATTGGGAAAACTTGCTCTTCCCTGAGCAGGATGAGAGCTAAGGCATTATACATCCGCCATCATCCCTTACATGGCAATTTTTTAGAAGTTATCCAGCAAAGGCAACTTTCTCATTTGCTGGTGGTAGATAATATTCATGGAATTATTATGAAATTCATATTTATAGAAACACTATTCTTCCCACAACAAATTTTAGCAGTTCAGACATCATAGGATTGCAAATTCAGGCTGCGGGTCACATTTTTCTTTCCACGTAGACAGAGAAAAATATGTCTCAAATGCTGAGTTGAGGATGTGGACTTAACTCATTGGTGATGACACATCAGTTGGCTAATGACCTGGAGACTATTTCCGTGGAAGAAAGTGGGCTTGCTAAAAATAAACTGTTGCTCTAAGATACCACCACAAACCTCCGATGTGCTCAGAGGACACTCTCAGCTGATTATTTATTTAGATAATTTACTAGAGTGGGTATAACAGCCACATAAACCCACTCTAGGCAACTTGTGTAAATGAAGGAATTTATAAGTTCTGGACAGTTACAAGAAATTAAAAGAAAAGTGAACTACCGAGTCCCTGGAAGGGATGGAAACAGTGCAGCTCTGGGGGTCAGGCCTGCCACCATCAGTATTGGTCAATTCCAAATATCCTGTTTCTCAGGGGGAGGGTCCCTCCACTCCAGATTCTGATGCCCAGGGTCCCGGAAGAAAGGTTCCGAAAGGCATAGCATGGATCATATGCCCCTTGCTCATAGTGCCTGGCAGATGTTAGCAGCTCAATACTTTGCTGCTGAATAAGTTAATAAGTGAATGGCCATGCTCTCTGGGCCTTTCGTCACTCAATCCAAAAAAAAAAGAAAATTGAATTTGATGATCTGTGAAGTCTGTATTAGTTGACCATGATTGCTGTAACAGATTACCAAAGATTAGTGGCTTAAAAACCCCACAGACTTATTATTATATGGTTCTGGAGGTCACAAGTTCAAAATGAGTCTTATGGGGCTAAAATCAGTGTATCATCAGGGCTGGTTCCTTTCAGGTACTCCAGGGGAGAATCAGTTCCCTGCTTCCACCAGCTTCTAGAAGCTGCTGGTATACTTGGCTCATGGCTCCATCACTCCAATCTCTGCTTATATTGTCACAATTCCTTCTGCTGACTTTGGCCTTTTGCCTTCCTTTTAAAAGGAGACTTATGATTAGATTGAGCCCACCTGACAATCCAGGATAATTTCCCCATCTCAGACTCCTTAATTTAATCGAAATTTCAAGGTCTCTTCTACCATGTAAGGTTAACATATTCACAGGTTCTGGGTATTAGGATGAGAGCATCTTTGGGGGACCATTATTCAGCACCCCCAAGACCCTTCTGGATTGTAAAATTCTGGAATGCTCTCACTGTTGGTATTGATGTTAGGAATCGTGGAGACCACCTGGTCCTTTTGTGTGTGGAGCTTGCAGTCTATGACAAACAAAGTTGGGCAAGCTGTCCAACAGGAAATCAGAGCTGCTGGGAGAGAATTTCTGTATCAAGTGATTCCTGTCTGCTGGATGAACCAGATGGCTCAATGTCCATGCCAGGCATTTGGGGATAAGAGCAAAGATTTCTGTTATAGCGTTTCTACTAACTTCATCCCCAAATGGAACATTACTATGAGAGGACACTGTCTAAAGAAGTCACTCTTACGGGATTCACGCATCCCCAGAAAGGAGTCTGACTCGGGATCAGACTAAGAACTGTAGGGGACTCCCAAGCACAGAAAAGATTACTGTGTCTACTCCTATTTGTAATTAAAGGGAAAAAAAAAAACACTCTAAGGCACAAATAAATATGAAGAACTACAACAAATATCTAACTTTATCTCTGATGACCACTGAATGCTTGTTTTGAAATATCTCTATCGAATAATCTCATTTTAAGAATTGGCATTTTCTTCTCATGCCTTCTTGTTGATGCACTAAATGAATTTTTAATCTTCTGGATAATGCAGCCCCAAATATTCTTGGCTGACTAGAAATAATGTCATCCTTAATTATCCAAGCCAGTAATTTCTAGATGTCATTTTATGATACCTTAGATTTTTTTTATTAATACTGTGAAAAGGGATTCTGACATTATCAATGCTAATATAATTATTTAAATTAAAATACGGACCAGAAATTTATAACAAGTACAGCCTAAAATGATATCCTACTATGGAGCTCAGGTTTTTAATTGTTCTATTTATTAAATAAAATGTCTTTATTTACTATCACTCAGGTTTTCATTTTTTTAAAATCAAACATTATTTAACTTTCCGTTGGAGCCTCTGAGCAGCCTGAGATAACAAAAGTTGACAGTTTGAACAACTACTTTACTCCAGGCTATCAGCACATCTGTAAGTTTTTAATTTTATATGTAATAGATGATTAAATCCCCAAATCACTGTGGGCATTATTATTATACTCATTGTAAGATGGGTAAACTGAGGCTCAGAGTGGTTACTTAATTTGATTCAGGTCACACAGCAGAGCAGAAATTTGAATCCAGGGAGCTGGTCTCTTAACTGTTATACTCCATCAGTTCCCAGTATTCCCATACTGTCTGACTAGCACAGGAGCCCCATGCAAGGGCTGCCTATGTGGCCTTTGTTTTTCTTTCTATTTATTTCTTTCCATTTCTTTTCTTCATGTTTTTTTTCCCCTTTTCTTTTTTGAGAGTAAATTTATGATTTCCAACAGTCTTATGGTTTGAGTGAGACTTGTACATCAGAATAACTCAAAGAAGTGCTTCCAGGTATATTTGCCAGGCCCAAGGTCGCGGAGCCTCTGATCTGGTCAGTAGACGCCTGTGTGCAGGTGAAACCTCCCTATTTAACTGTCACCTGAACTCCTTACGAAGAACCACTTCATCAGGCCTTATTAGATACTGAAAGAAGGGCAGAAATTGCTTCATTACCTTCAAGGACGTAGAGGAATCTAAGAACTGCAAGAGGTGTGAGACAATTTGTCAACAAAAGCACATAACAACTTCAAAAAGACTGTGAATCTAGTCTAGGTAGAAAGAAAAATTACAGCAGAAATGCAGTACCTGGCTTGACACATCATAGCAAACACCATGAAACTGAAAAGATTTAAAGACGAATCAACACCTGATGTTCCTCTGTAGCCCCTTTCCCTGAGTTATTACATGCCTCTGCATTCATAAGAAGAAAGGCAGGGTGGAGTGGAGGAAAAGAATAAAACTCTAGATGAATGGGAAAAAAAAAAAGTACTGTAAATACATTGCGGTTGGAGTTAAATAGCCCCCGTCATTTAAAAATGGAGCAATCTCTTCCAAGAAAAAGCAGTGGGAAATAACCCCATACCTTTTATTCATCTTTAATGCTTTCTGTTCTCCAGACAAGTTTTCACAATTCTGCAGAAGGGTTTAGCAGGCTTAAAAACACATGGCGAGGAGTCATTTCAAAGGATCCGGGTGTTGCGAGCGACGTGCTTATACTAATTTTGCAGTCTTTCTGCATTATTTCGTACGAATTATAAAATAATCCACACCCCTCCAACACAATGACTTGTGTCTCCTTTCAGAAGACACTAATATTCTTGTTGTTGCTGTTGTTGTAGTCAGACAATAACTTTTTTGGCTTTCTGTTATGTTTGTACTTGTGAGAAAGGCAAAGGAAATTTTTTAAAAAGTTAATGTCTGCTTGTATATATAGTTGACTTTTTAAAATGCACTAATTTGGTGTCCTCTCCTGCTTCCTTGCTGTGAGTTTCCATGTGTAATCAACAGACACTAAGTACTTCGTTAGGACATACTGAATTTTTTCCATAGCCCGAGGACCACCTCACACTCTGTTTTTGTCATTAGAGCCCCACACATGGTGTTTTCAGTAAACTTTCATTTCCTAGGATCTGGTCTTTTTCCATTGAACTCAGATTTTTCCCTGATTTGCTTTTAGATTATGTAACAGTTGCCAAATTAGACATGGTTTTTAAAAAAACACCACCACTGCCTCTCCTGATGTTGAATTAGTATTTTAGTTTAGCCACCCCGTAGAAATACCAACAGTCACCCAGGCAAGTGACAAAATTAAAAATTTTTTCATCCAGTCATGGCCTGGAAAGAATAACTGATGTTACTACTCAGTTGCCTGACCTGACATTGATTTTCCATTTCTATGACAATGATCCCTCAATCAACAAATATCAATTGAATGCCTGCAATTCAGAAAGGGCCAGGCCAGAGCATGAGATCCATTAATAACTCCCCACTCCTTCTTTTCCTGTTTTGAAGACGGGTTGGAGGCTTACCCAGTAGCCACATCATTCCCTGCTCCCCCTTCACACACACACTTCCGCCCGGCAGACAGAATCTGCCATCCGATGTGGAGGCTGAAAACTCCAGGCTCCTGCTTTCCCAGGCTCCCGCGCGTTTAGAGCCCAGGCATGGGGCCCAGCCAAGGCCACTGCGACCTGAAGGGAAGGGCTGAGACTGGGGTACGAAATGGGGAAACATGCTTCTTCTCTTTCATAAAAAGAATTTTGAGAAAAGTTGCCCCTTTTCAGCCTTTTAAATACTTTTGTTTAAAAAATGCTGCGGGATTAGGCAGCCATCTTGCCATCATGAGGGCGGAAAGCTAAAGAACAGAAATCAATATTCTGAGGAGGGCCAAGCAGAAAGGTAAGAGTTTTGAGTTCTCAATGGCATCTTGAGCCGTTGCACTAGATCTAGAATTTCCCTGCCTCTGTAGCTTACATCACATGGAATAATGATTGCCCTTCCTATCACATCTCTCTTCAGTTGGGTATCCCCAACTGAAGTTGAAGGCATCCCAACTAATATACTTCCTTCAAAATTCCACTGAGGCATCAATGCCCTACAGAGCTTCCCTCCATAGCACCTCTAACCCACCCCACAGCATCCCCACTCCCATCCCCATTCAAACAGAACAAAGTGACCCTTACTTTCAATTCCCATGTTACCCTGCCACACAGATGCTTATTTTCCTATAAACAATTGAGGTTCTCAAAGCTCCCTCTAATCCACTCTCTCTTAAATTCAATGCAACCATGTCTAGTTGATGTGACCATTCGCCCCATCTGCTGGTGGCGGGCAGAGTTAAACGTCTTTCCTAAGAGGCAGAATCTCTGCTCACACCTGTGAAAGACAGGTAGTTGAAAGTTCAGACACAGAGGAAATTCTTCCCTGCCTTAATACTGAAGCTGTCAACATATCAGCCTCCTCCTCAAGATCATAAACACCTTAAGTGAGTGGATTGTGTGTTTCTTTCGTCTTTCATCTGAATTCCTCCAGTGCCCTGCAGAAAGTTTAGCAGCACATAGTAACTCCTCACTATCTGTTTGTTAAAATGGGCTGATAGTTATAGAATTTAAGTGTTAAAACTCAGTGACACCTTAGAAATTCTCTAATATAACCTCCTAATTTTAAAGGTAAGGGTATTGAGGACTGGAGAGTTTAAATAACTTCCTCAATTTGTAAAGGAGGGGCAGAGCTAGAACCACCAGCAAGGTCTAATCCAATGGTCTTTCGTTCCACCAGAAGAATGAATGCATTTGTGGTCTAGGTGGACAGAAAGAATATCTTCAAAAATATAACTAAAAATGCAAGCAGATGCAATAAATATCACACACTGTTGCAAAAGGGGAGAAGATATTTTGGACTAGAATGGAGGGTGAACATTGGCTATTATACATGTCAGGTAGCACAATCGTCTTGGACTTGTTGCCTGCACTCTCCCGATATCAGCTTGGAGAGGGCATCCCTGACTTCCCCATCTAAATTTGGAAAACACCTCATCTATTCTCTCCACAGCACCTTCAATGTTTTCAATTCTCTCGACTCCCCATGTACCACTGCACATTTACCTATGTGTTTATTTGGTTGCTTGTTTGTTTAATTTGCATCTTCTCCAGAAGGGCAAGAGCCATGCCCATCTTATTCCTCACTCTTTATCCAGCCCTTCACAGAGCCCCTGATAATTAGTAGACACTCAGTGTCTAATCAGTCATTAATCTGTTCAGCAACATTCCAGGTGATGGGGGTACAAAGATGAGGAAGACAGACAAAAGTCTTGTCCTCTCAGAACTTATAACCTACTTGGGGAAGACAGAAAATAAGCAATATAACATAAGCACAATACTGCATATTTTAGGACCTTCAGATGCCACCAACTTGAAGATGCACTGTTATTTTTATGTGTAAACAAAGAAAAAGACATCACAAACTTTGCTAGGTCACTGGTGTTTTAATGCGCCATAACTTCAGAGATGTAAAAATATGAAGAAAGGGGCATCTTAGAAATGATGAAATATAACACACTGTATGTTAGATGATGACAAGTGTTATAGTGAAAAATAAAAGCATGCAGGATGTGCCTAGAGAGAGTTCCTTGAATTGATGAATGAATTAGGTTGGAACTAGGTAGGGAGGGATAGTGGAATATCAGAGACGTGGATAGTCGTCAAGAATTGATGCATTAATCAAGAACCGACCTTGTATTTACATGGGACGCAGTAACTTTAGTGGCAGATATATCCCGACCCCAGTCCTGGCACTTATTTGTTGTGTGGGCTTGAGCAAGTTTTTGAATCGCAGTTTCCTAACTTGGAAAATGGGTATTATAAAGTGTGATATTTGAAATAATATACGTGAAAAGACCCTGAACTTAATGAAGACTCAATAAATGGTAGTTTTTTTTTTTTATTACTTTTATCATTTTATTCAGTAACTCCTCAACTGAATTCTAGTTGATTTCCTATTTGTTTGTCTAACTGCTGGACCTTGGCTTTGACTTTCCAGTCCTGGGCTCTTTTCCCTTCATAAACGCCCACAGCACTCTGGGTTCATCTTTTGAAACTTGTTTCAACTTGTCCCTCATCTGTCTTCCCTACTAGAGTATAAATTCCTTGAACATGTGAGCCCTGACTTATTCATATCCCTCTTCTCTAGAATATAATGCTTGGGCCCTAGAAGGTTCTTATAATATTTGTTGACTTAATGTAAGAGCAAATATGTTGGGCAAAGGGCCTTCCAGCTAAAGGAAAAGTTTTTATAAAAGCTCTGGTGATGAATGCACTGGGCATTCATCCATTCACTCAATAAAACCTCGTTTGCATGTTAACTGGCCATAGATTCAGAGGCGATTACTGCTCCTTGAAATACAAATACACAGGAACAGCCCATGCAGTGAGTAGGTCAGTACTCATTTTGGACTTTCCCTATGACACTAGTAATCTCTACACTGCTCCCTTCAGTTTGATTTGAATGTGTGGCTCCAGCAGTCCCTTCCCGTGGTAAGCTGTTAACTTTACAAGGTTCTAAAGAGACCGCAAATATTTCTCAATGCTTTTGTGTGAGTGCCAGAATTTACATCCATCACTGCCCTGTGGGAGGGTTGCCTTTTCAGTAATGCAAAAAACAAACAAACAAACAAAACCCCCCAAAACGGGGATGATCGGTTCCCTTTCTCCTTTAGACAAGTACGCCTTGGAAAAGCATAAGCTCAGCTGCAGGCCCACGAGCTGACATGCCAACCTGCAAAGTCACTTTTTTGAAAATGACTTTGTTTCTTCATTAGTTAAGAACTGAGCAGGCAAGAAAAATGTCTAAAAACCAAATTCCCCATTGAAATTTTGAGGTCTCTTTAAGCAAAAATGACCTTCTCCTGGCTTTGCAGGTCAAGAAACCATTAGAAAGAAATCATCTCAGCTGCCCAAAGATGGCCTCAAGTCCAGCCACCTGGGCGCCAAAGCCGACGCCACGCTGACGCAGATGGGTACCCAGCCAGGAGAGGTGAGCTCCAGTGTCACGCTCTCTCTGCTCCTCCAGCCCGGGAGGGAAGGGAGTGGAAGATGGGTGGAGAGGACAGCAGACCAAAAAATCAACAACGTGCAACATGTCTCATAGCCAGGTCAGCTGTGGCAGTCCCGTCATGCTGCTGACCTGTCCCAGCACCGTGCAGAGCGCGCCAGCCCCTCTGTCAGATGGGCCACTTGTAACCTTCCATCTTGGCGCCCGTCCACCAGCCTCAAATAAGCAGACAAGGACGAGTTCTAGTAACCGTTGAAAATACCCTTCAATCTACAGAAGCTTACTGTCAAATGATGGATAATAGCTTGAACTGAGTTAAGCAGAAACGGCTAGCAAAATATCATGGAAGTTTTGAAAGAAACTCAAAGAAAGTTCAAGCTCTTGTTTTGATTTTGACTATTTCTTCCTAACTGTGCCACTCTGGACTGGTCACTGGTCCTCTCTGAGTGCTATTTTCCCAATTTTTCTAATTTTCTTATAGAAATAGCAATTATATTTTAACCGATCTACCTGTCAGTTATTAGTCAAAGGTCAAATGATTAAAAGATCTCAGGGTACTTTGCTGACTTAAGGCACTGTACAAATGCTGGATTGTGTCCTATGGTTTATATGATAAAATAAGAGGGTACAGTTAAAGATAGCATGACAATGTAGATATATTTTATGAATAAGGACATCATTCTTATTTAAACTTTTGACACTGTTTGGAACAAAAGCAGATTTTTGTTTCCAGACAAGCAGCTCTGCAGAGTGGTCCACAGGTGGTCCATACTGTCCCATCCCCTTCCTCCTAATCCTCCTCTGGGCGTGAACAGGACAATCTCTGGATCCTTCTGCTTTATTTGCAAAGTGTGTGGTGTGGCGAGACAAACGTAAGGCCAAAATGAGGCAAATAATGGCTCCTTTACACTTTGCACTGCCTTGCTTTAAGGACTTCATGAAATAAAGTATGAGAAAATTCTTAGAAAAGAATAAAGTGGTTTACAAATGGTGCCTTAAGCAAAGTTCTCATCATGCTCAAAAATTTTGAGCCTCCACTGCCCATAGAACAACAGTAGCATCTGGCTTTCAAATCCATCCACACTTTTCCTTCAGCATCTTCCTTCTCTGCTGTTTTAGCACAATGACAAGGTCCTCTGTCACCTGCGCTGCTCACCTTCCCTCTGCTGGGGTCACGCACCAACCAACACACCCAAAAGTCTTCTTCCACCGCCACCACCATCAACACACCCCCATCCCACCCTCCGCCCACCTCTGGGCCTCCAGTAGCCTTCTTTTTCCTGCCTGGAATCCATTTCTTTCTCATATCTGCTTCGCAAAGCCTTGCTTATTTTTCAAAGCCCCTCTCTTTCAGGAAGCCTGTCCAGGTAGCTCCACTCCCATCAAGCCTGTTTCAAATGTATCCTTCCTACCTGCTAAACTCCGAAAGACCTCACATCATACTTACATCATTATGCCTTTTGATCTTCTCCACCACTTCTTTTCTGTAACTTTTTAAAAGCCTAGGTAACAGCATAGGCAAAGCTCTGATTAAGTGACCAGGTGATAAACTCCCAGAAGACAAGAAAGACACGTGGACATCTATCTACCTTCAGCAGGTTTCCGCCGTGCTTAGCACAGGACTGAACACACTGCAGGTATTCCTGAACACTTGTGTCTGAGTTGACTGCCATGGTTTCTGGAAGATTTTCTGCTTTAAATATCTAGTTTATACTGTTACATACGCAGTAACTGTAGCATGAAATATCTTTGAAACTATAAAATCTCTCCACTCAATGGCCTAGACAGCTGTGCCTGCACAGCACAAGGTACAATCATTCTAAAGTAATACTTAGTGAATTTGTGAATTAGTGAATTTGATCACAGACAGGCCCGGGCAGCTGTGAAGAGCTTACTGCTTGCCAGGCATTGTTGGAAGTGCCTTGTGTATATTTTCCATTTAATACTCAGAACAGCCCTAAGAAGTGAATACTGTTATTAGCATCTCCATTGTACAGATGGAGAAACTGAGGCCCAGAGGAATGAAAGGACACAGAGTAAGGATTCAAATGCAAGGAGTCCAGCCTCAGAACCAGAGCTACACTCTGCTCTGTTGTTTCTCATCTGAAAAAGCCCTAAGGGACTTGACTGCTTTGGCTTCTGAACTGCCAGATCTTTGCTCTATGCTGCCCTAAACCTTATCTTACTTGGATTTAAAAGAAAGGCCACAAAAAACCCCTCTTCCACACTTCCCACTGCGCCTGCCCCTGGGGACTTCTGCTTTTGTGTTCCTTTCATGTCCCCAACATTTAACAACCGCAAGAGAGGCAGCAGAGCTTCCTTCAAATGTAAACTGTGGTAAGTACCAGGCTGTTTGGAGCCCAAGGAGCTCCTGAATCAGTCACTGTTTGCTGCTCCCTCTAACAAATATCTCTTTGAGATTCGAGAATGACTCAATCACACATCCCACACCTGCCAAGCAGAATCAGCTGCCTTGAGACCTGAGCTGTTCTGCGAGTACACAGTGTCAAAGGGCGAGCCCATTTATAGACTTGGTTAGTTCAGTGATGCACTAGTGAGGGGAAAACAACCCTCGTTTATATAACACTGAAAATTCAGGATGGGTAACCTAGACGAGAACCCAGGAAACATAAATATTGAAATATGACAAATGATGATACAACAATATTATTACTAACCAAGGTACAAACACCTCTTTAAAACTGAGCAGCAAAATGTTTCATCATATTCCAAATCAGTTTCCCTACAGAAGCCACAGGCCATGAACCTTCTGAAACTGAATGCAAAATTTGTGTGACTTTCCCTATGTTTTTTGGCTGGAAGAGCCACAGCTCTCATGAATTTGAAAGCCCAGCCACGAGGCTTCCTCTTGCCAAGAAAGTGTTCCTGCTGCACAATGGCTGGAGTTAGAACCACTAAGTCATCATGTCTAGACCCAGCTTCTGGTCCCACTGTGCAAAATCCTTCCAAATGGTGTGGTTTAGAGGTGCAAGTATGTCTTTGCCTCTACTGGAACTCTACCCGCAGAAGCAATTGTCTTTGAGAGCAGAAATAATAACACAGAGACTATCCTTTGTACCAGGACCCAAAAGGTGACCTCGGCTGTCCTCAGGTTCTACTGCTTCCATCTGCCTAATTCTCACTGACTGCCATGTGGCGCCTACAGAAATATGAACCTTCAAAGGCCATTTCATGTACCTGAGGAGGAATGGTAGAGACAATCTGGGCTGCTTTTCCCATACGCACTGTTTACATTCCTCCGGAGCCAAACCCCATCCTTTCTCTCCTCCCGTAGTCTCGGCTATTCCCTGTACACACCTCCTTCCTCTGCCACTCCCCTGCTCTGGATTCCTCTTAGTATGTCTGTAATTTATTTTAAAATATTTCAGCACAGTGTGATGTTATATATACATTTGTCAGGTTAGTCTACCCTGTGCATATAGGCAGTTGACTTAACCAGCATACCCACTTTCCAGGAGGTGAACGAGCATTTCATCAGAAGATCCACAGTCCAGGCACTGAGCCCTGTCCATTGTCCAGCAGCATCAGTGACCTTGTTACTTAGCATAATGGTAGTAAAACGGGCTCTCATTGGTGAAATTACGGGTATACAAGGCACTGGATTGGCTAAAGCATGTCTTCTCGATGGCAGTGATATATTCCACACATGGGCAATATTTCTTTGGAGGGGGAAGAGGTAAAAGGAAGCCTGAAATATTGCAGGGGTTTCATGTTCTTCTAAAGCACAACCCTACCTGAGAACATCTTCTGCCTTAGTATTTAATTTCTCTCCTTAAGTTAAGTTTAATTGACTCAAAAATTTCTCCTTTGAGGAGAATAATGAAAAAAAAAATGTGAACATCTGGCTAAAGTAATTTAACACCCTCTATACCCTTGGAGGAATACAGCATGTAGCCAATTCTTCTTTTTTTTTTTTTTTAGCCAATTTTTTTTTAATTTTTAGGATCAGTAAGTATATTAGCTGTGGGCTTGTCATATATAACCTTTATTATGTTGAGGTAAATTCCTTCTATATCTAATTTGTTGAGAGTTCTTACTGTGAAAGGATGTTGAATTTTGTCAAATGCTTTTTCTGCAGCTATTGAAAACAATCATGTAATTTTTATCCCTCGTCCTGTTCACACCCTGTATCACACTTACCAATTTGCATATGCTGAGCCATTCTTGCATCCCAGGGATATATCCCACTCAGTCATAGTATATGGTTCTTTTAATGTGCTATTGAATTCGGTCTGCTAGTATTTTGTTGAGGATTTTTGCATCTATGTTCATCAGGGATATTGGCCTGTAATTTTCTTTCCTTGTAATGTCCTTGTCTGGCTCTGATATCAGGGTGATGCTGGCCTCATAAAATGAGTTTCAAAGTATTCCTTTCTCTTCAATTTTTTGGAAGAGTTTGAGAAGGACTGACAGTAATTTTTCTTTAAATTTTGGTAGAATTCACTTGTGAAGCCACCTGGTTCCGGGCTTTTTATTTGTTGGGAGATTTTTGATTACTGATTTTCATCTCCTTACTGGTAATTAGTCTGTTCAGATTTTCTATTTCTTCATGAGTTTAGTCTTGG
This sequence comes from Camelus ferus, assembly GCF_009834535.1. Taxonomy (NCBI): domain Eukaryota; kingdom Metazoa; phylum Chordata; class Mammalia; order Artiodactyla; family Camelidae; genus Camelus; species Camelus ferus. The sequence goes on from NC_045720.1 coordinate 16,633,972, forward strand.
TAGGTTGTATGTTTCTAAGAAGTCTGCCGTTTCTTCAAGGTTGTCCAGTTTCCTGGCATATAGTTGTTCATAGTGGCCTCTTATGATCACTTGTATTTCTTTGGTATCAGTTGTCACACTCAAGAGTGAAAAGTTAAAAGCCTTTCCTCTGAGATCAGAAACAAGATAAGGAGGCCCACTCTCATCACTTCTATTCAACATAGTACTGGAAGTCCTAACCACAACAATTAGGCAAGAAAAATAAGTAAAAGGCATCCACACTGGAAAGGAAGAAGTAAAATGATCTCTGTTTGCATTTGATATAATCTTACATACAGGAAACCCTAAAGACTCCACCAAATATCTGTCAGAACTAATAAATGAGTTCAGTAAAGCTGCAGGATACAAAATCGGCACACGAAAATCAGGTGCATTTCTATACACTAACAATGAACCATCTGAAAGAGATATTAAGATAGAAATCCCCTTTACAATAGTATCAAAAGAAGAAACTACTCAGAAATAAAGTATTTTTAGTATCAGTGACCTAGCTTTGATCCCCGAACTGTCCTGTATTCTACCTCTGATCCTAGGAGCACTCGTTTGCCTGATGGAGGCGTTGTTACTACATCCTGCCACCGCATATTGTCACATTTGCCTCATGTCAACCTACAATGCAAATTGTTTCTACAAGACCAAAAATTTGACGGGAGTTGGGGCTTGATCAAAGTGTAAGTTCAAACTGTGTGACCATTTGGGGTCTGCATGCTGATAAATATCTATAGATACCAGATTTTAATCTAAGAAGAGAAATTACCCTCATTTACTTTCAACTGTTGGTTGCTATCGTGATACCTAATCACTCTGCAGGACAAAATTGACTTCCAGCTTTAGAAAGCCCTCATGTTCGTTATAAGCAGCAGAGCTAGTTGCAAAGAGCGCAGACTCTGGAATTAGACTGTCTGGACTCAAATCTATTCACTAGCTGTTGATCTCATGCAAGGTACTTACCTCCCTCAGCTCCAGTCCTCTTTTTAGAAAAACAGGAAGAGTAACTGTATCTATATTATGTAAAATACTAAGAACAGTATCTTAGAAATTGTAGGCATTCAAAAATATCATCGTCATCATCATCTTTGTTACTCTGGGGAACAATTAAAACTCAATTTATCTAGAAAAAAATGCAGAAACTAAAAAAATGTGGAAGTTCACGTACACTTAGCATAAATGCTTCTTTCTGTATAGCTGCCTATTTTACCATTTAGTTCTCTTGCATCCTTTCGACATGTTGGGTACTAATTCCACACATAGGCTCCAAGGAAATATCCTTTATTAGTAGTAAGAGAAATTTACATGGCACCGTAGGACTAATAAACTCTTTCACGTGCATTATCTGATTCTCCGAGTATCTTTATGAAGTGTGTATAGCGTCATCAGGTAACCAGAATATTCATTTTATAGACTATGAAACTCAGAGGCCCAGAGAAACGAAGTGGCTTGACCAAGAGCACTTGGATATAAGTGGTGGCGCTAAGACTCACTCTTCTGCTTGTCAGGACTTAAGGATTTGATGATGCTTGTCCCGGTGACAATTACTTTCCTGCTTCCGGTGGTCCTCTCGCTTCTGCTCTAGTCATATTGCCGAAATGGTCCTTCTGTATGTGTGCCAGATCACTTCACTCACATCTTCAGGCATGCCGATGGCTTCCCACTGCCCTTCAACTCAAATGCCAAATCCTTGCCCTGACCTGTCTAGACACTGCCTGGTCTGGCCCTGCCCACCACTCTGGGTGCATGTGGTTAAAATCTCCCTCTTATTTCCTTGGCTTTAGCCCACTGCCACGTCTCACCTGGGTTACCACACTTGCTCTTCGCTCTACCTGGAAGGCTCTGACCCCACCTCCTAGAACAGGCAGTGTCCTCATCATTCCCTTGTCCAATCAGAAGCCGCTTCTTCAGAGAGCTCTTCCCTAAGAAGCTCATAAAAGTAACCCCTTTCTAGGCATGCGCCATGACACTAACTTGTACCGTGGACTTTGACTCTCCTATCACTCTCTGCGACTGGCTTGCCGGCACCCAAAGAGTTTATTTCTCCACCTATTTCTTTACACTCTCTCTCCCCACTGACTGAAAGCTTCAGAAGTGTGGGAACTATTTCTGTCTTTATGGGGGGTAGAGTGTCTGGTACCTATTTAGTACCTAATACCTAGTAGGTATTAAGTAAGTATTTGTTCAATACATGAATGAAAATTACTTTATTTGTGGTGAAACAGACTTTCTTTCCCAGTTTTGTTAATAGTGACCCTTCAGCTGAAAATTAAATACTTTCATTCCCCTCTTTAGCTTACCAGTCACCTATAGATGCTCCTTGCGGCTAAGCCATTTCCTAGGCAAACTCCTGTTTCAGGAAGCAATTCTCTCTTGCAGGTAGTTTTTCTGAAAATTATTTCATCAAAATCTTTGTTTCTAAAGGTTTGTGTTAGTTAAAGGAGGGGCCTTTCCCAGATAGAAGCACCTGATTGACTGCTAGGAAAACAGCTCGAAGGGTTCTCATCTATCATATTTTCCTTAGCCAGGTGCAGACAAATTGCATGGCAGGGGATGGATCTGGGAGAGAATCTCGGAACTGACACCAGAGATGACCGCATTTCCTGACGGACTTTTGAAGAGGAAATCTGAGTATGCACGCAATATTTTCTAACATCCTTCTGATATGAACATTTATTTGTTCCAAAGCCTTTGGGTGAGTGATTGTTGGGATATGCATCTCTGTTTAATTAAGGAAGCCATTTCTTGGGACTGAGTAGACACCAGATGGGTATCTGAATTTCAGGAAACTCCAGCTGAAGTGACTGGAATGACTGGCAGACAAGGTCAAAGTGTTTATCAGCAAGGAGTTACGTCTTTTCCTCTGGTTGCAGAAAACAACAGCCACCGTGTTTTGGCCTGTTGAGATTTGTTTTCCTTTCTCCCAACTTCTCTCCCATCCCCTTAGAGGGATCATGAATTTGGCACCACCCTTGCCAGACATTTCAAACAGAAAATTGTGCTGTGTGTTGCCTGTGCAGAAAGGCTTGACATATTTTTTGCTTTGTTCAAGTGGGCAGGGTATATGATGCTATTTAATGTAACTTAGCTCTTCTCTTAAAAGCCTTTATCAAAGAATGTACAAGATATCCCCGCTGCTAGTAGCTTGCCAACCTCATACAGTTAGAGCAACTGGAATCTGCAAACATGTGATGCATTTTAGAAGGTACTGTAGTCATGAAAAGTGAAACTGCCTTCACTATGGAGGCTTTGAAGAGGGGAAAAGAGAGTCCCGAAAAGGAGGAAAAAAGAAATTTGAGGGAGAGAAAAGGCGTGGCTTTCCAGTTACATATTCAACACATTTATCTGAGCACTCTAGCAAGTATTGCAAAAGTCTAAATTCCCTTGAAAATTAAGCATGAGATAAGTCCTGAACGAAGGGCCAGAACTGTACTGCTATGGATTGAACTGTGTTCCCTGCAAATTCACATGTTGAACTCCTACCCCTCAATGCGACTGTATTTGGAGATACAGCTTTTAGGAGGTAAATAAGGTTGAATGAGATCATCAGAGTGGAGTTCTAATTCGATAGAATTGCTAGCCTGGTAAGAAAAGAGAGAGCTATCTTTCTTTGAATACACACAAGGAAGAGGTCAGGCTAGCCCACAGTGAGAGGGTGGCCACCTACAAGCCAGAAAAAGAGGGCTCACCAGAAGCTGCACCCCGATCCCAAACGTTCAGCCTCCAAGACGGTGAGAAAATAAATGTATGTGGTTTCAGCCACCCAGTCGATGGTATTTTGATATGGCAGGGCAAGCTGACTAAGACAGATTTCGCAGCCTCCGCTTGGTGGGCTAATACAAGATGCTCAGCCCTGAATCGTCGATGAGGCAGCTTTCTTTACAGAGTGTGAAAAACCAGCCTTCCCACTTAAAGAATGCAGGGCTCCTTTCAGTGCCGTGTGACAGGGGCTACAGGGAGTAGTATTAACTTATTTTAGTTATCGCCCTGCCCCCAACAAAGGGGTAAGGTTAATATTAATAGTAAGGTGTTTGGGAAACAACTTGACAACACTTATCCAAACACAAAATCCATATACCTTTGCCCCAGGTAGATTTCAAAGAATTTATCCTTAAAAAAGTCCACTCACCTAAATGTGCCAAGATGTACACATAAGAATACTCATTGCCAAGTTGCTCGTAACAGAAAAATACTGGAAGCAACTGAACTGTCCATCACTAGAGCACTAGTTCAATAAATGATGGCAGAGTCATACACTAGAATGTTGTGCTATGGTGAAAAAAGAAGATACTTCTATATATATTTGTGTCCATCCTCTGTCTGTTTGCTCCCACAAACCATCCTTTGTTCCCCCCGTTCTTCTCTGTATCACAGGAGAGCCCACCAGCTCACGCTGCGTTCCCAGGTTCCCATGCCTCTTGGTTCCTGCCTGGGCTTGGCCAATGGAAATCTCTAACAGGAACTTTGAGGGGCAGTATTTCTGACTGCAGCTCTGTCTTTTCAGAGCTCAGATCCCACTGGACAGAACCACTGTGGTTCCACCTTCCTTCTGGTGAGAAAAGCCCCCATCTCTCCCCTTTGACCCACGAGGGTAGGGGGGTAACGGCTTTATGTCATCCCTCATCTCTTGGCTGTATTATCATCCTCTGACTTCTCAGGGATTCTATAATCAGTTCCATGTATTCAGTTCTCTCTTTTAAAGACCTCAGACTTGATGCTGGGATGGGACAGAAACAATGTGAAGTGGCAAAGCAACCTTTGGGACACTATAGAGCATGCTCCTCTTTGCATGAAACAACAGGATATCTGTCCATAAACATGTGTTTGTATGTGATCTGAATGATTATACAAGAATCATTAACAGTAGAAGCTTTTGTAAATGGGCAGTGGAGGTCTGAAGAAAAATGGAAGTTTACCCTCCATAGTATCCGTGTTAAGATTTGAATTTTTACCGTAAGCAGGTATTAAAAAGAAGTTTAAACTTGGAAAAATACTTTTCAAGTTACGCTGTGGTTTTTAGTGAAAGAGCGTCTTCTCTTTTATGACTATGTTTGGACCTACGACCCTGAGGGTGGCAGGGTGAAAGTCAGAGAATTTCCATCCCACAGCAGCTATAATAGTCATGTCATTCCTATGCTTAAAACCCTCCTGTGCTTTCTGTGGTGTTTTGGAGAAAGACTAGAATCAGTTACACTTTGCAGCCTGACCACTGTCCCCTCACTTCTGCAGCCTCTTCCAGTCCAGGCAATGACTTGCTCTCCATGTAACAGGCATACTAGGCTTCTCCTAATTCCTGAAATCACACCTTTTTCTCACCTCAAGGTCAGCTAACAGCCTGTCGTCCCTGCCCAAGGGCTCTCTCTCCCACACCATCTTCTCACCACTAGTTAACATACTCACTTTAGAGAGATGTGGTTTAAAATCATACTGGGTCAGTTACTCCTACTGTAACTTATTTCTTTCCATGTAGCACACAGTCCTGTTTTTATATATTTGTGTGACTGTTTGATTAATGCCAGCTTTAGATGAAGGGACCATTTTAATGAATGAGTGACAATGCTGGAGTCATCCTACCACTGAGTGGGGACCCTAGCTAGCTCTTACTGAGCCCTGGTCCAACACGTCCAGACCCATAAGCGATGGGTCACTTACTCAAGCAGAAAGCACTTCAGCTATATATATAACCTTGCCTTTCTGCACATTATTTCTTAAAGCAAGCACACACCCATTTTTATACAGAGTCTATAATACCTTAAAAGTCAAATAGCTTTTGTCTAGAATATTAGTAGTTAAAATTGTGTTTATTAACGAAGAAACTGGCAAACATTAATAAAAGAAAAGAGAGGAAAATCAATAGGCTAGTTGCATATTTCTCTTCTTTTCCTTCTGTTTCTTCTATGAAATCAGAAAAAGATTCATTTTAATATCAATGAAATAACAAGGAATATTTTCGTGTTCTTCTAGTTAATAACCTTTCATATACAATTACCTCAGAACCTGTACTTCCAGTTGGCAGGAGTGGGAGCTCAGGTGTAAGATGTTCTAGACATTCAATCAGTCACTTCAGAGCCCACTGTACGCTTTGTCTCCTAGATGACCTAAATCAACTCCTGTCCTGAGTTTCAGGCATTTCCATTATGATGATGATTATAAATGGCCTTCCATATCAGGTGCTTTGCTGCTGTGCTAAAGAGACGAAATGTTTTCCTGGTGGGACTTCCCAGTATTCAGGCACCATTTCTCTAAGACATAGGATTGGCTGAAATGGAGGCGGGAACAATCAGAAATCTGGGCAGTGAAAACGTGTTTGATCTGGGGCCAAACTCAAATTTTGAGCTCAGGGAAGAGAAGATGAGGACTATCTGATGAGGGGCCACCTAGAAAGTCAGCATCACATGTCTCTGGTGCCCAGAAACAGAAGGTTACATTTACAGGACACTTGGTTTAATGTCACCAATCGCCACTGCCAGTGAAGGCTCTGTCACAGGAAGATGAATGGGGTCTGCCAAGTGAGTGTTCCGACAGCTCCCCTTGGATTCAGTCTCGAATCCCTGGGTCCATTCCAATCCAGGCTTAAGATGAACTCCAGCCTCCAAGTGTTCAGGGCCTGCTGCTCACTGTCGTGCATGACATGGGAAGACCCAGGGGAACTGGCCAGATTGCTCCAGGAATAGAACAAATGATGTGACCGATAACTCAGACTGTCTGTCTATTTCTTGGCAGTGGGAGAGTAATAAACAGCCCACGGTCAGGCCCTGAAATGCACAGTCAATACATAGTCTATTTTGTGACTCTTGGATAAATGGTGCCTGACTTTTCTCAAGATGACAGCTAACTACACCCCTTTCCACATACACGCACACACACACATACACACACCACTGCCATTACTATTATTTATTGAATAATTTTAGGGAGGCCAGATGCTGGCTGAACTAAAACTTCAAGGACTATCATAGGAAAATATATGATTCCTGCCCTCAGGAGCTTACAGTCCAGGCTTATCTTGTATTTGTATAAATGTCTCTGCAAGAATCTCAGATAATAATAATAATAACATAATAATAATAATAGCTAGCAGTTAGTGAGTACTTAGTGTGAGCTAAATACTATGTTGAGTGCTTTACATGTTTTATCCAATTTAAACCTCATAGTAACCTTTATAATCCTCTGAGGTTGGCATGATTTTTATTCTCACTGTACAGATAACGAAATCAAACAGAAACACAAATAGGTTAGATAAAACTTGCCTAAGGTCACAGAGCCAGGATGTAGTAGATCTGGGGTTCAAGTCTAGGAGTCTGGCTCTAAAGACCAGTATCTTACGTACTCCCCTAAAATAATCACAGCTGTAAATGAGTAAATATTTCCTATGCTAAGTTATCTCAGCATGCTTTATGTAGTGCTCACAATTAGTGATTAATCTAATTTATGTAACACTTAAAAAATGCTTTTATTTTCTCCTGCCCACATTTCTGTAATAGCAGTACTATATTTTACACACGAGGAACCGAGGCTTAGAGAGTCATACAGCTGTCCCAGGGCTAACACAGCAGGACTCAATCCTTGGTCAGTTTTCTCCAATATTTGACTCTTGCACACTGGCATTATATGCCAGTTCAAGAAAAATGCCTTCAAATGGTACCCTAGACAAGCATTACCCTAGTAAAGACAATAACACTGTCGTTTACATGGTGCTTTACTACTCACATTTGAATTTACTCGAGTCCCATGGTCAGTCTGAAAGTCAATAGCTCAGGTCGTAGGTGTCAAAGCTGAAGTTCAGAAGCTGAGGGGCAGGTCTGGAGTCATACCACTTCGTCCCCACTCACTGATCTCCATTCAGTCACTAGTTCACTTAAGAAACCACAATGCTGGGGAAAGAGAAAGCTGAATAAGCCCCTCTGTCTTCTGTAATTCACGGTCAGAGCCGAAGAGCTGAAATCTTTCCAAGTACTTTCTACTCTGTCTATGGATCCACTTTGACCTCCTGGTGGAAAGATGCTGCTTTGAAAGAGCAGATGCTCTGATCCCTGGGGGTAACACTGGGCCCCTGGGGGGTCACCCCTCCCCACCCCGCCCCGATTCTTCCCCTTTCTCTACTTGAACTCTGGTGAAAAGCAGAAGTTGCCCTCCTCAGGAGATACAGAATGGAACACTCAGCGCTGATGGGGAGGCTGGCTCTGCAGTGTCTTTTTCAGCATCTGTAAGGACAGAGTTCTAGTTGCAACCTGAGAATAAACTGGTGAATTGCAGGACCTCAGAATGGGACCACACTTTAGACGTGGTTGGAGCCAACTTCCAGACAAGCTGGTGGTGGGAGTCCGTGGGGAAGGCAAGAACCACCAACAGCTTGGGGGCAGTGGGAAGACCTCGAAGAGGCAACTCCAGAATTTCAGTATGTAAGACACTAAGGTACCGATAACCCTTTGATGATGATGGTGCTGACCAAGAAAATAGCGGCCAAGGTGTTTCCCAGCCTGCAAGGCTTTTCCTGCCCTGACTGTCTACCCCAGACAACAAACAGTGACCTGTTAAACACACGTAAGTTAAGAGAAGTTCCTTGTATATGGTTTATGCAACTTTGTTGATTAATGACTGCAAACTCCCCTAACTGTGCGCTCTGAGACAATGCAGTGCATGAATAAGAACGCTTGTGTTTTGAGCCCCCAGAACCCGCTGGGAAGGGGGTCAGACAAAAGTGGGACACAGTGTCTGGAACACACTGCAGGCATCGCCCGGATCTTGGCTGAATCGGACGCTCAGGGTGGAGGAGCCCGGCACAGCGGCTACTCAGCGTGCGCCCGGCCCTCCCACCGCTGGTCGCGGCTGCCAGGAGGCAGGCCGCTGGCGGGAAGGGGCCAGGAAACCTCAGAGCCGCGCGGAGACAGCAGCCGCCTTGTTCCGCAGCCGGGTGGCTTTTTTTTCTCTCCCTCCCGGGGGCCAGACATCCCCGCCCCACCCCCTACTCCCACCTCTCCTGCCGCTTCTTTCCGCCCTGGCTCTGAAAGCGTTAACCCCGGAGTTTTTCGCACCCTCCCCCCGCGTCCCTGCTCCCGCCCAAGGTTCCTAAAAAAGAAAGGTGTAAACTTTGGTCCAGATAGGGAATGAATGATCAAAAGCCAAGCCGAAACTTCCTGTTGCCCGGACACTATATATAACGTGATGAGTGCACCGGCTGCGGAGTCGCACCGTAGCGCTCGCCCCGCCGCCGCCTCCGAGCGCCTGAGGTTTCCCGGGGACCACAATGAACAAGTTGCTGTGCTGCGCGCTCGTGGTAAGTCCCTGGCCGGCGACGCGGGCGTTGATGCCCGGGTGCCTGGGCAGGCTGCCTGCCTGCCGGTCTCCCCACCTCCCAGGGGACTGATGGGGACAAAGCTCAACTCGCTCCCTCTTCCAGCAGAGATTTGGGTCAGGTTGGAACAGATCTCTTTTCAAGCTGGTTGTGCTTCTCCTAGGGTGTCCTTTTACACTGGAAAGTTCCTGCTGGTTTTATGGGGAAGAGAGAAGAGCTCTGGACCTTTTTTATTTGAATGAGTTTTATCCATTTTATTTATTGTCTTTCTTCATCTCAGATGATTTACTCCATCTTTACTTAGTTAACTTGGGCGTTATTATTATTAGCAATAAAGTGGTCCCTTATGATCAGAATAGAGTGGGAGATGTCAGCCTTCTTAAAACTATTATAATTAGAATAAAATTTGGATGCAGTGAATATGATATGATACATCATTAGGCTCATTCCCCATTTAAGCAAATATTATGGAGAATTTTTAATAATTGGCACCAGAGAAAAGATCTCTGTCTCTCTCTCTCTCACACACACACACTTTTTTTACTGTGAAATGTAAAATTTAATAACATTTTATTATTAAAATGGGTTATTTCAGTTCTCAACTTCAATATAATGTGGAGAATATGGTGAGATAATGTTAATTATATTTTAAAATATATTTAAATAATTAAGGTTTAGCACTAAATAGGTTAAAAGTTATTTTTAACATACTATTTGGAAAAGAAAGGAATTTCTATAACTTAGCTCTTTTTTTTTAAATTTAAATTCTAACCAATCAAGTTAATAAGACTTGTATGTAGATTAGTCTATGATCAATGATTTACTTCCTTTATGTCACCAGAGTGTGGAGTACACTGAGATATGAATCAGACATTCATGAAAGGATAGGAAAATCCATATTTAAGCCACATGTATGTTTTTGAAAGTATTGCAGTAACTGCTTGAATTTCAATGTCCAACCCACAAATAGTGGGTGGGAGGCTAGGGAGTCTCCCAATCAGTTCTTGTATCTATGGGATACACAGACATAAGGAAATAAGTAAACAGCAACGTCACTGAAGAAGAGGTAGATTAACACAAGTCCACACTGAAGTATGCTAATCTTATGTACCACTACATATATGTTGTGTGTTTTCATATATCATTATTCCACCAATATGGAGAGAATGGAGAACATTTTAAAACGTGAAGCTTTATTAAAGCATGACACTTAGAGAGAATGACACAAATCATAAGTGCCTACTGAAGTTTCTCAAAGTGAACCTTGTGAGCCAGCACCCAGATCAAGCAACACTGCATTTCCAGCATCCCAGAAGCTTCCTGGGCTTCCTCCCTGTCATCACTATGGCCAAGGCCTGAGAAATCAATATTCTAACTCCTAATGCCATAGATGAGTTTTGCTTGTATTTGAACTTTATATAAATGAACTTTATGTAGTTTCTGTGTGTGTCTGGCTACTTTCACTTATGGTTTTACCGTGATATCACCTCCACTGTTGGATGTACAAAAGCTCACCCATTTTCACTGCTGTATAGTATTCCACTGTGTGGCTACACCACAATTGATCTACTTATTCTAGTTTTGGGCCAGAATAAATAATTCTTCTATTAACATGGGCACATTTTTATTCTTCCTAGCCTTTTGTATTCTGTCAGAGATTTAATTAATAATAAACATATTATCAGTGGTTTTTAAATTCTGGAATTGCCATTATATATGTACCTAATAATAAGTGTTCCTAAACAGACAAATGTTTTGATATGTGGCATGTATATGGATATAGATATGTATGTAGGTAATATAGCACCTACTAATTGTAGATGATACAGCATTATCAAAAGAGAAAACTTTTATTGTGTCTTAAACACAGTGAATACTTTAAATAGGAAAATTTCCCTTTTCCTTTGTATATTTTCTGAGATTGACTTTATTTTATAAATGATTGGAAACGGACACTTTGTACTGACACATGAATCATACAAATGCCCTTTTGTAATCATCAAGATGTAGTTCTAAGAAACGGAAGCACTACAGGTATTTGGTCCTTTGTACCAGGTATGCCACTGGGCACTAGGGACAGAATGGAAAACACAGACACCGTTTCTGTCCCCATGGATCACAGAGCCTAATGGAGAAGGCAGATATTGGATGTATAGTGAGAATAATAGAAAAAGAAGTACTAGGTGACTTGGGAATAGAAAAGATCCTGCCTTCCAGGATCTTATAAAGGAAGTTGCTGTGCAGTAGCTATGAGTTTGGTTTCTTTGGATGAAAATTCAAACACCAGGACCACTACTTGATAAAAGATTGTGGGCAAGTTACATCTCTCTTGAGTTTTAGTTTCCTCCTTTACAAAATAGAGATAATAAGATGCACACATGCAAGATAACCACATAAAGTTCCTGTCCCATAGTAACACCAGCTTATAGCCTCACGCTTACAGATAACTGCAGGACGACCTAGACCCAAGTGAATTATATAAACAAAGTGTTGATGGTGCTCAGAGGAGGGAAAGATGGCCACTGACTACTGCTTTGAAGGAGGACTAGAATGTTTCACTGTTGGAGATAAAATCAAGGCATCCTGAATCTAAGAAGTAGAAGAAGGTAAAATTGTTTGGCCAAGTAGAATCTTAGATTCTTTCTGTAAAAGCAGAGAGTATGCTGGCAGGCAAGCAGTGGGGGGGGGGGGGGTCATTAGGACTAATGCCGGAGTCCTGGGCTTTCTGGAATGCTCACTAATGCAGTTAGAGACCGACTCTGCAAGGGGAGGCAGTCACATCTCCTAGTCATTTCTTTCATGTTGCCCAAGATGCCTCCTGATACCCTGGGAACATCCTGGCCTAGACTGAGTTTTTAACTGGTGGCTGAAACTGCCCGTCATGGAGTGCCAGAACCACTTATTGGCCTTCTCAAAGCTAAGCTCTGAATTAATGTTATGTTCCTAGGATTTGGGGTAGGGGGCAGGGGTGAAGGAGTGGGAGGTCACAGATGGCTTTTTTTTTCAGGACAACTGCCTGATATATCTGTCTTCCTGATTTTTTGTCATTTTGTTGTTGTTTATTTTGGTTTCCTCCCCCTCTCCCAGTGGTTGAGTGTATTTGTCTAGCCTTCCTGTTTGTTTAATTTAAGAGAATCATCCCTCTGAAGTTTGTAGGAGAATCGTATATACACTCAGTCCAAAAGAGTCCTGAACTTTTGTCCTAGCAACCTTGCTGGCTTCTGTCACCCATCAACCATCCACACAATTCCTAATTTCAATCTGGTCTTTAATTTTACTTCTTAGGTTAAAACCACAGTTGTCAAACTCCACTGGTAGGGGAAGAGAGCATTCTGTGCCAGATGCTTTATCCACTTAGTTCTAGAAGGAGAGCTGCGGCGGTGTCTGTCAAAGGGGCACCAACACACTCCAGTGTTCTTGCTCTCCTAACCGCTAACTTGCCAGCTGGGTTTTGCTCTAAGCAACCCTCAGCCCCCCTGCCTGCATGTTCCCTTTTCCTAAAAGCTTTCTGTGAAAAGCATTATTTCCTTCTGCATCTCATTAGCCAGTAGCATTTCCTTTAGCCTGAGTTTCTCCTTTGCAGCCCAGAAACAGAAGACTGGGAAATATACTGCAGAGAAAGAGTCGTTGTATAAAAAATTATGTTTGCATTACTCAGGCCTTGCCTGATGATGCCTGGCTGCCCCTGATGTTGCTACTACGAGCCGAGATGCCTACATCATCAGTGCATTTATGTGTGTGAGTGTGTGTGTGTGTGTGTGTGTGTGTGTGTGTGTGTGTATGTGTGTGTGTGTGTGCGTGCGTCTTACCTGGTAGACGAGCAGTTCTCAATCAGATCAGACTTCTTCCATCCACTTTTAAAACATATGCTTTGCAACAACAAGTCCCTTGCTCTCCTGAAATGAAATTTAAAGCACATATATTTTACCTACATATAGAATTAAAAAAAAATCAGTATACCAGCATAACTATACTAAAAAGGAGAAATAAAAGGAAAGTAATTTATAATAAAATAAGCTTCACTAGAAGACTTAATGAAGTGGTGATATGTTAGCATCTTTATGTAGAATTGCCATGAACAGACCAAGAGGAACAAAGACAGGAGCACATGTGTCACACTGGTATTCAAAACCATGATCAGTGTTGGCTTTGTTGTTGTGATTTTTTGAAATGGTACACAAATCTCGCTAAAGTTTTACACAAAACAAAGTACAACCCTCTATCAAATTTTATGTTGTAAATTCCTGGAAAATTCAATATGTATAAAAATCATGCAAAAATCACTTTATATATATATACATATATATGTATATATGTATATATGTGTATATATACATATATATATGTATATATGTATATATATACATATATAGATGTATATGTATATATATAATGGAATTTGAATCCAGGTTCATATAATAATAAACAGGGCTTTTTTGTTTTTTATTTTTATTTTTTTACTTAGAGCACTTATATTAGTCGTCCATAGGACATTTAAAAGTGTGTGGGACATGCGATTATTCTTGATTATTTGGGACATCTAGCAGTTGTGACAACAGAAATCCCCCACAAATTTCCAGAACTTCTAGGGGATAGCACTACCCCTGTGGTCAACAAAATATGAGCTCTTTGCAAACACAGGTTTTCATCTGATTCATATTTATAGCCCCCAGGTCTCCGCCGTGCCTGACACTAAATTTGTGTTTGCTGAGTCAAAGGAGCTATGGTGAGATGTGCTAGGATGTTTGTATAATCTACCATTGGTTTCCATGGATACGCCAACAGAATTGAGCTCACTGTCAGAGATTTAACATTCTAACATGAGCTTTGATCTCTTTTAAAAATATAACACCCTACCCACCTGACCAATATTTTAAATATTCCTTTGTCCCTTTCTACTATGAAGGTATGTAGCAATACCTTCATAAGGGTCCCTTTTTAAGAGGGCGAAAAAATGAGCCAGGTTTATAATACTGACCCTTGCAGGTGCTACCTAACGTCAGGTGAACCCCCTTCCTGACCTTCCCATCAAGTGTCCATTTTTGGTTTAATAAATTTGATACATTCATAAAATATACCAAGAGAGATGTCAAACAGGCAACTGGATTTAGAAAAAGTTCAGAGTGAAGGAGAAACTTGGACTGAAGATTAAAAAATCTAGGTCATCAGCGTAAGAATGGGTTTTTAAAGCTATAGGGACAGATGATTTCACAGGGCAAGAGAGGAGGGGAGGAAGCAGCCCCAGAGTGCATTTCTGATGCTGATAGGTAAACAAAATGCAGATACAAACAGTAATAGCAGCCATGTTTAGAAAAGAAAACAAAAATCAAAATCAAACTTAGCAACCCACAAGAGCAGGAACTAGTCAATCGGAAATCCTAGCAACATCTGTAAACTATCTGTGCAAGAAGAAAGAGTGAGGTATAGCCAACTTGAAATACACACAGTATTTTTATGTGACATGTAATTAGTTTTTGGAACTCACTACCACAGAATATTTATTTTGGGGTAACTAGCATAGAAAGTCTAAAAAAAGAATTCTTTTAGACAGTTGTAAGGGATAAGAATAGTGTTACAACACATTAGGTAAGAAGCTGCGTGGTACCCGCTCCCTCTCGCTTTTACCTGGCCTCTCTAAATGAATGTTCCCGAGGCCAGAACAGTCTACAGACACACTAAAATGGTTCCTGCCAGCTCCAAGGTGACATAACTTCCCAGGTGCTTGGGTAGCTCTTTTTTCACCCCAATTTCTCAGAAGCACCTGAATCAGCCGGACCATAAATGGACAGAGGATGAAGGAGGAAAGGAAATGTTCTTTTTGAAGCCCTTCTAAAAAAAGTCATGTGCTCCCAAAAGCCCTGATTTATTACTTTCTTAGTGGGATTTTAAAAAATTCATCTCTTTAGTCTTATAGGTTTAATACTGTGAAAACATTGTTTAATTTTCTTTGAAGCATCTTCTGTAAAACTAAAAAAGAGTCGCCTTAGGATTTTCACTTCAATTTAGTCTGCACCTTGGAAGCATTTTCTGTGAGAGCCTCTTAAATAATCAACTATAAAAATAGAAAAATAGGTGTCAAGATGAATTTAGATTTAAAACAAGACAGTAATTCATCTAAGCTTTCTGACTGCCTTTGGTAAATTCAATTTTCTTCTCTGATCTTTGATCCCCAAATCTCCCTTGTCATGTAATGTTACTTTCTTATTCAAAAAAGAAACCCTATTTACTTTATTCTTGGAAAAAATATGGATATCAAGACCCTATTCTTTAGAAAGTTCCCCCGCCCCACCATCAACTGGCACCACCACCACCACAAACAAGAAGTAATTTAGGATTTCAGTTATGGGGCATAGTGACAGTAAGACCTCTCTCTGCAACAGCAGACAAGAGACAAGGGATCTTATTTCTCAGTTTTGCTCTAGGCTCTGAGGTCCAGTCAGTGACTTCACCTCTCTGGATCCTACTTTGCTCATTTCTAAATTAGGGGTGTTGGACCAGGTGCTATGTGGCAGGTCTGCTTTAGTTTTAAGCTTTTGTCATTAAAATGAATTAAACCTTTTGATTATATATCACTTAATATTCCAAACATACAAAAATCAAATGGACTTATTTATCTATGAAAAAATATACTAACGAAATTAAAAAATACATATTCTGTTGCCATTGTTAACGTTTCTTCTGCCCAGTTACTTTCACTGATAGGAAATTCTGTTCAAGTCAGTGAGATCACAAGAGGAAGCAGCTTTTGAACTGTTACCTGCTTTTAAGTGGTAAGACTTCTGTGTTTTAGGATCCCAGGTTATTCTTTTAAACGAAAAACTATTTTTTCATTCTGAAACAAGCCCTTTTTGTCTTTAGCTAGGATTCACAGAAGTCGTTAATGCGTGTATTTTTCATATTCTATTTAGTTAGAAGCCAGTTCAAGACATTCCCTCAGGACTTACTAAAGAGGTATAATTATGGTCACCAGCAATCTTCTTAGACTCCTTGAGCAGAATTTTGAATTTGCATTCACAAGGAAGTACTTGACGACTGCACACTGCTCTTTGGAATAAATGTCAAACCTTCAGCTGGAGTAAGTATGGCCATGTGTAGGCTAGCATGACCATTAAATACGCCACTGGGGTACTACACGGGCTGAAAGAACCCTCTGATCCCACACTCTGTTTCCTGTCTTTTCTTTTAATATCCAGTAAAAAGGGGGAAAATTTAACTAGACTGTGCTAAAATAAAGGTCAACTAGAAAGTATGAGTGCTGTCTATTGAACAAAGACGTAGTTGTTAGCGCTGTTTGTAAGTGTCCTCCATTCTCCTCCCTTCCAGAAACATGGTAAGACTGTACTTCCCAGCCCCCTTTGGCAAGGGAGGGAGGGGTGAGGTTGGGGGGTGTGAATAGTTCTGATAATGACTTGGGAGTTGAAATGATCTAAGTCACTTCCAAATTAGAGCATCTAGTCAACCTGTATATGACCCCCAACATTTGTTTCTCTTTCCCTCTTTCACAGCCAACCAGCCATGTCCCAGACATTAATTTCTATGTCATCCTAAGTCCTGGACAAAGGGCAATGACAACAGCCTTCATTTGCACAAAAATCCTCTGATGCAGAGATTGGTATCTATTTTATGGACGAGGAAACTGAAGTTCAGAGAAGTTAAGTAACTTTTTCTAAGGTGACCTAGCTGAGAAGGTTTTTCTGCCCTATGGGAGCTTCCATCTAGCAGCTGAGTTCACTGAAAAACATTCATAAAGCAGAGCAAAGCCTCTGGGTTCCCTCAACTGGAGCTCTCTTCTCTGCGGGGGTTAAGGATGTCCCAGGATGGAGCTCAGAGTCACATCCTTGGGCAAAGTGATTCCAATGTATTTTTTCACCCTTTTTTAGCTCCTCCTTCAGCTGGAGGGGGTCCTGGCCTCCTTACTAGACTTGAGTTCTAAGTCCAGATCCCTTAGGATTTAGACCACGAGGCAAACACTTTATATATTAATTCCTTATTAGGAAGTGCAATCCTAGGGAAGCAGGAGTGAGCAAAAGAAGAGTAAGCCAAAGAGGAAGGACAGCGAATTCGAGGGGCTGCATTACTGAGAAGCTGCTGCTCGTGTAAAGTGTGACTGACTGCTCAGTCTCACAGGGCCGTCTTCCAGAGAGGCTGTGTGAGAGCGGCTGCATTTTAGGGACAGGACAGAGAAGAGGATTTACTCACCAGGACAGATGACTGATAGATAGATAGATAGACAGAGGGTGGCATGGATGGATGGATGGATGGACCGATGGACAAAAGACAGATCTTACTGAAGTTTACATTGTGTCACAGGTGATCATTTATATGCCTGTCTCCCTGGTAACTCCACAGGTCCCCAGAGGAAAGAGTCAGTTGTTAAAGGCTTAGATTCAGAAAGGATTAGATTCGAATCCCAGCTCAGATGTGTACTAGCTCTGTGATTTTTGACCAGTCACTCAACTTCTCTGAGACTCAGTTTCTTCATCTATAAAATGGGGATCCTACTGTCACCTCAGTGGTGGCTGGAGGGGATGGATAACAATAGCCAGTGAAGAAAGGGCTCAGTATAGAATGGACCATGTAATAATATTATAATATATATGCTATTTTTATTTATCATACCACCCAGAGCTTCCAGTACGACGTTTCCCATGTTGTAGGCACACAGTAAATGTCTACATGTTCAACTCACACCCTATTTTAGTCCATTTCCATTTCTACTTTCTATTCCATTTCACAACCACCATGGCTGATCTTTTCTAACTTTCTCTCACCAGCTGCCCTTAACCATATATTGGATTAATTGGGCTTCAGTCTACATCATTAGCAACTAAATTGATTCATAAGGCAATGTGAGCAATGTATTATTTTCAAGGAAAGGCACTATAGAAGTAAAACGGAATTTAAACACTGATGTTAAAAAAATGGCAACATACTAAAATGTATTGCCAATTCTGAGCCCAAACTGCCAGGGACTGTAGCTGGAAAAGTTTGAGGTAGTAATGTGGGCCCTGTGCTCGTGAAGTGGGCCTGAAGGGGCACAATTATAAGAGAAACTGCAACCAGCCCTGCTGTTGAGTTGAAATTTTGAGAACTGATGTTATATCTTAAATCTGGTGATGAACAGAAGTCCGAGAGAAAAAAATACTCAGCTCTGAGAGCCAAAATATAAGAGATTTTTACGTATCTCCTTTGGAAAGTTTGAAGGTTTACCTGCATTACAAGTTCTTTTTTCTCAGCAATGTTCTCCTTTATGCGTTAATCTATCAAATGTTAATTGTCTGTAGAACTCCTCTGAAGCAGCAAAAAACATCATAAATAAACCTGTCCTGGTGTTTTTGGTTGATTCTAAACACAAGGTACTGCTAATTATTTTTAAAAGCCTCCAAACAACTAAAAGAAACTTCTTGAAAGGAACTAAAAAAACCACATTTAAAATTAACTTTTACCTGGAGACAGTTCTTCAGCCCCAAGGGAAGCAAAAGTGTAAAATCTGGCCCAGGGATTCATCTAATAAATCATAATTGCTTGTGTTTCCTTTTCCCTGTTTACTTAGTGAAAGCTGTTGGCAGCAAACCAGTTCCTAATAGATGAACAGATTTTATGCATTTGCTCTGCTTACCTGGAGACCTGATCCTGGCTATTGTGGAAATTATTAAGCAGTGGCAGAGCCTCAGGTGGGAACCTGGCAGCAGCAGATAAACCTCTCAGATGATCTGTCTGCTTTTTTCACACATTTACTTTTAAAAGGGAAACTAAATACAAACAGAACCGTGCATGCAAAATGCCAAGCAAAATGAAAGCTGCTTTAAAAAAAAAAATCTTCCTTTAGGCAAATTCTGTCATCACTATCATTTTACAGATGAGAAAAATGCAGACGTTGAGGTCGTCCTTGAAAATTTATCCTTTACCTGGTGGGTATTTATCTGCGTCTATAGCATTACGCGTAATCCTAATTACACATCGGAGGTATTCAATTTATCTATCAAATTGAATAAAATAAAATTAAATATATTGAATACCTGCTAGGTATAAGACACCGTACACCATCTAAGGTGTATGGAAACAAATACTTTTCTAGGGCCCTCTAAGCTAATCTGTAGAGCTGAAATATTTCACTTAGACCAAGAAAGTTATACAGGTTGGAAAGATACTGAAACTGATTTTAAAAACATGTCAGAGATGCTTTTTTGGGGAAATGATTAAGAATAGTATAGATAATCAACTTGTGGCACATTTTAGGTGGGTTACTTCCTACTGAACAAGAAACTTCGAAGTGTCTCCAAAAATGAGTCTTTCCCCCCATTTTCCACCTCCTGTGCAATTAGCATATGTGAGGACTGACACTTGTCTGGAACCGTATTCCTTACCAAGTTTACTTGTGTCCCTTTACTTACTTGAAATACAGCAATGGGACAGGAATAGGTATTCGCACTTCAGAGGTAAGATACTGACCAAGGGTTACTGGTCGAACTGAGTCTGGGACCCTGGTACACAGGTTCCCAGCTGAACGTGCTCCTGTTAATTCACACAGATCTAATGGCCATGCTGTGCACTTACTAGAACTTATTATTCATTATCCACTTAGTGTTCTTCTCGAAACTTCCCATGATAGTCCTACTTTTTTTTTAACCTTCTCCTTTTCATCCCATCTTGCAAATGTGTGTAAGTCCTACAGGTTAACATTTAATCTCTTTTGCTGGTATACAATACCCTTGGTTAATGCCACCCTACCTCTCTGCTTCTAGAGCCATTTACATGCTTGCCACCGTGAAATCTGTGTCTTCAGCTATATTTCTGTCTTGAATACCCAATACATGTATCTACTTGTCCACTAGACATCACCCCTTGTGTCCCATAGTTGGAAGATGTTCCAAACTAAATTCACCGTCTTCCTCCCTTCATGTTTCCTTCTGCTGTCAGTACTTAATGGCAACGCCACATACCGAGTAATCAGAATTCATGGGCGCGTTCTTCACTTGCTCTTTCTAGTACCAGCCTCCCCCTGCGATCGGCTAACGTCGTATCTATCCCTTCTCCTTACCATTGTCTGATTTTGGCCTCTTATCATTTCTGACCTGTCGAGCCTCTTCTTGGTCTTCTTTCTCCTCTCTTCTACCTCCGACTGTTTTGCAGTGATTTAGGAGTATTTTACATCAGGCTGGGCCTTTGGATGAATATGCCTACAAAACAGGAGCATTAACTTACTCAACACCATCGCTTAGCAATATTTCCGGAGCCTAGTAGTTTTTTCAATAAATGTTTGCTGATTGAATGAAAACATAAATTATTGGAGGAAAAAGGGAAGAAGTTACTTCACTCTAAGACTATAGAAAATCAAATAAGCTAATCTTCATAGGAAGAGAGTTTTTTGTTTGTTTGTTTTTTTAAATAAGGTATGTACTTTACACTACAAGAGATCTTTAGGACATTCACCACGATATATATCCTGAATGTTTCCTTTCTTGGCTAAGACGAACTATAAAATGGCATGGTTTCCAAACTGACCAGAAGTTTAGCTAACTCTGGATAGTCCTCAAATAGTTCTCTGCGGCGAAGATCATGACGAGGGATCACAAAAGGAACTCCCAAACCAAGTAGTTATTTCAAGCTTTGCGTGGGCACCTTTTAATGAATTTTCCATAAACGGAAACCCACTGGGTCACTCATGGTTCTGCATACCAGAGAGTAAGCCCAGTAGTATGGGATTGGCTGCATTGCATCATTCAAAAATAACCTCGCTGGAGGAAGTGTGCTCTTCTTGTGTCCTTTAAGAAGCAGCATACACGGGTAGACTGCTGTAGTCCAATCACTTGTCATCTGAGAAATTTCCATCTCAGTGCCTCTGGACACTAGTCGGCACAAAGAAATAAAACTTGTCACTTCATCTGGACTTGGGGAAGGCTTTGGTTCATCTCACATGATCTCCTATCTCTATGCTCTGGAGGCTTACTTTTGGACTATGCATGGAGGCTGTAATGTAAGTGAGAGCATTTGGTAAATGTTAAAGGATTTGGCCAAAAATCATACTCAATGGCACATGCTCTGGGTTTTAATTCTGCCTCCACTGATTACCGTGACCTAGGATGGTTAGTCATTCTAAGGCTCATTTTTGTAGCTGGTCGAGGCTTAACGATGATAATGGTAATGCATCCTAAAGTAGGTACAAACCAAAATATTATAAAGATTATGTTTTAGTCCACTGCCTGGCCCAGAGTAGAGATTAAATGTGCACATGTTAGAATGGAATAGACATCCTATCTTCACACTGCCCATGTTTGCTTCTGGTACATACCACCACATCACTGTACTTCTTAAATATGAGGACTTTTCATTAGAAACTTTATGTTTGGGACTAAGAGTTATGTGATTAATCGAAAAAATCAGTTAAAGCATTTAATAATAAAATTATCAATACCTATATCTTAAATATTTTATTTTGACTCAAAACATTTAAATAAACATTCATTCACCTGTGTTTTGAGAGATATCCAAGGCTCTTCTTGGAATCTGTGTTAGCGGACTGGAGTCCCACACTGTCTTTCTTACAAAACCCTTATCTATAACGTACTGGCCGTCCACTTCAGTTTTGGAACTGAAAGACATTTATGAAACAAACTGACTACATAATCCTTCCAGATGTTCTCTCCTTTTTGTTTTCATAGTTGTTTCAGTGACTCCAGATTCTATGGCAGGATTTTTTGTTTTGTTTTCATTTTTTCTTGCCTCATTTTTATCAAGTCATCCCCTAACCATTCAATTTACTTTTCATAGGAAAATAATTTTTTCACACCCATCTTTACTGGTTTACATAATAGTTAATTGAGTCCCCTAACTATAATTGCAAGGGCAGCATATACAGATACATGTATACAATGAGCATCAACAAATTCAGCAGCAAACATACAAGTGACTTTTGCTAAGCATGCATCTCCACTGGTGAATACAGACAGGAGACAGCATGCTAAAGGAAAAGGCATGGCTGAGAATTTAGGGTGCCAGGGCATCCACCAGTTTTACGGAGAGAATGGAAGGGATGGGTGAATCTGAAAACTGCATACTGGTAAGAGAGTTCTACACTATAGGCATACCTCAGAGATATCCTGAGTTCTATTCCAGACCATTACAACAGAGCAAATCATACGAACTTTTTGGTTTCCCAGGGTATATAAAAGTTGTGTTTACAGTATAACATAGTCTATTAAGTGTGCAATAGCATTATGTCTACAAAACAATGTCTATCCCTTAATTAAAAAGTACTTTATTGTCAAATAATGCTGTCATCAGAGCCTTCAGCAAGTCACAATCTTTTTGCAATAATAAATTAAAGATCATTGGTCACAGATCACCACAACAAAAAGAATAATAATGAAAAAGTCTGAAATATTGCAAGAATTACCTAAATGTGACACAGAGACACGAAGTGAGCAATGATGCTGGAAAAATGGCACTGACAGATGCTCAACACAGGTTGCCACAAACCTTCAGCTGTTAAAAAACACACCTCTGCGAAGCACAATCAAGTGAAGCAGAGTACAACAAAGTACGTTTGTAAAAAGGTGTTTTACAAATAAAACAGGGTGGAATAAGAAGTAGGAGGGGGCTAGAGCAAACCATTTGTTTCCAAGTTCAGTGGTTACTGAACCCGGCGATGTTATTATAGTGGCAGCATATCAAAATAGTGGAGCTAGAAAACGCTTTGGAGAACAACTAATTCAAACCACTCACCACTTTCACCCGCTACCATCACCTGCTGATGTTTGATAGGTGAGGAAAGATGGATGGGTTTGAAATAGAATATTCTTTAACACTGCCCAACATAAAAAAAAAAAAAAAAAAAGGAAGGTGAAGAGAAGGACAAAGCTATTAGAGATGGAGCCTTAAGTTAAGTGTCTTTTCAAGAAAAGAGGCATGGCAGTGGGAAAGGGTGGCTTCAGCAAGGATTCTGGGCTGGTGGGAAATACTAGGTTAGAGAACTCTGGGATTTCCTTCAAGGATTAGGTCTACACCGAAGGATCAATAGATAGGGAATGGGAAGAGGAAATGAAAAAATGGTGAGAAAATTCCATTTACTTTTTCTTTGAAAGAGTCAAGCATAAAACACCCCCAAACAGAGTGGCCTCTTTTATCGGCAGGACTTTATGCTTCTGCAGAGGAACCCTCGCACGCGTCCTGGCTTTTCATGAGTATCTGCTCAGCAGTGGTTATGCATTTCACACAAAAAATACTTTTGAACTCTTCTTAGGCTTTAAATATTACCGGCTGGCAAAGGAGAGAGAGAGCCAATGTTATGATGATCTGTCCTCCTTTGGCATCTGTTTTCATTGCTTTTCCAGGAAATGCAGAAGCAAATGAGTGACAGGACAGAGATGAAGAGATGTATTAATTTTGCCCATCCTCTGTCCAGTAACTGGTTCCAGAAATTCTGTGAGGGAATTGGGGCTAACCAGAAACGGAGACATAAGCATCCAATTTTGGCCACACAGCGTTCTGTTTTTTTACCAAAGTGGAAGATTTTCAAGTAAAACACAAAGGCCCAATAGAACTTGCTGAAAACAAGTCTGCAGTTTCTTAAGGCCCTCCAATTTTTAAAAATATATATGATAATTCCTTGTGGTGGCCTAGGAGAAATGACCTTCACTAATATAATTGCTTTCTAACCCTTAAGTCAACTTGATTTACTGTTTTTTTTTTTTCCTCTGTGGATTCCTTTCACCTCAGCTTCCCTGTATTTTGAAGAAATGGCAACTAATTTCCAAAGCATGGTTTCAGGAAACCAACACTGTCATGTCCAACTGCCTAGAAAAATACAAATTGCATCAGTATTCTTGGTCAGATCTTCTATTTGTGTGGCTGCTTCTAGTGAGGAACATAAGCCCCATCTGTAGGGTTTTCCCATCTCATCCTCATCACTTCTTGGTAGGAGAGAAAAGGGTCAGCTGGTAAGTAAATGAGCCGTGTTGGCGCGGGGGAGGGGGAGCGTGACGGGAAGTCAGGCAGGAGGAAGCCCCAGGACCGCTAGCCCTCCCAGGATGGGGCTCACTCAGCAGTAGGGAGCAAAACAAAGGCATCACTCTGGACCTCTGAGCCAGGCTTCTTGGAAGAACAGAACCCTCAAAAGTAGCTTTTCAGGAAATCGAAAGTGAACATCAAGAGAAAAAGGCATTTATCATTGCTTTCATGTGTCTTTGCAAGTGACATCAGGAAAACTTCATTCCCTAACATCGAAGATTTTTAAAATACTGGAGCTGAACCCACACAAGGGGCCTTGAAAGATATAATAGGATATAGTCAAGTGATCAAGATCAAGCGACAAAGCCACTTCATCTTGCTTCATTTCCTTCAAAACACTGATCATTATTTGTGATTATGTATCTCTTCCCTTCTCTGCTCTCTGCCTTCTCACTAGCCTGTGAGCAGCTTGAAAGCAAAGAGGGTCTTTGTCTTCTGTGTCACCGTAGGCTAAGTTCTTCTATAACACTTGGTACACGGTGGTTGCTCAGTATCTATGTGTTGAATGAATAGATTCCATCTCTTTCTGAAAGATCCAGACCAAACCACAGCTTTCACCCACGACTGGTCCATTTCTTTCTCCTAATGTTGACCCACTTTCTCTGAGCCAATAAAAAGCCCCAGGGAAATTCAAGAACATACTTTCCCCAGAAACCCTCGGGTTATGAGGGTGTCTTGAAAAGACCACAGAAGCAGCCCTGATTTTGCCCTGTAGTCTACTTTTTGTTGGTTAAGAGTCCTTGACATCACAGCCCTCTGAAAATTGTTCTCAGTTAAAGGGTCCACGGCCCTTGTTGAGATGTTTTATTCTTTTCCTCTGGTTAATCAGTTCATATTAGGTCCGGACAGCCCTGACGCTTGTCATGTCCCAATAGAAGTGAATGGAGTTACTTATTAAAATGCCCAAATGCTTATGAAAAAGGCCATTCTTCACCTTTGTCTCTCCAAATTCAAAAGGGAGTGCTGTCTCCCAAGCTTGGCACATTTTTTCTTGGGTCAAAGGTTTCTGTGAGATTTCCTGAGTTCTGCAAAGCAGAGTTTGGAAAAAATAATTGTGTTTGGCCTGCCACTTCCCCAAAGCCTGAAAATAGTCAGGGTTGATCCCTGTACCCAAAACAAACAGTAAAAACCAAGCAAACCACCCCTACACACAAACATGCGCTGATTCTTCTAATTAGTGTGAGGAACTACTTCAATGTTCCCTTGAAGACCTTTTGAGATCTGGAATACAAGACAGAATGCCCATCTGGAGCTGCCCTCCCAAGTAGCACTCTTGCCCGCAAAATCTTTCTCTCCGCACAGACCTCTTCCGCCATTGTAGAAGGGAACTTCTGAAACCCTGCCTGCTTCCTGAAGTTTTTCCCAGTTAACCTGAAGAGAGGTGGTCATTTAATTTTCTAGACATCATTCACCTTAATGAGACTCAAGACTGTGCCATATGATGTTCTGGAGGAAATGTCAGTCTTAAAATTCTAGGAATTTTCCAGTAGATTATAAACGTCACAAAGACAAAGATCGTATCTTATTCACTAGCATACTCCTGGTATATTTCCGGTAGGCATTCAGTGCATATCTGTTGCATGAGTAAGTGAATGATCAGAATTCACATTACATCGTAGAATGGGAACATTAAAGAGAGATTATCTAATCCTAAATATGGCTACCTGTAATCACCCCATTTAAAGATTGTAATCTCTCCACCTTCCCCTCTGTATTTCTAATCTCTTTGACTTGCTCATTTTCTACATTTACCTTCTAATATATAATTTATGTGTAATTTGTTATTTATTTTCTTGCTCCTCCAGTTGGATTGTAAACTCCTCAAGAGCAGAGTTTATTGACTATTTGATTCACTCCTGTATCCCAATTGCCTAGAACAGAGCCTGGCACAAAATAAGGTCTCAATAACTATCAACTATCATCAAGTGAATCAATGAAGGAATATTTATTGAGTATGAACAACTCCACACCTGGGAATCAGAAATGTTTAGGGATGTAAATCCCAGGAATCTACACTTTCATCAAGGAGTCTAGGTGACTCTGGTATAGCTGTTCTGAGAATCACCAGTCTGCCCAACTCACTAATCTAGCAACAATCCTAAAGCCCAGGGAGCTGAAGTGTCGCTCAGGGCACGTGGGTTATTTAGTAGTGCATCTAAGTGTAATCATTTCTGTTCTGATGAGTTTCCACTCCAGCCATCTGTGAGCTGGATTTAAGTCTTGCTGCCATCACCATCTTTGTCTTTGAGATTAAGCTACTTAGAAGAATGATGGCTTCTGAATTTATTTTCTGTGGTTGTAGCTCAGTTGGCAGGAAGGACATAAGGCTTCAGGTGGTAAAGGACTTTTTGAGGTTAATGCTTTTGCACAGAATAATCACCCCATTTCCATGCTAACATGCCACAATTTCCCTTTCTTCTTCTAGTTCCTGGACCTCTCCATTAAATGGACCACCCAGGAAACCTTTCCTCCAAAGTACCTTCATTATGACCCAGAAACCTCTCGGCAGCTGATGTGTGACAAATGTCCTCCCGGCACCTTCCTAAAACAGCACTGCACAGCAAGGCGGAAGACTGTGTGTGCCCCTTGTCCTGACCACCACTACACAGACAGATGGCACACCAGCGACGAGTGTCTGTACTGCAGCCCAGTGTGCAAGGAATTGCAGTACGTCAAGCAGGAATGCAATCGTACCCATAACCGCGTGTGCGAATGCGTGGAGGGGCGCTACCTGGAGCTAGAGTTCTGCCTGAAGCACAGGAGCTGTCCCCCTGGGTTTGGAGTGCTACAAGTTGGTACGTATCAGCTTCCAACATGCAGCCAAATTAATTAGCATCCTATAAAGTCAGGTAGTAGGGGAAGTCTAAGGGAACACGTTTGTCTTGATGACATTACAGGACAGAAAACTGCAAAGGTAATGGAACCTGCTGGGTATGTACTATGTGTCTGGATTGCTGCCAAAGAACCATTCCTCAGAGGAACACTTTGCCCCACGGGGCAATTTAGTGACAAATCTCAAATGCAGCAGATCGCTCTCTAATGAGACGCATGATGGATTGCTCTTTTTTAAAGGGACACACTCTGAGTTGCACTGTTTATAGTTGATCTACACCTCGGAGTTTCGCTTCGGCGTGGACAGCTTCAAACTGCAGTGCTTTTTGACAAACATCAGAAATGTTAATTGATACCAAGAGAGTAATTATGCTGATATTAATGAGGCTCTGGAGTGCTAACAATGAGTAGTTTATAATTAATTATGTAAAAAATGAGAATGGCTAGGGGAAATGCAGTTCATGATTAAAAATGAAGCTAGTTTTTCCTTTGGCAAGGGACTTGAGTGACTGGGAGGATAAAGACGACAAAGCAGCCTCTCTTAACGAACTTACTCTTTATCTTAGACAAAACAGATTGTCAAGCCAAGAGTAAGTACTTGTCTACAAAAAAAAATACTTTCCCTTTTTGCATTTTGAACAGCATAGGTTAAGGCCAGTGTGCACTGAATCTTTTAAAGCTGCTGCAACCCACACTTTTTTTTTTTTTTTTTTATAACTACATTCACGAAGCTTCAGTGTGGTCTGCACCTTCTCCTGGCCTGGGGAAAATTAAGAGTATTCACTCACTTTTCTGGAGGAAGCAGCAGTCAGTATAGGTTCCAATTACCCAGTGTGAAGCCATGTTTCTCAGCCTCAGCATTACTAACATTTTTGGGCTGGATAATTCTTTCTGTGGGCAGCTGTCCTGTGCATTGCAGAGTGGTTAGTAGCATTCGTGGTCTTCAGCCGCTAGATACTAAGAGCAGTCTTCCCCCAGCTGTGACAACCAAAAATGTCTCTAGACATTGTCAAATGTCCCCTGGACAGCACAGTCACCCTTGGTTGACAACCACTGGCTTGGAGGGTGCTAATTATTTGTAACTTTTTAAACTTTCAGCAGTTGTGATATAGAACCTAAATTACTATAAGAAATTTTGGGTTTAAGGGCATACAAAGGAAACATATTCAAAAATTAAAACCTACTAAGTTGAGAATTTTATAAATTTAATCACAGAAGGTGCAAATTGCATGACAGTCTCTTAAAATGCCTCTAGTATGAGTATTTGAGGGACAAATCAGTGACACTTCCTAGCTTTTATTGGATGATACTTTGGGACTCAAAAGCTAAGCCAAGTTGTAGGGGAGGAAAGCCCATCCAACAAAAGCAAATCCACTTAATTCAATTCAGTAAGTTGTATATACACACAAATTAATTAAGCAGGAACTATGCAGCTCAGAAACTACAAAGTTTTGAAAAAATAATGGAAATAGTAAGGATTTTTCTCACATAAGCATGAAACTCTGTTTGTACAATGAAGTCAGCAGGTAGACTGAAGACTTGGGACAAAGGGACACAGTTACTGATTTACTTACCTCTCTGTCCTGAAAAACCTACAGAGTAGTTCCTCATGGAAAAGAAGAGGCTTCCAGTCTAAAGAGAAGGCAAGATTCTGCAGTGTTATTCTAGGAAGTATTTAGTAATCATTCCTCTTTGTTGTTTTGAAGTTAGGTTGTCTCCTCTCCCTATTTCACAGGGGCCTTTGAACAACACGGGTTTGAACTGCGCTGGTCCTCTCATATGCAAAGTTTTTTCAGTAGCAAATACTGCAGTATTACACAGTCCCGGTTGACTAAATCTGTGAATATGGAACCCTGGATACAGAGGGCTGGCTGTAAAGTTAATAGTGCGATTTTCCTCTGCACAAGTGTTGGTGCCTCTAACCCACCACCGTTCACGGATCAACTGCACTTACTTCATTCTGTTAATCCTGTAATTTTTTGTAATTGCTTATGGCCAGCATGGTAAATTCTCAACTGAAAAGCAGAACTCCTCTGGCTGCTGCACTTCACACTTTACCTGCCAGATTATACCTTTTATGTTTCTGCTGATATTAATGAGGCAAAATCATTTACTTAGATGGATACATCTTTTCTTATAAGAAATCCTATCAATCATAAAAGACGGAAGTCCTGTTCAGAGAGGTCATTATGTAAAGCCTCCAAATATATTAAGAAACTTTCCTTCTATAATTCTTGGATTCCTCTTGTTAAAGAGCTTTAAAGTCTCAAATACCTGAAAGAATATCTTGTACGTATGACTTTCTCACTGGGACGCAGGAGACCCAAGCCGTCAATGTGTATGTGAAGAATGATAAGAGTCTTCTTAATGCAATTGGCAAAGGAAGCCTTGGATCCAGATGTCCAAGACCATTTATTTCCAGAATAGCAGCAATGAAAGAATAGCATGGAATCTCTGTCTAAATATCTCTGCTTCTGATACTGTAGAATTTGGCGTGGAGTTGGATCCCATTTAAGGAGAGGGATGTAAAGTGGTTCCTAAGATGATGTCACTGCATCCCTGCAGATGGCATTTAATGTGTGAAGGTTCCAAGCGTGGTCCCCTCTTCTCTTTTTTTTCTGCCAACACTGTCATTTTTACTGGTCAGTGCATCATCAATCCCTTTAGAAAAGAAAGGGAGTCAGAGAAGAAACTAAAATCAACCCGTCGTGCTTTTTTTTTTTTTTTTCCCTTCTGGTTTTGGTAAAGGAGACAATAAGATGGCAGGTTGAAAGTTTTAATAAATGAGGTTCATTAACTTTCTGTAGCTTTCATTTGTCCCTTTCGTGTTTGGCATCTGGCATAAGCCAGAATCGGCCTGTGGAGGCTACATCTGTTCAACTAGCTTACACTAGATGGAGGCATTTTCATATGCAAATACACTGTAACATATGAGCCATCCAAGTATAGAGTCAAGGGTCTGAAGATGTTTATTTTTAATAGCATTTTTAGTTGTTGACTAGTTCAAGTTTTCCTGCCAAAGATTTCTCCACATTTACCAAGTATCTTTCCACCATGAAATAAAATGCCCTCACAGTCACCCTTCCCTGAAATTTTAACGACTGTGTTCTTTTAAAATGCAACCATTTAAGCAAATGGTACATTATCTTCCATTTACCAGGGAACTGCAGGCTTACACTTTTGAGTCCACAGCCAACTTTATTGCCACCTTCAAAAGTTTATTATAATGTTGTAAATTTTTACTTCTCGAGGTTAGCATGCTTATGAGTTGCTGCACAATTAGGATTCAGGAAAGAAAGAACTTCAGCAGGTGATTGGAATTTAACGATGCAGCATTCAATGGGTACTGATTTCGAAGAATATTATAGCAGTTACACGGCTGTTATTGTGAGGATTTCCCAGAAGTAAGTGTGTGGAGAACACGGTTGACAACAAGATCCCACTGACACTTCAGCACAGGCAGGACTAATTGAATAGCCTTCTCTTCATTCCTTTTCTCTCACATTGTGTGCTTTGTAGGTAACAGCAAAATAAATTTGTGGTTGGATTACAAGGAGGGGAGACTGCCCAAGGGGCTGACTGTAGAAGTTTTGTTCTATCTAATGAAGTGAAAAATGAAAATGCCTGAAGTTTTCTGCAACATAATAGGAGCAGTAAAAACCAAGTGAAAAGTCTTTCCAAAACTCTGTTAAGATGGTATTGGCTGCGAAAGTATTTGAAAGGAATTCGCTAAATGGCTTGGTATTTTCTTTAGGAACCCCGGAGCGAGATACAGTTTGCAAAAGATGTCCAGATGGGTTCTTCTCGAATGAGACATCATCTAAAGCACCCTGTAGAAAACACACAAATTGCAGTGCATTGGGGCTCCTTCTAATTCAGAAAGGAAATGCAATGCTTGATAATATATGTTCTGGAAACAGTGAATCGACTCACAAATGCGGAATAGGTAATTATATTTCAAAATATCAGTCTTTGTACCACTTCTAAGTTGAATACAAGACTCTCCAGCCCTTCTTAGTCAAACTTGTATTTTCCCTTTCTTGGATTTTAACCAACTAAGACTGTTCTCTGTACATCACTGCTAAAGCCACAACTCAAAATCTTTCAAAAAGTCCCCAGCTTCTCAGTCATGCTCCAATCTCTGACACTTTGTCCCTTCCACACTTGAATCGAATCTTACCTATGGAGAAAGGGGTGGAGTAGTAATTATGTTTAATGCCAAATCATCAGTGTCCAAATTGCAGAATATTTCAAGTTAAGCATTTTTATCCCTTTTAAGAGTATCTGTATTATTAGCCAAAGTAAAAACTGGCAAATAAGAAGCACAGTGACATAAACTGATGACAATCAGAAATACAAAACTGGCTTTGTTCCTATCATACTACTAAGTTCTAAGTTCCTGTGCTCGTCTTAACCTCTTTACTCAGGAAAGGTCACTAGCTCCAGGTCAGGGAGCTATCTGAATGCGCTCCGTGTAGGTGATGGCACTAATCAGATTGGCGTCCTCACCTACTACCAGTCTAATCTCAGACCTTCTGCCAAGGACTCATCACACCAAGGAAGACAGGCCTTTTAGCATTTTACCAGCTTGACCCCAAATATCTTTTTGTGCAACACAGAAGTATCTGAAAGATAAGAATGTGGGCTTAGAGATTTAAGATTCAAACCCAGTTCCAACATTTTTTCACTTGTGTAGTCAAAATCTTAGACTAAGTCATTCAGCCTTTCTGCTTTCTTATTAAACAATGGAATGAGGGAAGCAAGAGTAAGAGGAGTGACCTCTAACTTTGGCATTCTCTCTACTTTAATTCATTTTAAATTTTATTTCTGTCATTCACTGAGCACTTACTATAGGCCAGGTACTTTCGCTATATGGGCTTTTAATCTTTACAAAAACATTGTGAAAGTTGTTCAAGTTAACATGTGAACTTGAATGGCAGAGCCAGGATTCAAACCCAGACCTGATATACCGACCTCACCCAGACGCTCAGGTCATTGTACCTCTTTTCTAAATGACATGTTCTTGTGTTTGTTTTCCAACTTAATGTATGCTTACACATCTGTAAACATCCTTGCTCCCAAAGTTAACTATGTGTCTGTGTGTGTGCAGAAAATAATATCCCATTTCAGATTACTTTTCAAGCTCCCTTAAAAACACTCATCTTGAAGTAACCTGCAGACACTAGTTTAACCTTTAATAAGTATTTAGTAGTTATATTAAAATATGTTAATATATACATTAAATCAGAGAATTTTTGCTGTAAGTTATTTATAGCAATATTATATTCTTATTAGACATTTGTTAAACTCTCCCCTACAAAGTGCTCTAAAAGAACACTAGAAAGGACATAAACCCAGTTGGACTGGCAAGCTGTCACTAAGGCCAGGCAACAGAAGGTTGACTTTACTCAGACTTCGCATCTTAGCATGCTGTATGTTGGAAAACTCAACTGTATTGGTGATGATTATTATTATCATTATTATTATCCATTAGACTTCCAAGAATCCAGCTGTTGAGTAAATCTTGATCTTCCCACCTTCCTTTAGATGTGACCCTGTGTGAGGAGGCATTCTTCAGGTTTGCCGTCCCTACAAAGCTTACCCCTAACTGGCTCAGTGTCCTGGTAGACAATTTGCCTGGCACCAAAGTAAATGCAGAGAGCGTGGAGAGGATAAAACGAAGACACAGCTCCCAAGAACAAACCTTCCAGCTGCTGAAGTTATGGAAGCACCAAAACAAAGACCAAGATGTGGTCAAGAAGATCATCCAAGGTATGGTGCCCTGAAATAAACAAAGAAATGAAAATACGTGTTTCTCATAAAACAGAAACAAGACTG
Organism: Camelus ferus; assembly: GCF_009834535.1. Classification (NCBI taxonomy): domain Eukaryota; kingdom Metazoa; phylum Chordata; class Mammalia; order Artiodactyla; family Camelidae; genus Camelus; species Camelus ferus. Next base: position 16,666,973 of record NC_045720.1, read on the forward strand.
TCTGTTCAGTTGTGTGGATGCCTCCCTTTGGGAAGTGTTGTTGGACTGAAAAAGTTTTCACTAAGTGACATTGGAGACGTTATTCCTTGAGCAGCTATACAAGGTTTTATTCTCACCTCCTCAACACCCCAATTTCTTATTAAAGGGCCCCTCTAAAAGGAGAGACAATGCATTTCAAATGCAGGACTGGACCTCAGGAAATCTGACTCCGGACCCCTTGGCAGTTTTTTCAGAGTCCCCTCTGGCCTGTCTAGAAGTTCTTTAACCACTTTGGCTTTAACATTTCATTTCCACCAAGAAACTGTGTTGTATTTATTTGGTAATTCTCTCCAGAGAGCCTCTAAGTGTCTTACAGATATCCTCTCATTAATCTTCACAATGCAGCCTATTTTAAAATTACCATTTTAATAGCATGTGTTGTGAGAATAAATGAGATATAGTCTACAAAGTGAGCTTAAAGCTAGTAAAAAGCAAGCACTCTCATGTTTTAGAGTGTTATAAAGAATCTCCTTTAGGAACTGTGTGTGTGTGTGTGTGTGTGTGTGTGTGTGTGTATTATGATGGGAGAGAATCCATAGGGGAAAAGTAAGTTTCATCCAGTGTGGGCTATAAGCTTTAGGATACACAGGAGAAAAAGTACTGACTTCAATTAGCTTTGGGAGGACATCCTGGAAAAAACAAGGGAGAGTTTTCATAATGCAGACAATGTCAACGAGAAATCCATCCTGCTCTTCTTGTGCAGTTAAATGAGTGAGGCGTCCTACACGGTCCTGAAACGTCAAATATCTGAAACTTGGCAACAGATTTTAGGAGACTAACATCTTTGACAGCTGAATGCTTTCACTTGTGCTAAAGAGTAAACTTTTCTTCTGTTTTTGGCAAACAAAATGTATTCTTTGAAAGTATAATTAGCCCCGAAGCAAAAAAGAAAGGGAAGTAGCGAATCAGAGACTTGGAATTGGAAGGGGCAGAATTCCCTATTTTATAAATGAGGACATTTCAGCCAAGAAAGATGAACTGACTTGCCTTAGGGCGCACAGACACTAAATGACTCATGTCATCAAGAGAAACGTTATTTACTCCCTCTTAGGTTTATGTCCTAGCTCATTCCTGAACTATTCTCTAGGCCGTGGGTATCCTACTGTTCTTTGGCCTCATATTATTGGGTTTTCAGATCTTTTCCTTTGGTGGTAATCCTTTGGTGCTATTTATTAAAGACCATTTGAAGCACCTAATTCTTCAAATGGCACATATATCAGGTATCAAGTAATGAAAGCTTATATTACAAAGTAGCTGACTTTGTGTTTTTTTCTGAAAGGTTATGCTTTTAATTACTCCAAATTTTCTTAGAAAACTGAGAGCAATGTGTCTATAATTTTCTACTGTCATTTTCCAAATTTGGGCTTTTTACAAAGTTGTGTTGGATGCCTAGACTATAGAAAGCATGTTACCTATTATAACACAAAATATTTAACTTAGTTATTAGAAATAAGTAGCATTACTTAAGCTCCCCCTCCCCCCCCCCCAAAAAAAAGAAAGGAGAAGGTCCTTAAAATAAATGTATGACATTCTGGAGAAACCACTTTTGCCTCAGGTTCGTTTCATGGTGACTTTAGATAGATTATGTGAATGTCTCTTTGGGCTTTTGCTTTACGCAGACATCAACCTCTGTGAAAACAGTGTGCAGAAGCACCTTGGGCACATGAACCTCACCTTCGAGCAGCTTCGAAGCTTGATGGAAAGCTTGCCGGGGAAGAAAGTCTCGACAGAAGACATTGAGAAAACAATGAAGACGTGCAAATCAAGCAAGCAGATCCTGAAGCTGCTCAGCCTGTGGAGAAGTAAAAATGGCGACCAAGACACCCGCAAGGGCCTGATGCACGCCCTGAAGCACTTGAAGACGCACCACTTCCCCAAAACTGTCATTCAGAGTCTGAAGAAGACCATCAGGTTCCTTCACAGCTTCACCATGTACAGATTATATCAGAAGCTATTTTTAGAAATGATAGGGAATCAGGTCCAATCAGTAAAGATAAGCTGCTTATAACCGGAAATGGTCATTGGGCTGTTTCCTCACCATGGACCAGATTGAATGAATGAGTAAACTGTTTCTCAGGCACTTGAGGGGGGTACAATGACTTCTTTCTCATCACCAAGGACTAGATTTGGCCACAGGGCCTGAAAAGAAACTATGGTGTGGAGAAAGAACTAACTAACATCTCCCCCAAAAGTTTAATAAAACCCAAATAGTTTATCCAACTGACAAATCTGGTCCAGAATCTACTGACTATATTTTCCTTTGTTACTGCTTGCAGTAATTCAACTGGAAATAAGAAACTAGATTCCATTGTGCCTTACTAAATATGGGAATGTCTAATTTAAATAGCATTGAGATTTCAGCTATACTAGAGGCTTTTATTAGAAAGCCATTTTTTTCTGTAAAAGTTACTAATATCTGTAACACTATTATAGTATTTGCTATTTATATTCACTCATATATAAGGTTTGTACATATTACCATCCTGAAGGAAAATTGTAAGACTTAATTTTAGAAAGAAAAATATATATTCTGTTTATTATTATGACAAATGAAAGAGATAAAATATATTTTTTAACAGAACATTTGTAGCATTTCCTAATAGGTACTGCCATTTTTCCTGTGTAGAGTATTTTTGTAATATACTTTTACCTGTATAAGCTGTAATATCATTTTGTAGAAAATGCATTATTTAGTCAATTGTTTAATGTTGGAAAGTGTATGAAATATAAATTATCTGAATATTAGATGCTCTGAGAAATTGAATGTACCTTATTTAAAAGATTTTATGTTTTTACTATATAAACAACATCATTAAAGTTTTCAAATTATTTTTCATTGCTTTTCCTCTTGCTTTTATTTGAATGGGACATTCATGGGTCTGAGCTTTCACAATTTTCCCTTCCTTTTATCATAAAGACCACCTGGGAATTGTTAAAAATAAAGATTCCTGGACCAATTTATTGAGAAATGCTGGGGAGAAAGGCAGAAACTTACATTTTTAACAGTTCCAAAGTAATTTTTATTACATTAAAGTTGGAGAACTTCTGAAGTCAAGCTTACAATACAGATGGTGCAAACAATGTATAACTGCTGCCACTAGCATCAAGAGATCAAACTACCTAAGTTCTTTCTGTTACAAGTAATAGAAACTGGCACTACTTTATTGAAGAAAAAATTAATTGGAGGGGTGGGGTATTTGGTTGAATGATGCCCCCTGCCCAAAATATGTTTACATCATAATCTCCAGAACCTGTGAACATTACTTTATTTAGAAAAAGGATCTTCTTTTTTTTTTTTTTTTTGTACAGATAATTAAGTTAAGAATCTTGAGATGAGAAAATCATCCTGGGTTATCTAGGTGGGCCCTAAGTCCAAGAGCAAGTATCTTTATAAGAGACATACAGAGGGGAAAGACAGACGAGAAGACAATGTGCAGGCAGAGGCAGAGACGGGAGTGATGTAGCTATAAGCCAATAAGCCATAGCCATAGCTGGAGGAC